>NC_056537.1:13821602-15021602 GCF_910596095.1 Thunnus maccoyii | reverse complement strand
TCTCTACATTTCAGACGGAAAAAATATTGTACTTTCTACTCCACTACATTTATTTGACAGCTTTAGTTACTTTTCAGATGAAGATTTGACACCATAGATAATATAACAAACTTTTAAAATACAACACATTGTTAAAGATGAAACCAGTGGTTTCCAGCCTTTTTGGCTTTTGATGTCTTACAAAAAGCAGTGTGTAGTCAGGGTCACATTTCAGATGTCTATGAGTTGTTAACAGCTCCACCAAATAGTGATTTTTCCCTCTAAACTTCTCACATGGTTTCATTTCAGTAAATGTTAAAATGATTCAATATTTCACCAAAAATCATAGAGGAAAAAGTCCCAAAGTCCCAAAACATTAGAGGAAAAAGTCCCAAAACTGAAAACAGATTTGTGTATCAGAAGTTTGTTGTTTCTTCTTTCCTCTAACATTAATGATCTCACGACCCCTCAGATTTATCTGGTGACCCTTTGAAGGGGCCTGATCCCTAGGTTGAGAGCCACTGGACTAAACTGACTGTATATACAGTAGTTGAAACTAGCTCCACCTCCAGCAGCTACAACAGTAACATGCTTCTTACACACTGATGCTTCAGTATTAATAATCTAATGATGTCATATATAATAATATATCAGTCAGAGGGATGAAACACCACTTTTACTTTAAGTACATTTTGCTGCTAATACCTACGTACTTGCTGTATTGGTATTTTTACTTACGTAAAGGATCTGAGTACTTCCTCCACCTCTGCCCATGCCACACTGCCAGAGACCTGAGATCCTCTAATTAAAGCTTCCTGTCTGTGCACAGATCCAGCAAATGTTACTATTTAAGTTTTCAAGAGTCAGCTTAAAATGTACTTTTACTTTTGTTATGTTTTTTTAAAGTAGTTCGACCCTCTGGGAAATATGCTTGTCTCTCTTTAAGTGTTTGGCAGAAAGTTATGAGAAGTTTGTTATCACTTTATTATTTGTTTACTGAGAGCAGTTGCTAGGAAACCAGCACAGACTTCAGGAAGTTACTGGTCCCAGCCAAGAAACATTCAGTAAAACAAACAACAAATTGGCTTTTTTATGAATAGAGGAAACAAGATATAACATAATTAGTGAGCTACAGGTGCTGGTAGGCAGATTGTGTTACCTGTGGACAGAACCAGGCTACCTGTTTACTCCCATTTCCTTCTTTATGCTGAACTAGTTAACCAGCTCCTGCTGTAATGTTAGCTTTATATTTAACAGACAGACATTAGAGTAGTATTCATGTCCCATATAGCTGACAATCTACAAGAAAGCAACATTTTCCTCGAATGTATTTATTGCTATTTGTTGTCTACAGTGGTGGAAGAAGTATTCTGATCTTTTACTTAAGTAAAAGTACCAATACAGCAATGTAAAAATACTCCATTATACATAAAGTCCTGCATGAAAAATCCAACTTAAGTACTTAAAATATTAAAGTAAAAGTACTCATTTCGTCCCGCTGACTGATATATTATTATATATGACATCATTAGATTATTAATACTGAAGCATCAGTGTGTAAGCAGCATGTTGCTGTTGTAGCTGCTGGAGGTGGAGCTAATTTCAACTACTTTATAAACAGTTAGCTAGTTTGAACTGGTTTAATCCAGTGGTTCCCAACCTAGGGGTCGGACCTCTTCAAAGGGTCACCAGATAAATCTGAGGGGTCGTGAGATGATTAATGGGAGAGGAAAGAAGAAAAAACAAAGATCTGAAACACAAATCTGTTTTCAGTTTTTGAACTTTTTCTCTAATCTTTGATTTTGGGTGAAATATTGGATAATTTGAACATTTATTGAAATGAAACCATGTGAGAAGTTTAGAGGTAAAAATCACTATTTGGTGGAGCTGTTAACAACTCATAGACATCTGAAATGTGACCCTGACTACACACTGCTTTATGTAAGACATCAAAAGCTAAAAAGGTTGGAAACCACTGGTTTCATCTTTAACAATGTGTTGTATTTTAAAAGCTTGTTATATTATCCATTGTGTCAAATCTGCATCTGAAAAGTAACTGAAGCTGTCAAATAAATGTAGTGGAGTAGAAAGAACAATATTTTCCTTCTGAAATGTAGTGGAGTGGAAGTATAAAGTAGCATAAATGGAAATAGTCTAGTAAAGTACATGTACCTCAAAATTGTACTCAAATACAGTACTTGACTAAATGTACTTAGTCACTTTCCACCACTGGTCACCTCTATCTTCACTGGGCAAGCATGTGATTTTTTACTTATTTTTACTATTTTTCTCACTTAATGTTATTTTATTTTTTGTAATGTTTGGGTGTCCATGTGTTTTTGGCCATGTAGTGCAGTTTCAGACAGTTGGCTTATGATGCTTGAGACGGTATGGCAAGGGTGTCACTCTCACTATCTCATGGAATCACTCTCTCTGACGCACACACACACACATTGCCCTGAGTCAGTAAGCTTGAGGCTGGTTTCTGTCACTCAATATGTCTGAACTAGGCTGGGAATTCAGTAATACAGCTGCTCCAATACACCACTGTGCTGACTAAGTGATTCATCGACAAAATGTTGCAACATCCTTAAAAAAAAAAAACAGTACTGATGTTGAATTAAACACTGTAGTGAACAAATCTACAGTACAAAAAACCCCCTTCACTTCTCAGAAAGACGTTCAACCTCAGTAAAAGAGCAACAGATGTGCTAAAGAGCTAAATATACTTTTTCTGTCTTTTTTTTTTACAAACTTCTTCTTTATGTCACCATCCAACTAACTGTCTGGTTGCCCCTGTGTTAAAGTAACACACCCTGTTGTGTCATACTCTCCTCACTGACTCATCTCTCTGTTTGTGTATGCCTTGTACTTACCTACAATGGAAAAAAAAAGAATTGTATTCAGGGCGGTAACTGTTGCCATAGTCTATAGCTTTTAATACTTACTAATATCTCGCTAGATCAAATCACTTGGTTAGACAAGCAGGTACACAACATCACAGAGAACATCCAGAATCAACTCAGCCTCAATGGTAATGGTAAGTCAAAATTTATGAATAGATATTTATACCAGAATAATGTCCTTTATTGCTATTTGGATTATAAAGTAACATTTATTTCACTGAGAATGTTTTTCACCATTTTAACATTAAGTGTCTGTGAATGTGAAGCTGTGATTTATAGAGTCTACATACAAATTTCCTGAAGGTGGAGTCAATGTGAACAGATTGGGAAGGAGTAGTGTGTTTTAATATTTGCACAAAAGCTGCAGTAAAAGGTGATTTCTCAGGTAATGAGTTGATAAGCTGAGAAAAGAGGAGGGAGACAGTCATGTCTCCATAGATCTCCTACTGCATCCAGTTCAGTGTAAACTGATTGACTTTGATCTGCTTTGGGGAAATTAAATCCTCTGCTGTCCTCAAAGGAAAATGATTGGTTGATTGAAAAACCTTTTAGACGGGCAACAGTCTTGTTTTTCCTATTGTTTCTGTATTTAAACAAAGGAAGGCCATGAGGAGTCCAAAAAATAAAGCAATTATAGTGGAGATGTTTATTATTGTACTTTGGTACAACAGTGATTATTCTACCCTCTGGCCTATAGTCTACATCCAGACAGGAGGCCACTACAGACATGCAGCATGCAAGATGTAGTATTCCCACACCTTATATCAATTTATCATTGAATACACTGACTCACAGGTGCGAATAAAACGTAGGTGTTGCACCAACTAAATGATGGAGTGAGACGGCACCACACCTTTACCACTATTCCTACTTAATGTCATTTTCAAGACTGAACTAAATATCATGTCAATTTGCGAAAACATCATGGACAAAACTCTCTGACTACTCGGAGGTCAAAGGTGTTTACTGCTAAAGCATAAACTTAATGAGATATATGTGTATTAATCTAATTATTATATAAAAATATATTTAGGTAATAGCAGCATCAGAAATCATACTATATACCAATATATTTATATGTTTTAAATTTCTATAAAAATCTCCAAAATAGGTGTAAAACATGTAGATAAACTGTGTTCCAGCATAAGATATGGTCAAATGTATTTTAGATTCTCATACTCTAAGTGCTACATCTACATATGCAACACATCCAGAGGGCTGGACTCAATTACCTGTGCAATATAATTCAATGGAATACAGAAACCCTGCAGAAAATATTATATATATATTTACACCTAAAATGTTCAAAGTGTCACAAAAGTGTAGAAGCTGTGGTTTGGTGTATTGTTGCGCTGAACTGCATTACATATATTGTATTATATTATACACAGTGCATAACATGTAGGGGACAAAATAACACAAGCTTCGTATTAGCAGGGTGGATTTTTTTTCAACAGTGCATCACATCTGTTGCACAAATCTCACAGTAACAAAACCTGTACTGTGTTAAACATTTCTGGCACACTGGATAAACATGTGGCGTCATGGTGGTAGTTAATGAAAACTTTATGGTAAACTGTGGACAAAAAAAAAAACAACAACTCACATTCAGTCAACCCCATTATCAATTTGAATATGACTCATGTTGACCATATAAAGCTTCTTTGAAAGGTCTGAATAACTCTCTGCTGCTTGTTATAATGCCCACACAAGCCCTATTACATCATTATTTTTTTTGCTTGTATTTACATGATTTGATTTACAATTAAAACCTAACTCTGAGCCTAAAGGGTCCAAGATGGTGCAGTGAAATGACTTTCTTCCGATTCAAGAGAAATACAAATGATACATCCACACAATCTCTAAGTCGTCTCTTAAAATGAAAATAGGTTGTGCAAGAAAGAAAACAGAATCTTTATACCTGAAGTGAGAAAACGTGAGAAAAAATTGCTGGAGGATTCCCAAGCCTTCTGTTACATAACAAAAATAAAACGAAAAAAAAAAACATGAAAAAAAATGTTTCAAAGAATACATTGTTTCATTTATCTATAATAATGAGTCATTTTCAGATCTTTTTCGACAGACGCGATGCTTATCATAATCTCTATAATAATTTGTTTTCAAAAACTTCAACTGACGGGAGTCTGAGTCGACATAGATCGTACGTGATTGTTATCTGAAGGAAGAGCTCACCTGTGAGTCAGGTACCCGGGTCTCGGTTTTCTGAAGCTCCACCCTCCTTGTGTGCAGCTCTGACAGACTTTGTGTCTGTGCGCCTCTAGACTGTTTCAGCTGCCACGACGCAGAGCGCAAACAACCTGCGTCCGACACTTTTTTGTCCAGACGTCGTCTCGGCAAATTTTTCACAATGACCATGGCCTCAGAGAACGTGTTTTTGTCCGCTATACAGCCCAACAGCTCGGTCACCACCTACGGGCTCCCGTCCGAAATCCAGCTCGGGGACGGCGGCTCCGTTGCGGACGAGGTGGCCAGAGCGCGGCGCGTCCAGCAGCAGGTCCAGATGAGACTGGCCGAGAAGTCCACACTTCCGCGTCAGAATGGATCAGCCACACAATACGCGATGTCAGGTAAACATCAACAAGTTTCTTTACGTACTTTCACAAGGCTTCACCAGTTTTATGCTCTGCTTTGGGACAGTATGCCGTACTTGTGTGAGTCCTCAGGCTCAGGGAAGACAAATACAGGTGGTATTGTAATGGTGAGTTTATATAAACTGGCCACCTGTCTGTCCTAGAGAAGGGGAATTAAAGCTCTTATCTTATCAGTTCCTCCTTTAACCCTTTTAGTTGGTCTTACTCCATATAACTGAAATAAAATTTTATTATCTTGGGTGGTTTAATTTGGCTTCAGTGGGGAGCTTCACCACCAAATACTGGACATCCCATAAAACTGTTATAGTCCTGTTATTGTTTTTCAAATATTAGCCACCCCCCCAACCACACCACACAAGCATATTCATAGATTGTGAACATGAGGATTATTAGGGCTTCAATTAAAGATTATTTACACCTCTACGGATTATTTTCTAGATGAATTGTTTGGTCTCAGAATACCAAAACATGCCCATCACAAGTTCCCAGAGCCATGGTGACATCTTCAAATGTCTTGTTTTGCCTGATCCACACTCGAAAAACCCAAAGATATTTGCATTTAAGAGGCTTCAGGCATACAAAATAACTTAAACAATTAATCCAGTTTCAAAAGATTTGCAGATTAATTGACTAATGGATTAATTAACCAATCGTTTCAGCTCTAAAGATGACCAAAAGTAACTTTTCCTTTATTTTATTGGAACCCACTTCAAACTTTCCCAAAGTGACTCATATCAATGAAGTAGCTTTTACTTTCATGTGCATGCATTAATACGCCTGGTGTGTGGGGACTTTTTTGCATGGGGTTTTTTGTGCGTGCTTCTTCCTGTTTTATTGTTACTTGTCCATCCAGCTGCTCTGAAGGTTCATAGCAGATGAACATATGCTGGAGCCTCGTGCAGCAATCTACACTATGGAGTCTACCTGTACATGAGAAAGGGTTAATGTGTAACAGGCCCGAACAAGTGCCGCTTTCATGAACTTCCCTGATAGCAGACTAAGGTGAAAGCCTCCCTCTGTTGGATTGGGTTACAGGTCTTACTCAGCTTTAAGAGGTGAGGGTTCAAGAGATGCCTGGGCAATGACAGTGTCATGGGAACCAGCTGTTGTCTGTGTTCAAAGATGTCGTATTGTCACATGTTGTCTGTCTGAACCGTCTTGGCACGCAGACAAAGTTGAGATGGGATTATTATATAAGCGGTGGTGAGACTCCCACATGGGGAATGAAAGGTTTCCAGGAGAGTTGGGAATTAGTTAACTTAATTGATTTGAAATCTGGCCCTGCTTGTTGTTCCATGATGCATGAAGGCATTCTTTCACGTCCCATAATTCACTGTGTTCAACTAAACTACAGTGAGCAGGCAGAGCAGCTTGACCTCCAGACCTTGTTTATATGACCCTTTATATTCTGGGTTGTGTGGTGACATCAGAAGAGCATTTTTCTCACTTGTCTAGTTTCAGTATTTCCCCGAGGCGCCAACAATACCTGCCTCGACAGCCCGACACAAACATTCTGTTCGTGCCTTTTTTGATAGCTGGAATGCTTTGGGACATGTAACACATCTGCTAAATAGGTCACTTTCTTTTTTTGTTTCTATTACACTTGACAATACACTAGTCAGACATAGCTGCGGTGTATTAAAAACTTGGCTGAGTGTGATGTTTTACAGTGTTATATGTGCCCATCCTTTGCCCTGGGCTTTGCTGGGTGGAAGACAGAGTTGTAAAATGTGTTCCCGTCATATCCATCCTCTTTTGCAACCTGTAGAAGAGGGAGAAAAAAACAGGGATCGCTGCCATTCCAGCAGTTTGTGGCTTTCGAGAAGCTCATTACCAGTGCATGAGCTTTGAGACAATTCACACGTGAGGAAAACACTCAGATAACCTGCTCCTCTTTTGTATCTAAATGCTACCTGCAAATGTTCATTCATGACAATGACAAATTGGTAGATGGAGGAATGTTAGCAGAAAGGGAGAGTGGAAAAAATATTTATGAGGAGTGTGTGTGAAGTCAATAACATAAAAATAAAACTCAATGGAGGTTTGCAGGGTGTGTTTTCTGTGTGTTGTAAAAGCTCTCAGGTGTGTTGGGTGTTGCCGGGGTTGGGCTGGGGCCGGGCCAGGGACATGTGAGTCATTCTCCTTTATACCAACTGGTTTTGTGTGTGTGTGTGTGTGTGTGTGTGTGTGCTCAAAAGTAATGAAGCATGAAGACAGTTCAATTCTCCCTTCTGCTCACATGGGAAGTGTAAAACCTACAACTGTTTAGACTTAACATACAAACATACAAGCATGGCTACACACATAAAGTTATCTTATTGTTATGTTTCATCAGATTACTTTATTATTTTATTTGGGACCTTTAGTTGCAGTCTCACAACAGTAGCCTCTTCATTGAGTGTTTGGGCTCCCTCAAAGCAATAAATCAGTTTGTTGTGAATCAATCAGTGCGGCCTGGATTTAACAATAATCACTCACATGTCATTCTCTAAACACTCACACTCTCTAAACACTCATAGAGGCAGAGGACAATCATCCAGGTTTTGAGGTTAAAACTGGGTGGAAACAATTAGAGTTTAAAAAAAACCTGCATTACACAACCAATCCAAAGTCTTTAGGGCGGCCCTTCATATTGGGGCGGTGACATGCAGTTCACTATGGAGGAGAATGAGGGGAGAGCATCATTTCCGTTAAGGCGTGTCCTTGACAAAATGTAAAGGGCGTAGGTTTGTTAGCAGCTGTTTTTGCCGCTGTTAAAGCAACTACTGAGCATTTAGAAATCCCCAGACTTCAGCAGGTGGAAATCTCTGATTGCCTGGTATTGCAAGACTATTCAAAAGGTGTTTTGAAGGTGTCAATGGTGTTCAAACACTGACTGCTGGTTACTTTGTTAGCGTTGTAACTTAAGGGGTGTCTGAAATATTTAACAGATGTTTGATGGATTGCTATTAAATTTTGTACAGACATTTATGTTCCCTAAACAATGAATCCAAAAGACTTTGGTGCCTTTTCTACTAGCTCCACATTTTTGCTTTTTAGTCAAATGTCAACAATTATTGCATTGATTTCCATGAAATTTTGTTCAGACAGACATGTCCTTCCAGGATGACTTGTAATTTTAATCTAGCACCGTCATTAGATCAGAATTGTAATTTTTCTAGTACTTTGGTACCTGCAAAAAAGAATGACATTATCATCACGCTGGCTGTTCTTTTTGTTTAGTCATAATTAGGAAATTACAGGGTGAACAACTGATTCCTAAGAAAATATTTTGGCACATAATGAGAAATGAAATAAACATAATAACACGGTTAGTAGATATATATAATTAACAGGGTTTGTTGCTTCCAGTCGACCCAGGTGTTTTAGGGGATGAACTATGACTCCTGCCAACATTTTGCTGCATGTCTGCCATCAGTCACAACTCACCTGTCAGGTCACTCTGTATTCTGGTACAAGAGCAAAACATTCACACACTCTGTGTTGAGAAAGCAGAGCGAGAGTCTTTATGTGTCAGATGTAAACTGTTCCCAAAGTGAACGGTAACCAGAGACCTCAGACCTAGTGACTGTGTGTGCAACTGAATCGTCTTCAGAGAGACTGCCTTTCATGCAGATCATTGCTGTAAATTAACCACATAACATCTTGATATAACCGTCATGCTGAAATTAAAGCTACAGTCACTTTGCTGTCCTTGGTAATTTGACTTTTTTCTTTCTTTAACTCTCACTTTTTTCTATGTTTAAGGTAGGTCTTCTACAAAAGAAAGTCAGTCTGAATTATGTTTAAATTAACTTATACGAATAGCAATGCATTAAATAACAGCAGACTAAATAAATTTACGTTTTAATTTATAAACATGAGCTCATAAAAGTAAACAGGATTAAATTTTCATTGTGTCGGCGATTGTGTTGTTATGTGCAGTAACGCCTCCAAGGTCAGTGTTGACTTGATGCTGTATTATTTATGTATGTCACAGAGCTCAATGATCAGTTGACACAACAAACACTATTAGAAGTGTTCATGTTCAAGACTGTAGGTTACAGTATTCTCCTGGTTAAGGCATTTACTAGGATAGCCAACATTTTTCTGCTTTCTATGTGATACTCAAACAACATTAATCAATGTTTTTAGAAATACACATTACATTACAAATACACATTATATTTCTTATTGCTGTCAAAGCAAAGAAAAGGCATTGGTCACATTTTCTGTCCGTACTTAACCTTTCAGTAGTTGATTCAGGAGCACAGTCAGCAGTTGAGTTCAGAATAAAGAGAAATGGAAAGTCTGTATTTGCAAAAGAGAAAATATTTTTTAATACTTCTCGTGCAAACACTAAAGCGAAACAGGAACAATGGCTGCGACATAACACGCCAAAACACTGCCCACTGAATTTGACAGTGATACTACTACTTTTAGAATTAGGAAGTTTTAGTCATGAAATTCCCCCTAAGGTGCTGATGAGCTTTTTAGCTGGAAAACGTTTCAAGAAGAGACAAATGTTCTTATAAGTAAGAAACATGTCAACATTTTAAATCAAAGTGTGACATTTCTTGCTGTTCATACACATTGTTTTTCACATTTAAGTTTTGTGAATTGACGTTTTAAGATGGTTCAACATGTAGGTCAGAAAAGAATTCAGGGTAAACATTCTTGGGAGGGGGCAATACAATTATTCTTTTTATCAATAAGAAATTATTGGCTGTTTTTTATACAGTTGTATCATTGTTATCGGTGTGATATTGTATTTAGTCATTATGTGTTGTATTTCTTTGCTTCACTTCAGACTATGGCGGTTCTTCAACTATGAAATATCAGACCTATAATCCAGGTTACAGCTCTAAATCATCCTACATGTACTCAGGCTCCAAAACAATGGTGAGTACAACATCTTTATATCACTTTTACATTTCAGCATGTATTCACACATATTATGGGAATAGTGATCTGTTCACCTCATGTGTCATTTAACTGGATGTTCTAAAAAAAAACACATCATCAGTGACCCTCTGTTGGGTCACCCAGGTCACAGGATGTGTAGTATTTCACAGTAAGCTGTGACAAGTTCAGCTCAGGGTTTTCAAGTCCACCCTCTAGATTCCTCTGTTTTCAACAGGAAGACATTGGCTTTGCGCCACAGACGTTTGAGCTACGAGCGTAATCAGGACTTAAAAAATACCAACGTCAAGAGACCTGAGATTGCATTTTAGACTTTCACATGCTGTCCAATCTGTCTACATTTTATATTTAAGACAATAAAGAAGCTCTTTTCTCCCAAATATGTGATAAATGGAAATGAATATAACAAATAATACAGAGAGCATGACCTTTGTTTCACCAGTGGTAGTCATATCCCCATGGTCAAATTTTGAAACCACTTTTCTTCAAATTCACCCACACATGCAGCACACTAGAACATAATGAGTAACTCTGTTTACACAGTTGATTATAAAATTTACTCCATTATTCATTTTTAGGGTCCACGAATAACCCAGAAGTCAGGCTTCAGCTGCCAGTCTGCTAGCCCAGTCATGACCCAGTTCCAGAAGATCAGTGTAGGGGGTGGAGGAGTTGGTGGTAGCGGTGGTGGTGGGACTTATTACCGAGAAGACGTACGCATAGGTGGCTACCAAGGGAACACCAGGCCGCAGAACCGAATGGACCTGGAAACCGCCTCCCTGCATTCACTCCGGCAGCAGCCAATGCAGTATCCCTGGGCGGTCGATAGCAGCGATGCTGGCAGCATGGTCTCCGACCGGGACGCCACCTACGGGCGCCAGTACGCCCAGAGCACAATGAATGGCTACACCAGCCAGGTGAGACAAGGAGGAGGCACTATGCGCCGATCTCTCAGTGGCACTCTCTCCCGTGGCGGAGGGATGGCAGGAGGAGAGACAGAGATTATCCAGCAGCAACATTCCTTCAAAGGCCCAGCCCACCGCACCATTAGCAGGATTAACAACCGAAACCGGATGAGCATGGGCTCCATGTCTGGGACCCTGCAGCACCAGATGTCGTCAGGTGGGAGCATCTATGGAGGAGGAGGGGACAGAGTGGACAGAGGGTTCATCGCATCTGGAGTGTCCTCTGGTTCCCAGGGGAACCTAATGATGCAGCGTCAGAGTAACCTGTCACATGCCATGTCCATGAAAAGCTTACACAGTGTGGGCAAAGGTGTGGACATTTACAATGGGCAGATGCAGATAGGAGCCAGCATGGGCAACCTCAGCGGGTGAGAAGCTCACATCTCATTGTTTCTGTTCATATTCACAAGGATCTTTTAATTTACAGCACTGAATATCATGTTCTTGTAATTTAACTAACAAATCTTAATGTGGAATGGTAGGCTGTACATGCAAATCAGTATTTGCAGAAAAGGCCTCTGTTTACACTTGGTTGGTTAGGTTTTATCAGCTTCAACAACCAAACTGCGTACATGATGATGTTGACTGATATGAGAAGATTAAAGGATAAGGCTGGAGATATTCATTATTTTTCTTATTGTCTCTAAATCCCATGAAAAACCAACAATAAATACATCCTTCTAACAGGTTTTGACTGTTGCCAAAGCTTGATACATCTTATTCCTCTGCTCCATAGAGCCCCAAAAACTGTTAAAAACACACAAAGAGCCAAATTGTTGCACTGGATGACATTACTACAGTGAACAGCTATCATACAGTATGTACTCACTATTTACTCCCATCCTAAATGGCTGCAGTGTTCAGATATTTTAGAAAATTACTGAGCCTTTGTGAAAAATGCTGTTATTAAAGATTTATGTCTTCAGTAGGAACAAGTGGGCTTGGGGCTGAAAACCACAGACAGGGTAGAGAAGTCTGAAAGTATTGAAAGACTGACAAACACATTGTTGGTTTTGGTCTTTGTTGGTTTATTCTGGGATTTGTTGAGAACAAGAAAAATATAGAATAATGCTTTAATGTCTTTTTCCTTAATACTTATCAACGGAGGTGACAGCTCTTCTAATTCTGGTGACTAAGTTTTATCTTTCCTGAACATCAGTGACATTCTAGCAAATGTGATTCATCAGTATGATGGTGTCACAACTTTTCATGTGTCAAGAGGTTTTAGTGAGTGACTGTGTGATGTGAATAGTGTATTGCCTAAGAGCTGTGGATTGGGAGGTGGCTCCATAGTTGCAGGACTGGTTTTGGGTGTGGTCGCTCAGTTTCAGGCCTCACATTTCACACATCCCACATCGTGTGGTTAGCTGAATTGGATTTGCAGACCACTGTGTGATTTAGAAGAGATTCAAGAAAAAAACAAATCATCTTTGAATCATTACTGTGGCTGCTCTATTGCATTTTTTTGAACATTCAATTTGCATATTTTGTGCAACCATGCATAACAGCAGGGTAATGATATAATTGTATGTTTTAGATTCTTTGGTTTAATTTTTCCACTTGCTTGTTTGGCAGGATCAACACCTTGGACATGCCCACAGCAGTGCAGTACCTGAGAGAGCCTGATGCTGCTCTGCAGGTCCTGGGGGCTGCATACATTCAACATGAGTGTTACAATGACAGCGATGCCAAAAATGAGGTACCTCAAAGAGATTAGACTTGTGTTTAGAATTCCTCTCTGTCTTTCCTCTGCAATCCCTTATTGAGAAACTCGGTCAGGAAAATAGTTTTCCTTCAATTATGTGTTCATTGATGCATGTTTCTCCATTTCTGGGGACATAAAATAGCTACAGCTTTGCTTCCATTCTGGTGTGTTCTAGTTGTTACACATGTTGCTCAATTATTATCATTGCTGTGAAGATATGTGGACTCTGCCCTGTTTAGGTGTTTTGTACTTTAGAGTTGAAAACCCTTATCAGATGTGACAGACACCATTTTGGCAGTTCAGTCGCCTAATTTGGTCTGGTGCTTTTAGTTTGTTGATGTTATTTTTAGCTCTGAAGATATTGCTTCTTTTTCTGGTTTTGGAGTTGGTGTTAAATGAGATCTCTGAACATTTCTGATATCCAAATGATTTCATATTAAAAAGAGTAGTTCAGCATTGTTTGCATGGACATAAAAAAAACAAATATTGTTTATTTAACCTTTTCAAAACCAAAGTGTAAAAACAAAAAGTTGTGATTTTACAGGGCATTATGGGCTTGACTTCAGGAAGTCACTGCACACAGTCACAAAATAGCTTTAGAGGGACTAGTAGGAAGATGTTGTTACCTTTGGCCAGAGCCCAGCTAGTGGTTTGCCCCCTATTTCCAGTCTTCATGCTAAGCTAAGCTAAGGTCCAGCTGCAAGCAGCAGCTTCATATTTAGCAGGCAGATATGAAAGTGGTATTGAATCTCCTCATTTAATTTTCTGTAGGAAAGTAAATAATGAATTTGGCAATTCTGAGTGGCTGTATCATAAAAATAAAAACAAAACAATTGACAGCCTTGTATGCCAGTGCACCATGGATCCAACCCTGGTATCCTTAGAGGAATGATTGTACCAGTTTTCACTGAGATTGTCTAATTTTTCTACAAATAAAAAATTATGTTAGAATAAATTAAAGACGCTTTAATCACAAAAAAATTCTACACATAAGGGCTTTAATCCATGAGACGATTGTTTACAACTAGTTTCTACAAATGAATGATTAAAAACTTTGAATCACCTAATCATGGCAGACAATCAGGTTACTAAAACATACATAAAAAAGTCCAAAACAGAACACTTTTTTCTGTCCCCCCTCCCAAGGTTCGTCACTGCAAGGGCATCAGCGAGCTGGTGAAGCTGTTCAACTCCGAAAACCAGGAAGTGCAGCGTTATGCCACTGGTGCCACACGCAACCTTATCTATGAGAATATGGACAACAAGGTGACCCTGATCGAGGAGGGCGGCATCCCTCAGCTTGTGGAAGCACTTAAGGACTCTGATGATGAGCTCCACAAGAACATCACTGGTAGGAAAATCCAGGTCCTAGTCATTAAAACAAAAACATGACACAACATGCAGAGGTGATCTCAGAATGCTGGTTTTGGGATTTTGCCTCAACCATAAAAATGAATGTAAATTAGTCACAGTATCTGGATGCAACATGATCTTGGCAGTGTTCAGTTATTTGTGTCCTTGAAATTCTTTGAGCCCACAGCAGCCTTTGAAGTTGATACTATTTCACACCAAACTAATAAGAGGATGGCAAGCTGCAACTAGCGACTTTTACAGGAATCCACAGATTGTCAGTTTTTACTGTAATCAAATTGTAGTGTGAGATAGTTTCATTTTTTAAGAGGAGATGGTGAGGAACTCTTTCTTTCAATATTCTTTCTTTTAGTGAGTGTGCTGTCGTTTATTCAATGCTTGACTGTCTGTCTGTTTCCATTTGGCTCAGCCTTCATCTGCAGTCATTATTCACAAGTATCTGTTGTTAATGGAACTGACTTTCATACTTTCTCATAAGATTAACTCCTTGAAAGTTTAGAAAATGTGTGTTGCAACTCCAACTCCCCTGTGTGTAAATTTGAAAGGCATATGCAGTGTGTCTGAGTACACAGAGCAGGAGGTTGAGCTGCCGTCTTTTCTGTGGGGTGTGTGAAGAGGGGAGCAAGGGAGTGTTTATGGAAGTTGTCTAGGCCTGTGGGCCAACAGTATATCTGCCACTCCCTTTTATGAGTGAAGGCCTTGTCACGTTTTCCTTTGAACTGTCACACCTTGATTTGTATCCATCTTAATGTTGAAATACTTGTGTCTATGTCACATGTTCAGTAAGAAACTTTAGGAAAGTGGTTAAAGACAACACAGCAACTGTGCCTATACATGTTTTTCTGGGTAGTTTGTCAAAATATGACACGGAGGTCTTGTCTTGGCCACATACTGTAGTACCACTGTCAGATAGAACCCATGTACCTCCCACATCGTAATCCAGGTTTTAGCTTCACTGCCATTTAAGTATTTCTCATATGTTTTGAAAGGGATTCATGTCCAAGTACAAGAAAGTGAAAAAGTGTTACTGTAAAAAAAAAAAATAAGGTAGAGTGTCCAAAAGTTCTTACATTCAGGTTGAGAAATGAAACACTAAAGAAGTAACAGAAATATGGAAAATTAATTACAAATGTCAGTTTTGCTGATGCTCCCCCTGGTGTGTTTGTGTAGGTATCTTGTGGAACCTTTCATCCAAAGACAACCTGAAGGAGAAACTGGCCAGAGAGATACTTCCTGAACTGACAGAGAAGATCCTCATTCCTCTGTCAAGCAGCGGAGACTCCGGGGGCATCCAGCAGTCGCCCTCCGAGGCAGACATCTTCTACAACACCACAGGATGCCTCAGGTGCAGCTCACTTATCTGTGTCTTCTCTCAGTGGTTGCAATATGCTGCTTCATTAACATGGATTTCTCCTGCTGGTTCACCTGTGCATGCTTGTTCTCCCATGACCATATTTGCATGTGAAGAACTTGTTTTTGGGAGGACACTTCAACTCATGTGTCAGCTAACAGCTATAGGAGCTTTTATCATCCCCATCACGCCCCAGTTGTTTAGTTCTGCTCTGTTTGAGTGCACCCTGGAGGGTTTTTATCTCCAAATTAAGTACCATTAGGGGAATATTTGCAATGCTCCCTGCATGATTTGTATCATGTCATTGTGAAATCTGTGCTGCAGCACAGTGCCAGTAGGAGTGCAACCCCACTCCTTTCCCTAGCCAGACTGAATTGCTATCTCTATTTGCACCATCTGGCTAAACTAATGGCATTCATGGTTTCTGACAGAATTTTACCTGAAATAGCTTTCTGACCTTTCACTCTCTCTGTTTGTGTTCAGGAATCTGAGTTCAAATGAGAAGACCCGTCAGCAGATGAGAGAAACACACGGACTGGTGGATTCTTTGGTGGGCTACATCAAGGCCTCGCTAGATGAGAACAAGACAGAAGACAAGGTGAGACAAGACGAGATGGAGCTTCATTTATGCTGTTTCTGTCTTACCCTTACTGTGTGTATTAATTTGCCTGTGTGTGTGTGTGTGTTTCTAGGGGGTGGAAAATGCAGTGTGTGTCTTGAGGAACCTCTCCTACCAGCTCTACGCTGAGATACCTCCATCTGCTCTGATCCGCCTGGAAGGACCAACCAGAGCTCAAGACTCAGGGAAGGACTCCATCGGTTGCTTTACACCTCAGAGCAGGAAAGCCAAAAATGTAAGTGCACGTGAGATTTACCCATCAGCATTTTTTGTGCAAGGACCAGAACATCAGTCTCAACGCTGCCTCCTTCTATCTTTCTTCCCCTAACAGAAGAAGAACCAGGATCTCACTACTTTCACCGAGGTTGCTCGCGTGCCAAAGGGGATTGAGTGGCTGTGGCACCCTCAGATAGTGGGGCTGTACAACCGCGTGCTGCATCAGTGTGAGATCAACTCCACCACCCGCGAGGCGGCTGCTGGAGCCCTGCAGAACATCACAGCTGGAGACAAGAGGGTGAGCATTGAGCAGCACATGAATCAGTACTCCTGTAAAGCATTCAAACGCTATAATCTCAGTTTGTTTCACATTTGAATCGTCTTTCTCTCTTCTTATCTGCAGTGGGCTTCAGTGCTGAGCCGGGTGGCTGTGGAGCAGGAGCGCATGCTACCAGTGCTGCTGGACCTGCTGCGTACCAACAATGACCTGGAGCTGCGTTCCCTCACAGGCTTCCTCCGAAATCTGTCTCGCCATGCCAGAGATAAGAGTGACATGGGTCAGTCTTTCATTTTTTCATCCTGTTATTTATAAAGAATTTGATGCCTCTGAGTTACCCGTTAATAGAGTATACATATAACCTATTTAATAGAATTTGTTGTTGTATCACATTTGAGACATATTCCAGTAATTTGTGCATTATGAGACTCTTTCACCAGAATTCAGAGGTGATTTGCCGAGTTGTAGTCCGTCTGTTCCCCAGCACTGCCGTCACTTTCTTTAATAAAGAAGCAATAAAGAAACCATGATAATTTAAATGTTTTAAGTAACTTGCTTAATGTTGAAATGTTAATACTATTGAATTTATAGAATTGAAATATTTTACTTTGAATTTATGTGGTGTGAAGTGTGCTCTTTGAAATGTCCAGTAGGGTCCATAAATTCAGAGAGAAAAGTCAATAATTTAAAAAAAAAAAGAAAAAATTTAAGTTGCTCAAATTCAGTCAAATTCTGATTCAATAATTCAACTCAAGTCAGAGAATCATGCTGCTTAAATATGATTGGTAAAATTTAAAATGAAAAACTCAAACTTGAACAACTGGATTGGTATCCTGCATGTGCAAGTTTGAATTTCTCAGTTAAATTTTTGTGTCTTACGATCAAGTTTTTGAAATTTCAAAGAGGAGAAAAAAGGGAGAATACAAGTATAAATATTAAATCCAGATGGATGGCTTTCAAGGTGAAATATTTGAGTGCTTTTCTGTAAGTTCGGTGCTATTTAAATATCAACATGAAGTTTTCAGTAGTGGATATTCTGTTGTTTATAAGATTCTAATTTTTTACGGCTATTATTTGGTAGTTTTTGTAATCATGTGCACTTTTTTGCTTTTCACAGCTCAGTCTCAGTAAATCAAAACAGCTGTTTGGGAGATTAGATGTAAACTGTATCAGGCCACATTCAGTCACTGAGATCCCTCGTTTTTCACAACACTGAGCACTGAAGCACTGAGCTGAACACTAACTAATGTTTTAAATCATGGTCTGATTAATACCAAACACAGATGACAGATGACTTGTTCAAATGTGAATTATTGTGAAGATAAGTATTTACCAAAAACAACTGGCAGTGAGGAAATCATGTTGACTACAAACCAGAATTAATTATTTAATTGTGATATTTTTCATCATGTAAATTGAGTAGTAACATTAAACTTATCATCCTAACAATACTCTTTGCGTAATTCAGCTACAAAGGTGGTGAACAACCTTGTGACCAAGCTGCCTGACGATGGACGTCAGAAGGAGCCCTCGAGCGAGGTGGTGGTCAACATCTGTGGCGTTCTCAATAACTTAGTGACCAGCACCTCCGTAGCTGCCAGAGACATCACCTTCTTCGATGGCCTGACAAAACTGGTCGCCATCAAGAACTGTCACGACAACAGGTGAGTGGTCTTTAAAACAGGAACTAAATGATTTCTGAGGTGAACATGCTGCAATGTACAGACGTTTGCATTAGTGTTATTATTATATCTTATTTATATTTACTATCATATATTTCATCCTGTAGTTGACAAAAATGTGTTTCACTGCTGATCTTCTCACAAGAGGTTTTTTGTACCGAAGTGTTAACCTTGGATGAATCTTTTTTCTAGCACTGCAAAGATAAAAGCAGCCAAAGCAGCAGCCACAGTTCTCAGCAACATGTTCCAGTACAAGAAACTGCACAAAGACTACAAACAGGTAGGAGACACTAAAAATGAGCTCTACATAATTGACTGGAAAGATCAATAGTATTTTTATCAGCAGAATACTCTTTTTAGTGTTGATCACATCCAGGCAGATGCCTCAAAAAAGTAACTCTCTCAAATCATGAATGTTCAAAGTTATTTATAATTGTATTACCTTACCATCAAGTCACACAGTAGTAGTAGTAGTAGTAGTAGTTTTAAACATTAATAGATATGTTGAAACATGTTTAAAACATGTTGATGAGTGGGTGGTTGTTTTTTACAAGTTTCAGTCATTGAAAGCACAAAAAAAAAAAGAAAACGTGTGGATGAGTAACACCTGATGAATAAAAAATGACATTTAGCCAACTTTTATTGATGCATGATTACAGTTTACCGCACTTCAGGACATCTTTTATTGACTTAAAAGAATTCTCAGAAAACAGCTGCTCTCAATTTTTTAATTGAATAAAGAACTTTTTTTTTATCTGTCAGCTTTCAGCTCTCATTCTTCAAACATTACATTCATATTTAAATCAAAATTAGAAAAGACACCTCAAAGTTAAATTCAGATCCTTGGTTAACCCCCAAAATGGCACCCTCAGTTTAAAAAACTTTTAAAAAAACTTATGAAGACAGACAAGAACAATGATTTAAATTGTTCATGTGGACTGCCACAAAGAATTTGAAGCCCGGTGGAAAAGCTTTGTCTTCGTGGCGCCCCACCCTTGTTCTTATATCTGTGTGTGTGTGTGTGTGTGTGTGTGTGTGTGTGTGTGTGTGTGTGTGTGTTTGTCTCTGCATGTGCCGGAGCATGAAAAAAGAGTGAGAGTGACAGAAACGATGTGTGTTGTCTGTGTGTGACAGATGACATTCCTCACTCTCTGTAATTTAATCTCTCATCGGTTGGAAGGCACATGTTCAATAACTATATATCTCTGGCTGTTGACACTTCAACTCTTTCAACATACACATACACACACACACCCAGTCCTGCATGTCCGCGTCTTGGGCAGGACTAGGTAGGTTTACTGCCTTTATACAGATCACGGCTTGCCCCTCCCAAGGGTGCGGTGTGAAGCTTATTTCCTAAGGAACAAGTCCCAACAGAGCAAAAATGCCTTATTGTTTGTCCTATGTACAGTTTCAAATGCTCAAACCAACTTGGTACATGATTCAAAAAAATTGTACACAAATAAAGCTATATAAACACTGGATTAATTGCATAACTCTCAGATGGTCTGAATGAACTTGAGTTGTACTGTGAGCTTAGAAGTCACCCAGATGGAATTCCATTGAGGGAGTTTTTGTTGACACATCTGTCAGTTGTCATATTTGACAAAATACTTTTATGCACAGTGATTTTTTTGTGTGTGTGTGTTCCGTGTTTATACAACGTCCATTTTGCTTCTTTGTGTTACAGAAAGGGTTTACAAGACCGGATTTTGCCGATACGACAATGTAAAAGAACGTGATCAGTCCTACACTCTACCAGCAACCTATGAAGAAATCTAACCCTTCCATACCATCCAAAGATAACGTAGGCTCAGTTTTTATCTGTATCCATACTTGATAAGTGATAAGAACATGAACATACAAGCGACGGAGGATTCACCCCGGCGGAAAAGGACTTCCTGTGTATTTTAAAACTCGATGGACAAATCAGTACAAATGTGGATCCAGTACGTTGGACTATTGATGGACTCAGATGCAAATGTGTGCACCTTAAGCATTTACTCTCTTTGTTTAAACACTGTATGTTTTAGTGTGGAATCAGGGATTTCTTTTCTGTCAGAGCAACGTGTATCCAGATGAAACTGCAACTGTTTGTGTTTCAGTTTGGACAACATGGTGGAGACTTTGTGCCTTGTTTTCTCACTGTTGCAACTCATTTACAATCAAATGTGGTACTGACATGGCATTTTTGTAAATATTGCTTTCTCTTTTACACAGAAATCAGATGTAATTTTTTATATACGGTACTTTGTTTTTGTAGTTTTTGGATAGATAAATATGTTCTATCAGGAACATAATGTGTTTATGAATGAGTCAAAATATCTGAATGTACACCAGAGGAGATTTATAGAAATAGTTTGCTGAAATTTGGATGTTAATACATTTGATTCAGAAATCTTGGGATAATGGTTGTACCTGCAAAGTTCATTTTTGTATCTAGTTATGCGCTTTTCAAAGATGCAAAATCTTAGTCTTGTTATACAAAATGCTGATGTGTGACGTTTGCAATCACTTTGTCTAACAGATCTCAGACTTTATTTTTCTTTTTCATGCCAGTTTAACTGCTGTTTATCTGATGTAATTAATGGTGTGTGTGTGTATGATACACAGGGGGTTAAAAAATGATGCAGTTATAACTTTGTTTTCAGAACAAATATAATATTTGTTTGGTATTTGAAATCTTTTTTTATAAATGTTTATTAATGCCAATAACAAAATTCGACACCTTTCAGATTTGGGTCACATTTCTGAAATCTAATTTTTTCATATTGGCAAGTTTAATATTCTAAAAATATTTTAACTTGTAAGCATTCATACAAAAAGGTTTGTTGCAAAAATCTCAAATATTAACTGCTCTTTGGCGATAAGTGCTGACCTTGTGTTTCTGTGTTTTGTTTAAAGCTGTTTTAATATCTCTTTGTTTAATATCTTTAAATCTTTGTGTTGTGTACAGGCAGATGTAGCATCTGGATATTTTTCAGCTAATAAAGAGAAAGATTTGAATAATAATTATCATTTTTTTAAGTGTCTCGCGTGTGTGTGTGCCACAGCATTTACTGCAGCTGTACAGACTGACACTAACATGGTGAAATGTTGGCCACTCCCTGTTTACATATTTGCTCCTGCTCAGACAGGAACAATACAAGACCTTCCCTGCTGCACCCTTATTTAGGCTCTTATTCCACTGCGGGTAATTATTACTCCATGAGGACAGAAATCATCAACCTTTACAGAGAGAAATCCTGGTATTTTGTCAAATTGCTTTATTGACGTGATTGCCATGATTCACTCACAAAGCCCACACCTGTACAAAAACGTCAGGACCTGCGGGTTCTGCAGTCATGTGTGTCCTGCTGCTTTAGTCGACTGGAGTGCAAACAAGTGACACTGTTCTTGGTTTAAATCTGACTCCAGGACTTAGGTCACATGTATTTGCTCTTTACTTCCCAACCGTTTGTGTATAGTCAACTGTCTCATGAAAACAAAAAGCTTAAAAAGCAGAACTCCTTCATCTTGTCTGACATTACTCTGCCCTCTGCTGGGGACTAATAAAGATTTACTGGTTCTGAAATAATAATAAACATTTCTATATATACAGTAAATTATTTCTCTCCCTGATTAACTCAAATATTTCAGATAATTTCTTGTACAATTCCTCATAAATTATGATACAGCACAAAATACAAAAACATTAAAAATCTCTCTTTGGTTAAAAAAAAACATAAACACTTTGATTTTAATAACACACGGAAAGAAAAAGAACATTTATTTAACTTGACATATAAAAATATAAAGTAAAGCTAATGAGGATCTCCATGTAGGTGTTTATTTTCAGAGATCAGCAGGGATGAGGGGAGTTTGGCTCAAATGTCGTCCTCAGTGACCAGGCAGTAGAAGTCTGAGCGGGCTCCATAGTTGCGTGATCCCAGATCAGACACGTCGATGTCTAAGGGTTTGGGCTCAGCCACTGTGATTGGAGCAGCAGGGAGGACCGGAGCTTTACAGGCCAGAGCCTTGTACACAGGGAGGCGGACACCTGCAACAGAGAGACAAAAGGTGAAACATGCATCTCAAATAATAAAAAAATACAGTGCTTTAATGTTGTAACGTTTAGTCTGCATTATGCATGTTTTTTATATAAAAGAATCTCTAAATAGTTGAGTATCTCATCTGAATTTTAGATTAAATTCTGGTTTTGCCTGTTTTTTGTTTTGGTCAGTCAGTTCACCACTTTGGTCCAAACTAAAATATCTCAACAACTATTGGATGGATGAATCCTACTGATTTTTTTTTTTCATCTCCAACTTTGCCTCTATTGTCACAATGAGGATGACATTTGTGGTTTTGAGGATCTCGACAATTGGATGGATTTCCATGAAATTTTGTTCAGACATTCACGCCCTCCTCATGATAATTTGTAAAAACATTGGTGATCCTCTAACTTTTCATCTAGCGTCACCATCAAGTCAAAATTCAATTTCTCCAGTACTTTGATTTTTGACCAAAATTACCAAATGACCAAAATTAATGACATTCCCATCAGCCTCAGCTGTACTTTGTTTTTAGTGCTAATTGTTAGCATGCTAACTCTCTAAACTTACAAGGTGAACATGACAAACATTAACAGAGCCGTTAGCGTAGCTGTAAACTCCTAAATCATTTTACTCTGCAGCAATAAGATGCCGGTCTTCCAAACAGTTTTTGCCTCTCATTTCTGTTTAGTATCTTTTGATACAAATCACAACAAACCAGCCAGCATAGAAAATATGTGCAAGCTCATCATGTGGTACGATTTCCCAGTAAGTTAAAGATTAACTGTGCTTCCGTCAGTGCTTGTTGATTCAAACGAGACTCAAACTAGGTCAAGTACAGTAGGTTTCAGTTGCATGCTGTTAAAACAGACCAAGGACTCTCTTGTCAAGTCGAGGCTTGCGCACACACAGGCTGTAAATGTTTATGTTCTAATTCTTGTGATGAACAGTACAAGAGGTGCCAAACAGTTGGCAAGCATTTACATCTCTGGATCACAGTCAGCATCAGACGGTTTTCAAACGTGTTGCAGTGAACGTTGCATGTTGTCTCGGTAAACAGAATCAGTTAACTCCCACCGTCATTTATACAAGGCAGTGCAGCTTTAATATAAATTTCTTTTGTTTGTCTGTGCAAACATAGTGAACAGCATTGCTATTGATCCAAATGTCTTTATTTATATTTATCCTAATGTGAAGAGCACCTAATATGAGTGATTGAATAATTTGCTACTCTGTTGACTGCTGCTCTTACCCAGGTCTCCAGCAGGGTCCGTGTCTGAGCGGCAGTCCAAGTAGTCAGGGTCGAGGGTCAGCATGGGGTCTTTGTCATCCTGTAGCACAGTCTGGGGGTCGCCTGCAGACTCACTGTGGAAGACGACCCTGCGAGGCATCGCTAAGGCCAGCTCCTTCCAGAAGACTGAGGACGGAGTCTGTGGACACCAAACACAACACGTTATACACACTAACAGTCACACTGAAGCACAAATGATTCTTAAACTGCAGAAGCCTTACATGCATTTAACATATTGTATGGTGTACATTTCTAATTTATATTTATTTACTCTTTTTCTCCCAACTGCAGGAGAATACTTTTCATTGATATAAAAACTAATATTGGCTTTAACTGAATTAACATTTTGGTTTTGAAACACTGAAACACGCTTGTCTTAATCAGCTTCTTACTATGAGAGATGTGGTCCTACTTGAATTCAACATGTTCTGCTTAAGTTGGAACAGTTTTCGTTGTTTCACTGACACTGACTGTCAGTGCACCTCTCACTGATAGTAGGCAGGGCTCAGGTAGAAAAAGGTGATATGCGATAGGTGATGAGAGTTATGTGAGAAAGGTCACATAAAACTTTTGTGCAACATTCAGGATTTAGCAATATTTAAATCAAAATAGTATTACATTCATACTTCGCATCAAGCAAATCTGATCAAACCTACACAGCCATGATGAAGCAGGTCAGCTGAGTTACTTAATAAATCATGTCTGATAATATATCATTTCTTTTAACCATAAACTCTGGTTGCTGCTTATAATGCATGAATATTTAATGTTTTAGAAAAGTACTTAATAATTTAAAAGCAAGTTTTCAGGTACTTTTGGTGATCTGAAAAACTGTTGAGTATCACAGAGTCCACTCACTTGATCGTTTAACTGTACGACTGGCTTCAAGGGAAACGCAATATGTTAAACACATAACAAATGAAGCCGTCAGTACTCAGAAATGAGTGTGTATCACTTTTTAAATGTTGTACAGCAGCAAAAAAAAAAAACAGGTGTTTCAGCCCAAAGCTTTCCTCAGAATTACTGACACAGTTGTGGGTGTGACCCTATTAACAAACTGCCAGGAACCTGCTGGTGACACACCCAGCTGATATTACGTTATTGCAACAACCAGATAGTGACAAACTTATCTGTCTGTTACTATGACAACATACGAAATGTTAAGTAAATATATTGAACCCCATTTAGTATACATACATGGTATCAGTCATGTTGTTGGGTAAATCAGTCAGTCACAATCTGGTTGTTGCAATCACATGTGATATATTTCCTAAATTTTCTTATTATTATTTTTCTTATTAGTATTGTTTTTTTGACGATGCCTGTTTGGATGATTTACATCAGCTGGTGGTATCACCAGCAGTTCCGGGCGGCTGGTTAATAGGAGTCACACCCACGATTGTGTCAGTAACGCTGAGGAAAGCCTAGGGCTCAAACACGTCCGTTTTTTTCCTAGTGTGCATCATTAAAAATTGATACACACTTCTTTTTGAGTGCTGACAACTTCATTCATTATTTTTTATGTTTTTGCGTCTGCACCCATTACATTCTAACTGTGAGTTGAGCACGGCCCACTTCTTTCGTTTAAGCACAATATGTTCCCAGATAGGAGAAAGAGGAGACAGACACCAACAATACATTTTCAAAACCCAAACATAATAGTGTAAAATTACTAATGTTTAATTATGTATTCTGCTGTCAGTGTGCTCAGAAAGTTTTGGCTCACAGGAGCACAAATGAGCATTTGTGTGGATCTTACCACGGAGTTGTGCCTCCAAGTGAGTATGGTGAGGCAGTGCTGGTGCTCACTGAGCTGCTGCTTGATCTCAGGCCTCATGCGTTTGGACTGGCCCTCCAACAGGATGATGATGGGCTGCTGACACAGCTCCAACAAGTGCAGAAGGCCCTGCCTGGCAACACACACAGCTTCTGTATGTCATGATAGCTCACAGACACAACAGTACAACACTGACCTCAAGTGGCGTTGTACTGATGCTAATGTCATTTTTACAGTACATGTTATGAGAACAGTGTAGTTTCTTTTTTTTTAATTAAAGAGAAAGAAAAGTGAAACTGTTTTGTTTGTGTGTGGCAGAGTATTGCTACCACAATGACAAAAAATATTTGCTCAGTTTCATGTTGTAATGACATGCTTTTCATAGGTTATTACTGGATACTAAATGATTCTGTTTTAACAAAATGTTTCTTGGTATAACAACATACCACTTTATATTGTTATATTGCAAATTATATTATTATGTTATAATAAGTTGGTAAGTTATAACAAGAAACTGAAAAACTGAATAATTTGGTATCTAGTAATAAAAAGAAAATATCTCACAATAACATGAAAAATATCTTGTTATGACATGAAAGTATCATGTTAAACAAAAAAGTTTCTTGTTATAACAAGAAACTGAGCAAATATGTTTTTGTCATGGTGGCAGCAATATGCTGTTGTAGTCCCTGAGTTTTGTTTGTGCACATCTGAGAAAGTCTGACCTGAAGTTGTTGGAGCACCAGTCCTGATCAAGGTAAGCATGGGAAAGCAACACGATTAGACGCCGAGAGCGACTCATGTTCATTAGCAGCTCTGCAGAAGGTTCTGGAGACACATAATATTGTTGTGCGTTGTTAAAATGAACCACTTTGCAATAACAAGTAAAAAGTATGACAGAATTGCTAAATATCCCTGTAGTGCTTATTTGCAGCAGAAGTGATAGTTAGAAATGAGACTATTTGACAGAGGTGTGATTATAAAAACAGTATTAGAGTAGCACGACTGTAGGACAGGAATGTTATCTTACCTGAGCCAGGTAGGATATCATTGTCATTGAGGTGCAACTTGTACGTATTTTTATTCTCCAGGTGAGGTTTGAGAATAAAGTTGACAAACTTCCTGTCATAGTCATTGTTCACATAGGAGATGTAGGCATCATATAATTTCCCATCTGAAGACATGAAGACACAAACACAACAGAGGCTTTAAGTCTACAGTCTTACACATGAGCATATAAGTAATCTCATATCACTTTAATACAAGTCTCACCATTCAGTTCAAAGTCTCCATATGAGTTCCTGTACCAGAGTTTGATGTTTAAGTGACACCTGGAGTACACAAAAGCAGCTACAGCCAGGAGGAGGAGGAGGATGACGGCTGCAATAACAGCAGCTGTGTGGCTGGGTTTGCCTGAGCACACACACACAAACAAGCAAAAAATAAGCATAAAATAATCAACAGTTTAATTAAAACTGATCATCACAAACTGCTGGATGTAGATTCTGTTTCTAGAGTGTGTCTGTACAACTGGGTCCTTACAAATCAAGTTGTGGCTTAAACATTTTCTGTATCACACTAGTTGAGATGCTGCATGTAATAGAAAAAGATATGTGCCTATTTAAGTTGTAAAATCCCCAGACATAGCCAGTGAGGCAGCTGACACACTGTGTGGACGACTGCTTCCTAATCCAATGATGCTTTGCACATCTTATTGTGTCTTAAGTACATTTTTAAGTCTTAAGTACAGATTTTTGATGTTAGTTACTTAGTCCCACATGATATTATAAGATCCTGTAATACAAAATATGTATCTTCGGGTAAAACATATACAAAGGTACGTAGAGAACAAAATGGACTGTTCTCAGAAAAAGAACTGTTACATATCTACATCTTATCCTGATAAAGAGCTTTTTCTCTCTTCTCCCAGACTTTCTCCAAGTAACTGGCTAGTTTATATGTTTCATATGTCAACACCCAACTCTGTCTTTATTTTTGCGGTAGGTATTTCTTTGACCATATAACACAAGATGCGAGAAATAACATAAAAGAGCCAGCATATTTACATGAAGGCATCATAAGTTGTCTTACTTATAATCTGTACGCTGAAGTCAGAGGAAACGTTCCTCACTGTGCAGCTGTACAGCCCAAAATCTTCCATCTCCCTGAGGGTGATCACCAACAGACTGCTTACCATCAGCTGGCCGGCACTTGGGGACCTAATAAGTGGGACAGAAAACTCAATCGTACCTCCTCTTTCAGATACTCTACTGTCAAATACTTTCTTTGAGGCAAGTGGATAATTAATTATTGAAAGCTAAATGTTTTAAAAGCTTCACATCACCATGAGGAGATATTCTGCCAAAGCACTGTGTGGTTGCTGAGAGGTTGGCCATCTTTACTCCACTGCAGCGTGGTATCACATTGCTTCTCACTTGGGTTCCACGGGAGCAGAGCAGAGCAGTTCAGATTCACTACATTCTCCTGGAGCCTGGTTTGGTCCACTTTAGGTTGAAATTCTGGGGCTTTGGAGCACTGGGACTCTGTGTAAAGACATACCAATGTTATCTGTGTCCACTGCAAGAGCTCCAGACAATGGAAGCCTTCATGTGCGTTGCCAGGTAAAGTCTGAGACATTTACAGGGCTGCTGGAAGGCACACTGAAACAAAATGCCTCCGTGCAGGTGCAGCCAATATGTTCAACTGGCCTGTTCACCACCCCACCCCCACCCCTCCTGTACACACTCTACTGCAAGACACAAATAATACCTTACTACGAGAAACACAAAATTACAGGATCACGTTTGAAATGACTTTGTAACTTCTGGAAATAATACTTACCCTTAACTATGAGACGCACAGTGAATGAAGCTGTGCTGTTGTCCTGCTGCTGACAGGTGTAATTCCCTTGGTCTTCCAAACTGAGGCTGGCAAACGTCAGGTAGGCCTTCCCATCCTGAGTGTCGAGCTGCCGACAGTCCTTCAGCCAGGATAGCTTGAACTGGGGCTGAGCTGGCTCCAGGGGGCAGTTCAGTTGATATGAAGGCCCCTGCTGCCCTATGTAGAGCACCTGCTCCTTAAACCTGCCCTCATCCACACAAGTCTGACCTACAAATACATACAGAGGAGGTTTACACAGGTCTTCTTCTCAGGATATCATCATTTTTATGTAAGATAACATGATATAAGGGATTGCTGTGGCTCTACAAACTGAAACAGCAACAGTAACTAATAGCTAAAACACTGGATTTTATAACGACACTGACAGAGAAACTGAATTTATTTTGAATCGGAAATGTTGTGGCTGATACCCAATCTACTTAATAGGTTTTCAGAGTTGATACATCCCTGCTTAATGTTGTGGAATCAGATAAATGCAGTAAGCTAATTCCTTGACATTGCTTTGCTTCCTTTAGGACAAACACTTTGCATACAGTCTGTGGATGCAAACAGTTTGCATACAATCTGTGGAGCAACTGAAGACTGACACAACATAAGTGTAGTTGCTGGCAAAGAGCAAGAGTCTAATGGTGCATGAAGGTGAACTTGTACTCTTTCAACTTGGCAGATGTGGTGCAAATGAGTGTATTGTTGACTAAGATATTAAAAAAAACACTGAATCTGCTTCAGTTTAAGTACACTTTCTATAAGTGTTATTCAAAGCATCATATTTATTTGATCTTCTGTCAGGAAATAGTCTTGACTACATGTCAGACAAACTAACAACAAGCGTCTCGCTGACTTGACCGGTTCTTCCGGATATTCTGCGCATGCGCTCATATTTACCATTAACCAAAACCCAACAAATAACCTGCACAACTGGCCCTCTCTGGTTCCTCTTTCACACATTAATTTGCTCTTCTTCATTTTTTCCTCAAACATAAGATCACACATCCGGGTCCAAAGTCCAGGTCTGGTCCTACTGTTGCCAGGCAACAACATGTGACTGCGTGACAGATAATGTGTCAATAAACACATTGACCACATGCGCATTGACCTAGTATTGATACGCATCCAGTAACCTGATGGTGACTAAAACTAGCTTCTAAGAGCAAAACATGACAAAAATAAAAAGGTGGATCCTGCAGCTATAAACAAAGTCGATGAAAACTTCCCAATAAAACATACGCATACCCATCTAAGTAGTAAATCAAGTTTAAGTTTCTACATCCTTACCGACAGCGAGGAAAGTCCTGTTACATAAACCGGCGAACACAAATATGAAAGCGACCAAAATCACAGCCATGAGCCGCAGTCTTCCTCTTCCTTCTTCCTCAGGTGAGATGTGGTGAAGTTTTTTTAGTGTGTTTATCTACATTACTACCAATACGTCTTAGTTTATTACAGTTCAGTTACAGTATGTGGAGAGGTGACTACGCAGACGTCAAGCAAGTGGTTGATATCTGCACCTGGACAGACCAGTAAGTCATCTGGCTATTGGCTCTGCGTAATCACGTGACAGCTGCACTAGCCTTTACCTGAAACTCACCTATATTTGACCCACCCAATTTTATCTTTTTCTTTCTTTCATTCGTCCTCTCTCTCTCTCTCTGTCTCTCTCTCTGTCTTTTTTTCCTTCTTTTTACAGGTTTATACAGTTTATTTAGACAACCAGGATATTATAAATACTGAGGTCAGAAGTCCAAATTCTTTCAGTGCAACGTGTGTGTTAATTTTTAAATACAAAGTTCAACAGTACCACTCCACTAAGGCACTCTTTCTAAAAGTTTTATAAGTTGCAAATAATGGCTTTTTCAATGGTTAGTATTAGGTCTTTTAAATCAGTTCGCAATCATTAATCAGAACAAAATTGAACTTTTTATTAACCATTAGTAAAAGCCATTAGTTACAATCTATAAACCCTCCATAAAGGCCGCCCTCTCAAAGAGTGGTAGCCTACTTGTTCAACTATATTTTCTGTAAACTGTATCTACCTATATGTTGGTCAAACTGTGTCACAACCTTTTCCAAACTGCAATGAATACATACATTTCTGGCAGAGACATTTTAATATTTTGTGCTTACAAATATACAGGATTAAGTCTAAGAAATACAAAAATCAGCCTTGAAAAGACACAGTGTGTGTTTTTGTGTAATTACAGAATGTAAATTTATTAAACCCCCAAATTCCACAAAACAATACTTAGGAGATGACCTTGGTGTCCTCAATAGTAGCCTACCTGCGGCTCTGAAGACAACACTCAAATAACTGTGGCTGTTATTGAGGCAAAAAGGCATAATACACTAGCACAAAATGTTTTTACTCATAAATCTGTACTACAAAATGTTTTAATATTTCTTAATTATCTTCTAAACACTTCTTTTTAATCGACAAACTTAAATTTAAAAGACATTTCAAGAGGACATCACTTTCCTCATTTATTCAATAATATAAAATGTTATAATGCAAAACATTCTTGTGTCTGATTTACAAAAGACACCGTCAAGAGTCTGCCTGCAACAATGACAATCATCACAGCGCTTTTTACGATATAAGGCAACATCGTACAGTAATACACAATCAGTGTTGTATGTGCAGTAGCAGTATAAATTATCTCGAGGCCTTCAATAAAAACACACATACAAGTCACAAATATTGAGTGCAATCTTAAAATAATATAGGAATAAGAATAATCTCATGACAGACATGGTCAGTAAAATCAGTTACTGTACACTCCAAGAAAAGAAGTCTGTCTTCAACGTCCATATGAGAATCCAGCTGGCCAGCACTTAACATCTGACTTCAAACAATAAAAGAGAGTGAGAGCCCTTTATCTGAACTCTTCAGAGTGATAATTGATGGCTTTGAAGCTCACTCAACACTGTCAGTCTGGACACTTTAATGCACAAGGCATCACTGGGTTCATGTTCCTTCTCAGGGAAAATGTTGCTCCATTAACGTGTTTGAACGCTGTCATGCTTCAAATGACCTGTATGAAATAAAAAGATTGCTTAGTTGCAGCATCTATGTCGAGGAAATTCACAACACTGCAAAGCACATCTTAAAAACATACAAAATGTTGCATGTATCATATATTAAACACATAATTAGAACTACAAACTCTGCCATCATTTGTATTGGATTGTTATTTAGGTTGCTTCAATTAAAAGTTTAAATTTAAAGCACCATTATATTTGAGTGGAATATTTGATTTTTAAAAAGTCAACAAGTCTCGCTGGCTGTATTGTGTATATCTATCGTGAAATATAACTCTAACATCCTACTACTACAAGCTACGGTGGGAAAAAATAAGGAGGTCATGATGAAAATGATCAAATATATTAATGCAGTGGTTCCCAGACCCCGGGGCGCCCATGTACACGGCCGTTATCGCAGCACATTTACACTTGTCAAACACATGTGTGTCTAATAACATAATTAATTGCTGCATTACACTGAAATAATTGCTACAACAGAATCATTATTAACGTTATTAGTTCCACCTGTGGAATCATGTTAAAATATCTGTTGTGAATACGATTCCTTGCCAGCTATAGTATAGTACACAAGTATTTCTGTATTTAACAATTTTCTATTGTATTGCCGTATTTTAAATTATGTTGTTTGTTGATGTGGTGTCCCTGTCACTTGTCCTCATTATTGTCCTGTATTGACAATGATACCAATTCTGGTGAAACCAAAGATACTTATTTTAACTGGTGATTCTCATCAAGTAAACACGTCAGCCAAATCCAAAATATGATGTTGGTTATCTTGTACTCGAGTTCACTGTCAGTTTGGAAGGAGAGTTGTTTGTATTTTCTGTGTAAAAACTCAGTATGGGGAAGGTTTCATTTGTATTTTTCATTTGCAAAACACAAACAAATGAGAAAAGTGTGAGAAGAAACATGCAGTTCATGTTCAGGTTAGAGATACACCAATACAACTTCTCCCATTGCAGTTTTTGACACCTCAATTGAGGTTATCTGCCAACATGAGTACAGATCTAATACCAGCGCTCTCTTTTTATCAAATATAAAATATGCATACCTTACTGTACTGAATTCATTGGGATATTTTTTTATGTAAGGTAACATGAGTCCAGAGATTGTGGTGGCACTAAAAACTAGATCGCTGTGACTGAGAGTAACCAGCAGCAGAGACATTGAATGTTTACAATGACATTGAGAAAGACACCGTTTTTAATGTGGAACAGTGATAACTGATACTTGATCCACCTAACATGGTCAGTATCTGGGTTCATACTGATCCAGCATATTGGATCAGTGAATCTGTAGTTTGGGGCATGATGGAAAAACTTTGGGAACCACTGTTGTCACTTATGTTTATATTTTACAATATTTCAACAATATTGCAAGAGGCACATGTTATGTCATGTTATCTTCTGTTACTGCAGAAAAGTTTTCACTTTTACTTCTTCTGGCGACCAGCTACCGTGCCAGTCCGACCACATACTATTTGAGATTCACCTGAGCTCCTCTTTTAGTCTGTTGAGTTTATCAAAGAGTCTGTCATTCTTGACCTGCATGGGAGCGCTCGGAACAAACCAGGCTGCAATGAACTTGCATATGACGACAACGTGCTGCAAGTAGAGAGAAGGACAGTGTTAGGAATGTAATCTCTTCTTCTACCTGCGAAAATATAGTTTCATTAAAAATAACCTTCCCTAATTTTTCTCACAGCTCAGCTCACCGTTGATCCTTTGAAACTCAACTGTGATGTATTGAGTTTCAAAATAGACAAGCGGTGAGCAGGGAGAACATTGTGGGGTTTTGGGGTTTGGTTGGGTGCTATAAAAAATTGCTCAAAGAAATAAATGTATTGTAAGAAATAGTGGTGAGTGGTCACTTGTTTGGTTATGTTAAACATTAAAACTTACCTCAAACAGGATGACAAATGCAAAGCGCACAGCTAAAATTAGCCAGAACTGTGGGGTAAGACTGTAGTCCTCATTGCTCCTGTAGTCTTTATAGCTGTGAAGAGGAACAGACCAGTACGTTGATGTTATCGCCTTTATCAGTTGTTTTTTTATTTTTGAGAGGAAATGCAAACTTTATTCACATAGGACTTCTATTATATCCACAGACTACACAGTCCAGGAAAATAAAAGCAGGAAAACTCAGCAGTAGTTAACACCGGCTGTGAGCAGTATCAGTACGTTTGACTCTTAACTATTAGGAAGCATAACATAAATGTCAGAATCATGTCAGAGAAATGTCTCTTCATCTGTAGAAGACAAATATGATTCAAAGAGAACAAACCTGCAGTAAGAGACATTCAAGCCACTAGCAGTCATCATCTGATCAGCTGCAAACTCGTTGTCTATGTTCTGGTCATCCAATCGGGCAATGGATAGGGTGTTGTTGATGTAACCAACCATGCAGCTTGACAGAAAAACAACAATAATAGTGTGTGTTACACAACAATATGGCAGAACATAAACGTTTTCTTATTAAGACTGACAGAGATCTCACTCAATATCTGTCACTGTGCCATTACTACATGGGCCATAGTAGTAACGGTACACCAGCCGAGGGATGAAGTCCGAAGATACACCAATAACCAGCCCGTTTGCAATGACGGCTAAGACACCAATAGCCTCCAACACGTCTATCCACACACCTGAGTGAAAGCAACATTGATTGATGTCAGGAGTAATTTACAGCATGCACAGTATTGACATGTTAATGACACATGCAGGTTATTTTACTTCCATAATGTCAATTAAGAGGTAAAAAAATCTATTCTTAGATCATCAGTGATCCTCACCAATGTCGTTGGTTTTCTTGGGAACCATTCTGCGCTCCAGAGTGACCATCTTAATTGCATCCAAGCGTATCTCAATGATATTGTTAATGAGGGCCAGTAGAGGAGCAAGAGGAAATGCTGCCACAAATATGGTGGTAAAGCTGAACTGGATCACTAAACAAATAAAGAACAAAGAACATTATTTACATTATTAGTTGAGTGTTTTTTTCCTGATAAAGCATTCTGTAGAGCACATACCCATTTCCAGAAACTCATTGAATAGGCTGAAGGAGTCCACGTCATTGAGGCGGTAGTTGCTGACCCAGTCTCGAAGCTTGCAGTTGTCACACAGTTCAGCTCCATGTTTGGTCTCTAATTCATCTTTCAGGTAGCAGTGGGCACATTTCCTCTGTAGCTTCTGGGTTCTTCTCCTCTTCAACCACCTGCAGAGCCAGCTGATGCAACGAAGAGAAAGCTTTGACAATCTCGGACCCCATGTTTGGAAAGTGTATTAAACAGTGGGCATGTACTAACACAAAACTGATTTATACTTACGGGCCAGTGAACTCAAATACATTGCTGATGGTTTGCTTGAGAACCATTATAATCGCCATTTGGATAAACAGGTCTGTGAGACATCCACTAGGGTGACACTGCACACAGGAGGGTGAAAGGTTTGGAGTGAAATCAGTAATAATATTTTAATGTACAAAAAATTCATCCAACATTTACTTTAAATAATGTACATTTAGTAACTGGTATACATATCTATGTTCACTCACTTCTTCTAACCTCCATTTCCCTGCAATTCGCACATAACCACCAGGATGGCCATTTATCCTGTCAGGTGTGTTACAAAAACAAGCCATTATTAGTCTTAAAAAACTAAATCCATCAGGTTAGAACATTAATTTAAGTTACTTGTCTGTGTGGGTTTTGACACTGAGCTGGGTGATATGGTTGAAATCAATTTCACAATTTTAACATAAATATTTTTCCCCACATTAATATGCAGAATCACACATAGAAAATCTAATTTATTGTATTGATTGGATGTAACAGACTGTGCTCCACTGTTATGCTTGACATCAGACAAACATTTTAAATGTGTACAGCAAAATCTTCAGTCAATAAACATTTATATTGTTGATCGGCTACACAGCCTAACGGAGTCCACAAGTTCTTACCTGCCAAGGAAAAAGGCTACGTAGAAGAGCGAGGAGAAGTAGGTGAAGAATTGAAAGGTGAACATCTTGACAGTGAAACTCTTCTCTGTGGCAGCAAATGATCTTGTTTTCTCTGGTAAAGAAAGACATCATGTCAGTGTCATGCATTTCACTATTTGGCCAATGGATGGCACAATCTTTCACATTTGAGAGAAGCCAGTTTATACAGTAGAATTTCAAGTTTACATCCTTTATATTATTACCTGTGTTAACACCTTAATGATCTAAATTATACTTAGTATATTATATATACTGGGGACTGGGACACATTGGACACATTGGAACAATCATTAATGTTATTAATTACACATGCTGTTCATGCAAAGACAAATCAAAATGTGAAATGCTGTGAAAAAGGTCTATTACTTCACTAATGGGTCCAAAGCAAAAATATACCATGCAATTCAACCAGCTGAATGAAGAGGGGCTCAGATATATACTCTGCATCACCGAGTGCTATCCTTTATGGCATGTGACCTTTTAAAGTGAGGACATGTCTGGTCGTGACCTCTTGTCACATGTTGCAGTATTGCAAGCAGCAAATGATGTTCCCCTTTCAGATGGTTTCATTTAGAGCATCTTGTTATCATCTTGTTATTAATCTTCTGACCTCTTAGATTTATCACGTGACCCTTTGGGGGATCCTGAATCCCAGGGTGGAGGTTGATCAGTCCATCGACTAAATTAATCTGAAACTATTTTGATAATCAAATAATTGTTTCAGTCATTTTTCAAGCAAAAATGCATAACATTTTATGTGACAATTTGCTGTCTTTCTTTGTCATAATCATGACAGTGAATTGAATATCTTAAAGTTTTGGACTGTTCGTCAGACAATAAAAGCAAACTGAAGACATCACCATTGCCTCTGAGAAATTATGAATGCAATTTTTCACTATTTCTTAACATTAGGCTAAACAATTAATCGGCAGAAAATAATCGGCAGATTAATCAATGATGAAAATAATTGTTAGTTTCAGCCATACAATGCTTTTCATGACAAGGCCACAAGACTGAGTCATAATGCAGGGCCCCTCATACAGCCCATACTGTGACAGTAATGCCTGCAGGCTTCCTCCTGTCATGCCTCGCCTTCCCTCTAGTTTCCCTCTGGAGATCACCTGACCTACCACACATCCAGTGAATAAACAAAGGGGCCCAGTTCCAGTGTCCACCATAAGCCCTAAAGCCTGTTGTCCGTTCATGAACATGGTCGTGCCTTCATTTAATAAAGACACTGTGCTTGCTGTTGTGTTCTTAGCTCTTGTGTGTGTGTGTGTGTGTGTGTGTGTGTGTGTGTGTGTGTGTGTGTGTGTGTGTGTGTGTGTGGTTTTATGATTTATTATTTCCCCTGTCATCGTTTTTTAACAGTAGAAAGCTGCGGGTAATTCTCCCAAGAAAGCATAAATTGGAAGCTTACAGAAAGTGTGAAGAAAGGGCTCAAAACATCCACTAGAGTCATGGAGCATGTGCCAATTTCACACGAAGACATCAAAAATGTGTGTCAAAGTCTGAGTCTGAAACATTGGATCTGGGCCACTGTATAGAGGACAGCTTCCTGACTCTTTTGAGGCCATATCGTCTGTGTTGCCAGGCTGCTGTACTGTTCCAGACAGCACTCGCCTACCTGAACCTGCTGCCAGTTATCTATGTCTGACCTGCTTCCTGTTTGATTACCCGCCTTCCTACTTTAGCCCTCCTGGATTTGTTTGCCTGTTTTCACTGCCCACCTGTTGACAACTTCAAAACTGTTTCAAATAAATGCTCATCTAATCCTGAAACAGATTAAATTCTGAAACAAAAACATAAACTGTACATAAAAGATGTTTAAATCTGCCTGGAAACGTAAGTGTAACAGCATAAACTTGAAATTTGGTACCAATATAATAGAAAATATAGAAAATAATAGAAAATACGATGAGCAAACATACCTATTTCACAGAGCTTCATGGCTACGATCCTGTTGACCTGCAAAGACAAAGACATGGTCACACTCTTGAAGACTATAAGTAAAAGGAAACAGAGACATGTGTTTAGAGACTTGTGTACCCGCGTCATGACAGTGATGATGAAGTAATGGAAGACGGCCCCCAGCATCATTGCTCCGCTGTTGGAGTGGTTGCGGAGGAACTCCCATGATCCTTCAGTCAGGAGCACTGCTGCGATCACCCTGAACACCACCAACGCATGTGTCAGGCCAATGATCACCAGTATCTGTGATGACATAAAAACACTCATTTGCATTACTGTTTGTAAGGATTAACTCCTAACTACATCCTTCTAACTTTTTATTTTAACCTAAACTCCAACTATATACATATATATACTATATCCTTATAATACTATATGTGAAGAGCAACAAAATCACAAGTCACCCACCATAACTGTAACGCAGATCAAAACCAAAGTGCTGCGCAGATAGGAGTGTTTATATTTTTTGGGTTCACAGTTGGCATTGTTCACAATTTCCAGGATCAGTTCCTCCTAAAAATGATATAAAAATACAGTCATGAATCCCCCCTCCAAAAAGCACTGACCTGAAATTAAAGAAATGGGATGTAAATTAATGTGAATATAAAAGCGATCGTACCTCCTCCTCACACCAATCAGACACTTTCCATTCACACACATAAGAAGCTCGATGTCTCTTCCAGAATTCCAAAAACAGCGTTGCTGTAAAGAAACATGGATTTAAATTAGCTGATAAAGCCTCAGTGGAATATTATATATACTGAATCAGAGTTACAGGTTTTTGATACACAGATCCACTGTGATAACTGTGAACTTTTGCCACTTTCGGGTTATTAGGTAGCAGTTTTACATTTATCTGAATATATGAATACACAAGGGGTTAGGGTTATGGTTAAGTTTTGGGAAGTAAGACAACTTTGGTTAAATTTCGAGGAAAGTTTAGTAATAAAAATGTTTGTGAAATTTGTCTGGCAGCAGAAATTCAGGAACTGATGCCTACTTCTGTGGTTTTACTGTGAACTGCTACTTGGTAAATGATGGTAAATCATATGATTTGTCATATAAGTTCCAGCTGTTGTTAATTTTTTTGGGCCTTAAATACAAACTTATGTTGTTTTTCTTTTTGTTTTTTAACAAGTATCACGAGAACTTTCCATTCAAATTCTGTCCAGCAATATCCACTTTTCTGACCTCGGTGCATTCTTTCTCTTTATGAGAGAAGGTGTGTATGGGAGGGATGAGATAAAGAAAGTCATGCAATCACTTTTTTCTTTGAAGACTGCAATGATTGTTCTAGTTTATTGTACTCTTCACACAGCTGTGCTAATAAACTTGAATCCATATTTTCTACAGGTTGTATTTGATATGAGAATAGGTTTGAAAACAGACTGTAAACAGTTGAAAATCCACAAAACATAGAAGTACTCAAAAGACAAAAAAGCTGAATAAGAGTGTGAAAACATTTATACTGTATGCGTTCTTATGGATGACTGCTCGACCACCCCCACAGCCAGATGGCCTGGACTGATTAAGGTGTGAGTAGCCAAGAGGAGAAGGTTCTCACAGTGATGTGGCATCTCCTTGGCAATGCATGTCTCAGTGATCATAAAAAAACACCCAGGCAGTTAGATAAAATAAATTTGAGGCACATAGGATACTTGGTTGTACATGTTGTACACTGATTGTCTATTAATTGTATAAAATGTGTCAATTTCATGGGTTTTCATGGTGTTTGAAACAAAATTGTATTTGCATGAATTATGACTGTGATAAATCACAATTCCTAAACAGGAATCTGTATATAGAAAATACATGCAGAAAAATGCATAAATATACAGTGTTATATAGACACACAGAACTCACCCCACACTGCCATGAACATCGCAAAGAGCACTGTGCCATTATTGTCGAACAGCAGGCTCACCTGTGGACAGATAAGACCAGCAGTGAGCATCAACAGGTATGTATGCCATCCAGATCTTTACTGATAAATGCACTGATGTACCTTCGCATATGTGCAGGTGTCGGAGAGCTGCCACACTTTGCATCTCTTGTCACAGAGTGGACACATGACTGTGTTCGCCTCACAAACCTCCTTTCTACAACACAATGAGCACTTTAATTATTACAACATAATAATTCATGTTATGACACAACGACTGCAAAGTTGTGAAAACACTTACATGAGTGGTGAGCTGTTGAAGAAAGCAAGGCCATAAAGGAAGACAATGACCCCAATGAGAGCAGGTGGGATGAGCAGAAACGTGTACCAGCCCAGCCACAGGTAGTACAAGGCCACCTTCTCCCCAAAGTAGTTCCTGACACACATACACAAACACACACATACATGACAGAGAAAAGATGCAACTCAGAGGAAGTGATATGCACTTCATTACCTCTGTAAAATTTGATTTAATGTAAAATTTACAATGTAAGCACAATTTGTAAACACTGTATACAAACATATAATGTTTATGTCCCATTTTGTACATATTCTATACATAATTCTTACAGCATATGCTTAATTTATGATAATTTAATCCGTTCCTGGACATATAGGTCATGCTATATATGGCAGGTTAGGTACAGTATGTGGTGCTACACCAACACCGATTTGGCTAAATTATACAGTGAAAGCATCATGTATAATATCTGTATATAAAAAAACATTCAAATATTTTATGTTTATATAAAATATTTGTAAATTGTACAGTTTTTATACAGGTATGGGTTTGTTCTGTCCTTCTGGTATTTATAATAAAACTTAGAGTGGAGTGTATCTTGTCACTGTAGTCGCTGATTGGCCTAATGTGAGAGCTACAATATAAGTTTACGATTTTGTCTCTAACATACTAACATGAATCTTACACATATCCAGTTAAACTTAAAATTAGTAGTAGTTTATCGTATGTCGATTATAAATTATAAGTTAAATATGATATTGTAAACAGCAACAGTTGTCGACATGACGCACGTTTGCACTGTGCTCTGCTGTTTGTACACAAGTGAATCCAAGGACAAAGGCAACAGCTCTAATCTGTACCAGCCTTAAGAGCATAATTTTAAATAATTAGTCCAAACAATGCCTGCATCATGCGTGAAGGATGACATATTTACTGTTGTCTCGTTAATACTTGAACCCAATTCACAGTAGAATTACATGGAAAACAATAATGCAGGAAAGTAATGAATAGGTTGTTGTGTTGCAGTCCAAACCTGACAGCATTTATGGGTTGCCCTTGGAGACAGGCTGTCCATCGAGCCCAGCTCTCCTTCAGCTCTCGCTGTTTCTTTTTCTGAAAGCAGAAGCACAAAAAATCAAAGGAAATCATCAATATGAAGAAGAGCTTTGTACAAACCAGTTAACACAGCATAAAGTCATACTGGACACAGAAACTAACAGTCTAAAAATATAATATATTACAAATTTTAAAAGATTTTACTAGTTGATACATACAAATAAAACCACCCAAAATCAATACTGCCTCATATTTAGAATACGCTTCAGAAATGTATTTATATCTTAATTTTCATTTCTTTCATTTCATTTTGTGGACACATCTTCCAGTTGTCTTTTATAACTGTGATGTATAAAGAAAACAGAGGAACACACATGTACACGCTCACATATGCAGAGGTGTAGCAATGTATGCTCACATACACATCCCCACTTACTCCCAACACTGGATGACTCACGGCATTATTATGACTCGCAGCAAGTCTTTGTGAACAAATACTTATTCTGGCACCAATGTATTATTTGGGAGGGCCCTTGCCAAGTTTCACTTCATAATTTAAGACGCTCTTGAGAAAAACAAAACACTTCAGTGGTCACATGAGAAGCAGAGATGTATCAGCTGATAATAGTGTCACTATCTGTTCTAACAATGGCAGACGTAGTATCACTCACGATTGATTTAGTTCTCATACAAGGAATGTGTCTTTTTACTTGTCTTCTGTTATCAGTCACTATTAATATCATCTCATTTTGACAAAAAGCAAAGCAATCAATTTTTAAACCTGCAGTTCCTGTCCGAGTCTTGGCAATTAAGCACTTATCAGGTCAGATATGGTGACAATATTGAAACCTGTAAAATAGTTTGTGATAATCCATAAATGCTGAACAAGGACAAAGATTATGTATAATATATGTTAGGATTTTTACCTCATGCAAGCAGAACCTTGCCTCAAAAACCTTCAGCTTCATGAGATCCCGCAGACCCTCTGGGAAGATTAAGCGGTAAGTGGAATAACATGAAAGATCAGGTGTCTGGATACCTGAGAAGGATCTGGAGTGTATTTAAGACTTGCTCACCTCCTGTACGGATAGGGGTGTGATTCAAGATGAAGTGGACAATCCTTATCCTGAAACAAGGACATGTATCACATGTTTATGGCTCCTTTTAACCATGAAAAACAACAGCAGGTCTTAGAGAAAGTTCATAAAAATGCAGAATAAGATTCCATCTCCATATCACATATGTATTTAGAAAACAAATTGTATTGTTTAAATGTGCAGCCATAATGTGCACAAGTAAGAATACAATTGTAATGATATGATGAAATGGAGTAAATAGACAGTCACAGATGCTATGTGAAGCACCTGTGATTGTTTAAAACGAAACAGAGAGCTATGACAACGTGTTTTACCTTGTGCTGAGAGGCACAATGTTCTGATCCGAGCTCCAGTTACAGGCATCAGACACTTTGAGTAGATACCTGTACTTCTCGAAAATCTCTTTAGGCGCTTGAATCCCATAGAAGACTAGATCGTCATCTATAATTTTCTAAAAGGAATACATTAAGACAAGATGAATGAATGTATCATGTGATCATCTTCATCAAATGTTCAAAGCTGTAAAAAATAAACAAAGACAATGTTTGTTTTATTAAACACTTACTGTCACTTTCAAGTTCTTTTTTTTGAGTTCTTCAATGTATTCGGTTTGCTTCTTGAAAGCCTCTCTCTCCTGCTTATCGCTTGTTTTAGCAACCAGGACATAGTCGTATGATAGTGGAGTGAGCTGTGTGTCAAAAATGATACACCAAAGTCAGTCTTTTTAGGGGATTATATAGGTAAACCTTTATTTGTGGTGTGTATTAATGAGGCCATGACTGATTAACATGTTTTTACCACAGGAGGAAGGGATGTCTGTTCATTGCCGTTCTCTCTCACCACTCCCATGAATTCCAGCAGTTCAATACTGGGCTATTCAACATAATAATGAAAAAAATAATACAACAATACTGTAAACCATCCACACAATAATGGTAAATAGCACATCATGAATTTTTTTTTAAAACGATAGAAGAAAGTATGAGTGAAATGTTGTTTCGCAGGATAATTAGTGTTAGTCATGCTGCTGATATTCAATATAAAGCTTGTTAAAATCAGAAAGGTCATCATGAACAAAAGATTTCTACCTAACTATGACGCGGGGGTGTGTCAGTGGATGCCACTGTGCTGAAAAAAGCCTGTAGAGATCTTGACTCACCATGGAGGACTGTCACTAGAGAGGGTTAACCTGATTGAACCGCATGGCATGTTGACGTACTCTCACCCTGTCATGCCAGTCAATGCTATTCACTTACAGAGTATAGTCTGCACACTGGTACATGCAGTACAAGAAAAGCCAAGGTGTGGCAGATCAACAAATGCAATCTGAGCATTGAAACACCAGAGGAGGTTCCAACTGTATGCTATTCAATCCTAATCAACACTTAAATGGATTTATATGTAGCCCACTCATGATTTGTATAAGGGTGAGCCATGTTAAGCACTACAATGAGCCTGTGTTGTATCTATAAATGCAGGATTAAAGGCAGCAGGCCTGTGGCAACAGATTTTATAATAGGAGCTGGCCTCAGAGAAGCTCCATTATGTATCGACATATCTGTGTTAGAATAAATGTGTATTTGTATGAATAAAATCACCTACCTGTCTCCTGTGGACGGGCATGATGAGTAGGTGCTGAATGCAGATGCGACTTCCCGGATTAAAAAAAAGAAAGAAAAAAAGCCTGATCCAAAATCCTTTCAATCAGCTCATCGATATGCCCAACTATAAAACGACATGAGTGCTGTTGAACAGGCAGCAGGGAACTTCCGTACTTCCACTAGGAACAAACGTGTTGTTGTCTTACAAGCTAAGGAATGTAAAAGCGACTCTACCTGTTGCTGGTGTCACAGCATTTATCTGCACAGCCTCCACCTTTCTCAGTCGAGTTCAAATTCAACAGTGGGAGTGAATACAACACACAAATAAACAGGGTCTGCTGTATGTTACACTGGCTGCAGATAAAAAGAGCTAATAATCTCGGTATGTCTCAGCAAGTGCAACGGCATTGCATATTTTCATTGCCTCCTCCTCATTGGAGCAATATGCCATTTATCGCTATCACCGCTAGATGGAAGCAAACACTGTGACTCTGACCACCTGCTACTGGTAATCACCATCACTGACTTGGCTCTGATTGAGTCATCCTACACACGTCAGTCAGCACTGACTGTGACATTTATCATCTCCACTTCTACACTTGTCATGAAATTAAAGTATCTTGTTGATATGCTACACAGATTCTTTGACATTCACAGTCTAATATTGAGACTTGAGTGTCCAACATGAAATAAATGCCAATTTTCAACAATAGAAACTTATCATACATGACCGATATTAGTTTTGGCTTGTAACTCCAAAAGACCATTCCCGAAATCAGAGGTTCTCAACCTGGGTTTCGGGAACCCCCAGGGGGCCTTGAGGGGGTTCCAGGGACCCCCAGAAAAATGGGGAATATTTTAATTTCAGTATTATTTCATTGTCTAGAAGTTAGTCCAATGAAAGAATGTATAAAAATGACTATTCTACTCATAGGTTTCACACTATTCATTGTTAATCTGCCAATCTATAGTATAGACAGTTATGGAATATCAGATGGGGATCCCTGAGACCACATCTTATCAAATACAGGTCTGATACGGCCTGATGTGCGACAATTTAGGAGTCCTTGACACCAAACAAACGTCCCAACTTCTATTGCACAAGTTAATAAATAACCATCTCAACCCTCACGGTTGTAGTGCCTCAAGCACAGTGTAGACGGTATCATAAGGAAGGAGGAACTGTTTTGTTTTTTTAGGCCAGGTAGTGTGTTTTGTAATTAAGATTTTATCTATTGAATTATGTTTCACTTCTTTATCGTGGGTTAGGTGCAATAACTTATCCTTAGTAGTGACTCAAGCACAGTGAAGAAGGCTCTATGAAGTAGGAGGCACTGTAATTTTTTAGTCTAGGTAGTATGTCTTATGATTGTTAAGATTTTATGCATTTGTTCACAATGTGTTCTATGTTTCACTTACGTTACCTTGTGCAATATCTTATCTCTTCTAGCTGAATGTAATTATTTGGTGTCTGAGTGCACTGCTGCATTGTTTGGTCGGTTTTGATGAACCACATCATTGTCTAGAGAACCAAGTATTTAGCGATTTTTTAATGCATTGTGTGATTGCCGTTGGCTGCAGCACTTTTTTTTGCATTGTGCACTACTGCATTGTCTTTTTGTGTTACGCTGTATATGTCTTGTTGTGTATTACGTGGTTGCAGTGGTGTGCAGAATTTCTTCTTTTGCACTCGTGCACCACTGCATTGTCTCGTTAATGAGATATGTTTTTGTTCCCTCTATTGTATTGTCATGTATTGCTTTACTGCAGCTCTGCGTGACACTTTTGCACAAGACAAATTTCCCCCTTCGGTATATTAAAGTTCATCTCATCTCATCTCTCATCTCAAAAAGGTTGAGAACCACTGCCCTAAATTAATAAAAGTACATGTTCAAAACACACTCACCTGCTATAGATGGTTAGTGCCTGTAGGCGTCTTAGTTTATTATATATTCAACAAATATAAATGGTTATTCCGTTATGAGGTTAACAGTGTTACAGCGGCTTTCTATGTTGCTGGCTCAGCAGTTTTACTTCATCTGCCAGTTTCCCTCTTTTCATAACCTACAAAACAAGTCCAGCCTTACAGGAAGCACAGGAATAATCTATTATAATCTTAATCTTAAAAGTTGTTTTACAGAGTTACAGCTGGGACGGTTGGAGATGAACTTGCTCAAGTGTTGATGTAATTGCACTTTACTAGTATTACTAGTATTTCTAGTATTTACTAGTATTTTTATATTATTCATATGTGTACCCAACTATATTAGCTAGGAGAATATTGTTCTTGTTCTCCATTAGATGACAAAAACGTTACCTTTCTGATGAAGGTATGCCATACAAATATATAATAAATGTATTATATGTGATGCCAAAAGTATGTATAACAATTAAAATTTGCTCCAAATCGACCAGTTATATTACTATTCTGTTTACATATGAATATATAAACAATATAATCCTATAATATAATACAAATACTATTATTACACTCTGAAAGGGGCTATTGTGCATAAAGAGTTGTTTTACTACAGTCCGCTTTTTCTGGGGTAACTTCCTGTCACTTACCATATAATTTCCCGGAATTACGGTGTAACTTCCTCTTAAGAATCCGTACGTATATAAGACTTACCGGTTCTTACTTGTACTTAAATGTAGGTACAGCGGAGGAAAACAAGACAACGAGTAAAAAGGTAGTGACAACTGGGGGGTTTAAGTGTAACGTGCCGACATTTACTGTGTTTACTACTTAAACATGGCTATATATTTCCATATTTCTAAATATGATTCAAAAATTATCTAACCTACTTAGATTGCACCTGCACTGGACAACATTCTTTATAGTGTAGCTACTTGTGAGCTTAAATACCTTATAAGTTCCCATTACGCAGTACAGTGAATGTATTTCTGTACATCTTTTCTCGTTGACTCTAAAAAAAGAAGAAAGAAAAGAAAACTAACATGTGAAACGGGTGGCCCTGCGTGCCTTGTTATTAGTGATGACTTTTACTATTAGTCTTGGAAACCTTGGTAAGCAGTGCACACCCAGGAGGACCCACATGTCAAGGAGGACAGGCGATGGGAGGCTGAAGAAAAAGTGGTGGCGAAAATAAGCAGCTGTATTTCTGTACAGGCAGCCACACCCAACACAGGAGGATAACATAATTACACCAGTAGCTACAGGACTGTAAAACCACTTGAAAGGCGACAGAGGGGGCCGCTGCTACTAAATTTGACTGGAGTGGAAGTACAGAGTAGAGAGGCAGTAGGGAGGAGTGAGCTGCAGATAAGATCCCTTCCTGAATTTGAAGAGGACATAACAAAGTGTGATTTGCCGGGAAAAGCTCATCATCAATCATGCTGCTATGAAGAAAACAAAACAATACTAAACTTAACACGGAAACTAAACATCTGAATGACTGCTGAAGGATTAATAATAGAGTATGGTTCCTGATGTTTTTTGAAAATGTTATTTGCTATATTTTCACAATTAGACCACGGACCGCCATTTGATTTTGTCCCAGGGTCCCACATCTTATTAGATTTTTGCTTTCATTTTTATTACATAGTGTATGAAACCATGACCAAGATAGTCATACATTCTGTCATTGTGTTACTTATGGATGGAATTATGGTGAAAATAAATTATTCCCCTTTTTGCTGGGGACCCTCTGGAATCCCCTCGAGGACCCATGGGTGTCCCTGGACCCCACTTTGAGAACCACTGGTCTAAACTGTTAGTGGGCAGATAATAGTGTGAAAAGAGTGTGAAACCTATGAACTGAATAGTCATTCTTATACATTCTCTCATTGAACTAACTTCTAGTCAGTGAAATAATAGTGAGGGGGACCCCCTGGAAGTCCCTCGAGGACCCCTGGGATTCCCTGGACACCACTTTGAGAGCCACTGGCCTAACTGGCCTCAGCCACTGGCCTCACTCCAATCATAATGAGAACTAATTTGTTTTTCTTTAATTTTCTGATCATCCTCTAGGGTGGGAAATTGAAAATATGGAGCTCACAGGCATATACGGTGTGCACATATGCCTGTGATCCATAATCTGAAACAGTTTTGGAAAGGCATGAGTTAATAGGATAATGGTTGGTTGTGAAGGAGTTTTCTGGAAGCTGTCACTCTGGACATTTTGCCAAACAGACTGAATTTATAGGTACCTAAGCAAATTAATGATCTAGGGGAACATATTATGATAGGGGATCACAACCCAAGAAACCCAAATCCTTGTAGCCCTGGTAAACTGCCCAAACTGTTTAATGTGGCCCCCTTTGCATAAAACATTAATTGTAGGTGTTTTACATGGTCTGTAGCCCTATATTTGTTCCTATAGCTCTTTATTTTTGAGTCAGTGTTAGTCCACCGCCCTGGTTTCACAACAAATGTATTAACCATCAACTGACGAAAAAAGTCCTGTAGCCCACTAAACAGTACTATCACATAAAGTAGATAGCCAGATTCTGAATATACTTATTTTAACACTATTATATTTCCCCAAAATAAAGTTTGCTGACAGGCTATCATGATACCACGGACCGGAATATGCTCGTTTCTGATTGGCTGACAGCCACCTCTGATGAAAACTGTTTAACTGCTGGTGACCATGGCAACGATAGTACGGTGAAAACAAGTTTGTTAGCTAACTTGTACAGAAACGTAATGCTACTTAGAAATAGACTAACGTTACGAGGAAACCTAGCTATGTTTTCTTTCTTTATCTGTGTTAAGTAATGCTCACGTGTAAAAAAAAAAAAAAAAAAAAAAAGCAAAAAACTCTCCCAGTTGTGTTAATTTAGAGTGAATGAAGTCCACTGATGTAAATTCACCTCATCATGGCAAACGTTATCTAAGTTACGGTAACGTTATTGCCTCGCTAACGTGCTCAACCTATAACGTTACTAGTTAGTTCAATTTTGTCGTTCCTAAAATGTTCATAGCCTCGAGGGTATCTGTCCCCCCCTCAGAGTCAGACTATTGGATTGTGGTGTGTGGAGCCACACCCCTCATGGACGTCCCTATGTGCCGAAGTGATGCAGCAGTCAGCGGTCAGTGGGCGAAGGAGGGCACCCTGGCAAGTTAGCCTGGTGCGTCACAAAGGAGTCACTGAAGAAGCGGTTCGGAGAATAGGTGCCTGAAGGCGGCACAGAAGTCGCTTGGCTCGGGATATCTCGGTGTACATGAGGACCAGCAGACACGGCTTTGGAAACGCGAGCGACTCAACATGCATCGAATAACGGGGAAAGTTGGAGGGGACAGTTTAATTGAGATGAGCCCGACAGAGTCTTTCAATGGTGAGTAGCTAAGAACGTAGCCCCGTTTTCCCCAGGGCTACTAACCAAAAGCTTGAGTCAGCTGGCCTGTCCTCAGACTGCAGATTCGTCCAGGATAACATTCATCAGTTATCTATGTATAATGTTGAGATACAAGCATGCTGGGAAATCGGCCAAGACCCACTGTACTACAGCCTTGAGAAGAGCTCTAACAATTGGCTAAACTTCTTAAGGAATAGTACCATATATAATTTAAAACTACAGCCCTTGAAGTAATGTTAATCTACAGGAAAACAATTTACTTACACAAAAACAGAAACTTTATAACAATCATAAAGCATTTCCTAATGGCACTTTTATTTATGTCACTGCTAGGCCTACACATTAGTATTCCCCTCTGGAACAACTGTGCCAGTAACAACATATAGCAAACCACCTTCACATATACACAGGACATTTTAAAATACATTTAGGTAATGTTTGCTTGACTGTTTTAAAATGTATCGATGTTCAACTTTTCCCCTTGGGCCAGTTTATAGTCTGGCTTTTTTTCATGGAAACAGCAGTGACTTATTCTCCAGCCAGTGTCTGACAGCTGGCCTGGTTACTGGAAACACCCTGTCACTAACAGGCAGCCACTTTATCCACCAGCACAAACCCCAAATGCAACTCTGACTAAATTTGAACTTTAAACAAATGCTTTGACAGAAGATTGTGATTTTAACCTTTTATTATGTTGTCTGACTGGAGGATGACTCACACTGGAAGCTCTCCAGCAACCTCCATCAGTACAAATCAATGTAAAAGTGTCATGTTTCAGCTGCAGCACAGATAAAATCATATTATCCGAGTATACCAGAGACTGATCTGTGAGTGATCACTGCAGGATTGTGAACTATAGTTACTGTTACCATGGTGTTCTGTGTTTATGGTGCATTGAGATTAAAGTGGAAGCAGTGTTTTCCACACAGTACACTCAGTTTCACAACCATTAATCATCATACTCAAAATCTAGATCATTTTGATGTAGAGGTTCATAGATTCTACCATGGAAAATGCTCTTAACTCCCACCACGCATCATAACATAATATGCTGTAGTCCTACTGTATGAGTAGCTACCAGCAAAAAGCAATTTGTAAGAGTTACACTCTTACTGTTATATATCCCCAGAGCGCCAGTATTTCCAGACAACAAATTAAAGAACATATAATCTGAGTCAAAACGTGTGGGCAGCTGAAGGTCTAAATGATTGCTTACAAACCCCGTACTTTAAATACAGATTCAAACCACAACGATCATATTTTTGGCACAGATTTCCGAAGTATTTGTTGTTGTGGTTTGACGCAGATGTAGACTAACTTGGACTATCTTTAATTTCTTGTCAATACATCCATACTCACCCTCACTGTAAATATGGATTAAATCTCCGTAGTACTGTCTAGTAGGTGTTGTCAGTGTTGTTTCCTCATGTGAGCACCTGAAACTTCTAGACATGGTAGAAGATCAACGGCTTCCTGTCACAGGAAAGCACCAACATGTATGTGTTTACACACAGAATGTCGCAGTTTGAAGTGAAGCTACTGAATTTTTGTTCACAGCCTTACAACATAGGCATGAAATTCCATACAGCCACACTAAAGAGTAGTTTTAGTGGCTCAAATCTCTCTTATTCCATTAAACCAACTGTATTTATATGGGTTATTTTTCCTTTTATTATCAGTACAGCTAAGTTAAAACATAGTTTGTGTAAATAATAGATGTACATGGGGTTTGCTCTGTTGAATCTCTAGGGTGACTGTGATTGAAAAAAAAAGACATAAGCAGGCTTGTGGTATTTCCACTGTGATCAGCTGCTCTCTCTTGAACAAAGCTTTGACTGTGGACGGCTGGAGGCTACTGAGTAAGGTGGGCAAAGCCTCTTGGCATAGCTGAATGGCTAATACCGAGTGCTCCATTACTGTGTCCAACTGTGCGAAAATATGCTCAGCTGTTTGAGAGGTATTCTCAAATGTTGTGAAAGAAATATGTATTTCGGAACAAATCACAGCTGTCCATCAGTATGTTATCATAAGAGATATTTAAGGAAGATTAAACAAGGAGTTGCCTTTATTGTTAAAACCATATAAAGCTTTATTACGCTGTGTTGTATATCATGCTGACTGACAAGGACTTTTCCAAGGGTCACTGTTGATGTCTCCTCTAAACTTCCACAGCCTGCTATAACTCAAAAGATCCTGCAAGCGATAAGCTCCAACAAAATAAAAAAAGCTTTATCACAGATTGTGTGAACTTTAGTTCCACAAACTTATACTTTGTTGCCGTGGCGTATAATAACGTAGAAGCAGGGAGGGTTCATATATTACAAGGTTCCACTGCTTGTTTCAGATCAGTGTAAGCACATTTTTTGTGTTGAGTCCAGACTAAATATAACCTCAGAGAGACCATCAATTAGGACTGTTGCATTTCTATTTAAAAACACAGACACAGGCTGAAACCAGCTTTTGCTTTATTTTCTTAGTAACAGTGATGCCAGCAATACTTGATGTTTGTCTCGCTTTTCCATCTGCCCTGCCATTTATTTATGTAAATTCCTTTCTTAGAATGTAACCTGGAAGGTTGTAATTACATCTGATATGTAGTGAAGGGCAGGTAAAAGTAGAACTTCATCATAGTTAAAGCCGTAGTTTCATCACACAGGCAGCTTTGACTTTCATACTCACTGAGGGGGTTTACCAGACTTATCAGTCTCATTTCCTTCTGGCTCTCCTGTAGTGGTGGAATCGCAGCTCAGCAGCATGGCATCTGTTAACTCATGCTGTCTGGCCTGTTTGAGCACTGCCACAAAATGCTGTACAAATATAGACCACAACATTGGCTGTCTGTCAGTGCTCCTCTCTTAGCCTCGGCAGCTGTTCATATGCCTGAAACTTAACTTCACTGCCACCAACCTGCCTGTTTGAGATTGTCTATGCTGCTTGTTATTCTTGTTTTACTTTGGTTAAAGATGATTGGCATGATTAACACCGGTGATTCTATTTTTAATTTAGTGTTCCTTATGCTTCTGTCTTTCAGACGATATAAATGGCTACCACCACCATGACTCATACAGCGCAGAATCCCTCCAGCAGGAACGATCAGCGGTAAATACCAAACTCAACTCATGCTTACATTCACGCAGCGGCCTCATACAGACACTTCTACAAAGCAGTTTCTTTTCCCTCGATTGTGGATAGTTTGGGAGAGTTTCCTTTTATAGAAATTCTGAATAGAAATGTAATAATCCTTTGTCATTATTTATGTTTGTATGTGCCTCAGAATAGTTTGCATATTCTTGGATGATTTGAATTTATACCAACTATTCAAGTATGTGGAAATGTGTCCCTCTTATATCTTGTATTAACTTTCCAAGACAGATGCATAAACAATTTGGGTTGAAATGTTTTATTTTTTCCTCCAGCTAACCTACTGTAAACTTGGCAGCAGGAACTTCAGAGTGTCCAAGCAAAATCTACCTTTCCTTCCTCCCCTTTTTCCAGTTAAATAGTCACACTGATTGTCATATTGTAAAGCTACCACATATCAACAGCCAGCATGTAGCAGGAGGGTTTAGCTTGTGGTTCGTAATAGACTGGTCTTGACAGTTGAGATCACATACATTTTTCTTATCTAATTGTAACAGTTTACAAGCTACAGACATCATGAGAAACTCAGAGACAACCCTAATACTTGTGTCTCTTTTCCCCCTTTCATGCTATATTTAAAGTTTCCTTTAACACCTGATGTGTGTATAGACACCTGTGAGTCTCTCAACGCCAGCCTGGCCTCCCTGACTGCCTCTGACCACAGCGACAGTCCACAGTATGAGGCTCAGACCTTAGAGCGAATTAGTACTTTGACTGGGGTAAGACACCAGTCGAGGACACAGATGCATGCTGCTGTGTCTGTGTCTGCGTGTTTGTGCCATCTCATATCTTAATGTTCAAACTTTTGAATGAGCAAGACTGACTGTGACTGTGCCTGACTTATAACATATAGTGCTTTTCAGGGTGTTATGAAGAGTTTTTTTGAAATCCAGTAATCTGTAAGGATGTAAATAATATAATGAAGTAGATACAGATATAGTAAAGTGTGGAGTGTTTGTTTTGATCCATTTTTATCTTGGTTTGTATTGAACTTTGTCTTTTTACAAATCTGTAAGGTTGCTGCCATAGTTTTAGTTACAGTTTTATTAAATTTAACATTTTAGGTTTACCCTGACTGTCCACTTGGTTCACTTTCTCCACAGTTCTGGAGAAAGCGGGCACTATTCCTGAAGTTTCGTTCGAGGGTATGGCATGGTAAAACAGGCTTGTGATCTGATGCAACTTTATGCATATGTCTGCTTGCTGGCCAGCCTTTCTTTCTTTTTTAAGAACTGTCTGTTCAGTGTTGAGTTTCTCTATCAAAATGAAATATTCAGAGAATAAAGCTTGGACATTTGAGTTGAAATCAATACACATTTCTTGGTAGAGGGCTGATTGTTGCTTCTGTACAGCGTGTTTTTTTTGCTGCAGAGAGTAATGGAAACATGCTGGCATGAGCTATGTGTCGATGCATCATCAGAGTTCATTAAAACTGGAAAAGGCCCTTTCACTTGCTTTGTTCTCACCTGTGATAACTGTCTGCTTCGCTGAAGAGAAAACACAAGCCTGGTGTTGGAGCATAATTAGAAAGTGCACACTTGCGCACACAGACACACACACACACACGCAAACAGCCAGGCAAATGACAAGTACTGTTTACAGTTTAAGTGTGTGTGTGTGTGTGTGTGTATGTGTGGTCTGTCATAGGCTACTGTTGGGGACAGATTTAAGACTTAGGACCAGTTGTGTGTGTGTGTTTGTATCACCATGTGTGCATTTATGTGTGTGAGTGTACTTTTAGTGTATACAGTCTGTACTTAATCACAACCCTGCCCTGTGCTCATGACAGGACTGAACTGCTGTGGCTAACCAAACACTGTACTGTATACTTCTTCTTTTGAATCCTTTAAAATCTGGTCTTGCTTAAGCAGCCTGTAACCAATTTTAATGAAAAGTTGAATATTTCCCCTTTTTTAACAACAGCTTATGCAATAAGCTTCCCTAGTAATCTGGTTCCCTCCAGCTAAAGGCTATGATTTAGCCGAGATGACATCAATAAGTTTCAGAGAGGAGGCAGGGCCGCAACTTTGGTTTGAGAAGTTACATCAAGTTACATAGGTTAATAGAAAAACCATGCTGTTTTACAACCACCTTAAATATTTAGTTTGTCAAATCTCTTTTTCCCCCTTAGAAAGTATGTGACGCTCTGGTGACTATTAGAGCGTTTCAATGTTTACTCAGTCAATGTTAGCCTAACATCAACAGGTCTAGACAGAAAACATGATTATCCAGGGCTAGATTGCTTAATAGCCTTCTGATCAACCAACTCACATTTCCTTTCTTTCTTTTCATCCCCCCTTAAAAGACATTAAATCAAACTGCTGCTGTTGGTGTTTCATTGTTATGAACTGCTGCTTGCTCATTCAGTGAGCAATTTCTCAAGTGAGCATGCGTGGAACACGTCCACATCCACAGACCAGACACCAAAATGTAGGCTGTCCCTGTCTGCTGCTTTCTGTGGTAATTTTTTGGAATATATCAATCAGGGCCTAACAGTCAGTAGCTCAATTCACATTCTCTGCCAGAATCTGATGGCTATTCGTAATATTTTGCTTCCCTCATGTATGTTAATGGGGTGGACAAAAAATTAGGAACATCATTCAATATAATGCGCTCCAGTACACCTCCACCACCTACAATGTCACCTCACAATTTCAACAAAAACTGAAAATGTATAAGCTTCGTAAATGTAGAATTTATGTGTGTGTGTGTGTGTGTGTGTGTATTTGTTGTATGTATATATGTTTGATATAGGCTTTTCCGAACTCTTCTTCCAAAAAAAGAAATGCTTTGAACATAATATTTTCAAAAGCCCCTCCCTGAAACTAGTAGCCACCTTGTTCTACATTTACCCCCCTTTATTAAGATAAAAGACATCTAAAACACCCGGTAGTTAGGGTTAGTGGTAAATGTATAGAACGCTGCCAGCTTCACTCAGCAGAGGCAGGTCCCAGCAGATGCACTGATTCCATACGGCTGATCTGTAATTACAGCAAATTAGAGAGTTTTGCAGCGACATCCCAGTTAAAGAAAGCACCCACCCTGCTTGGTCAACATGGTCTAATCTAGTCTGGGAGATAATGCACACCCATGGTTAGAATGTATGAATGATTTGGGATAAGAAAACCATGAAAAGGTTGAATACGTTGACACAAATGCCTTTATGGTAGATCAGCAGTAGGAAGTTAGTACAGTAGGAACCAGTGTGATAAATCCAGCTGTAGGGCTTTGAAACAGTTGTCTTACTTTCATCACCGCCTGATTTGTGAAACATGTCTGAGACCAGTTGGTTTTCATTAAGAGTATTCCAATTGCACTTTGTACACGGTCTACAGCTTTAATTGATTGGTTTCAAACAGTGAGTAGTCAGACTGGGGAGTTTATGTTATCAGTTTTGGTTTTCTGATGTTCTCCCTTATCAGTCTTGTAGAGACCAGATAACTTCATGTGGCCAGTTGGCTTTTCAGCTGAGTTTTTACTGAAATATTAGACAACATGTTTTAGAGCAGTGATCCTCAAACTTTTTCACATCAAGGGCCCCTAAACTGACACAAATTAGACCACAGACCCCCATTTGATAAGATTTTGTCCCAGTGTCCCCCATCTGATAAGATTTTTGCTTTTGGATGTTTTATTACAGAAAGTGTATGAAACCCATGACCAAAATAGTTACACATTCTGTCATTGTGTTACTTATGGGTGGAGTTATAGTGAAAATAAATTATTCCCTTTTTTGCTAGGGACCCCCTGGAACCCCTTCAAGGACCCCTGGGGGTGCCTGGACCCTACTTTGAGAACCACTGTTTTAGAGACTGCTGCAGGCCTTTACTCTCCTGGTGGTCAGTGCTGTACACTATAGTGATGTCACCCCCCTTTTCTGATGTTGTGCTCCTATTGCATTAGCTAGTCAGCTGGCAGCAGCTATGCTTCCGGTGAGCTGATGTCATCACTAGGAGTCTCCTGTTCTACTCTCCTTCTACCTCTCCCCCTCTCTCTCTTCTGAATGTCTGAGCGAGTGAGGGTTTGTCCTGGGAAGCGAGTGAACTGGATGGAGCTCCTCTGTCCGGGAGGTCGGTGGAGAGAGAGGGAGGGAGGCAGTGATTTTAGGGCTGGACAGTGCTCCCTAGAGAAAGGCAATTTTGCTCTGTGAGGCAGCTGGCCTTTCTGCTGATGCATCATAACCATAAAGGGAGTGGAGCCATGGAGGTAAAGTGCTCTTCCTTTCCTCCCTACCCACACAGGACAGGGCAAACTCTGTCAGAACTAGAGCACATTAGCCATTGATGTGGCAGAGTTGGATGTCTTGTCATCGTTGTACTAAATGTCTGCATTCTCTGAGTTGTCTGCAGTCCTGTGTAGGTAGCCACTGTAGTGATGTGTAGTGATGACAGTAAGACATGGTATGTGGTTATTTTTAGCTTTCTGAACAGCTGAAGCAGCACTGACTTGCAAGCACTCATGCCTTCCTTTTCTCCCTTGAAGCATTTTTGTGCAGTTAATTTCCCTTCAGCCCCAAGGCTGCTGTGGACACAGCCACTGCAGGACTAGCATTAGCTGCTACACATGCCAGAAATTTCTTTAGTTGCCGATATAGGTGGTTTCGGCCACAATGGGTTCCAGGATTAAATAAAAGCATAGGCAAAGAAAGCACGAGTTAACCTGAATATGGCTGCTGGAGCTCCCTGTTCTGTAGAGACTGGAGTTTATTAATTTGTAATCCTCCCCTCATACTCTTGGCCTTGCTATGATATTAAATCTGAGGTTGTTTAATTGGTTGAGATGCCATGAAGTATTTACAGGATTCTGGTTATCTCTCTGGATTTCAGTCTGTCACACAACACAGATTTCTTTAGCCTATTCTCATCCTGGTCAATGAAAGGGTACATGAGCAACATGAAACCTCTCAGTCATAACAGGTATCCTGCATTTAGCATGCTATTCATGTGAGTGAAAACATAATAATCAGTATTGTTTGTTGTAGACAAACAGTCGCGTGTGGTGTGTTGTGGAGGCCTTGTTCTTTGGGTTTTGCTGTTAGCCACTGACACATGAGTTTGATTGTCTTGTCTGCTGTGGTGAATGCATCCAAAGGCTTGTAGAGCTGATACTATACTTATGTATGTTTTAAATGTTGTGACTTGTGTTCTATCTTGTTATAGATTGACAAACAACAACAAAGTAAAGACTCTGTGTTCTTCCGTGACGGACTGCGCAGGGTTGATTTTGTCCTGTCCTATGTTGACGATAAAGATGGCGATAAGAAACAGGTAAGAAGCGACTTCTAGGTACTGTACATATAAGTTATGTTTTCTGAATTCACTGACTGCAAGCAGATGGTTGTAATAACTGCTTTTGTTTCACTGTTTTTATAGCTGTATTTCCAACTCAGTGGAGTAATTTTGAATATTATTAATTATGGCCTGAACTAAATATCCTGAAATCATCACAAATCACACAAAAGAACAGATTATGTTATTTCCACTTTCTGGGTCCTCCTTGCTTTACATAGTAAGAACTGGTTCTCACAGGATATCCTCAGAGCTCACAGTGTGAGTCAGTGGCATACCCCAAATACCACAATACTGATAAAGTTAGATAAACTGTTGTTCTCAGCTTATATGTAATCCTCTAAAGGAATTTTCTGAGAAGGTCACTTCTTCACTGAGATCCACTCACAGCCCTATTTTCTTAGTTAAATCAACTCTGAGGCATGTCCATACCGTCGTTGGGTAGATGTCTTTTTGTGGCAAGTCTCTATCAGCTGTTGAGTGTTGAAAGACTTCTAGTGTTTGATACTAGGTTGTTAGCCCTCACATCTGGGTGTTACCACACAACGGATATGAGGCCAGTGAATCAGTGAATCAACAGATCTCTGACCGTCAAGAACTTGCTCATTGTTTCCACTTCGTGAGGAAGGGCAAACAGGAGGCTATTTCCTGAGTATTATTCACATGGGCTCTAAAATGTGGCTCTAAATTTCAGCTCTAATGAGGGATAAAATTTCTGTTTGCTTGTCAATTTCCATTGCTGTGACATGGACAATTCCTTTCTATGTGCTTATTTCTGAAAACATTAAACTTTATCCTGAGTCTAATATGGTAACTTACTGTATGTCATATCACTGCACTACCACAGTAACTTTCACTACTAGTTTGCACTGTTACAACTGCTACGATAAATCCACTGAGCTAACTGACACCGCCTTGTCCACACTGGTTTATAGTTGTTGTTTAGTTGTTTCATATCACTTCTATCACGACTGCACTGGCTGTGATTGCATGTTCACTTTGTTTTTACACATTTATTTGTGTTTTGCTAGATGTGTCATCTTGACATTTCACATTTCACCTCACGTTGACTTGACAACATTTTGTTTGTTATTATTAGTTGTTTTGAATGATTTACTTGCATTTGCAGGTTTCAATCTAATTTTAATTAGATAAGCACATTTTATTTCACATTGCTACGCATTATGCCAGTACAGTTAGTGTGTACTAATTAGTGTCATACAATAAATATTACTGTCATTGTTGTACGTTGTTGTGGCAGTAAAGGCTTTAAACTGAAATCACATTGATAAATACATGGATTTTTTTTTCCTCTAAAGGACAGGAGGAAGGTTTATGAAGCTAATCTAGTGAATGTCGGCCTGGAGCTGGAGACGGAAGATAAATTGGTGAGAGCCCCTGGTTACTGATTTAATTATGTCTAATCATGTAAAAGGGAATGGAGTCGCCTGCAAATCCATGCATGTATATGTTTCTGTGCTTAAACAGTGAACCAGCACAAAAATGTATTTGTAATACAGCAAAAGCAAACACTTAATGTCTTTTAGTGAACAAACTGTACATAAAACCTATGAAATGCACTTTTTTCAAGGATCTACTGTTTTTTACTGAATTAGTTTATTCATCAGTAGCGCTGTGCTCATTATGCTGTGACACTTGGTTCACTGTAATAATCAACAGGAGTCAGAAGATGGAAAAACTTTTTTTGTGAAGATCCACGCTCCGTGGGAAGTGTTGGCCACCTACGCAGAAGTACTGAAGATCAAGGTCCCATTCAAGGCCAACGACATCCCGAACCACAGCGAGATGCCCTTGAACTGGCTGTCCACTCCCTTTCGTCTGCCGGACCACATCATGCACCCTGAGCCAGACTACTTCACGGCTCCGTTCAACAAGAGCAAGTCTGACTTCTTCCTCATCGATGACAAAAACACATTCTTCCCCCCTTCTGTTCGCAACAGGATAGTAAGGATGCTTTTACCATGACTCTCTTCTCTCTTTTTTTTTGAGAATATTTTTAAATTATTATTTTTTTAATGTAAATATACAGGGACAAGAAAGGAGTCATAAAAACAAGTACAGTACAGCCCAGTATATATAATTTTATTTACTTAACCATTTTTTGAAAATACTTTTTAATTATCTCTTAAATATCAACCACGACTTTCTTATCTTGTTTGTGATCCTCAAATTATAACATTTCCTTGATATTCAGCTCAAAACATAATTTGCTATAAGTACAGTATGCTTTAGTAATATTTTCTTTACTGTACATTTTTGAATGTTGTTGAGTGAAATTCAGCAGGTTATGTGTATTGTGAAAAAATGAATGTCCATTATCTTTAAACTGCCGTGAATACAGAGGAAACTTTATTATTCTGTTTTTCATCCAAACAATTTTCAAGCCTCTGAACAACAAAACACTAAATTCTTCTGTTTCTCTCTGTGCCAAGGTCTACTATATCCTGTCCCGATGTTCATACATAAGGGACGAATGTGGGGATAAAGACAAGAAGGGAATCAAGAGGTTACTCAACAATGGCACCTACACGGCTGCCTTCCCTCTGCATGATGTGAGCCTCTTTTGTTGAACTTTTGGCATTTTTTTTTTATCATAGGATAACGGAAAGGAGTGTGACCTAATTGCTTTTCAACAGTAACATCCTGTTTGAGGCAGTGTTTGCACAACAAGGATGAATAACAGTGCACCTAATGCAGTGAATGTGGTATTGAACCGTGTCTTCTGCGTGTGTGCAGTCTAGATATTGGAAAAGATCGAAGGATCCTAACTGCGAAAGTGAGAGGTATAGTCTCTACAATCACTGGGCCAGATTCTTGTGTTGCTACAAAGAGCAGCCCCTCAACCTTATAAGGTAATACTGTAGAACAAAATCCTCACATCTGTGGTGTACTTACATGAGTCTGGTGAAAGAATTTACAACATGAATTTTATTTTTCCCTTCAACAGGAAGTATTATGGGGAGAAGATTGGTATTTATTTTGCGTGGCTGGGGTTCTACACTGAGATGCTGTTCCTTGCTGCAGTCGTAGGAACAATTTGTTTTGCCTACGGATACCTCACCTACAATGAGAACCAGTGGAGGTGAGTTTTACAAAGAATACTGAGATAGTTATTTTTGCTGGTCTTTCAGATGTCATTGTATCATTGGTTGTTTATTTATATTATTAATGTTATTGTTATGTCTATTAAAAAAAAAAATTCCTCTTTTCCCTCCAGTAAAGAAATATGTAGTGAGGAAATCGGAGGCAATATTGTCATGTGTCCGCTGTGTGACAAGAAATGTAGCTACTGGAAACTCAACTCAACATGCAACTCATCATGGGTGAGACATCCTCGCTTTGTGACTGAGTTGTTTTTGTTCATGATTCATATTCTCCCAATAATATGTGACATTCAAAAGGTGGTTACAACTCATTGTCAACAAATCAGTTTTTCATTACCTCACTAATTCTCAAACATGTTCTTCTTTCAGCAATCGCACCTATTTGACAATGTGGCAACAGTGTTTTTTGCCATATTCATGGGGATTTGGGGTGAGTAAATATGTCTTCTTTCTGCATTTTTTATTTTCTGACCCAGTGCACCATCTAGTGGCAGCTGTTAAATTTCTATTAGTCATTCATAATCACTGTTTCTCACTTTGAACTTATAGGGTAATTTCACCCAAATTACAAAAAAATGTCCTCAGTAACCTGTAGTTATAGTTGTACATAGTTTTAGTTTTATTTGTTGAGACTTTGAGATCCAACACTTGCCATGCCAAGCTTTTTCCAAAAGCTATAAATACAGATTCAATAAAACTGAACAAGGTTACTATTTAACCTTGATACCTCTGGTGTGACGGGTCATATGCTCTGCAGTGACGCTGTTCCTGGAGTTCTGGAAGAGGCGGCAGGCCCGTCTCGAGTACGAGTGGGATCTGTTTGACTTTGAGGAGGAGCAGCAACAACTGCAGCTTCGGCCAGAGTATGAGACCAAGTGCACCAACCGCAAGCTGAACCGCATCACTCAGGTGCTTTTGTTCTCATGAAATATTAACTTACTTGTAATTTACAGCTTTAAGTTTGTGTAGCTTCTATAAGGCTTTAACCAGCAGATATGATGTATGGTAGGACTTTGAATGATCACAGATTATAGTATCATTTGTATTTATTGGATACAGGTTCTACACACTGAGCTGCTTGCAGTCATTCATTAGGCCAATTGCTGGACTAAAAAGCTGGTTTGACTCTGAACTTACTCAGTTTAATAGACCTACTGTGGTTTCAGGAAACGAGGAATAGAAAGGATAGTGATAGACACAGACTTGTAAAATGAACAGAAACCGGGTGCTATAATTTACCTTGACCACATCCCACCCATCTGTAGGAACTGGAGTATGTTCTTGACAGGACTCCTACAAATCTAATGGGGAAATGTTTTCTGTGCTGGGCCACCGTAACACTCTGGGTAAGGGTGGCACTCAACATAGAATGCCAGTTTGGTGTGGAAGAGCTTTTGGCGTCATGTAGTCTGTGTGGATAACAGACATTTCTGGAAAGACTCAGAGGCACGAGTTTCCTTCTCTACCGCATTACTGTATGTCTGATTGATCAGTATCTTGAAAGAAGTTTTTGCAAAAGCATGGCTTCACCAGGAGACTGTCAGATGAAAGAACTGGACCCAGACTGAAACAACTAGAACTCTGATTGGGTGACTTAGCTCTGCTTCACATCTTAGGGCGAGTGGTAATTAAAGGAACCTGGCCTTTTAGAGCTTTCTTTTCAGGATATAACAATGGGTGACTGACTCCTGTGCTTATGCTTTGCTCACTTATGATGTAGGAAATGGAGCCTTACTTACCCATAACAAGCAAGTGTGCACGCACATGTCTGTCTGGAGCCACCGTCCTGTTCTGGGTGAGCATAGTATCTTTGATCTTGATCTTGCTAAATTGCCTTCATCTTCTGTCTGTCCTTCCACCATCTGTCTTTTGTCTTCTGCATCATACTGTTCATCATAATCACTAATATCATCTGACCAGAATCGATTATTGTTGTGTCCCATCGTTTGGAAAAACCCTGTCGCATGTTACTGAGCTTAATGGGACGATCATGCTAGATGTGTTTTCATGGGGCATGTGTGTGTCCTTCAAGCTTGTCAGTTACTTCTACCATCTATGTTGGCTATGATTCACTTTGCTTTGTCCAAATGTCTAACTGTGTTCTGGTGTTTGCACTTGCAACATAATTAGTGTGATGTTTGTACTGAATTTTTGTCTTGTGATATGCTGTGTGCCATGTAGCTGTCTTTCATTTTGTCACTGTTGTCTCTGTCCCGAAGATCTCATTGATCATTGCTTGCATCATTGGAGTGATAGCGTACCGCCTGGCGGTATATGCAGCCTTCGCCAGCATCATGAAGGACAGTCCCACCTCCCACCTGCAAGTGGTTGGTCCCTACATCACTCCACAGCTGGCCACCTCTGTCACCGCGTCCTGCATCAACTTTGTCATCATCATGATCCTCAACCTTATGTATGAAAGAGTGGCTATTTGGATCACTGACATGGGTAAGGGCCAGAGCGAGAGAGAGCGTATCCCAGATTATTATATATCTGTGTCTTTATTTATCCACACATCAGTGCATGTTATAATAGTCCTTGACATTGTTAAAGTGTAAAATTTTATTCACCTTTTGGTTTATGTGTTTAAAATATGTTTCTCACCTTTCACTATGTGACAGAAATTCCAAAGACCCACCTGGAGTATGAGAACAAACTGACAGTGAAGATGTTCCTCTTCCAGTTTGTCAACTACTACTCCTCCTGCTTCTATGTGGCTTTTTTTAAGGGCAAGTTTGTCGGCTATCCTGGAAAGTATGCTTACATGTTTGGCGAGTGGAGCCAACTGAGGAATGAAGAGGTACCAGATATGTCAACCTTACACTGTATAAGATCAGTACTAGTAATTCGACTTGAGCTTAAATTTGAGTTGATGTTTGTTTTTTCCCCACCCTCCCTCTACCTCAACCTGTCTGCATTCAGTGTGATCCTGGCGGCTGTTTGATTGAGCTGACCACCCAGCTGGTGATTGTGATGACTGGTAAACAGGTGTGGGGAAACATCCAGGAGGCTCTGGTCCCGTGAGTACTCCAACTGAACCAGTCATCCAAAACACATTTCATCTGCATACAGAATACTGTAGATACAGAAATTCATTACACTCAAGAGTATAGCTGAATCGCATAACTCATGACTATATCAACAGTGGCTGGCGCCTTGTTTATTACTTTTTTGATTTTTTTTGTGGATCAGATGTGTTTTGTAGATAAAGCAGTTAACCAGCAGGTATAATCTTAACACAAAATCTAAAAGATTATGATATCAAGTCATCGGTGGGTGAATAATCAGTTTCCAGTCAAAACCAAAACCGAAATTAACCTTGACTGTTCAGTTCAGATGGACAGGTTCTATGTTTAGAAACGCAGTCATTCCTTGACTGCCATTGTTCACAGGACGATGTAGCCTTCAGTATAGCTGTCAGAGGGTGTGTCATGTTACCACAAAGCTCTCTATTGCCCCTCTGTGTCCTTCAGGTGGTTGATGAACTGGTGGGGCAGCAGGAGGGCACGAAGCCACCCAGACAGTCTGTACAGCCGCTGGGAGCAAGACCATGACCTACAGTGCTTTGGACATCTGGGCCTCTTCTACGAGTACTTGGAGATGGGTAAACATCCAGTACAAACCATGACATAGAGGTGCAGAGATTCAGAGAGATATGTTTAGAGACAGACTAGGCTGCAGTCAAGACCATCTTAGTCTAATTTCAGTCCAGTCCAGGTCTAGAACAAAACTGAGACAAACATTAGTAATTACTGTGACAAACAGACACAGTAATTATCTGTTTAAATACTGCAGCAAAGTTGAGGAATATGCACAAACACAGATTTCTGTAAGTGAAAGCCTGTAAACTGTGTGTGATGCTGGGAAGAAATGAATTAAACTTTAGTAAAATAACGTAAAATAAGTATTGATTTCACAACAGAGGATAGATAGATAGATAGATAGATAGATAGATAGATAGATAGATAGATAGATAGTGTCCTCTGAGAACCTGCAGATGGTGCTGTTTCCAACTTACTGTCCCTCTCTAACCTCCCTCCTTTCATTGTCCCAGTGATCCAGTTTGGTTTCATCACACTGTTTGTCGCCTCCTTTCCCCTGGCACCCTTGCTGGCCCTTTTCAACAACATCATCGAGGTTAGAGTGGACGCCTGGAAGCTCACCACTCAGTTCAGACGTCCTGTGGCAGCAAAGGCCCATAGCATTGGAGCCTGGCAGGAAATCCTCAATGGGATGGCCGTCCTCTCTGTTGTAACAAATGTGAGCACTGGACTAGATGACTCTGCTGTGCCTGTCTCTCCATTGATGACATAAGACTGATGTGCCTTTGCAGCACTTAATTGGTTTTAACTGTTTTTTGTCATCCCAGTTGTACCATAACACACTTTGTAGCTTCCCCAGATGTGCGTCTTCTTTCTCTAACATGTTATTTTCCTGCTTTCCAGGCATTCATTGTGGCCTTCACCTCTGATATGATCCCTCGACTCGTGTACATGTATGCCTACCAGCCAGAGGGTGAGATGAATATGAAAGGCTACATAAACAACAGCTTGTCTGTTTTCAATATCTCAGAGTTCCGAGAAGCCAACAAACCTGAGGACGGGGAGAACCCCTCCTGGTTCAACAGCTCCATCACTAATTGCAGGTGTGTGTGCTTGAAAGGCTCTGTGTGTGTGTGTGTGTGTGTGTGTGTGAGACAGAGAGAGCGAGAACGAGAGACTGTGGATATAAGGCATGTTTTCACTTTCACTACTTCTTTGGATCCCTGACATTGGTGCAAGCTTTAGTATTTTCAATGAAATTAAAAAAAAAAAAAATGAATCAGCTGATATTTTATGTTTTTCTAACCTTCAATAAATCCCCCAAAAAGTGCAAAACCAAGAGTAAATTGATCCTATTAAGTATTACCTTTGTAGCTGAAGCTTATTCCTTTGTGCTTTAGACGTCCATTGTTGTCCAAAAACTATTAAAAACACATCAGTGAGCCACACAGTTGCAGTGGGTGACATGTTCCTTCACTAAAGTGAACATTTGCACTGTCAATATTTGAGGTCAATCCCACACACACCGTCCTGCTACAATAAATACTCTTTACCGCACCAAATCCACAGCTAATAATGTCCAACAAATGCACTATCAACACCTAAAAACTACAGCTGATTTAAAAAATGACTGAACCTTATTTTTAAAAATGAGACTCAATGTTTCTGATCAATTCTCAAAGATTTTTGAGTGTCACAGGCAAGCTGTGGAAGTCAGAAAGTTTTGAGAGATGGACTAAAGCATTGCTGATTTTATGGGATTTGTTGACAATAACAAAACTGTTTACTCGCCAGCCTCATTCCTACTCCAAGGTTTTTCTCTGAGAATTTGAAAGAAGTAAAGCTTTATAAATACAGCTCTGCTGAATATTTGGTGCAGCCGCTTTACTTACATCACCATTTAAATTTATATTTAAATGATGCATGGTTAAGACTGTATGTGTATTGTTTTCATTTCACTTATATAGATATTATGTTGTCTGCGCCATGATATCAGAGTAAATACTATTTCTTTCATCTTTGCACAATTGACTGAAGAATGCTAATTAACCGTCTTGAATCTTGAATCAAAGCTTTGATAAAAATCTGCAATAAAGTTAAATCTCTGATTTCTTCTTTCTTTGTAGGTATCGTGATTACCGCTACCCTCCCGGCCATGAGAAGCAGTACTCCCACACTATGCAGTTCTGGCATATTTTGGCTGCCAAGATGGCTTTCATCATTATCATGGAGGTAACAGGCCCCAGTGCTTCCACCAGCACCACCAACACTTACTGACCTCTTGAACTGAGCCTTTTATTTCTTACCTTGGGCTGTAGTCATGAATAGTAACTCCTCTCTCCCACACACAATTTCCATATTGTGGATTACAAATCCTGAGTCTATGTGTTACTTGTGCAGCTCTTAGTTCTGATGACTCTAGCAAGCAAAACTAATCTGTTGTCTTTTCTTCCCTCACAGCACGTTGTGTTCGTGGTCAAGTTCTTTGTGGCCTGGATGATTCCCGATGTTCCCTCTGAAGTGAGTGCTCGAATCAAGAGAGAGCGTTACCTGGTCCAGGAGTATCTCCACGACTACGAAGTGGAGAAGCTGAAGATTCAACTCAGCCAAATCAACAACGACGAGTGTACTTGCACGCCCATGATCTATCCGTCTGTACCCAAACATGAGGTGCTGTCAGAGTGTCTCTAGCCCAGCAAGCTGCTGGTCAATCAGCTGGACGTAATGGGAGGACATGGTGATGTAGATTGCCCTGCTTGTGTATTAAGATAGTGACCATCACTTCGCTGTAGTTCCTGTGTCGTTTATGCAATACACTCACACGCAGACAACTTTTATTAAGGAGCTAAAGGTTTCCTCAATTCTCAGCTATCCCTCGTCTACTAATCTGCTGATAGTGGAAGTGCACACAGGTGAAAGACCAAGTCTCCATGCATGCTGAAACACTTGAATTTAAACCTCTGTTTCATACTTATGGCTTTTCACTCTTTATTGTAATTGTAGTGCTGAGGATAATCTAAATTTGCTATAAGGAAGAAAAGAGGAAATTTTCTAAACACTGTGTCTAAGCCAGGCAACTCATCTTGTTTTAATACAAGACTATTTATTTTAAGTGCCACTATAAGTAACCAAAGACTGGGTGCCTTAATATATCACACACTTGTCATTGGTTCTATATGTCAGTCAAATGACAATTAATATAATTTAGAAACTGAGAGCTTGTTCATTCTGAAGTTTTTCCTTTGTGTATGTGAAGCTGTATGAAGGGTTCTAGTGTCATTTCGTTGTTTGTTTGTTTTTTACAGTTACTGCAATCAATGTGAGCATTGTTTATTTCCAGCATTAAGGGCTCAGCACACATGTAACACACATTTACAAGACTGTTATCTTCACTTCACTGGCCTGTTCTCATAACAGCCCAACAGTCTCTCCAGGCCAAAACCTGACATGTGAAGTTAAGTAGCTTTTTATGAAGAGAAACGTGTGCTGCTGCGAGTAAAGGGGAGGTTTTCTCCTGCATTGGCCAGTTGTTCAGCTGCAGCAGCTGGTGCGTGTTGACTGTTGACAGTGAGTCCTGTTCCTGGAGATGAGAAGTGAAAGCCCCGAGAGAGAGTGAAGAGATCCCTTTTTAATGTGTTTCTGTTTACCAACACGTCGGAGCTAATGAAAGCTTGCCCCCACCTACTGAACTATGTTTGTTCCATTACACAAAGCACATCAGCCATCGCCCAGTTCTTATGCTTCTGGTTTCCTCAGCTGTGTCCATGCAGAGAAGGAAAGATACACATTCTTTTTTTTTTTTTTTCCGAAATTTTGCACAAAGCACTTAATGAAACATGACTACCAAGACATAAACACGTCAGTCTAATTGTTATGTCATGATGCTACACATTCATAATCAGTGTTTTGAAGCAGAAATGTGTGTTTTTGTTTATAGAAATGGAACAAGAGTTGTACTGTAGCTAAGAAGGAATTCTCTGTTTTGATTTTAATGTTAATATTGAGTTTAAATGCTATTTCAAAAACAAGGAGTAAAGATGGGACTTTTGTTTCCAAATGATATGAAGGACATTTTAATGTTTAATCAGCTGCCTACATAGAAATATGTGAGAAGTATCTGTTATTAAAGTATTTGAATTTTATGTAAAATAGCTGAGTGGTTGTGCTTCAAACTGAGGCAACTAAATCTACAGTTTGCTTGAGATGCATGTAGCTGTGACCACATAGTCGAGGGCATTGTTGAACTCATCTAGTTTGCCTTTTTCCTGCCCTACGCTCAGCTAAATTAGTGCCTGTTGATGCCTTAATACTTCTCATACTTTGTGTTTCCTGTTATTTTTTTGTACATCTCTTTTAAATTCAAACATTTTATTATGTCTGTCCTCTTTTCTTATCCTTTAGTAATATTTTATTTTATACTGATACATAAAAGAAGTGAACCTGTTTACTGTATGATCAAAGTTACAATTTCATGTTTTCATTAATTTTGTTCTGTTTTCTCTTTTTTTTTGTAATATTATATTCTGTATCCAAATATGTAAGCAAAGATAAATCCAGAATAAAGTGCAGTTCAACTTGAGTAAGTGTTTGATGTGTTTCTATCATGTCGACCATCCACACTGGTCTCTTTGCTCTGCTCCTTTCCTGAAAGAATGAAAGTTGCTGTTGACCTAACAGATGGCCTGAGAGAACACTGATAACTATTCACTGTTTGTTCTCACTGGTGGGTGTGTTTTACACCAAAATGTGTTGGCATGGTTGTTTCACTTGGTACACGACTAAGCCACCGAAACAAAGACATGGGCAACACTCAGGTGCAGGTAGGCTGGAAATGTTCACTGTGATTTTAAACACTTTATCTAGATTTATGGAACTACATAAGATGGTTTTCAGTGTATTTAATTTGTTCACCAGGGATGGTTCATAAGTTGAGTATGTTTTCTATGAAGGCATATACAGGTCAGTATCTTTCATGTTTTGTGTGTTTAACAGCCAATAAGATGACAATTATATTAAGTTTTAGGTGAAGTGAAGAAAAAACACTTTTTCCAGCATCAGAAGGAACACAAACTATCTTTAAATGCCACTGCATGTGAAACTCTAAGCTGAACCTCTGTGTCCAGCCTCCAGAGGAAGCTTACTGCAACCTGGACACCCGTGAAGGTTTACCGGTGGTTCAGCTCTACGTGATGCCGTCCTTCTTCCTGGCGGTGCTGATCCTCGGGCTGCCCCTCAACCTGCTCTCCCTTTGGGTTTTCATCCACCGCCTGCGGCGTTGGACCCGCAGCACGGTATTCCTCTTCAACCTGACCCTGGCTGACACCTCCTGGCTGCTGGCCTTGCCTTTCCTCATCCACTACCATCTGGGCCAGCTGTACTGGAGCCTGGGGCTGCCATTCTGCACGACTGTGAGGATGCTTTATCACAACTACTTCTACCTCAGCATCTTCTTCGTCACCTGCATCAGTGTGGACCGGTATCTAGCCATCGTGCACCCGCTGCGCTCTCTGATGCTGCTGGGCCGGAGGCAGACCTGTGTGCTGTGTGTGGTGGTCTGGGTGGCCGCTCTGGTCCTCAGCATACCTGTTGCCAAGATGACTATGATCCAGACTTGCCCTGAGAGCAACCGCACCGTGTGCGCCCTGTACATACTGCTGAGTGGGACCGGGGAGACCCTCCCCTATTCCCTCCTCTGCTCCATCATCGGCTTCATCTTCCCGCTGCTTTCCATCTGCTACTGCGGCCTCCGCAGCGTCGGAGAGCTGCGCCGCCGGCCCTGCCGCCCCGACCCGCACAACAAGCAGCGGCGACTCCGGCGGGTGCTGAGCGTAGCGCTGGTCCTCTTTGCCCTGTTTTACCTGCCCTACCACCTGATCCGCAACGCAGCCATCGTGATGCGAGCGGTCTACCCTGACAACCCCGCCTCCTGGCGCCCTGCAGACCTGGCCTTCGCCCTGGAGATGTGCATCTGCAGCCTCATCACCTGCGTCAACCCTCTGTTCAGCTGCTTCATAGGCCGCCAGTTCAAGAGGGAGTTTCGCGTCACTTTTGCTGTCTTGTTTCCCAAGTGTCCTGGGATGCAGGTAGCCTCAATGATATCTAAGCAGACCCGGATGAAGGTGAGAAAAAGGCAGCGGATGGCTACTGTCAGTCCTGTGTGCGCACTGCCTGCACCTAGATCCTAAAGATGTACATTAATACTGTTCTTTATGTCTTATGTCATAAACAATGAAACTGTATTAAAACATTTATACGTTCCTTGTTTAATCACTTGTTTTCTTTAATTGGTGAAATTTGATAAATACACTGTATATAACAATGGTTCCCAGTCTATCTCATTTAATCTCCTATCAGTTGAGATCTCTTACACAACACTGCCTCTGCGTGGTTGACTGCATATCTACTGTACTACAGTCTGACTCCACATTCAATCTTCTTTCTCTCTTCAGTGAAAAATATTAGAATTATTAGTGAACACCAAGCCTTTCTTCAGTTTTAGCTCAGAAGTTTCACTGTCTGTAAACGTCGCAGGTCAAGAGAAATGTAGAGGTTGGGAGAAGGGGGTAACGGGGCGGGGGGGTCGTTGATTTGCTCCTGCTGCAGTAAGTGATTTATAAGTGGTCGGAGCTCATCCTCACCTTTTTTTTCTATTCAGTTAAATGAAAGTGAGGGAGAAGGGTTACGCAATTGTCGCCGTTCCCAGATTTCTAAGTGGTAAATGAATTAGAGGAGAGGAGTGGTGGGAGGAGGGGCGCTGCGCGGAGCTGCTGACAGGTAGACTAGCTGTGCGCTGTCCGCGGTGCTGAAACCTCCTCCGGCTGCTGCCTCACCGGAGATCCTCACCTCAGATCAGACCGGTGCTCCTGATAACCTCCACTGGCTGAGGCTTGTCCACCCATTTTCCCACCACGATTTCTCAGTGAATCTTTTCAAAAATCTTCAACTTTTTTATTTTCTGTTTGGCTGTTTTTCTAATCGCTGGCTGGATCTTAAGATGGCACTGCATGGATTAACATTGCGCAAGGCAGAAGCGGACTTATTTGACTGCTGTTTTGTGACTGTGAAACCAGCCCTTTCAGACTGAACGTGTTTCCCCTTCTTTCTCCAGCTCATCTTTTCAGGACATCGAGACGTTTTCTGCTTGAAAGAAAGAGGCGCATTATTTGGATTAATATCTTAACAATATGCTCATTAATGCCGCACTTCCATTTGTTATAGTATTATAGAATTTTTAAAAAAAGATCATTTGGATATGGAGCCAGGCAAGGAGAAAGCTCTCCCTACCTCTAAAGAGGGAATAAAACAAATCGCAGGAAAGGCCCTCGGGAATCTGTACAGGTAAGGCGAAGAAATGACCATTTATTCTTGTTTTATAAACACAGAATTTATTCTATCGTGAGAAATTTAAAAAAAAAAAAAAAAGGAAATATCCAGATGTGAAGATCACACAAAACATTGGCATTGGCTTTCAACGTGTTTATTCCTTAATCACAAATGAATCCAAGAGGGAAAATTTCTCCTTTTTAAAGATGAATTACGGATAGGATGCTGAATGCAGAGTCGTGTGGCCCGAATATTTAAGGATCAGATATTTCCCTGGAGGATGATCCCCCCTCCACCAGCAGCTGTGGGTGTTTTTTAATAATTAATGAAACAGAACGAGTCGTGACACAAGGTCGGAGGATATCTATTACCTTATGTATCCATCTGTATTAATTCAAGATCGATGCACTTCACATCAATTGACTTCCTATATTCTTCTTCACAGTGTCAGAAGGAGCTAAATGAAACGCAGTGCGAAAGAAAACTGATAACTGATTGAAAAGCAAACAGATGATCAGAGTCAATAGAATAAAGGAGCTGGATGTAGAGGAGCAGATGTCTAAAACTGAACTATTATTTCATATCATCGCAATTATTAAGCCAGAAAAAAACGAATTTTGTACAAATCTAAAAATACGAATCATGTACAAAATATACGTTTTTAGCTGCTCGTGTGAGCTCCTGCACACATCTTATTCGTTTATTTCTTGGGGCTTAAATGGCTTTAAATGGATGAATTTGATTACAAGCTGCAAAACAGAAACGTGACTCGAAGCTGTGAAAGAAGAAGAAAAAAAAAATCTGTTGGTTTCATTGAAGCTCCAGCAGGCCTGTTATTTCACAGGATGAGGCCTTCAGATTTCAACGTTTAGTTTCTTTTTCTTCTTCTTCTTCTTAAATTAAACTTCAATTTCATTTTGACAAATTCCAGGAGAGACACAAAGCAACATACCGACGCCACATTTATGAGAGCTAATTAAAAAACAAAAAAAAGGCTAAATTAAGTGTGATGCTGATATTGCTGCAATGCGGTATGAAGGTCATTTTCTCTTCGTGTGTCAACGAGCCTTTCTTTTACAGAAACATGGAGAATTTCAGCAAGGAACGACAAAAAAAACACTCTGACTTTACTAAAAAAAACGGTGCAGGCTTTAGGGGGCCTGTGCCAAATTCAAAGAAAGAAATAAGAAATGATGAAGGCCTGTGGATGAAAGACCACAATGTGAAGATGAGTGCTAATTTCCTCTGTTGCATAAGCTTTAAGAGGCATGTGAATAAATATAGAAGTATATACAGGGGGGTTATTCTGCAGTTTTTCGGGGTTTTTTTAGAGAAAATGAACGAAATAGTGCGTTTTCTCCTCGTAGTTCTCAATTCTGCTTCCTCGGATGTTTGATTTCATTCATCCAGCTGTGGATATAACGAGTAAAAACGAGTATTTTGACGGCTTGTCGTGCAGGAGATTGGAAAGAAAGCAGCAAACAGGTGAAGTGATCGAGCTGACGGAGGATGGGAGACCCAGGGATGGCCAGGAGCGGAAGAAGCCCCTGTGTGACTGTACGTGTTTCGGGCTCCCGCGCAGATACATCATCGCCATGCTGAGCGGGCTCGGCTTCTGCATCTCCTTCGGCATCCGATGTAACTTGGGTGTGGCCATCGTCAGCATGGTCAATAACAGCACAATCCATCAAAACGGCAAGATCATCATCAAAGAGGTGACTGTAAACTCCGCCCCGTTTACACCCCACGAGCCCCCATGTTTGATAGGTAATGAGGGCCAGAGCCAATAGACTGATCGATGGGCTTTAGTAGTTAAACCCACTTGGAAAACCTCAACTAAGTCTCTATGAAGCCGTTTTAATTGAAATTCGTGGGTTTGGGCTGTATATTATAGTAAAAAGAAACAAACTAATTGCAGGTTCTTAATATTTTTATTTTTCTGCTTTTATTACTATTTAATCGATCACTTTATAGGCACGCTGACGTCACGTATGAAGCATCAGAGCGTCAGTTTGAATTAGACTTGATATCCGGCTAAAAATATTTTCACTGACAGCATTTCACACTTGGAGTCATTTATCACCGTGTTACAGCTGGGGGTTTTTTTTGTTAAAGATTTTACTGGAGAAAAATAGAAAAGTAATTAAAATGTGTTTTTATTTTTTATTTATTTTGTTTGTATCTGAAAGAAAGCGAAATTCAACTGGGACCCAGAGACTGTGGGGATGATTCATGGCTCCTTCTTCTGGGGCTACATAGTTACTCAGATTCCAGGAGGATATATTTCCTCAAGACTGGCTGCAAACAGGTAAATGCACAAGATCATTTCTTATGATTAACTGCAAAAAAATATTGTAGGTAGAGTATGTATTTAGTAAGAGCTCTTATAGGATATTATATTATTACTTTATTATCTTAAAGTATTATTAATATTTAGGTGTAATATTTGTGCTGGTCTGTCATGGTTTGAAGAAAGAAGCCTGACCTTACAGCAGATAAACTGGGGATTTGGCTGATGCCCGCCGGACGTGCCTCCTCATGTTAATGAGCTCCCACGAGACGACCATGTCTAATCCTTTATGTTCAGAGGCATGGCAACCACACCAGCCGAAAGCCATGTGTGAAATGTGGTTATAAGCAATGATTGTAGTACGGTTTCAATAGACATATAGCACATTATTCCAATAACAACTGATTAGTCAGCTACTGTACCAGTCATGCGTGGGAAACAAAGATCTGTGATCAATCTGTAGAGGAATACAGGATCAGCTTTATTGGCTTTATTGGTTTTATTACACAGCTGAACACAGATCATTAAATATAAACATATCACCATTATGTACAAGCAAGTAGGTGAAAAAATACATATAGAAACAACAACATACATGTGTATATACAAGTAGAACAGTTTATTTGTAAATTGTAAAGGATATAAGTGGTGTAAAGGTGTGTAATGGTACGAGAAGTGCTGAAATACATATTGAATGTGTTAAAAAATATGATAATTTTTTAATATTCATACAGTAGGTGGTTATGTACAGTATATACAGCCTGCTCAGATATATATTTAAGTAATTAAGTAATGGATGATATGTGTACATGTTATTGCATATTTTGTATTTTTAAACTAATATTCATAATTTGTAGACGCAAATTATTACAACAAAACAGTAAAAACCTCTTTGTAGAATCATATAAATATTAAAGTGTTGCTTAAGGAGGAGATAAAAAGCCATGTGAAGGCGGATAAGGTCATCTCAGACGTACTATAAATCCTTGGATTGTTAGATTTTTCATGAGGCAAATGGAGCCTAAATAAGATGCGAATCTTTGAAGAGCTTCATCATGCCAAGTCAGCTGAGCCCACTGACGCCTTCTGCTGCAAACACCTCCTGTCCTCACTCCCCTGGAAGCTGAATAACTGCCTGTTGTGTGTGTGTGGCATACAATTAGGATTGATTTATCCTCCTTAACAGTATTATTCCACTATAGAATTAACATTGTATAATATCTATAAATCTACTGGAAGTACTTGAAACTGACTCTTTTGTCTCACTGAATAAGACGATGATCTTGTTTTCTTAATATTCTGACAAATAATCCAAACTCACTGTCTGTGCAGAGTTTTTGGGGCTGCCATCGTGCTGACATCTACCTTGAACATGTTCATTCCCTCTGCTGCCCGGGCGCACTATGGATGTGTCATCTTTGTGAGGATATTACAAGGGTTGGTGGAGGTACTGATGCACAGTTTGCACGTCAGATCTTGACCTTTAAAAGACTCCAAAATGATGCCTCATTATCAAGCCGAGAGCTGAACTCAACCCCTAATGAAATTGTCCTGACATTTTGTATTTAACTGCGTTTTACGGAAATCTTGTGTTCATACTGTTCTGCTTTGCTTTCTATTTGGACCTGTGCTGGAAAATAAAGCCCCATTATGGAGAAGATCCATTCATTATACTGTACACAATCAGTCGGATTAGTCCACAAACAGCAAACAGGACTAAACCCCTTGAATAGCAGCTTATAGTGTATTGGTTTATCTGGACAAAATTGCTCCATGTTCACATAGAAACACAATGAACAAAAGAGATAAAAACCACTTGATGGAGGCGGCTCCCACAGCTCGATAGAAAGGACAAGATTTCAGAGAGAGATGCTATTATCAGGCTGAAGGTCGCTCTCTTTTGTTATTTTGTTTGGCTGCATACTGTGGTTTCAATAGGAGCTCATGACCATTGAGAGACAGAGCAGCCTGCGTTCGGCGCCCATCGACTTATTACTGCAAATTAAACATTAGCATTTCAGGGTGTCTCCCACTGCAAGCCCCAGCAATTTGTGTCTATCAATAGTTGATTGTATGCCACTTAGTGTGTAATGAAGATTTAATGGGAGCAATTCAGTTTTTCTTCCATGAACTGGGTAGTCAGCTTGAATTTGCACTGACTCACACCTAAGCCATTAGTCTCTATTAGAAAGGTCAGCTACAATGCATGTCAGTTTGTTTGTTATTAACCACAATTTGTCTTGTGCGTCTTTGGCAAATGAGAACAGACTACGTCAATCAAGTGGCATGTCTGTACATGATGTAAATTCTTTTGACTGAAAGTGGAAAAATGGATGTGAACTTGATTGATGAATTTAGAAAATAGAAACAATTTGTGCCGTCATAGGAAAAATTTAAAGAAATATGTTCAAGCTGGTGGAAAGTGACCCTTCTGTGTTCATTGTGTGACTGTGATGTCATTTGTCACTGTGCAGGGAGTGACTTATCCAGCCTGCCACGGGATCTGGAGTAAATGGGCTCCACCGCTGGAGAGAAGTCGTCTGGCCACCATCTCCTTCTGTGGTATTTAATCTACAACACACATAGTCCGGTTTCTGTGAAAAAAAAAAGAAGATATGGATTTTATCATCACATTACTTCATACACTGAAAAGCAGGTTTCTAATTGCAAAATATAGCCCCTTAAATGTGTGTAAATCTCTTCTGAACACAGTTGTGGGACAACACGGCTCTCTGAATGAGCAGCCAGGATCAAATTCTGCTTGGTCATAATATTATGTGTCCTATGCAGGATCCTACGCTGGTGCAGTGATAGCCATGCCTCTGGCCGGGATCTTGGTCCAGTACACAGGATGGTCCTCTGTCTTCTACGTGTACGGTGAGTATCACTGTCATAAAATCACTTCATTTTAACTCCACACTGTCTGACAGCATAGTATAGTGTGCATTCTGTACCCGCTTGTTCCAGCTCTTCAGTGAATCTATGTGATGTTTACACTGAGTGAAATATTCAAACCCAAGTATCCATGATTTTTATGGCTGCATCATTATATAAACTGGACATTTTCCCCCAAATTCAGACCAAAATATTTGATGTCTTAAGAATTTTTGGGATGTAAACTAGATTTTAAAATAAAGCTGTACCTCTTGAGTTTGTACTGACTAACCCACCAGCAGATCAGTGAGTTCTGTTAAATAAATTAGATTCTTGATGCCGTCCTCCTTATGATCTGCACAGGATCCTTTGGGTTAGTGTGGTACCTGTTCTGGATCTTGGTGTCCTATGAGAGTCCCGCAGAGCACCCGACCATCACCGACGAGGAGCGCCGTTACATCGAGGAGAGCATCGGTGAAAGTGCCCAGCTGATGGGTGCCATGGAAGTGAGTTCTCATCACTCAGTACCCTTTGATTCATAACACCATGACAAGTACAGTTCATCCAGCTGATTTTCTGTTTGTCACGTTCTGTTTTAACAGAAATTCAAGACCCCCTGGAGGAAGTTCTTCTCCTCTATGCCCGTCTATGCAATCATCGTGGCCAACTTCTGCAGGAGCTGGACCTTCTATCTGCTCCTCATCAGCCAGCCTGCGTACTTTGAAGAGGTGTTTGGTTTTGAAATAAGCAAGGTAAATAAATCCCTTATAATGCCTGGTATCAGCCCTAAAAGTACCCTCAAACGTCATGTGATTCTTTCAGGATTACAAGCTATGATTCTCTCAGATATGAATTGTTTAAGTTCAGTGCAAGTTAATTTCTATAAAATACAAATCAAACATTTTCTGTCCTATCCTGCAGTGAAAAAAGTACAACAATGCTGCTGTTCATTCGGTGTATATTGTAATGATATTGTAACAGTCTAACATTGTGTATTTATTCTATTAATTAATATTAAGAATCATTTTAAAGTTGACAAAAGTGTTATTTGGATTGTTGGCTGTGGAGGCCAAATATTACAAATATCTATTAGAATCGACCTAAAATTAATTATTAAGAAGTAAGAGAGGTTAGTGCATATAGTGAAGTGACTAATCTATTACCATTCAAATAAGTAATATGCCTAACTCTGTTAAATGGTTCGCCTTGACTTAAAATGTCAGATGAATTCACTTTGAAAATATTTATTGGGAATCATTACCTCAGTTTTTTAAATTGAAGGTGACATTTTTTCAGTGCCCTGTCACAAGATATTTCTAACTTTCCCTTTCACTTTATGAAAATAGATTTGAACACTATTTAACAAAATGAATCAATTATAGGGGCTGTGGTTTGGCCATTTTATATTCCTAGAGTGCCTCATCTAAGCAACAGTTTCCAGTTAATCTTCAAATCTCATAATCTTTGCCCTCCCGTGAGAGTCTGCAGCATGAATCAAGCAGGTCTGGCAGCTGTAATTCAGCTTCAGGATGAGATCCTGTGATTACTGCAGGTGATATATTGCTCAGATTTGACGCTGCAGTCAGAGGTTAAAACGCAGGCAAAGATTTGTTCTGAGACTGAAAGAATCATCGTTGTTGTGACAAATCTCTTTGTCGCTGTCACATCCGCTTCTGACGTGTGTGTTTGACGGTTTCTCAGGTTGGGATACTATCGGCGCTCCCTCACTTGGTCATGACCATCATCGTGCCATTAGGAGGCCAGTTAGCCGACTACCTGCGTACTCACAACATCATGTCCACCACTATGGTCCGTAAAATCATGAACTGTGGAGGTGAGGATTTATGAATCAAATATTCATCTATTAATATGATAATGTAGAAGTCTTCCTTATCAGTACATCTTCTTGTTTTTAGGGTTTGGTATGGAGGCCACTCTCTTACTGGTAGTTGGTTATTCTCACAGTAAGGGCATGGCCATCTCTTTCTTAGTCCTGGCTGTGGGTTTTAGTGGTTTTGCAATATCAGGTGAGTCTCAAAATGATTCTAATTCAAATTCGAACCATTTTCTATTCAAAAAAGTGCAAAACTTTCAATATTCACTCTTTCTGTGTTGCAGGTTTCAATGTCAACCATCTAGACATCGCTCCTCGCTATGCCAGCATCCTCATGGGGATATCCAACGGTGTGGGTACCTTGTCAGGGATGGTCTGCCCTCTAATAGTGGGCGCCATGACAAAAAACAAGGTGAGTCATTTCTATTTATACAGTGCAGTGATGTGAATGTTAATGCAGGATAAAGCAGATGGGAATATTTGCAAACTCCTAAAGCCCCTGAAAACATGGTGTCAAATCTCAAGCACTTCTCTACGACATCAATTATTCATTACTACATGTGCAACAATTAAATTTAAAGTTTGGGAAAAACATTTTTAGGTATTATTTGCTTCAAGCTTAACACTCAAAAACAAGTCTGCTTCATCAGAACTGTGTGGGTGTGGCTTTTTCATATTTGATTGTTCTGGCAACATAAGTAAACAGCAACGAAACTGTCATCAGATTTTGATGCAGGACAATTGCTGATTGGTGCAAAGACATAAGTTACATCACCTTTTACTGCCCAATTCAAACAATACAAAAACACAAATATAGAAATTTTCATGTGAAACAACCAAAACTGTTCCAACTTTGGCAGAAAATTTTAGGCTCATGCTGTACCTCATTCTTCATAATCAGAAGCTGATTGAGAAAATGAGGTTTTTAAGTCCTTTAAGGAGTGACTCAACTTGACTACAACTGCTTCCTGTCCCCAGACACGGGAAGAGTGGCAGTACGTCTTCCTCATTGCTTCCCTCGTGCATTACGGGGGTGTGGTGTTTTATGGGATCTTTGCATCTGGGGAGAAACAGCCATGGGCCGACCCTGAAGAAACCAGCGAAGAGAAGTGCGGCTTCATTGATGAGGACGAGCTGGCCGAAGAGACAGGCGACATCACACAGAGTTACGGCGCGATGGGGGGCCCGGCTAAAAGCTACGGGGCCACCGCACAGCTCAATGGAGGTTGGGTTCAGGACTGGGATAAGACAGAGGAGTACGTCCAGGAACCAGCGGGGAAGATGTACGCCGAGCGTGGCTACTCTTAGGCCAGACACATTCAGTTATGGTGAGTCGGATTACAAAAAACAGACTTTCCATCACGGATTGCACAAATAAGCATTATATTAGATAGTTAAATCCATTCTGTGTATTCTAGTAAAATGGTTACTACTAGTTTCAAACAGCTAGTGTAAAGAAATAGTTAATTGCAATGCAGAACAATCCTCATTAGATTCTCACATGTTTCTCATCACATCTACCTACAGTAGGGCTTCACTATAAAGAAAGAAAACTGCAGGCCTATGTTGTACTTCTTAGGCACTCAAACCTCATGAATTTACTTGAACAACATGAGCCAGATGACACTGCAGTTGACCATCCTATAGGGTCTTTCTCGGAAATACCACTCTGATTGCACTGAAACTATAAGTATTCTAAAACAAGATTATATTCTGTTTCTCAAATGTGTTTTATGTACTGTATATATCTGTATACTGTTTCTGTGAGACTATTGTGGATTTGGGTCGTTGATCTGTGTTAACATTAATATAAAAGGCCATATTTTTCATGGACAGTACCTTTTCAGGGAGATGTCTGCTTGCAAAAAAGGTCTTCTTCTTCTCGAGCGAGGCCTATAATACACTATAAGACAAAAATAGCGTGAGTGAAGTTGAACCGTAGAATTTTAGTGTGTGTTTGTTTGCATGAATTTGCTCAAATCAATGTTCAGATGCAGCCGACTCACGGTCACTGATAGTCCTCATTCAGCCTACTGCTTTGTACTTAGATAAGTGTCTTCTGCCATTATAAATAATAAAAATGAACTTTCATAATCAGGTTCTGGTCGTGATGTGAGACAAATCAAAAAAGTTTTGAAGGTGATTGCTCAGAAGACATTGTTTATTGATGTTTGGTGTGCACTGCAATAAATTCTGTGTACCAGCTGCCACCCATCACATTCTGTTTTGTAATGTAACACTGGCTTGCTGTATCTAACTGTAATTGTTTTGGAGTCATGTGATGATCAACATTAAGGTGTGTGTTTTAACAAATTACTAGTGTCCGGAGAATCCAGATTTAGTGCTCATGATGCAGGACATGTTGTTGCATTTTGACAACAAGGCATGCAGTACTGTACACGAACAACCAGGTTTTGTGATCTCTTGGTGTTTCTTGGTTGTTCTCATTGTCACCAAAAGTACTTTCTTGACACTTTGATATTGTCACATTTGAGTGGACCACATGAATTAATAGATTGCTCTTCCACCTGACTTTATTTGCTATTTGAACACTTTCTGCATTTGCTGTATGAAATCTGCAAGGATGTGTAAAATATATGAATATTTAAGAATGTTTAAGATGACCAAAAGATGCTATTTATGGCTTTGTGCCTGAAGTTTATGTAAACAGATAAATGTGATTTTATGGCTTCAAATTATTGTGTTTAATGAAAAAGAGGTATGTTGATGTCAAAAAGTGTTAAAAAAAATGCTCATATCATTTTATAAAAAAGCAAAACAACCAAAAGTCATGTTTTTGTCATTCTTAGTCACCTTTTCACCTATACTGTAGCACACGAGGACATATTTGAAGGTTAGTGGTCAGCAGAGACTGGAGGCAGACTACCTAACCAGTTAACCACCTTTTCCAATCAGTGCATCTCCTGTTCTCTCCACGTTTCTCATTAGTAAATCAATGGCTGAGGTCTCCGGAGTCCAGGAGAGAGTATTGGACCCTGTAGGTTGGTAATTGGTAAGAGAAGAAAAGAACCGCAATGTTAACGCTATTACTGGTTTTTACATCCCTACAAACGAGGATCATTTTCTGTCTTCCCAAAGAGTCCTGACTTTAATATGCAGTGCAACACCTGCTGCTAAAGGTGTCGTGGGCGTATAAAAGTGTGACGACCCTATTAAATCTCTCCGCATCACCTCGCACCTTCCTAACCGTACAGGAAAAAAGAAAAAACTGAGAAGAAGCCTGTAAGGTGTGTAATGTGAAATATTATATTTGCAACACACCCTGTTTGCCCCTCAGTGTGTCCTCCATCTACACATCTGAGGTCAACAGTGTTACATGTAGCACATTCAGCTATTGACCCAACTCCAACATTAAATCTAATTGCGTGAGAAATCAATACTGTTTAACTCCAGAATGCATTGCAGTTTTCAAACAAAAATGTTTATCAATAAAGTTTAAATTCAGATAAAATGTATTGATGACTAGGAAGGCCATATTACCTGCATAGTTGTTTTATTTTACACATGTTTGCTGGAAGAACGATGAACTAAAATACTGAATTATAAGCTGGTCATTATACTGGAAAGACACTTAATTTACATTTTAATAAAATGCCTGAATGCAATTCTTTGATTCCTATTACATCACCAGCAATAATTAGTGACAAATGCAAAAGGACACAACTGACCTACAGGGTGAAACCTGAATGCAACATTAGTTCTGTGATGAAATCATCCAATGAAAATCTGGATCTGCACTGTTTGAAAGACTAGGAAGAGTTTGTTATAGATTCATACAACAACTGGATAAAATTTGGTCTTAAAGTATTCCTTCAATCAAAGAAATTATTACTGAAAAAAGAGTTAGAACAATATGCAGATAGACATTTTTACCTAATAGTTTTACCTGAGAAAAGTAAAAAAAAAAGGCATCAAATCAAAGCAAAAACTTGTGCAATATAGTATGATGTAAAAAATGTCAATATAAAATGTGTAGTTCATTATAAGAATATCAATATACATGTTTTATGGTATCATATTGATCTTAATCTCATGGATTCTGTAGTTTCTTTTGCACACATGCATAATATGTTAAGAATGTGCATATTCGGATGCACAGAAACCATCAAGCATTGTCAATTTGCACGACTCCAAATGTAGGAATGTACACGAATATTTCCCTCACTATTAAACCGCACATTCAGGGAGTTGCAAAAGAACTGACGGAGGTCTTACGGCCCACAGTGAAATCTGAAGTCAGAAGTGTAGAGACAGAACAAGAGAGGTGGTATTATCGTCTGTGGCGCCTGTGTGCTGCTCTGCAGCCCGTCAGTGAGGTGGTAAATAATTCAGGACAACATGGCGTCCATCCATCCACATGCATCAGTCTGAGCTTCTCTGCAGCATGAAGGGCCCAATGGTGTGCATGACTCTGGATATATCAAAGACCATGATTCTCACCATGCCTTTCAGCCTCTGCAGGTGGGAGTGACTCATGAAGAACAGATGCAGAATATGAGAGCCACATTTTCCAATGTGTGAGTCTCTGCAGCCCTTTGCATCTCATCTCTCTCCACCAGAGCTGCAGTGATAGACAGGCATGAAGTTTGTAGGGGTGAGAAGGGTTAAGCCTACAGATGAAGCTGGCCATCGGTTTTATGCGCACATGATGGACAGTTTGAATCAATTTAGTGCACAGCCGTTGTGTTCGGTCTGCAGAAGTCTTGTACTGTGTTGACTGATGGTTCGATCACAGGAAGCAGCTCCATGTCTGAGTCATCCCTCATCCACTGTCCTCAGTTTCTCCTCCGATAATCTGCCCATCTGAGGAGGGAAACCATTAACAACTCACCACCACCTGCTTCTCAGTGCACATGTTAATTTGACAGAAAACACAATTGTGCCACCAGCCTCGTGGAACATGTTTTCTCATGCTTAACCAGCCAGAGTGGTCATGGCTATTGCACCTGTGACGTGCCTGTTAGGGTGCACGGTAATTGGACAAAAATCTGGTGTCAACATTTCATTCACAGACAGAAATTCACTCAGCATTCCCCTGCCTGTAGTCTATATGTTTTTGCAGCATCTCAGATTCAGTCATTGTGATGTTTTTGGTGCTGTTTTGTCTGGTTGTGTGAGCGTGAGGGTAAGTGGAGGGGGATTGAGTAGTTGTCAGTCTGTTGGGCAGGTGCAGTTTGGCTCCTGGGGGACTGTAATGGGATGAGGCCCAGCCAGAATGAGTGTTTGATGACGGGGTTGCACTCGTCCCCTGAGACACTGCCTGCATGCAATTATCCTCCTGATCCGCTCTCTCCTTTCTAGTCTGCAAGTCTAAATTGTACACAGCAATCTCTCCACATTGCTGCCTCCATTAATTTACAATCTCAGATCAAGTCACCGACTGTAATTATAACCCAAAATGTCAAATGTAGAAATGGAATAATTACTGTTATATGACACCCTCCAGCGTGGCATTGCGCTACCTCAGGGCGATTGAATTTACACACACCTCCTTCTCCTCCCTTGCTAATTGCTTTATTAATGGAGAGCTCGGCACCTTGAATCAGTCTGTCTCACACGTAATAACATGACATATATCTGCTCTCCACCCACTGCCACACACACACTGAAATAAGTATATTTTAAGAAGATTGCTATGCTTCCAAACTCATTTCTGAAACTCCCATAACTGCTTTTGTTTCTTTTAAATCTCTTTTTTTATGAGCTTCTGCCTTCAATGCTCACTATAACCAAAGAGAGAAAAAAATCCTTTCTTTTATGATATGTAAATGTGTCCACTGCGGAAAAAAAAAAAGCTCCATCTCGCTTTGCTTACAACAACTGCAAGGACTGTGAGCTATTGTTATTTTCATCTGTGCTTACTTCCAAATTCTACTGAAACATTTATTAGCTCCAAACTAAATTTAAATCAACCGCAATGAGGCAGGAAAAACAGTGGTGCCAAGTTTGCATTATATAAGGGTTACATTTTCAGACCTGCTACGTGTCGAGTGAGAATTGCTTCTTTTATGACCACAGGAGGACAATGAGATTGCTATATCCAATTGTTTTTTTTTCCCTATGGTTTCCTATGTTGCATGTGAGGTAATCTATCACAAGTTGCTCCAGTTCCCCCTCCCCCATATCACATTACGCTGACAGCTTCATACCCTCCTCTCTACAACATGTTCATGTGGTATCACACACAGACAAAGGACGAGAGGCTGATAAGATTTTACACGATACACTCTGTGCTGGCAAAGCACCGCTGAGACAAATTTGGATAAAATGATGATAGAATATGCAGATAATAAGAAGAGAAATGTTGTGTTGTGATCCTCCGCACATTATTTTCTCTCACATGAAGAAGAATTCATATTTTGTCAAAAGCTAAAACACACATAAGCTTTCTTTGTTCTTCTTTTATTACCAACATGTAGTCACTGGGTGTTTTTCTAAAAACCGACCCCGCTCCCTCTCCTCATGTGCCAAAGTAGTGTTTCTGCAACCACAGCAGTCTGACAGTGCAGTTTTTACAGGACAATGTGACATTTCTTTCGTCTTTTTCCTCAAGAGCAGCACCAACATTTCATATGACTCATTAAAACCTACTATCATAACACTGAATCAGTCTTTTCCCTCACAATTTCACTGCGACAAACCAAATTAAAGCATCAGCACATGCCTGATGATCATCAGCATCCTCTGAGCGGGACACAGGTGTGCAGAGGGGCCCTCCTGCCTCTGTTATCCGTCACCGAGGCCAGACAGGGGCCAGGCTGGAGCGGCTTAGGCACGTGCCGAGGGAGGGCTCTACCCACACCACCCCGCCTCTCAGAGGACTCCCTATTCACACCACCAGATGGGGGCTGGATCTGAGTTTTAATGAATGCTATCTTTCATGGCCCTTTAGAAGCCGCAGAACAACAGCCGCCCTCAGCACGTCTCAGTGCAGTTTATTACCCCACGCTGTCAGAGAACAACGTTACAGTGGACAGGGGTAAGATGTGAGGAGGAAATACAGTATGTTTCATCTCACATCCAAATGTGCTATTTCCTTTCTTGGGGGAAATGTTTTACAAAAGAGAAGACTACAAAAAATGCTACATACTCACACACATTCTAGAGATTCACATGTTGTCAGGGCTTTGTAAAGTAGCTCCTGATATAAAGAACAGATATGAAAGATTCCTCTATGCAGGCAGCACATGTTTAAAGTGGGCTGGGTGTAATGGACCTCCTGTTGTTTGAAGTGATACAATAATACAACCCTGTAATTTCATCTTGCAGGTCAAGAGCAGAGGGCAATTTGTTCACATTTATGAGTCGATGTAACTGGTAGCTGCTTTAATTCAGAGGTTGGTTTGAACCCTCTGTTTGAGTAAAAATGGGTTATTTATATTTTTAGTTAAATAACATCACCCCACTGCCAAAGGAAACTAACACTCTCTGGCATGATGAGAAGGACAATAATATAGAGCTGCAATGATTAGTCGATAAATCAATCGACAGAAAATTCTCTGGTTCCAGCTTCTTAAATGGGGATATTTTCTGTTTTCTTTAGTAAACTGAATATCTTTGGGTTGTGGACTGTTGGTCGGGACAAAACAAGACATTTGAGGTTGAATCTTCAGCTTTAGAAAACAGTGATTGACATTTTTCACCAATTTTTGACATTTTATAGACCAAACAACTAATTAATTAACAGATTAATCGACAATGAAAATAACTGTTAGTTGCAGCCCACAATAATACTTTCTTTTACTATCAGCTGTCACGTATGTGGGTATGTACAGTAAATCCTTCATAAATAATGACTAAAACATGTTTCCATTGATACAGATTAATACTGATCTGCTTTTTCTTTTAAGCTCCTCATTTGAAGGCAGACAGTAACACATCTGAATCTTCATCATGGCTGCTCATCCACTCTGCAAGTTCTGTGTAAGGCTGTGAAGAAGAGTGAGAACCACAAAAACTAAAAAAAATTGAAAGTGTTGAAGACATTCTCTTGAAAATTCATTGCTGAATAAAACTCTAAAAATGTTTCTTTTTAATCTAAAATATATTGTTTTTACATCTTCTCACATTCTTGAAAACCCTGCAAGATCAAATCTGATCCACATTAATGCAATGATGAATCCAAATGAAATGAATTTGCATGTATTTATAAAACAGGAGCAGGTGAGATCTTTTTCAATCACTGTTGGCTTCCATCCAGTCCAATGCATATGTTCTTCATTGGTTGGAAATAAATTGGTTGTGTACATGCTGCCCCTTACTCAGTGACCCTTGTCTGTCTCTACGTGAATTGCTTTCATGGTGTGTTAAACGAGCCGTGGCCGTGTTGGTGTTTCCCTCCACGCGTCGGCCGAGGCTCTTATCCGCTGTCTGTCGGAGTTATGTCACACACCAGCTATTGTTGGACAGTGTGATTGAAGAAGCCTGATCTGACTAATTGATCCCTTGCCGCAGAGGTGCTCTGACACACGGACGAGGGGCCAAAATGTGTGAATTGGCAGTCGAGTCACATGACTGGCACAGAGACAGTCAAAATTATAGATTCAGACTCTGTGCAGCTTTTTAATGAAGAGGCAATACTGGCAGATGGTGTGTGAGAAAACAGCTTCAGGTGTATACAGTCAGAGAAGTGTAAACTGGATTAACAATGCTTTTGCCTCCTTTGTTTATTTCCTTCTCTTTACAGAATGATATTGAAACAACACATCTATAATAATTTGGTTGTAAAGTGGAATTAAGATGCTGAATGATGCCTTTAATCCCCAGAGACTAATTTATAAAGCGTGAACTATCACTGCCTGACAATTGCTTTCAATTTAACTCAGTCGGGTCTCGTGCTGCCACTGATTACAAGGCAGCATGTGATTCTGCCATCTGTCCAAACCCAGTAAGCTGTGCAATTAAACAAATGTCCCAATATATGAATTAAGAAAAATATCTTTTTGAAGCGAAAGAATAGTGCATCATATTTTCAGAGTTACCAGATCAAGAAAAATGAGTTTTAGAACATTGTCATCAATTACCTTTATATTTATTTTTTCATAACCAAACCTTAACTAATACGTTGTGCTTCTGTTTCTGTGTTAGTCTGCACACAATTATCTTCCACAAATTGAAAACAAAAAACTGCAACATAAAGAGTCAAGAATTGAAATGGAACAGAAACTTCTGTGAACTGACTGGATGACATTCAAGAATCAATCATGTCCTGTTAATGTGTATTTTGCGATGAAAACCTAAAGCTGTCAAACAAAGAGCTGAGTATTGTTTGACATTTTCCGATACAAGTACTGATACAGCAACTGAGTTTTAGTACTGATAACATAACCATGCTTTTCTTTCTATATCTTACAATGAGCAATATGAACATGTTTTTCAAGATGAAGCCAAAGTTCTTGGAAGTTACACATTGTCTAAACAAAGCAGCTGTTCAAAAACTTTCCCTGAATGAAATACTGTCTAAAATTGGCAAAATTATGATTTAAATCGGACACTGTCTGATCAGAGATTAAGTAAAGAAGAGCACATTTGATCCTGCTACAGTGCTACAGAAACATTTCATTTGGAACTAATTGAGATTGGATACCCAGCCACAGCCATCACATAGAGATAAAAACAAAGAAAAATAAATAAATATTCTGCTACATTCTGGCCATTGTATCCATTTTTAGAGTAACCCCAACTGACAGTCACTTGTTTATTTCTGACAAGAGGTCTCCCCACACACTCAGACCTCTGACATCAAAGTCTCCATCAGAAATCTTCAAATCATTTAGCTCTTTTTCTACATCGTTCCTCAGAGAGGGGCAGGCCTCAAACAAGGCCACAAAGTGCTCAGTCAGTTTCTGGAAGGTCACTGTGGGATTTGAGCTCGTTTTAACCCATTCATCGTCACTTAAACTGTACTCCATGTCTGAGGCCCACTTTTTCAGTACATCACAGTACACGTGTCTGAATTTCAGGCGTTCTTTAGCCAAGTTTATAAGCAGTGCAGAGGGTAGCGAAGAACACATGTGCTGCATCAGGATGTGTTTTTGCTGCAGCCAATCCAAGAGAAAATCCGCTGAAGCAGTTTGAGCAGCGGAGTTCGTCCCTGTCAGCAGAGCTGCAGCGATGACCAGACAGAAATGCTCTGATGCTCCTTCACATCCCTGAAGGACGGAGTCTAGAAAACGCTCTGCCCGGCAGGCTTCGCTGCCTTGGCTCAGCAGAGCACCCAGCCTCTCCATTAGCATCACCGCCTGCACCTCAGCATCAGCACCAGCAGCTGACAAGTCTGTGAGAGGAGTCAGGACTTTACAAGCAGATTTGCATTGAATGATGTAGCTGCACAGGCCGGTAACATCCTCATACTGTCCGTGCTTGATGTTCACTGGACTTGTGGTGTCAAAGAGCATCTTCATGATGGAGATGGGCAGCTCGGGGTTGTTCAACAGCCCAACGAGCAACACGTGTTGGCACCGGGAGAGCTCCGAGAAGCAGACCTCTCTGTAACCTGGGAAGACAGCCCGCAAATTTTTATTTGTGAGCTGCAGGTGCTTCTCCATGACCCTGCTTATTGAGCGGTTATTGTGATAGCTGGAGAAAACGAGTTCGCAGTACCGGGCCCAGTGAAAAGCTCTGGACACAGTCTGTTCATCCCACTGCTGCACCTCACCGCTGCGCGCCGCCACGGCCAGCAGCTCCACGGTGCTCGACAGGTTTCTCAGCACCGCCTCCATGTGGCGCTCTCTGCGGTCGCAGGAGCTCAGCCTCTGGGCTCCGGTGGTAGGACACCCACTGAGGAGGAGAGAAACAACATAAACATAAACACAAAATGCCCCAAAACCCCGCTGTAATAAACTAACTAGCAGGTTAGCTAGCTTCAAACAACGTCAACAAACTGTAACGTTCAACAGGACTTCCGGGGACACGTTTGAAAACAAAGTTAACGTTAACAGACGCGATTTTAAGGACAAAGAAAAGCGAACATGACACAAGTGTTTATAAAGCAGCATTCGGAGTAAACACACATAGTTACACTCACTTCGTCTTTGTCGTTTTCCGTTGTTTTCCTTTGGTACTTGTTTGTGCCGCCTGTACTTCTGCACATGCGCAGTGAGTCCTGAGAGTCAGCCAAGTTATTGTTCTTCAAAATAAAAGTCGCACTCTAACTTTATTTGTTTAGTTTAATTTTAATTTGGAACAAACTGGATCATCACACGGCACGAGCCAAGATAATGAAGAGGAAGAAAAGAAAAAGAAAAAGAAAAAAACTAGTTGGAGAAAAACCACAAAACAACACACACAACAACAGAAGTGTTTTATATATGTATATAAATGTTAAGTTTGTCACAATACCAGAATTTTAAACTTCAATATACTACTAGTGTAAAAAAATGATACTCGATACCTCTTTCGACACAACAGCAAAAAGATGAAAAAAAAAGTCCTAGGCACACAAAATAGGACATTTTTTTATTTTTTTAAATTAAATTTGCCACAACTAGCACCACGTGACCCACCAGTCACGTGGTGCGTTCATCGCTGGAGAGAATAACAGACACAGGTTGAGGACCAGCTGATTTTCTTCCCAGTTATTTCATCTGTGCAGCCTTGGGTTGAAAATCAGATTGTAGATGTTTTCTGGTGGGGATTTTTTATAGCTTCGGTTCTTTCGATCCTATCGATTGTATAATCAACTGAGTTCGTATCGTTTTAAACACGTGGTATCGAAAAAGTATCGATACTTTTGACAACCTTAATATATGTGCACAAATACCCTTTAAGTCATATATCTATGGCCACACTTTAGATTTATTGGCACAAAAAAGTGTCAAACATTTTTATTTTCCCTATTGTGCTGCATTTTCTGACTTACATGCTTATTTATGCTACAAATTCCCTACATTATAACAACAACATAAACAACATTAATTCAATCTTTTTTTTTTTGTAAACAAAGCTATTACTAATTTCGGTATTCGGGATTGTTTGCTTCATGATGATCGTCATGAATTGCTTACCATTTATTTATAACAGTGTCATTAAGATTTAGTCACTCACTCAAAGAAAACAGCTGTAACAGATTTGACATATTCAAGGTCGGTTATGGGCACACATTGAGGAAAAAAAATCCATTAAATCAAACTGTATCGAAGGATTGAATTCCTCGGCCTGACCTGCTGAATTCAGTCCAGAAATGTCAAATTGAGGCAACACAAAGAGAAGAGGGGAGGGGGAGGCACTGCCAGCAGGATCAAACTTCCCTCCCATCAGCAGCAGCAGCAGCGTGCTGTGAGTGTATATGTGTGTGTGCAGTCAGATCCTTGTGCGCAGTGAGAAAGACCTCCCCGGTCCACATTGGTTCAGTGTTTTGGAGCTCTAACCTGTGGGTCGGTGCACCGCTGTAAAAGGCATGAAAACTGGGATCCAGCAGCTCAGAGGACGAGTGAGAGGAAGGTGCGCACCAGCGAGCTGAACCCTCAGGGTGAGCACAGATAAGAAGCTTTTTGTGGACGCACACATGCAAGAAATTTTCGCTGCTTTCTTACCAAATGAAAGTCAGACTTGTGAATCTCTTTATGCATGTTCAGTTTTAGTAAGTTTTAGTTACTTATTGTATTCTGCAGGGTTTTATATCCTCCCTTGCTCTGCAGAATAATTTCTGCTTCTGTTGCTTATTTAAAAGTTGGAACCCAATTAAGTTTTGACAGTTAAAAAAAGCTATTAAAACTTGCTTTAAAAAAATCACAAAAGTAATTTAATTTATTTTTAATTAAACTGGATCTAGCACATTGTTTCTGTTGTTAGCTCAGTCATTTCATTGGTTTTAATTAGTGAGTGCTCAGCTGGATTTCAGTCATCACTCATCAGAAGTCCTCCCTTGATCCTATTTCCAGAGTGGTGAAATGTCTGGTGTGGCTTTTTTTATTTGGAGACAGCTTTCAAACCTTATTACAGTTGTAAATGTGTTGCCTCGTTTTTTCAATGCAACACAGTCCAAAAACATATTTATTGAGCTCAATTCAGACACAACAACAAAGAATATGTGTGTGTGTGTGTGTGTGTGTGTGTAAGAATATCTGTATGAACAGGTCTGTATATCTGTCTGTATTCCTACTGACTGACGGCCTGAAATGATATTTATTGATGGTGCAAATGTTCACAACACACACGTCTATTATTGAAGGCCTGAAGCAGATTTTAAAATGATTTCATCTACAATAAATCAGCGCAGGATCACAGCTGAGGATTAATGACCCTTCATGTGAAGCACTAATAAACACAAGAACGGTGTGGAATATGTAAAATGATACTGTGCTGCGGGCTTATTATGAGTTCTGTATTGTTTGTTAGATTATACAGGAGAATATTCGACTTTTGTTCATTATTAAAATTCCAGATACTCAAATTCTCCAAGTGACATCACTTTTCTGGAGACTTTGTACCTTACAGGTCACTGACCACTGCTACAACACTCACAACACACACAAACAAATACACATAATACTCAGTATAAACATACTGAGTTTCTACTCCTGCTCAAATGGACAAATCAGGCCCCAGATCAGTTTTCTGTTGTGGAGGCGAAAGGCATGAAGGGCGGCGAGGGTTACGAGGACAGAGCCACTCTTGTTTTTTCTAATTGATGTGATCCAGCAGCCGAAATTCCCATCCATATGCCTTTCCTGGAGCAATCTGCAGCCAACCATGGTATGTTATGATGGCTTTACTGAAGTCATGAGGCCTCTGAGACTGAGAGAATGTATATTTGTATATCTGAATATTGCTGCACTATAAAGGTTATCTATTTCTCTTTCTAATCCTGAGTCTAGAGTCGGATCCTGAGTCTGACTCTGACAACGTCAGATGAAGCAGCAGGTTTAAGTGGTGTATGCGATGGTTAAATCCTAAGGCAGAGCGGTGGAGTTGGCTGTGTTTTTGGCCTGCAGCTGAAGAGGTCAGGCTGCAGTGTGGTGAGAGGAAACAGGTATGTGTAACAACAGTTGGTTGTTCCTTTAGGACTTTTTCCTGGGGAAAAGTGGGGGAAACCCAGGAGGATGTTTATTCACAGTCCTGTTAAGAAGAATGCAGCTTTTGAACAAGGATTTACACAAAGATCAAGATAGACTATTAGTTTCTTAGAAGAGCAACTGAGTCAGTGCAGCAGAATAGAATATACAGCATGTGTGAAATATAAAAACAAGATTATATTGTGCTGGAAAGAAGACATGTTTGGCTGTGTTGCACACTGACAGATGTGTCAAACATCCATTTTTAAATTAACAGCAGTTCATGTCCTCGTATGAATGGGGCTTGTACTGTGAGACATGAGAAGTTGTCCCAGTGCCCTTGTTCTGTCCGTCAGCCTGCACCACACTGGACTTGGGAATGTAGCACCTGTGTGTCAGACTCCAGAGTTTAGTGTGTGTAGGCATCGAGCAGCGTTTGTCTTTGGGAAGATAAGATGACCTTGGTCGGACATCAAGGTCCTGATGTCCAGTGTTGCACCGCGGTGTGATTTGGTTACAGCCAACTCCGGAGGGACCTTGAAATGTTACATAGCTTTAAAGGTCAGATTCTTCACATTGTGTTACACTCCCTTGGTATTCAGAGGAAATTTTCAGCCACTATGAACTGATTGTCCATAGTTGGCAGCTTTGCTTCCTTGTTTGAATAAGCTTTTCTTGCAGTTTTCATCAAATATCCTGCTGCTATTTGCCTGCCATGGGGAATTTAAGATGTGGCAGTGAGTGTCCAGGCTGGAGGTAACAATGTTTAAATGCAACAACTAGATTTCATTGTAAAGCCTTGTATTGTATTCATCTACTTGAACCCCGAACAAAGAATTCAGCGATGACAAAGGAACAAAAAGTAGAGGGAAAACTTGTATCATATTGTCAAATCTCTTCATCTATGTTCAGTGGATTGTGGATTTCGACCCTAATCACTTACATTGTAATCGCTGTAGGATGGAGGGAGGAACAATTACAGCGATCAATAACTCAATATGGGCATATCAGTATTGTTTTAAGACAGACTCAGCTCTATCCCATGCACCATAAACCACTTTTTAAACCACATTGTCAAAGAATTATGAGTTTTTCCCATTTTCTTGTATCTTCCACTTAATTCTTTAAAAGAAGTTCCCTGATTACATGACTACAACAGCCGTTGGAGTGATGTAAGCCTTGAGAAAAAAATCCTTTGTGTCCTTGAGATGCCACCATCTGTACTCACTGATGTCTCCTCCCTGTCTACATCGCATACAGTCTTTCCACACCAGTGTGTGCTTTGTAACGGCAGCACTTGTGCTTTGAAACTGTGAATATTAACTGCAGAGCTGTGTGTTGTTAGTCCGCTCAGGTCTTACATCTGGTGCCCAGTTATTTCGTCAATTACTCACTCTTCTCAGTAGCAAATCCATTAATGGAGTGACACTTGAGTGAAATGTGAAAGATTTTTACATTATGGCTCATACAGTGGACGCTTGGCTTAGTGAGTTATTGGAAAAGACTGTGAGAAATGTCTCATTTACTCAATGACATCACTTAACGGACAATAAGTAGCTGTTAAATATTGCTCTGGATATTGATGTTAAATACTGTCTCTCATCAGGCTGTAATAGTGAAGTCTGCCGCTGTGTTGACTGGGATGAATTGATTTAGACTGTATGATTACAATCTGAAGGGGCTCTTTGTTTGTGTCTGGTGTTTGTTGAATAGAAGTCCTACTCTTTGAATCTGGCTGGTATAAAAGTGTCTGTTGTCCGATGAAGAGGGGAATAAGAACCGGACTGTCAGGGTCCACGCGGATGTCTCATGTCGCCAGGTGGACTGTAAACCACACCAGGATTTGGCCAAGAGGACAAAAGCACCTTCTTCTTCTTCTTCTCTTGTATTCATTTGATCAGGCCTGAATGTCAGCTGTTAATGAAGAATATTGTCACATAGATTAATTTATATCATGATTAAAATGTTGAAAAATTTTCAGAATGTCTTCATTTGCCAAACTGATTCTTTCAGTTTTTCTAAATATAACACAACATTTATAGGAGCTACAGTGTAAACAATATATAGACCTGGAATAATGTATTTACATACACACAGTACATACCTCAACATACAAGGGACGGACACAAAACCTGTATAAAGTAATTCAAACCAACACAACAACAGCAGAGTGTGGCCCCAAAAACTTTGGTGGAGGTGAAATTAGTTATTTTTTGCAGATCTGTTGGGCCGCATTACACAGGTGTTACTTATATTGTGTCCACCGCCATATTAAAACAGATTTATCAATCATAGATAAACATGTCTGAGGTTATCTTTTAAAACCAGCAGTTCTTGTGTGTCTGTCTTCCTCCCTTCCTTCCTCAGGCCGTCGATAGGGAACCATGTGCACCTCCCTGAGCCCCAAACAGCCCAGTGGGCCCGGCCTGACAGACATGCAGCAGTACCACCAGTGGCTGGCCAGTCGACATGAAGCCAGCCTGCTTCCCATGAAGGAAGACCTCGCCCTGTGGCTCACTAATATGCTCGGTAATCAAGACATGAATGCACAACACATCTAAATACTCCTATCTGCCAGGAATCCCGCTTTCCCACAATATTAGATAGATAGATAGATAAAAACATACATACATACATACATACATACATACACACATACTATTAATCCCAAAGGGTAATTAAAATGTGACAGCAGCCAAGAATGAGGTAGAAAAGGACAAAAAGGTAAAAAAAAAAAAAAAAAAGAAACAAATGCAATTAAAGGCTAAATTATATACAATATCTAAATACACTAACTCAAATATAAGAAAAATAAATAGAACAGAAAGAATAGATTGGTCAGGTGGATATTGCTACGGTAGTAAGGTGCATGATTGTCCATGGATGTAAGAACTGAGTCTGTTGTGTTAGAAGAATGTCTTTCAGTCACAGATGCATGTTATGATACACATGCACACAGAGTGGCAAAAATGATTAATTTCCCACAAAATTAGCTAATATTGTTAAAAAAAATGTAAGGTGCTATCACTGATTTATTTGAAACACTGGCCTATAAGTAGGTTGGCTTTGAGAAAATCATGAAAATTTCATGATCTTCAACATGAATTGAACCAGTATTGCTGATGTGAACACATTTGCAGGGAGCTGGAATCAATCTGAATCTCATTACAAACTATTTTAAAGTTACCTGAATGTTATGAACTAGTTTCCATGTTCAGACAGATTTACCTTAATTGAATAATGGGCGTCATTAACAGTTCTCGAATAATGCACAGCCAGTAGTGAAGAGTAAGCAGTGGAGGGAGCACCAGCTTTGTGCAAGGTTGCTATTGTATAACAAATCACTCTGTATAGCGGACTTATGCAGTCACAAAGCAAACGCATGAATCACTTTGTGGATCTGACTTGAATTCAGTGACTCCAATTTAACATAAAACCAACTCTTAGTTGTGTATGAAGAAAGTTTAGGTTAACGCAACAGACTCAGTATAGTTTATTTTATTTACAACAGCATTACAAACTGTTTTCTATTGTAAAGAGACAAAGTTAAAGACCTTTTCCACATGGTTCTCTAAAAGATGCTGATTAGCAGGTTTGACTGAGGCACCAATGAGCAACGATTGTCGAGACAAAAATGTAGTCATAGGCGAAAAACAAATTCTTTGAATTCCTCCGCCAGAGTAGGTTACAATGTGAGAATTAAGCATTTGTTTTGCTGAATGTCCGAGAGGCAAACAGTCTGTTAAACAGTATTTTATCACATTTGAGTTTGTTTTAGACTGTATAGGTGTCAAGAGGAGAGGCAGGCTACAGATGCACCTCAATATTTAACTTCTACATTTTCAGACTGTAGAGCTACAGCTGCATTTAATATGGTTAAAACTGTTCACCTAATGACTGAGCGCTATTCCATGGGACATCCTGCAGTCCAAAAGTACATTCTCAAACCAACTGGAAGCCAATTTAGTTCCTGTAACTGACTCCTGCGTGTGTGTGTGAACAACTTAAAACAGCTTCTCTATCTTCCCGGTTATCTCTGGAGGTCTGTGTGTTTGTACTGGAACCAGCTGAGCTATAAACTTCTGGTCTACTCTGGTGAGGGATCAAGGACATCCACGTGTTACCAGTAAATACACAGTGTCAAACCGGTTTGTTGGTTTAAGTCGTGTTCTGTGTGTGCTCAGTAGCTTTAAATTCTAAGGAAGAAAGCGCTGATATGCTTAGGCGTTTACAATTTCAGGTGGGAGGAGCAGTGCGGAATAAGGATGAGTCCGCTGATTGAGTGGGAGGAGGACGCTTGGTTATACTGATGAGTCATATTGTTGTTGTGATGGGAGGATGGAGCAATTTATAGGACTGAGTGTTCGAGTTGAAATGTTTCTCCGAGAGCTCTCTGGAATATTTTTTCCACATACAGCGAGAGGCGAGGGAGAGCATATAAAACGGGAGCTCACTGAGTATTTCTCAAGATTTCAATCTCTCTTTTCTGGGCTCAATTACAACATTTGGAACTCATTAAACGTCGAAAAAAAAACAACCCAGACCCCTCCTCCTATAAGAAACAGAGAAGGGATAAAAAAAAAAAAAAATCTCTCCAGTTTCTTTCCACAGACACCCCCCTGCCACCACCTCCTATTTCACAATGATCTAACTAAGAAAGAATGGTCCTCTGGAAGTCAGTCAACTGGACACCACATGTTGATCGCCAATCTATCTCTGCAAGTGTGCAGGATTATGACGCATTACTGTGCACAGTCAGATGCCCACCTTTTCACGTGACCTTGTCTTTGACACCCCCATGGTGCGCTACTAGAAAATCCCCCCACATTACCCCAAATCATGTGTTGTAATATTTGAACACTTGGCTGCAATACAAGCCGATCTCAGTCAGGTGGGAGTCAATAACGTTGCAGCAGGGTCAGCTTCAACTGGGAACGGACTGGAGATAGAATTTTATATCATTACACTGTATATATGTTTAAATTAGCATTTTTATGATGAATTTACTGGGCTGGAATCTCTGCTTTCTTTATGTGTCCCCTGGTCAGGCCTGGAAATCACCGCTGAGAGCTTCATGGACCGCTTAGACAATGGCTTCCTGTTGTGCCAGCTGGCTGAGACACTACAGGAGAAGTTCAGGCAAAGTAATGGAGACCTGCCTGCCCTTGGCAACAGCAAGGTACTGAGAAACCTGAGGATTACAGTAGTCTGGCATGATAACGGTTATAGTGAAAATACAAACCTGGAAGCCAAATCTTGGCTGAAAGTGTTCTTAGACTAACTTTCAGTTTGAAAGATTTGACAGAGGATTGTTTCTGAGAGATGAAACATCATTTAATACCATGAGATTAGAGCAGATTGACTGATAATCACTTTGTTCTCTGCTTAATTACAAAAAGAAATCCAGGAATTCTATGTAAAACATGTTTTGTGCTCATTTCTTTACCAGATAAATCATCCCTTGAAAAACAAGAGAAAGTGGTTAGTCTGTATTTTCTGTATAATTTATTAGGTCCAGACTGCTTAAAGACAACAGTATTGAAGTTTTATTGATTCTCACTGAGACAGGAAACAGCTAATATTAAGTTTCCCTCAATATGATCAATAAAAGCTACTCTTATTGAATTCCTCCCATCTCAAGAAATGTCCATATCATAACCTCTGGATGGTACTACTCGACAGAGAGACACTCTGAAAACTACTGATTTTACTTCAATGCTGGTCATTTCTGTCTACAGCATTATATTTTCTCTCCGCTCTCTCCATGGATCTTACTTGTTGATTGGTTTCGTCAGCTCAGAAGCGATCGTGAATCCATACTTTGCAAGGGGCTCCACAGTTTCAGAAAGCAGTGCACAAAGGGTGGGATTGGGGATGGGGGATGGGGGCCTGCAGCCTGCAGCGGGGCAAAAGGAAAAAAGAAGTTTGGCAAGGACACATTAACTGATGGGGCCCCACATCCCCTGTGAGAATTGGCAGAACTACATTAAATGTTCATTTCTTGTGAGCTTTGAGAGAGGGTTTAATGAATTTTATAAGATTAAAGGATAATGTTGCAAATGGCTATCTGTAATTTATCCCAAGAAATCAGTGCAAATGCTTATTTTAGTAAGTCAGTGCTCGAGAAAACAAACTGATTTGGGTGTAAATCGGTAGATTGTATCAGCTTCATGGCTACTGCAAACCAGGTTTGATGTCTTACCGACAAATCAAAGGAAAAAATAAAAAGATTTTTCATATATATCCACACTAAGTTTTCTAGATCTTGATTTGTAGCATTTAAAGCTAAACATTTGGCTTCATAAGAGTTTAAAAACAAAAACAATGGCCATACTTTCTAGTGCTGAATATGACAGAGGCATCAATATCTGTAGTTATTATAGATATCTGTTCTTACACATTGGGCTGACGTCTGAAGCTCAGTGGGATTCTGACAGAGGGAAACACTGATTAGGTCATGTTTCTCGTCAGAAGGAGAAAAAAAAGGAAGCAAAAGTCTCCTTTGTTGGCTCTTTAGTGAGAGTTGTTGATGTTTGCACTGAGGCATTACTGGGCTGATGACAGTGGATCTCCTGATCTCAGTGTGAGTGTTGCAGCACAGATGTGAGGAAATACTTGAGGTCGATGACCGTGGGACAGCAGAGGTTCTACTGAAATAGAGGAGCCTATTGATCGAACAGAGAGAGAGAGACAGAGAGAGAGAGAGAGACAGAGAGAGAGAGCGAGAGCGAGGAGCCCAAACTGTCTGACCTGCAGCTCAGGCTTTAAAATCAAACAAAGTTGCATCATGATTTATTACTGTTTGTCCGTGTTATAGCTTTGTACAGCTCATGTTAAGTGCTTTCAAAGCACTGAGCCATGAAAAATCAATCATGCTCTCCATGCCTGATCATCTTAGGACACATAAGGTTTATAATTTATGTCAAATATCTGTTGCTTCATCAGCTTACCAAGGCATTTTAAAGCTATAGTCATTTACTGTTATATTTTACCACTTTAAAGCAATCGTCCATCTGCGTTCAAGCCCCATTACAAGCTGGTGTGGTGTGTGAACTGCGACTAAATGATTCCAGCAGAGAGAAACGATAAATTGCGCTTTGTGGATGCTGTCTACACATCTTCCCACGTGTTTACTACAGATGAGTGAGGATGGTATTTCTTTCCTGTCATATTACTGCCATGTGCTGAGTTCAAAACAACCACCCAACTGTTGAAATGTATTGTCATAAGGTAGCTACAGAAATTTAAAGTGTACATGTACATCCGTGAAGGCGGATGTGTTGAGAATAAGCAGCAGGTCTACATGTTTTCATAATGTTAATCATCTTTATGAGTGAAAAGGACTGATGTGATTGTGATTGTCACGGCACTTTGTCAAGCAAAATACTTCCTTATGCTTTCAATTTTGCAATTATTACACGTGTAAAGGTGCAGATAATTTTGCAAGCCACAGCAGAAATAATAACACGTCACTCTGATTGTTAGATCAAACGACTAATGGAAACGTGGCCAACATTATTTCTCCAGGAATGCAAAGTAATTCAACAACAGAAAGGATCCCAGAAAAAGTCAAAAGGAGAGCCTGGAAAGAAAAGAAAAATACCCACAAAGCCTGCATATTTCCAGCATGAGCTCATTGCACCTTTCTCATAGCACAGACGCACATATCCTGTATAAAACCACAGCAAGGCGCATAAATCTCCCAGAACAGACCGTGTGGGGGCTGAAACCCATAAGCATGTCATTTGATCCCGAATCATAGAGGGCCTGGTAAAGTAGCCCCAGTTCTCTAATCCGCCATCTCCTATATTGATCTGTGTGGAAACGGTCCTTGATCCTGGGCTGAAACCAGAGCCTCAGCAGATGGAGAAGAAATCGGTGTAGATAAAGAGAGTACGGTTCTGTGTTCTGATGGAAACTCTGCAGGTTGGGCTGGACGAGTCACCCTGGTGGACGTTTGTTTTCTCTTTCAAGTCAAACGCACTCATGTTCAGTTCACTGCCTACATGCAATTCATCAATGAAAGTTAGAATTTATTGTCCATCTTCGGTTCATTTTTAGTAGCATACATGAAGACATCTACTAACTCCTTTATGTCTCTTATAGACTATTCCATATCGGAGGATACCATGTCGACGGAGTGCTCCCTCTGGCTCTTTCTTTGCACGGGACAACACAGCCAACTTCCTGGCCTGGTGTCGTGAGGTTGGCGTTGGAGAAACGTGTTTGTTCGAGTCAGAGGGTTTAGGTGAGTGTACTTTTTCTGCCAAGAACATCAGAAGGCTAGAAAATCTGAATGTGCGACAAACAAGCTTTAGTTTCCACACAGAGACACAAAACTGCGAGGCTTTGGATGTCACTGGCACTGCCAGGGCAGCAGACTCAGATTTCTATCTCCTGTGAATGGCCTGATTGTACACGTGGAGCATCACACAGGTTTCTTCTCCTCCCCTCTGCGGCTCACGTCTCCAGACTCTGCTTCAACTTCTTTGACATCCACATCAAGCTCACAAGGGCAGAAGTCTGCTGGGAGCACTCTGAGAGGGGCAGCTCTACCTGCCGATAACAACACATGCATCTCGAATACTGTGCACAAAATGTCTGGAGGAAAAACAAAGGGAGCACAGACAGAAGGGTGTGAGTTAGTGGGAAAGTAGGCCAACGCTATGCAAATGTTTTCCTCAGCTCAGAGAAGGTACATTTTGCTCTCCTCCTCATTCACATACTCAATGTGTTATCTATGTTTCTCTAATCAAGGATTTCTAGCATCAATGAAAAATATGTTAGCGGTTAAGATATTTCTGGACTGAAATATCGTCCATACAATCAGATGTACAGTATGTGACCTTGCAAATAACAGAAATACCAAGAATATTTATGCATTCCTCTAATTTGTGACTAATAGCTGGTCGACCGTCGCTAAGTAATTTAAACTATGCAAATCATTTACAGTAAATCATTTCAGTAAGCTATAAACATTGAGCTAGAAGCACCTTCAAATGCATGAATCTATAATTATGATTAAAATGGTGTGAAAAAAAACATTAGAAAACAGCAGCTGACAACTGTCTTTCTTTCTTTTTTTATTTCTCTTTCCATCTTTTCTCTGTTTCTGGATGGATTTATCAGTTCAGCCGTAGATGTAACAACACCAGGTTTGCTATAATGCAGTGGAACACTCTCTGTAATGCATGGTGTGGTGTGTCACATGTATTGTACATCCTGTGTCCACTCTAACAATCTGGTCTGATATCCGGTTATGTTAAAACAAACACCTCAAGTCTTTGTATACATCCAAGCTCTAAACAATACTCACTTTCATTTGATTCGGGATCAAACAAGATTGCAAAGGAAAGGAACATTTGTGTGCATGAAGTTCATGAACTCATTTTTAGCCATGCTAGCAGCATACAGATGGCCAGTTGGATCATCCGCTACTTTAGTCCAGACTGAAATATTGCAACAACCACTGGATGGATTGGGAAAAGGTTAATCTAAGTAATGTGTCCAATCAAGCCTCAGCTGCACCTTGTGTTTACAGCGTCACACAGCCGCAAGCATGGCTATAGATTCATACCAGTGTCCTTTTCATCAAATAGCCTCTCATTCTCACTCATTGCCTTATGACAGATGCCATATAATATCTATATACAGTGATTACACATTTCTAAAACTTTATCTCTCTCTGTAGTTCTTCACAAGCAGCCACGAGAAGTGTGCCTCTGTCTGTTAGAGTTGGGGCGGATTGCATCCCGGTACAGTCCTGTTTTTTATATATTTCTGCATATACTATATACTATTTTTACTGTTACTACTGTTGTTACTACTTTACTGTTACTACTTATGGAATGACATCACTCTTTGTTTCCTTGTCTAGGTACAATGTGGAGCCTCCTGGCCTTATAAAACTGGAGAAAGAGATCGAACAAGAAGAGAGAGCACCTCTACCTCTTCCATCACCTGTATCACCAGTTCAGCCTCTCCCTCAATCTCCCTCATCATCTCCTTCCCCATCTCCGTCCCCATCCCCGACTCCCACCAAGACTCCCACCAACAGTTCCAGCAAGAAAAGTACAGGGAAGCTGTTGGATGATGCCGTAAGTCTGTAGTTCATGTGTGGTTTAGCTTCTATTTTTGATCTCAGAGGGGAAATATTTATAATATTTTTACTTGTGTGTGTTACAGGTAAGACATATCGCTGACGATCCCCCCTGCAGGTGCCCGAATAAATTCTGTGTAGAGAGGCAGTCGCAGGGTCGATACCGTGTTGGGGAGAAAATGCTTTTCATACGAGTGAGTATATTATAATATCATACTATATTATGACATATGTATGATAAACGCTTTGGTTTTGAACAGTGGTGGAAAAGTTTTGAATACTTTACTTAATGAAACTGAAATTAGCCAATTTAAAGTAAATGACTTGGTTTTAAAGTTAAGTACCGGATATATAATGTAACTGCACATCAAAAGTAAAAATACCTCTGAAGAATGGTTGCAGTATCTGAGTGTGATATTGTTAATTAACATGTAATTTCATTGTTGAGAGTGATCCAGGTGGCATTAAGTCTAAGTACTTTATCAGTGGTGACCAAGTATATTTACTCAATTACTGTCCTACAATGTAATTTTGTGGTACTTCTACTTCACTCAAGTACTTTGCTTCCATTTTATGCTACTTACTTCACTGCATTTCAGAGGCAAATATTGTACTTTTTACTCTACATTGATTCAACAGTTACAGTTACTAACAACTTTACAGATTAATATTTGACAGACAAAATACAACAGCACATTAAATATGATACATTTACAGCCGGATTAACCTCCTATTTTGCCCTGGAGCAGAGGTTTGTTGTTTGACCCCTATTATACATGGTAGTACTCTAGACCTGAAATGATTGGTTCATTAGTCAATTGGCAGAATATTAATTTTCAACTATTTTGATAACTGATTAATCGTTTGACCATTTTTTAAAGCAAATAAATAAATAAATAAATAAATAATTGGTACAAGCTGCTCAAATGTGAATAGTTGGCAGTTTTCCCAGTCATCCATGATGGTAAACTCAACATCTTTGGGATTGTTGTGACAAGTCATCTGTTAACTTCAGGGAATGATGATGCATTCCTCACTATTTTCTGACATTTTAACAGTTAATTGAATATTAAAGAAAATAAATGTCAGACCTATTAATAATGAATATGATTACAGTACTCCTATGATGGAATAATACTACTTTGCCCCAAGTTTTCTGTCTGCAGTTTGATAAAACACAACTTTACAACAAATGAATGCAATATAAATGAAAACAATTCAGGTTAGAACTAGTCCTTCTTCAAGACCAGGACCACAAGAGGGAGGATGGAGTACATGTCATAGTTAATATTGCACTTCAGTGGTGTAAATTTCTTGGGGCTTTGGGGTCCTTTCTCTGGGATTTTGGGGTCCCTGGAGGTCTAGGGTGCTGGGGCAGTTGCATTGTAATAGAATGAACCAGCCAACAGTGTCAAAACAGAAAATGAGCTCCACTTTGACCAGAAGCAACATTAAAATACTGCTTACATGTCAATGCATCACTAATCCAACATTGACAGGGACATGCCTACTGAGTACTTTTATTTCTGATATGTTAAGTACGTCTTGTTGATGATACTTCTGTACTTTTACTGAAGTAAAATTTTGAACGCATAAGCACTTCTTCCATCACTGTGTTTCATTAACTGCCAGCTACTTTATAGTCCCTCAATGCATCACATAACTGAATAATAAAAAACAGTATTCTACTAAGTAATTATTAACTGCAAATGCTGAATAACTGCAGTTGAGGAAAAATATATCCAAAATGTAGTGGAGTAAAAGTATAAAGCCTAAAAAACTGAAAGAATCAGGGAAAGTGTCTCTAAACTGAACTGGATTTGACTAAATGTATTTTTACTTTGGATCTCTAAAACATTGAAGAATTATATTTTTTTTTTTTTACAGGATCAATAGATTTTACAACATTATATGGGAACAGAAAATCTCACAAAAAACGTCGACACGAGCTCATATTTTTGCTAATCGAGTTTCATCCGATCTATAAATTTTCTCATCAGTTTGGTGGTGATAACAATAAGGTTTCACATTGCAGCGCAAACCTCTATCCATTCAGTGCCTCTTCACACAGCATATGGCAGTGTGTTGATACTTGGGGCTGGCTTTGGGATGAAAGTCATCCATTGTGTGCAGAGAGCCCGCCTTTGCTGTGAGGTCTCATTTACTGGTAATGGTATTTCGACAATGTCCCTCCTCAGCCAACCAAAATGTGACTCACTGGCTATAAAGGGAGAATAATAACCACACATTTCCATACGATCTAATGACCAGGTTATTACTTGGAAAATATTTTGCTAAGCTATATCACCTAATTCTGGCTGTTGCGTTAATTACATCTGAATCTATCAGCCCAGGAAATGTTTCTCCACTTCCTCTGAGTGGAGGGAGAAAGGCTATTGGAGAAAGATAAATTATCCGGCTAGCACAGATTAGAGAAGTAGCATTGGTCCCCTTGGGATCCTGGTTACTTGGCAACCCACAACCAGGATTCACACCTCTAAGAATGTGATTCATACTCACACTCTTCAGGATGTGCAGACATTGAAAAGAGGATTTACTCTTGGATGTCCTCTGCTGTCTGCATATTATATTGCAGCTACTGATATCAAATTCAACCAAATCACATCTCAAGCATTGCGAGGTTTGAATCAACAAAACTGTTTTGAAATATGAAACGAACAGAATAAAATGTATAAATAATAAATGTCTACGCAGCTAGAACATGAGATGCTGTGTAAATCTGAATATTTGTCATTATTTGATGCCTTTTCAATGACTGAATGATTCAGTCTTCATAGTGTTGCTGAGCAACCAAGGACAAATGGTGAGAAGCTCGCTGTGGCTTAATGATGTCTGCACTAGCTTACATGTCAAGTACAGTAAATATTTATACAGCCCAAAATCACAAATTTGCCTCAAAAGGCTTTACAATCTGTACGTCAACCTCTATCCTTCGACCATCAATTCAAAAACCCTTCAACAGACACAAGGAAGAAACCTCAGTGAAAGCAATAAGAGGCAACCTTCTTCCAGGACAGACACAGACTACATGGAACAGATGTCATTTGACCCGAGTAGACAGAATTAACAATAGTAATACTACACAAAAATTACACATGTATTATGTGTTATCGTGTAGTATATGAGAGACGTCATTTGATCAGGCCAAAGGAAGAGTTAATCCCTCTTTCCTCTGTCTCAGCCAGCACTCTTCACGGTGAAGATGCTTTAATTAAAATTCCTCAGATGGTTTGACTCCCCAGCAGCTGCTTCCACAGAAAAGGTATGAATACAGTGAGGCCAGTCACTGTCTGTAAGGCAGCCGTGGAGCAAGGACAAGAGCAGCACGCAGCACATACTGTAGAAAAGTCTACTCCACAATAATGTGTACAGCCTGAGAGACTGACCTTCTCAGCTCCTGGAATAAATGAGGTGGTTGTAGCTCCAACAAGAGGGCAGAGTATCACCGCAGTGTTTGTGAGGAGTGCTGTCCCCAGCTCAGCCCCGGGCCTCTGTCCTTCTCTGCGCTGCCGAGGAGGGAGTTGCTCCGGCAAGGGTCTCGTCCCAAAGCAGCGTGATTGAAACCCCTCAGCATCACACAGGTCCATTAAATCCACAGTCACAAAGCCTGAAGGCCTGTTGCTGGTGATTGGAATCACTGCCCCGCCAATGCCCTCTAGATTGATTCTTTTAAGAGGCTTATAAATGTTGCATGTTATGCTGCTGCTGCAGGGCAGGAAGCCTCATATCTGACTAGACTGAGGTGACAATCTCATGAGGTAGTTTATCAAACAATTAGGTTTGATATTTTTCAGAATCATTCTGGTGCCGTTTGTGTTTTAAAGAAATCAAATATTGCACCCTAATATTCTTCATAATAACCTGTTTATTTACCATTTCTTCTCAAAAGCTCATTCGGTAAACAAGCTTGTTTTAGTGGAGGTGTAATGACGTGTTAATGAGGTAGGGGGGCTGAGAAGCCTCCATAGTGAGGTGGACATGTTTAATGTGCAGGGCCTCTGGGGAATGTAAGTGTCTGAGCATCCAATAAGCCAGAGCCTTTTATTTCTTCTTCTCTTTATTATAATGGGCGATGTTGCCATGGTACCCAACCTTGAGAATGTGCCCTGATGTAGCAGGTGGCAGGATTTTGAAACAAATGTATCAGATTAGATGATGGAGAAAAAATACTGCATATTATTTCTTGGCTAAGCAGAGCATGTCATTTTTAGATTTGGTGCCTTTTAGGGATGAAATGGCCATTGGTGGAATATTTCTGTTATGTATCCTAGAAATCTGTCTTGTGTTTGTCAGTAGCTTGCTCTACATGGCATTAGGCCAGCAGGAGAGGGAGAAAGCTTCCCTCCAGGGACATCAACCAGTCCACATCAATCAGCAAGCTGTGACATCAAAGCAATGCTTAACTGTTCGTTCAACTTCAACCGAAAGCCTCAATCAGGGAAATTACATGAGTACTATAGAAAGACGGGCTCAGCGACAGCCAGTTAAAGCTCTCCTCCTGACACTATAATCCTATTCCTCTCTCTCTCTGCAGATGCTGCACAACAAGCACGTGATGGTGCGCGTTGGTGGAGGCTGGGAGACCTTTGAGAGCTACCTGCTGAAACATGACCCATGCCGCATGCTCCAAATCTCTCGGGTGGAGGGCAAGATGTCCCCCGTCAGCAGCAAGTCCCCCAACATCAAGGACCTGACACCTGACAGCTACCTGGTAGTGGCGGCCCACTACCGCAGCAAAAAGTGAAGACATGAGACTGAAAAGTGCCATCGATGAAAGGATGAGGAGGATGAATGATTGCTGTTGTTTACTCAGAAGCCAGGTGGAACGTGGCTGTGCGATATAATCCTGTTCATAAAAATATTAAGGTTACACACACAACAGCATCCATGAAAAGCAGACTTGTGTAAGTGATGTATGGGCATACTTTTAGAGTTAAATGAATGTTTGTGATCAGATTAAGCCTGGATTCAAACAAGTGGGCAAGTGAAGTTGTACATTTTCTTGGGATTTGTTTTCTCAATTACTTACTGTATTTTAACCAATATATCGCGTACAATATGTGAAATACATTTTTTTATTTTTTAGCCTCCTTCTGGGAAAAAATATCAGCTTTCAAAGTTTTAGGCACCGTGCTTCTTTCTATCTCTTGATATCTTTAATTAGAAAAAGCAAAATTACTTTAGTAAATGATGTTACTGATGGTAAAAACATCAGTCATCGGGCCTGCAGTACCTGGTTATATTAAACATGTTAAACCAGAGTTTCTCTGAGTGAATTTAGGCAAGTGGTGCCGAATGCAAGACTGACAAAGTATTCTTTTACCCTGGTAATCAGACTGATTTGCCATTTTGTTTCACTTCATTCTTCATTTATTTGAATACCTGAGATGTGGGCAGCAGGAAACCACATTAACTTTTTTTTCACTGAGGCAATATATTGTTTCCCCTTTTTTTCATTTGCCATTTGGTTGATGGTGTTATCCAAAATGCCATGACTATGACCATATTCAAACTGCAAATTGGACTATAAACTTTTACATTACAGTAGAAGATTAAGTGAAAATCTATTAACCAAAAGAAAAGTATTAAACCAAAGCCTGACAGGATAATCTACCAAATTTCTTCTTGGTCACAAAATGTTGCTTTTTATACTGTATTTCTTATTAGGTTAACAAAAAGAAGCAATGCTTAGATCGTTTACATGTCGAATAACTATTCTATGCAATGCATTTTTGTACTATTATCATTTTAATCAATTAATTATTAGAGTATATTCTGTTTTACATACTTTCTGTTGTAACGACATAGACAATCACCTGTACAAGATGCAGTATGTATATAAATTGAATTGAATGTATTATTGATAATACAGTTGATTTACTCATTTGAGGCTCTCCAATTGTTGTATGTTGCTGACCTCTAGAGGTAGTGCAATCATTTAAATGTATTGAATGAGCTCTTTACATTTAACAGAAACATTCAATGTGTTCATTTGTCCAACTTTTTTCCCTGGTGGATGTGGGTTTGGTATGAGATTAGTGGCTATGCAAAGCACAGGCTTGTATATGCAGTTAATACGTCCAATTTCTGTTCATAGATGTATAATTTTAATAAATTCTCAAAATTTAAAACTTCCCAACTGAAAATACCTAATTTGTCTTTAAATAATATAAGCAGGACTGGGTAAGTTTCCTAACCAAATCTTAAAGAGGAGCCTGCTTTGGAGTTTAAACCTTTTTTATATACTTCAAACTGAAAAATACTGGTACATGTTCAACATATAAATTCTACAACTAAGCATAAAAATGTATTAGCAAATATGTATCTCAATTACAGTATATTGCAGATACCATCATTGATCATTTTAGCCAAATCTGAACTTTACCTGTGCTTGAATTATCTTCCTGTAAAACTGAAAATCTGCACATAAAATCTACACAAGAGTAGCAGAAATGTGATTTATTGTAGCAAATATCATTGGCTAGATTTCCTGTGCTACAAATCGTCAAAAGCACCGGAAGCATTTAAGGATCAAGTGAAGGCTGTAAGAAATGCACGCAGTTAAGCAAGTCAAAGTAAATACTTAATTATTTACACACTTCTTATTATTTTTCTTCAGTTTCTTCCTGTTTCCATTGTAGTGGACTTGAATATCTACCAACATAGAGTAGAAGCAAGCTGTTCACCGAGTATTGACGAACTGTGTGCAATTCATGTGTCAAACAAAAGCTTATGTTTGTAATATGGCAATTCATAAACACATTTCATACCTTAATTAAATTAAGCAGGCAATACATTAGAGTTTTACATCATAACTCAATGCAACAAACTTAAATTGTGCAGTAAATAAGAAAACAACAAACACTCGTGGCTTTATTTTAAAGTGACAGTGTCAAAGACTAGTGCAAAATATTTAATATATATTTAAATTTTTACTGGTTAGAATAGTTAAAGTGTGTTTGTGTTTTTTTCCCTGTTATTCAGCAGTATTCTTTAGCTGCTGCAGGGATGCACAAAATGCATTATAAAGGAAAACGCCATCTTGTTGCACTAGTCTCTGTGTTGCAAAAAAATTAGAGCCACAAACAAGGTGAAATAATGCTTACTGGGTGCTTTTTATACTAATCCTACGCACACTTAAATGTCTTTGTAAACATAAACTGTGTTTTACTTGTGAAATGTCTCATTTGCATAACTTAATTTCTGGAAAAGTCATACAAAAAGTTATGTGACCGTTAACGGATTAACAGTGAATATTGATCCTCAAATATGAAACCGACAACAGTGTAATGATGAAATGTGTGAAATGTATCACAACCGTCATCAGAGACACTACTGGACTTCATCATCATATTCTTGCGTGTTATCAAATTTTAGTCACTGTAAGACTCTGTCGTATTAACTGTGAAATTAATTACTAATACAGTAGGACATGTACTTGTTTGCACATTACCATGTGTCATCCCTGACTTGTATAACTTGGCAACAAGCGGGCAGGTCCTGCTGTTCTACCACCATAAATTGTTTTGCATTAAAGTATGAAAACTGCAGGTGTTTGTCTCAAAACATCATAAAATAGGCAAAAAACATCAATTTAAAAAAAATGGACAGCAGTTCAAACATCTTTCAAGTCATCTTGCAGCGATACTTCATCTTGTTTTGCACTTCAGAGTCATGACTTCAGCTTTTACCTTCAGGATTTTCAGCCCACCTGCCACTAGAGAAGAAACAAAGAGAAATATCAGAACAATTTTCAATCTTTCATCCATCATCAACAGAGACTAGAAATAGAGAACAGAAATTTTGGTTAGTGTACGTATAATTTGATCTTTTGCTGTATTATGATACATTTTTTAGAATTTTGTGACTGCTATAGATGAGTAAAATTCTGAGTACCTCTACCAATGGTCCCCACAAAGCCAGTGATTGTTTCTTAAATCTTTTATAGTTAAATATCCTCTGAACGCACTAGTCAGATATTGTCATGTTAATAACAAAGGTATTTGCTCAAGACTACTGTGATGTGAATTTATGAAAGTTAATTTCACAAGTCTCTTCAAAAAAAGAATTTTTTTAAATGATACCTGGCAAATCTCAGTCACAACCTGAAACCAGACAACACAGACTCAAACTTCTAATATCAAACCAGATATCAAACCTGTACCTGCATTCATGGGATTCACTTGAGAAAGATGGTTCAGTATTTCCAAACTGTATGCTAGCTGACATCTCAAAGAGCAAGTCTTATTCATTTGTGTTGGACTTCAGGAGTGACGTTTATGATCACAAAACTTAAGGATTAACACAAAACTAACCTTCAACCCGCCGCCGCCACCAGACGCAGAGGTGGTCATCTCCTTCTTCTCGACCTCTTCCTGTTTTTTCCTTTTCCTCTCAACTGCTTCGGGATTTTTGACACCCCTATATGCTGTCTGAAAAAGTGAGTGGAATATGAAAAAGCACGAAAAAATGTGTTTCTATATTGTACACATGTTAAATATATATATAATCAGTCTTAATGACATGCACCTCCACGAAAGCATGTTTCAATAAAATATTTTCAAAGAGAAAAACGTATATGCATTCACAACTAGCAAAAAGGTGTACAACTACTGAAAAAGGCAATTCAGCTAAAGGATGGAGTAGTTCAATAGTGTTGTGATGTTTGCTGAAACGTGACTGCGGGTTAGGGGCCCAGTGTATTTCATCTGTGGCAGTAAAAGTGTGAATTGTCAGGCTGAGGAGAAATGATTTTCATTCCATAGAGTGTTACAGTCAGGAGTTTTATAAATAAAAAAAGTGACTTAGAGCAGAAAGATGAAATGTGGTAGTTGAGATGAGAGCCAATCCAAAGATTCATCTGGCCAGGAAGATTTTTCATTGTGGTCCATGTCTACTTACCTTGATAGAACTTTTGCATGGCTCTTACGGGTTTGCAAGTGGCTTTTCTGTACAATTAAAAAATTACTCACTACATTGTGAGGTCAACCTTTAACACTGTGTATTTAATAGAGAACTATAATAGTATACTACCCTCAATTACCATTTTGTCAGCTACATCTATAAATGCCGTCTCATGTAACAGCCCTGCAATAAACCTTATCTCCACTGAGGTTATAATGGTTCGTCTTTGTTTGAACTGTATTGGAGAGATGTTAATTCAACTTTAAGATCATATTGGAGCCTGTAGTTTGTTGTTGTTTAATGATATCGTCCTATACTGAGATGTATCTCTCATAAGGGTAGACTAAATATTGAATACACCTCTCAGGGTGGCCATGAAGTTAAAACATCCCATCAGTTTTAGCAAAAACTGAACATTATAACCTTCATGAAGGCAGGATTTATTGCAGGGCTGTTGTACTAGACTGCATTAGTTTTAGTGAGTGTATAAACCACACTGTCTTGTCAGTGTTTTAGCACTTCACTCACGGACAAAAAAGACTTATAACTTACCTCTTTTTGCCTCTTTTCAGCGGCCTCAGCTAATTGTCGCCTCCTTGTCTCCTGTTAAGAACACAAAAAAACTTAAGGTTAGGACTGTAAGTCAAGCAGAAAGCCTTGAGGTAACTGTGCTGGGCCTGGTAGGTTACATGCCTGACATGCCAGTGTTTACACAAGCTAAACACACTCAACGCCTCCTAAACATTACCTAGTAGGGCCTCTTCTTGTCCAGATGATTACTAAACAAACTCATGTCACCTACGTTAAATCACTTTGCTTTATGTTACACATTTTATAATGCAATACAAGCATGGCATTCTGGCTTATACAGGTTCAGTGTTGGTTATAAAAGTAGTCGTTAATTTAAGCTACGTACTGGATCTGGAGTGACAACAACGTCGTCCGCTGCTCCACCAAGGCACGATAAGCACATCCCCATACTTGAGTTGTTATTCCAGGCAGTAAAAGGTAGCGTAGAAAATGAGTTATCAGCGTCTCAGTTTAGCCTAACTAGCTGACAGTTAAGGCAACAGAAGCAGCAGCTTCTACTCCCAACGGCTGCTGTTGGGGCGTTTGGCATAACGGTAACGGCTTCTGCTCGCTAAAGTAACGCTAGCATCCTAGCTAATAGTCAAGCGATAGCTACCACTATTAGCTCGGTCACTGCTGCAAGCCGCCCAATAGTTTATTTCTCCTCACACCTTTTGTTTGGTCGCCTCGGCATTTGGAAAAATAGCTGTTTGGAGGTCGGACGTCAAAGCCAAATATTTCTCCTTGTGAGTTTGCTTTGGTCAGAGTTCAACTGGCTGACTAATCTGCCGATGTGCGTTCAATAACGTTACACATCCAGTGTAACGTATTTAGTCAATGAACACGGATGACGGTTTCTTCAAGCATGTTTCACCTGTATCAACCTGTATTGTCACAAATCAAAACATGACGATAACTGTTTTTCATAGTTTAAAAAACGTATGTAGTAGTGATCTTGTTTACAACACGTCTACGTTAACGTCAGTGCGTTTATACTGTACAGAACAGTATTTGTAACATGGTTTTGAACGCAGCTCAGATACGACCACACAGCCACACACTCATCCTCTGACAGCTAGTCTAACAGCACCACCCTGTGGCGGAAGGCGAAACAGATCATAATCACCATGGTAACGGATCGTGTCTCGTTGGTAACCCTAGATTTGAGAAACTCTCGCGAGCCGCTTCAAATTATTTTCGTCTCGCTGTTTTTATGACGTGACAACGTTAGGTTAAGACACAAAAACCACTCGGATAGGGTTAGGGAAAGATCATGGTTTGTGTTAAAATTATCACTTGAAACGTGGTGTTTGTTTAAGTTACTACTTCATTGCAAATCTCGCGATAGTTTCGCAATCTAAGGTTATCATCCAGACACGACCATGGCAATGTCAATAAAATAATACATCCATGACCACTACAAAATGATTGCTGGCTTGCAATTACTCACTCCAACGAGCACAGTAAATGCAGTGTGATCACAATAGATTTGTTATGCCCTGACTCCATCACCCGGAGTTATTCTTTTTATACAGGTCTAGATGAAAGAAAACCGTCTGAAATGCGAAAACGAAAAAAAAACTCTAATACAAGATAAAAAAAAATACTTCTGCAATTTAAATAACTGATTCCATAGGGTAAATGTCACCGTGTAATTACCCTACATAAGCCACCAAATTCAAGTCAAATCCACCTTTGAGTGACTGGATATTGTCATCTTGTTGTACTTTGCTGTCAGTCAGGCAGACTGATGAGTAAGCCCCGTGTGAGGTGAGTGATGCCCCATACAGCAATTCAGTCCAATCAATATTCTACAATCAATAGCCTGAGAGTCTAATGTTGTACCCCGCTTCACCGGACAACACTTTAAACTCCACCCATCCATCTTTACTGCACCGCCCGGGCTATTTCACAGCTCAAACTGCTGCACTGTGGGGATGGCAGGCTCATGAGGCTGCACAGCTTTTGTGGCTGTGCAAGTTGTCATTCAGAAACTTACTGATGGAGGATTTGTACTGAAGGCGCAAGTACCTGCAGCAATGGAAGTCAAAGTGTCTCAGGCTCTTGGTAGCTCCTCAGGTAGGATCACTTACACTCTTAAATGATGCACGCTGAGCTACTGTGTTCATTTAAAATACTTTATTTGTGTTATTTATGTTGCTGTTGTCATATTGAAGGATTTTTGTCATCTGTTAAGATGTGATCTGTAATAAGCTGTCCAATTAATCATGTTTGCATCTTGTAATATAGAGGAATATGCAAGTTCTTTACATGTTGTTACTTTTTTCATTTTAAATCCTTATTTAAGGATTAAGGTGATTTAAGCAAATCCATGTACTCAGCTATTATAATTAGAGTAACAGTACACCTGTGATTATACTGTTCCAAAATACTGTAAAACATAGTGCAGAAGAGTTCATATGAAGAGTCTACAGCCATGCTGGCGGCTCTGTGAGGCTGTTTTTAGGCACAGCAAGGTTTTAAACTAAATGCTCACAACAGCATGCTGACATGCTCACAATGACAACCTTAACATGCTGATAGTTAGCAGGTATAATGTTTACCATGTTTATTGTCTTAGTTTAGCATGTTCGCTTGCTAACATTTGCTAATTACCACTGGCCTGATGATGGCACTAAGTGAAAGCTCAAGATGTAAGTTTTTATAATTCACCGTCTGGGGACTGTGAATGTCTGTACCAAATTTCATGGCAATCCATCCAATAGTTGAGATGTTTCAATAACAACTAAGGATGTCTTAGAACCTGTTGATGGTGCTAAAAAGAACGATCACCCAAATCATTAGGATTTATCCTCTAAGGATCATGAATAAATGTAGCATATTTCATGCCGATCCATCCAATAGTTGTCAAGATATTTCGCTCTGAATCAGAAATGTAAACCTCATTGTGGCACAAGAGATCACCAAAGACAATATGATTTGTCCTCTGTGGACCATGAATGTACAAAATTTCATGGCAATCCATCCAGTAGTTGATGGACTGACTGACTCACAGACTTTGCCATAGAGCCGTGCCGTTGGCATAGACTGTTAATCCACTTAGTAAAACAGATCCTTTAGTATTGATTTATTTATGAAGAGAGATATCGAATGAATGAATGAACTGACAAACACTTGTCAATTATAGTTTTTTTTAAGAATACACATAACTGGTTCCTTCATGTCATTTCCTGTATAGGAGAAATTGATTAAGTGATCACAACTCTACAAGAATAATTATCACGAAGGGCGTTTGTCTTTCTGTTTTCATCACTGTCATGTCTGCACAGCACTCAGCAAAGCTTATTTGTGACTTGTGCTGAAATAACAGTGGTCAGAGAAAGGAGAGCGTGACTCTTTAGGGAAATCCAGCAAACATGTCCAGTGTCATTCAGTTTAATGAACTATCTAATGCATGAACGCTGTGGCTTTTATTAGCTGTTCTAAATCATCACAGCCTCAGGCAAAGATGAAAATGGCAAAACTGTGGTTATGTCTTGATAGCTAATAGGACAGTGTTTTCCTCTATGTTGAGCCATGTGGATAATGTTTAGTGGTGTGCAGAGACCCTGAGACAGACATGGGGGCAAATTCTGCACTGAGGGGGCGGCTGATGTGCTGGAAGCTGGGTCAAGTGTTTACCACAGTATAAATAATCAAGCCTTTAAAGCTGGTTTGGATCCTTCGGCGTGTGCTCCTTCACCCCATATTTTTGGTCCGGTGGCAGTGTGACCAGATTACATAAGATGTTTTTAAAAGTGCACACCTCCAAGAATGACAGGAGTTGTGCATGTGCAGGATGCTCCCTGGGAGGAAATTTGTGAAAATTGGATTTTAAAAACTAAAAAAATCGTACAATGGCCTTTTGATGAGAGAAATTGCAAAGAATTTTCTTCCTCTTCTTCTGAGTATTGAATAAGCTAATGAAAGAACTCCAACTGTACAATAAAGTTGTGTATATTAGCTGTATACATCTGTACCTTCTTTAGGAAAACAATATCCATTTTTATTTCACAGCTACAGAAGATACAGTCTTCACATTCCTGGAACATGTCATTCATTCTGTACTAAAAAGCTACCACACGTTTCACTTTTCTGTCAATTTCTGTCAAATCTGAAGTCTTTCTTGGGGTTTAAGGAATTCTAGGTGAAACTGCATCTGCTTGAAGTCAAACTCCTCTTACAGAGTACTATTTTTTTCACAGTTTGCATGCTGTTTTTCAAACATGGTAATTGTCTACAACTATATTTACAGATTCTAATCATTGCTTCTTAATGCACTTATGCATTAATGCATATCTTATCTGCAGGAGGAGGCAGGAATGTTATGATTTTATGGAAACATTAATTTGGCCTTAACTGATCGCTGCTGACTAATGTAAGCTGTTTAAGAAATGTAAGCCACACACACACACACTAGGTCTGAGTAGCCATCATGTAATGGAAATACTGCAGTATAAATGCCCTTCAGTCTGGATATACACCCCTTTTTGTATGAAGGTAATAAACACTGATGCCCTTTTTATTCAATTAACAAGTTGCTGGTGAAGATGTCCACCTGCATGCTGTACTCAAACTAAATTACATTTCCTTTATAAGCTGCTGACATTTCCATGTTGTAAAGTGTTTGTGCAGGTATATTATTATATTATTCAATTATCAATAAGCCCAAGATGTGTTTGTGACATTTGTTTCAAAGTTAGTAATGATGGTAGTATTGGTCAGATAATGTGACTGTGGGGTAAATGATACTTTTACATAGTTTACTGTGAGAGTGGAATTCGATGACCTGGGTCTTTGAAATGTATTTGTTGAAATAAATAATCAATGCGCCAGGAAGTTCACGCAGGAAGTAGCCCGCTTGCTCATCAATCGATCCACCTAATGTCTCTGTACTCTGTATACTGTCCTAAGGAGTTAGGACAGTATATCACCGCACTTAGACGGCACAGCTGTAATGGACAAAGCACATATTAGGTGGAACATTTTCTTCTGAGCAGATGTCAAGAGGTCACCTCGCTGCAGTGTGTCAGTCAGTTTTGTATCTGTGCCCTCAATGTGCAATGATCTTCTTTAATGGCAGTCGTTGTTTTTGTTAGTGAACCACCCCAGAGAGTTGAGAAATTGCACTTATTCTGTAAAAATACACTGAATTGGTTGTAATCACTGAAACATACTGCTGTATTTTCAGCTGTAATACACCACTCTATCTCTGCAGGTTCAGGTTATCAGCCCTCTGGAAGTAATTGTAGTTGTTGTCATAAACTAAAGTGTTCACATTTAAAATTGCAGCGTTTTAAATAACATCCAAGCAGCCATGTGTTGTTTTCTTATGGGCTCCATCAAGAAGAGAGGCTGAAGGGAGATGACACTGCTGAGCCTGTACAGTAGAGAATTATTTCAGAGATGCAAAGTGCCTCTGAACAGTGGTGAGTCACGTTGTTTGGACTCTGAGCGCAGCCCCACGGCTCCTCTTGTTGGTCTTAATGAAGTCAAATGCACATATGAGGGGGGGAGGCACACATCATCACACACTGAATGAAAATCTCTGACTGTAGATGTTATTTTTCCACTGTAAACAAATTAAAATGCTTTATTGTATGCTAACTTGGTTAACCTTAGGGTTGACCTGTTTAGGATCCAGAATGCCAGCCTCTACATTATGTAACAAAGCAATTACGACGACATAATGGCTCAATGGCTATATACAAAAAAAGGGTAAACAATACATTTATCTTCTTATTGTGCTGATTATGCCCCATCTAAACAGCCACATTATTAGAAAAACTTCAACATTTATAAGGATACAATACTGTGAGGTTAACAGTTTGCCACATATTGAAATTAACAATTAACTTTTCATTAACTCTCATTCAGGCCGACATAATCACAACATGCATGTTCAGTCAGTGAGCTGTCGCTGCCCATTTTGTATTATTAATCAGTTTAGATTTCTTAACCTGAAAACCAAACTGCATAGTCACAAAGCTGTTTTTCAATTGCTCCTTTTTTTTCATTTCATCTTCTCAAATCATCAAAAATCTATTCCTAAACAATTAAGTTCAGTGCGATCTTGCAGCTTGCTAGTCTGTACTCTGATATTATTAGACATTTCTGTCAGTTAAACTATTTAACTGGTTTTCATGGTTTAAATTCAACTTGATCAGATGTGTTAAATAATTGGTTTTGGAAAGTGAGGAGTCCTTATTCTTCCCAATTAGTGTCAAGTATCAAAGGATAAAAGGAATTTTAAAGAGCTGTTAAAAATGAATGAGTGCAGTAATACGAGATGGGGGATAAGTGGAGAGCCGGACTGCTGTGATCACTTACATATTTTACTGATCTGAACGTACAAGTTACTGGATTCTCCCGCTGATAACTTCCATAACTAGTATTATGGTTTGAATATGTGACAGGATGCCCCTCAAGATAAAAGAAACAATAAAGACACTTGATATCAGCACTGTAGACCTCACACTTTTCATCATAACATTGTCTCATATTGATGTTTGCAGGATCATGTCATCAGGACAACTGTATGTTCCTTCCCCTGCTGGAGAGTCAGGCCTCCAGCTCCTCTGGAGCCGACAGGCATGTTCATATCAATCTCACCCTCAGCCACTCGGTGTCCTGGAGTTCAGGAGCCACAGACACAGAGAGCGACCCACAGTCTGGTGAGTTTGCTACAGCAGCACTTGTAAATAAATCTGTATGTAATCAAAACACCAGCCCTGTCCACCACCCTTGGCATATTGCTGTAAAACAGTTAACATGAGGAATCACGTAATAAAATACAAAGTTAATACTTAAAATTCAAGCTGCCTCCTAAATCAATATGCTTGCTGATTCTGCCATTGTGAGTGTTAATGAGGCTGCTGACCACAGTAGTGCTGGCCAAGTGTTTGTGTTGTGGCCACTGGGCATCGGATATACTAAACAACAGAGTTGATGATTAGCTGGTTTGACCTTGTCAAGACCTTTTGTTGAACTGTTTGCTCTGAACTTTTGAGACAACTTCATCAGCGGATCCTGCGGCTGCGAAGCCTCAGAGGAAGACATCAGTAGTCATTTAGTTGAATGTGTTGATGTTAGATGTCTTTGTCATTCAGAAGCCTCTTGAGCAAGTGGAGAGCTCTTTGATTGTTTTGAACAGCGTGCAAACACAGAGGCAGCGAGACATGTGTTGAATATCAGGGACGGTTTTCATTGTTTTTTGTATGTGATTAAAAATCTCTCCCTACACTTGCTTGTGACCTTTTCTTTGACTGAAATATTTGATTGCTTTTTTAGTGTTATTTTAAGTATTATATTTGTAATCTAATTGCAGTTTTACTACGATAGATATAATTTGGGAATATAATGTTGACTACTGAACACTCAGTTAAAAGAGAGCTGAAAATTCAGTTTGAGGTTTTTTTGGGGGGGGACTTGTGATATTGTTTTAACTGTGAAACTTATTGTCTTGCTTTTTCTGCAAAGATAACAACTGACAGCTGACTGTTTAGTTTTGAAGCTGCAAGACTATTGATTTTATATTGACACACAAAAGCTAAGGTAAATAATGCATAAAGCTTTTGTGGTTCTTATTTGAAGAATAATTCTTGACAGCTCTGTTAGTCACCATATAAACCACAAGGTGGCAGTATTTCTATTTTTCTAAAACCCTGCTCCCTCTGCAGAGCTGTCATCTGACCTACATCTCTCTACATCTCTCTAACAAGCAGGAATGGACAAGATAAAATTTTTAATGGGGCTGACCCTATAGGGGCTGCTTATTTATTTATTCATCAGCCCAGTGGAAGAAATGGACTTCTAGTTCAATAACAGATTATACAGTAAGGGTTGGCACGCACAGCCCTGCCACAAGCCTTCAATAAACATCATAACAGTGGGAGGAGGAGAGGCACGCTGAGCTGCAAGAAAGCAGATGGTATTTGCATCCACGACAGATGCCAGACTACTCCCCCAGAATACCAGCACAGACAGAGATTTGATACACAAAAGTAGGACCACAGACCAAACTGCAAACTGCGTTATTGTGACCGTGTGGCGACTGTCCACATCACAGCAGTCACTTCAGTGTCTGCTTACATGGAGACAGCACGAGCAACACAGAGCTTTCCCACCCTTTGGTTTCAGATCCTGATTGGAGGTTTGCTGATCTGTAGCTCGATGTAGTTGACATTGAGATAAGACTAGTGACCTTGTAGATTAATCATGATAAGATTGGTTTGGTGAACAGCATGCAACTGAAGACCTAAGGCAAAGGGATAAGTGTATGTCTCTACATATGTGTCTGTATGTGTCTACATATTCTTACTAAGGTGCAGGTTTATCTATCATATATATTGACTGTGTGATTAAAAATATGTCTGATATTCCAGTTTTTCCATGTTATATATGAATGTTAAACGCTGTCAAAAACACAGTAAAATGGTGATAACAGAGGCACAGTAGAATAGTAGGCACTAGAGTTAACAACATCCATAAAATAAAAAATAAACCATAAAATCAGAAAGAGAAACGATAACAAAGCAGAGCAGCACAGCAGGGAAATACCTGATTTAAATAAGAAATTGATGGGGTTTTTTTAAATGAAACTTAATATACTGTATTCTGCATTCTAACCACGACTCCATATTTACGACATCCAATACAAACTCATAAAAATCAAATGCATTTTTTTTTTCCATTTTAGCCGAGTCTCATTTGTGTAATATAAAGCCAGCACAACACATACACCATCATTTTTAATATTAGGCCATTAAACATTACTGCAGCCTTTTCAACTCCCTGCTCAGAAGTGTTTTTGCTTCAATTTTCATGACTGACTTTTCATAACATTTGCTCTCAAACAAGAGATCCCCCTGCCAGCAGTGTGTCTGCACAGCTGAGCTGCGAGCCCTGTAGTATTAAGCCACAGTATTGATTGTTTTGAGTTTTTCTCTCAGTCTCACAGTCTTAAATGCCCCTGCCAAAGCAAATTGTTCAGCCTAGAAAATGTTGAATGGCCCATATTCCCTTTATTGATGTTTTGCTCTGTTTGTTTTTTTTTTGCACAAAGTCACAGTTAACTCTGACTGTGTCTTTCAGCTAACAAACTGGTGGCTTCTGTCAACAACTCTGGACATGTTTTATGTTGACTTGGTGTCAAGTGGCTTTAGATCTGATGGACTTCTTCTTTTCTAGAATAATGAAGTCTAAAACGATCATTTTAAGACTGACATTTCAAAAATGTAAAAGGTTTCAGTCCATCCTTCTTCATAGCCGGATGAAAAATATTCCAAAGGAGCTTATAGTTGCCTAAATGTGAAGTTATTTTGACCTTAAAATTAAAAATAAAATCAATATCCTCACTAAGGGTGCTGTTACATCATATTCTGAGATCTTTTTTTAGCCAGCACCGGATCCATTAGCTATATTTGTGACACAGTGCGCAAAGTGCACATTAGTCTACCTGTATTTTCTTTAGCTAATAGTTCACCAGACTATGTGATGCCATAGGGGACAAGCAGCTTTCAGCGCGGGTAAAAGGGATGACTGATGTGCGAATCGATACATGTCCTTGTCGGCCCATTTGAGATCTGCTGCCCCTGGTAATTTCCCGCAGCTTATTTGGAGTCAGTAAATCAGGACGGAGGGGGACGTGTCCATCCCAGGACCTCCCCTGCCGCCCGTCACCATGACAACAGCCGTGGATGGTGGTGGATGGGGAGAGCGGAGAGGAGAGGAGAGGAGGCGGGGGGGAGGGTGGGGGGTGAGCATGCGGAGCTTACACAGGTGTTGCTGGGGTTTGCGCATCGCCCGTGAGATCGCTTGGCAGGATGGGAGCTGCGAGAACACCTACGCAACCCCTCCATAGTTTCCCATGTATTCTGCAATTTTGCTTTTCGAGATACGGAATTTAATTAACGCTGGAAACCAAGTGAACGTCGCAATGGTGCACCACTCGGGCTCCATCCAGTCCTTCAAGCAGCAGAAAGGTTGGTCGCAAAATGTGACAATTTGGCGTCCGGTTCAGTGATGTATGTCTGAGCTGGTTGTGATGTGCGGTGACTTTTCTTCTCTTGTTAAATAGTTTGTGGTGTGAAGAGGTGTCGGACTCTGCACTTGCTGTAAGAGTGACGCAGAGTTGGAGGTCTTGCATCCTCTGAGCCTTGTGCGCTTTGATATTTTATCCACTTTATGTTACACTGACTATATTGATTGTACATTATTGTACAGCAATACAGAGATCCAATTACTGCAGATGTTTCTAAATAACACCTTAAGTCAATCATCTTAAAGTTGATAAAATAAACATCACAAACATCATTTAAAAAACACATTTTTTGTGATACAGTGGAAGGTTTTAGCATTCAGACAAAAAGACTTGACCTTTCTTCATAATTCAAGCAATGCAGATTTAGAAAATGTTATTTAAGTTGTGTTTGAACTAGCAGTGATTTCACAGACGTGTCCATATGCAGGAGCTTTCACATCCACTGTAGTACAAGTAGGCCAGAATAAGCAGTGATAACAATATATTGTGCTTATGCTCGAGGAAAAATACACACTGTTTAACTGTCAAAAAAGAAATCCTTACAAGTCTGTTCACCGTCATGCAAAATAGTTTGTGCTGAAGGTGAAGTAGCTTCTGTCAGGTTTAGCTGCATTCAGGCTTTGTGGTTTTGACAGTAATAAAAAATGGTTTTGAGAAGAAGCTGTTAAAAGTTTCTGCCAAGCAGTCAAATGGAAAATACATCCTCACTCAGCAATATGAGACATCAGACTCTAGTGCATGTTAATGGACTAGCATACTAACTGTGCAGTGAAAGAAAAAATAATTACCCCATATTTACGTCTTTTAATTTAATCAGATAAGTAAATCTCTATCAAGTCATCAATCTGTGTATTCTCATCCAGCTGGCTGGTATTGATTTCAGCTCCTTAGAGAACATTAGTGCTTCTTTAAAACTGCGCATTAATTATTCATGTGCGGGTTGTATAAATTTAGCAACATGATGAAGAAACTTGTTGTTTCTGCTAACACAGGCTCATAATTGGGGAGCAGTGACCCCTTTTTGTATATGTACCTGGTTGTGGAGGATGAAAGGGTCTATCGGCTGGCTGCTGATGAGAGGATGCTGAGCTGAGCTGGAAGAGATGAGAGCAAGTAGAAATCTCATGACTGAGGGATGCCCTGTTTAAGAGGTTAGGTTAGCTTATCTGCTTCTTTGAAAACAAACAGCTATAAGTGAACATAAAAGCAGGATTTTTACATCCACTTTCAACTTTTTTTTTCTCCAGACTCAATCTCCCACCATGTCCTACATGCATAATAAGGACTGTAGCACTTGAATCCAGGCTGAGTTTAGGGTTTGTTTGCAATTTTATGATCATTTATATAGATTTTTATTATTATGATGTTTTAAATTCTGTCGCTGTCTTCTATGCAGGAAATATGTGTTTTAACATTTCTATTTCAAAGTAAAATTCTAACTGTAATATAATAAGTGTCGTGCACCAAAGGGTGTCCAGCCCACATGGGATTACAAGACACTACAAACATAAAAACAAGAGCAATAACATAATGAGAGCAAAAGAACAAATATAATACACCTCCATACATGTCAATCAATGTCAAACCAAATATGAACAAGACATAACTAATGCATATCTGAGCCTTAAACACATCAAACATGAAGCGCCCTCATACGTTGTTGGTAATCATTCAACACAAACTGAGCTGAAACACTTTGTCTGTAAACAGTTACTGAAGTCTACATTCACCAGACATAGAAAACAAATCAGGACATTCTGCAGACATTTTAAGGAAAAGCCTATATCTAAAATTGTGATATAATGGACAATAGAACAAAAAGTGTGTTTAATTATCAACCTCTCCCAGAGTCAATCACACACATACATTATATATCACAGAATGGAAAACTTCCTGGCTTCAATCCAGCCAACAGGAAACAAGTAGCACAAGATGAGTTTATGAAAAAAAAAAAAAAAAAAAAAATCTGGCTTGTGACTGCTAAGTGCATCATTCAATAGACTGTAAAAGAGGTGAAATTTGGCTCACAAAGCCCTACTAAGCAAAATTCAGAAAGCATATTGCACCTCCTCAACCGCCATCAACAACACAATATGACAGCATTAAAAGGCTCGGTGTTGAAAATGCTTGCTCACCTTTTGCAAACTCAATGGCTCTTTGTGTTCCTACGCACCGGAGATGAAAGGCTTTCTTAAAGTCACCGGAGCCAAACTCTTATTGTGTTATAGGTATTCATTAAAACCTTAAAATTAATTGGAAGCCAGTATAAAGTGATCTAAAGGGAGTTAAATCTCTTTCCAAGTTCCCCTTAAAAGGCTCCAGCTGAGCTGTAGGTGAGAAAACATTTTTGGTTGAGGAGGACAGCACAGAATTACAAAAGGGATTGATTATTATGAGATTAAACAGAAGATGAAGATATACTGAAGAGATTTCCTCCTACTGCCATAACTTTTGAAATTTTCAGTTAGTTGAATCAAACTATATTTGGACTTTAAAAAAAGACTCATAACCATCTGATGTCACTTTCCATCTTTGGCAGACTAATTATAAACCGCATTTATCATCAGCAAACACTTTTGAAACAGACAGAACACTTAATATCTGCTGGGCAATATTTACTTGAAGTAATCTACTAATCTGTTCTACAATCAAACTCTAAAGCTTTGTTTCATGCATTATTCTGCGCTTTCATAAGTACTGTAGTGTTTGCAGCATCAACAACCAACTGCTATCATAGTGTTTCAAGAATCAATATTGTGTATCCAGCAATATCCTGCTCATCTTCCTTGTTGAATTAACCACAGAAAAGAAACAAAGACAAAGAAACTGGAGTAATTACTCTCAAAGATTAAAAATAGCACAATAGAGATTGACTTTGATATTCATGTGTGTGTTCTTAAAAAAGAAAGTTTCTATTTATCAGTGGGTTGGTTCAGTGCAATTTTTGATTTTGTAAGTGTGCGTACATAGTAGTAGTATTGTGTGTGTGCGTGTGTGTTCATGTGTAAACTTTGCACAATCCTAAGCAGGCCACCTGTCCTCTTATGCAATCGGGCAGATGGTTTTATAGATACAGACATCAATTTGAGGACAGATTTGGGGTGAGCACACATACAGCATCATCTGTGATTTAGATGAGCTACTTGAATATTAGGCAGACATCTGAAATGTTCCTTTTATTAATTTGTAGCATGCCAGGTAGACATACAGTTTGCAAAATGACAAAACAAAGAGGCTGGCTACTTTAACACGTTCACAGTCTTTAAATAGTCTGTGATTGTTTTGTTGCTAGGTTATAAGAACAATACGGGGAGAAGTTATTCCACAGTTTAATCATGTCTATAAAACTCACAGATTATCCTGTGAACTTAATGCTTGATATTGCTTGATATAAACCGCAGGCATTCTTTGATGAGGTGTGTATTTGCAGACACAGCAGAGGCTTTGGAGAAAATCCTGTGACGTAGTAGAAATCGCAAGTAATCAGGGGGCATAAGAAGATATTGTGACGATAAAGGAACGGGGGAATATAGAGATTGAGAGAGAAGGAAGATGTTTAATCTGCTCAAATGATGCAATCCAGAGGTTGTGCCAGGGTTGTATAAAAGGATTCTGAACCATTTAAACCGTGGGTAAAAAATACCATTTGCTCCGAGGTGTGTTCACAGTCAGGCTTAACGTGATAGACAGACAACATGAGCCAACGCTGTCTGTGGAGCAGATTATTGGATACTTCATATTGTTTTTCACTTTGACATGAAAGACGATATTGATATTTTGATATTTTTTGATATTTTGATGATCAATATTTTTTATGATAACAATGTATCAAATGACAATATGTAATGTCAAATGCATCACTCTACATGATTAACCTACACAATTACCCAACCCTGCAGCTCCCCTCGGCTTTACGGAGCTTTATAGCGAGCTCACAACTTTACTGTTTTGGTTCATTCTCACTGCTCTCATAGTGTCGTTTTCTGCTGCAGCAGGCAGCTGTTTTCAGTGAAAAATCTCTAGAAACACATTGTACACTACCTGCTCAGCACCAAACAGACACTGTTAGTGACAATCTGGTGAACATAGTGGAACATTTAGCACCTACAGACCCGGATATTTCCCTCAGGGTTGGGTAGAGACCAAAAACAGAGCTAAAAGAGAGTGAATATTCACTTAATCACTATAAACAGATGTGGTAAGCAACGGGACAAGATTTTGGTAGCAGAAGTGTTCTGGTTTCCATTTGTAGTCAGAGTAGGTTTGACCAATCACGTTTTAGCAGGCTTTGGTTGCATGCAGGTAAATAGTCTGTGTGGAGAGCAAAACAGTTGGAAAACATTGGCTGAAATGCAGTCTCAGAACCCATAAGCTATCGTCTGATGACGATTTAGCTTTTTTTTAAAAATGTATCTGCATTCATACACATATATCTGTTTGTAGAGATTAGTCGAAATGTGGACTGGACTGTCTGAAGTTGCTAATCGGACTGTAAACAACAACCAGCACACAGAATAGGAAGTCTTGGTCCAGGGACCCATTATCCAGATATCTGCTGGCTACACCAGAACCCCTGCAATATTGGCCTTTGCCCCCCAGATGCTAAATCGTTGCTAGACAGATTTGATATTCCGATATCTGAGATTGATATTCACCAGGTGGACAGAAACACAACTCTAAATGAATGATGTTGTTGCTTTGTAACTGCTAGATGCCTAAATAGGCAAGTGTTTGCTACCAGGTTCAATATATCAACTTAAAAGTGATAATATATCAATGCCAAAAAAATCTGTTATTGCAATTTCAAAGTTTTTATTTCTGTTGATCAGAATCTAAAAGTAATAATCTACAGTGATTCAATGTTGTTAAATTAAAACATGAAATACTTTTTATAGTCACTGCACATACTGATGCTATGTTGCTTTCCACTGGTGGCTAAAAATGATCAACTCCGATATTGTAATTACATACACATATTTTAATCACCTATGATTTAATTTCAGGTCAAGTCAACAGGCCAACTTCTGTACACCCACTAACCACATTATACTGTCATTATAGTCACATATTGTAAGTCAATATCTTGTTTAGCTAACTCAATAATCTATACAATATATCAGATTAGAATAGTTCACCAATTCGTCATAATTAAATGTATGAATGAACATGCAGACATTTTATTTGTACTGAGTTGATACATTACTGTTGGAAATTACAAATCATGGAAGAATTCGTGTTTATTATTCCACCAACACATCCTGAAATGTTGAGAGAGAAAATGGATATTTTAAGGCCATTATATGTGTAAATTAGACAAAATCCAAGTGAGAACTGGTGCATTCTGCACTGTGTGTCTGCCAAAGTGTCTTTTATGATACGACCACTGAGGCCACCAACATCAGAAAATTTCAAATCCTATATCTAGTGACTTTAAAAATGAATGTGTTGTTGACCCCTTGTCATGGGGTATTTCAGGGGGTGCCATGTTGATTTTTCCCTGTGCTAAACAGAAAATCTAATTAATACCTGTATACCTATTATAATTATTAATCCCACTGTATTTGAATTTTAAGCTATGACCCTGCAGTCACAGTATCAGCGCTGCAGAAGTTATTATTTACTGCGATGTTATCAGTTCTATTTTTAGAATATCTTCACTTTTAAAATAATTTCAAGTACACTGTTATGATGCTGAATTTAGGTCACCAGATAGATTTTATCAGATGAACACAGCAAACACAAGTGTTTAAATTTCAACATTTTGTGATTTATTTTCACATTTCTCGCATGGATTAAAATCTCAGTATCTAGTGAAGCCCTCGTGCAATCCACACTGGAGATCACTCATCATTTGCTATTCACACTTATACCTGATCAGCAAGAATTACTGACTTGCCTCTCATATTAACCACGTGACGCAAGATATGAGCTGAATATTCAGCGGCTCCTAATGATGCTGTTCCAAATACTCACTGTGAACTCGTCTCCGTCTATGTGTTCTCTGATATGGTGCCAGGCGGAGGATGAAAAACACTCTAATTTGCTTGAAGAACGTTTCTGCAAGAGAGGCTGCCGGCCTCCCCTCAGTCCTGCCTCCATGATATAATTTTTATAAACACACCGCAGCATGGTTTTGGACGTGCTTCTCTGAGTGTGTGTGTGTGTGTTATTTATACATTTTTACCCACTCTTTTATAGCATGGATCCCCCGAAATGGACTCTTTAAGGGGAAGGCCGTTATGATGTGTGTTGTGCTTAAAAAGGTCTGGATGCAGAATGTTCCTCAGTTGAAAGCTGTGACGCTGAAAGTGCTGTGGGCGGAACACATGGATGATTGGATGAATAATTGAAGGTATAGAAAGAGAAAACATAGAGGCATGATGAGAAACAGCCCACTGACCTGAATTCTCTGTTTGCTACTTTATCCTTGCAGATAATGTCTTGGTGCTTCACATTCTGCTCAGGTCTCTCACAGTGCTGTTAGACAAACGTGACTCAAGGCTAAAGCGATGTTTCTTTTACACATCTCGGACAGTTTTACCTCATTTTCATAGCATTGTTTTGCTTCCTCTGCTGTCTGGCAGCTTGTAATTGATCATAAAATCCTTGACATTTTTCAAATTAAACGTTTGTTCTTCCTGCTTGCAGTTTCCAGCTGGCTCGGAGTAGATTGCCTACAGACGCACACAGAAGAATACACATAGAGGAATAGAGCTGTGACTCTGCCAGAGATATGCTCACTTTTTATGACAGAAATATACAAGAGAAGCATAACGAACTGAGAAACACAACCTTCGTTCTTGATTTTATATGACAAAAACATGCATTTGTAGATATGTATATAGTCAAAATGGCATATATATAGAACATCATACCCAACACACATGCACAGACCAAAAAAAAAATCCTTTTAATCTCACATCACAAGACCATCATGGACAAGCTGGAGAGGAGAGATCCAAATCCCGGATCACGACCTTCACTGAAGCTCGTCCAACTCCCCGTCGGATGAGCCTGAGTGGGTGTTTGTAAGAGCGCACACAGGCTTGTCGGCAAGGCCGTGTGTCGTGCTGATGCAGAGACATTTTAGAGGTGTTTTTGTTCACACATCACCTCATAGTGAGCGTCCACTCCCTGAGCCTCTTGATCAGTTTTCACTTTATTCCTCCTCCTGGTGCCAGACTTAGTCAGTGTCAGCCATCACTCCCATACCAACTGGCACACACACACACATGCACATACAGTCCATGCACACGCACAGGATTAACTTTCTCCTGATAAACCAGTTTTAGCCAGCGCACAGTGAGATTAAACACAGGATTTCACATTAGATGAGCCCTTTATATATTTATATGGACTTGAATGTAATGCTCAAGTGCTCAGACTGTGATGCAGAGTTTGTAGAGTCGGTCTGCATGAAGAAATTAGGCAAAAGCTTTGGAACAGGGCAGTGATTGTCAGATCATCATTATTATATCCTTAATATCCAAAGGGGCTGAGAGATTTGACCATCTACATGTGCTCTGAAATTTCCATGGAGACAATTTCACACAACACCAACCCCATCCAATTTATGGGTCTATTTTAAACTTTGAGAGTCCTTTGGGGCCACCGAGCCTCACCCCTACAGGCCCATTAGCTCGTTCTTCCCTGATGTATCATCTCAGACATGTTGAGCCTTGCAGATGTTTGTTGGGATTATCTAGACCAACTAGAATCCTGTAAATGTACCTTTTTGGTTTGTGGTTACTATACGCAGGAGCCATTCTCTATGTATTGATCAGTGTAATGGAAAGAAAGTATGCAGGGTCTTCTAACTAAACAGTTTTATTAAACAAGAATGCATCAACTCCTCAGGCCAGTCCACACACACACTGTGATATTATAGCACTTTAGGCTTGTTAGCATGTTGTTTTGCTGAGACAGTGAGAAACAGTCCCTCTTGCTCACTGGACCATAAATACTCTGCTTTCTAAAATGTCATTGCAGATGTAATTGGCACAATATGATTCTTTACAGAATAATAGATTAAAAGCCTGCGGCGCAGTATTGATTTGAAATATTGGATTTAATGAAATTGACTGAAATATGAAATGCCAAGAAGAGGAGCTGGATGCTTGTGTTCCCTGTAAACTTAATTAAAGCACTGGGAAATCAAGCGTTGTTATTAGCCTTAAGACAAATTAACTTTTTGGCATGTACTGTACAAATAGATTAATTCAAAGTGTACCCAAAGGTATTTTGGGCGGTGCTGAATTTTGTGCTGAGTAATGCCTTATTCTTAAAAGACATTTATGTCAAATTATTTTTAAAGAAAATCTGTCTCTTGAGTAGTGTGCAATCCAGCTGCAAGCAGAGTTTTAATGCTCATCAAAATTTCTACAATTTTCACTTTCTCAATTATTCATTGTACAGCTTTTAGCTGAAGCTCACAAGCTTCATTCATGTCATATCTGTAGGGCTGCACAGGAAATAAACAGTGTGATTAGTGGTTCCCCTGGGCCCGCAAGCTCACATCTTTAACTGGCTCCATTCTTACCCAACATCGCTGGGAAATCCCATCGAGATCAATGTCATGTGATTGAGTTACTGCGCAGCTTGCGGTGTGGGCCCTCAGGATGCAGAGAGTGAATTATCAGTGCGGCTCAACATTTCAGGAAGGTCACTGAGAGAATTCCTCCCTGGAGGTGAAAGAATGTCGTGTTCTCATTTGAAAGAGAGCAAACCTTCATTTCATGAATAAATATGTCAAGTGCTGCACTGCTGAAGCTGCCGCCTAATGTGAAGGTCAGGTGCAATGACCTGCTTTCATAGCCGGACATTCATTATCGTTATTAACTGCTGAGTTTCATCACTGTGGTATTGTTGCCTCAGAATTACTCATTTAACAATCTTGTCAGCTCCACTATCATGTATTGTTATTTTATTGCTGAACTAACCTTGAAAATGACCTCTACTGATATTAATGAAAACATGCCATGCTAATGAGTAAGAAGAAGTATGTAACAGCACAAATGAATTCTGTAATTACATGTATATTTGTTAAATTGGTTGCAGTACTAGCATATGTGTGTACTGTGATTTAGTTTTGTGGTGCATCATCATGCTGTGCTGTCTTGAGGTATTGAGCTGTGTGATTTGATGGAAGGGGAGTGCTGATGGTTTTAATGCACTCCTCTATGAAGGGCAGACATTATCACCATTACTGTAGCCCATAAAAGGATGGACCAGTTGATGAGTGAAGTGATTTCACCCTCCCTTCCTTTTTTCCACCCACTCCCTTGATTTCACTCAGTCCACTGGGACTATTAAGTACTGTAAACAAGTTTTCTTACTTTAAATTTGTCTTTCTTCCTTTCAAATTTCTTGCTGTTATTAGACAGTTTTATTTGTTGTTATATTTTGAGATGAGAGAATATGATATAAACGAGGAGATAAAAAAATAGCCAATAAAGCAGTTTGAAAACATCAAAATAAAAAATAAACTCTAAAATTGGAAATTATTGTAACCTAATCAAACAGTTACGGGTTTGTAGAGTTCATACTAACGTATGTTAAAGGGTAAGTCTGGCAATTTTCTATATTTTTCTTATTGTCAACAAATATCATGTGCAGAACCAAACCAACTATGAATCAATCGTACTTACAAGTATTGTGTGTGTATCCAAAGCCTGATATATCTTATTCCTCTGTGCCGTAGACCTCCGTTGTTGTCCAAAAACTATTAAGAACACATCAATTAGCCACACCGCTGCATTAGGTGGACCCGAGTGTTATGTTTCCATCCTGCCATGACGACAAAGGTTGCCCAACTTTATGGAAGTACTAACCACATTTCAAGCGATCACTTAAACCAAACCATAATCATTCCCTTAACCAAATGGTTTGGTGCCTAAATCTAACCAGACCTTAACCACAGCATTGTCACATCATAAAACATATATTTTTTTTAACAGTGGTTTGTAATGGTTTTGGAAAGCAGCATATTATACTGCAATGGGTTCTTCTGGAGTGCATGGTACAAATGACCTATGTGGTTGTTTAATTTGGAGGATTTGTTGACTTGGTGACATGTTCCTTCGCCACAAAGAGTTTGGTCATGGTAGTTTGTTGAGAAATGGCTCCAAAGACTAATAACAGCGATCACATTTTCAGTCTCCAGAGAGAAATTCCTTGTATGGCAGATGCCACTGCACATGTGTGAGAACGTTTACAGAGCTTTGCTAGCCTGTTGTGTAACATAACCTCTTGACTTTGTACTAAATTGTAAATTTCTCAAAGAACCTCAGTACAAAGTCAAGAGGTTATTCTTTTATTCTTAGTCTTTGGAGCTGTTCTACAGCACAGAGGAATGAGCTGTATCAGGCTTTGGACACACACACATACTTCTTATTTTGGATCTGCACATGAGATTTGTTTGAAAAATATAGAAAACTGCCAGACTTATCCTTTAACCCACTTATTTCCTACCTAAATGTGCATTACAAACTATGCAAAGTACTGTATAATTTATATGTGGCTCTTTCATCAGCTGCTTGGCTACCAGCTGACTCGTCACATCCAATCATATTCCTGAAGGGGACCTTTACAACCTGACACTTCTTACTGACACCTTTACAGTAAATCGTATTAATTTAATGTCCAAAATTACTTACAAGAAAGTAAGTAAAGTAAGGCAGGAGTTACAAATGACCAATGGGTTTTTCTCATGACTCATGCCAATGCTATTTGCTTTTGCAGCTACTGCCACCATCTTAATCTGCTCCTTATGTGCTTTATTTTTTGGTATTGTTGATTTAACTAAGATTTAATGTTTAATATGTTTATTAAGGGGGATTAACCCTGTAATGCAGAATCCTCTGTGTTCAGATCTTTGAGAGCTCCCTCAAAGAGTTAGAGCCTTTTCCGTTAACACTAACTGTATAACCATGCTAAATGAAATATATAGATATTTATCTTTGAAATATGCATACATGTAAACATATCATGTTATGAATTTGTAAATAAAAACATTTTCACAATCAAGCTGTTTTTTTTAAGTCAAATGACCTCCTCGACCTTCTTCTGCTCCTCTCGCCTTCAGGCATGCACACCAGCATCAGCGAGATCCTAAAGGAGAAAAGCCTGAAGCCGTCTCGCCGCAGCCTGCCGTGCCTGGCCCAGAGTCAGACTCATCCAATAAACCTCAACCACTTCCTGTCGGTGCCTCTGAGTCCAGAGCCCAAACCAGAGGTTGAAGGTCTGAGTCAGAGCATCAGCACTTCCTGCAGCCTCCTCCCCCCACAGACAGGTCAGTCTGTTAAGTGGAAGTCCTCCGAAACCCATAAGTGGATGAGACGAATGCTTCAGCTGTGAGAGAGGAGTTACATCAACAGTTTGATTATTGATGTTTGTGGATTTTAAAGACTATGTTGTGGGTATCTACTGTCAAGAGTAACAAACAGTTAATGAAAAAGAAATATCTGAAATAAGTTACCATAGCAAATACTGTGTAAGGGGTGGGTCATATTATTTTGCAAGCCTGTTAGCAGACTACTGTTCTTCTTTGATGACGCAAATACAATTTATCCAGATTTTTTTATATATATTTTATTGTCCTTGACATGTGAAATTATTTTGTCTGAGTTTTTACTGAAGCACCTGCCACTTTGGCACAGATAATTTGGCCCTACAGCTAACAAATTGCGGTAAATAGCTTTGAACTTGAAATGACCTGACGTTGTAAGCACCAGTCAAGTGGTCATTTCAAAGCTGAAGTATTTTTTCTACTCTGCATATAGACAATGAAACCTACGACAGCAAATCCACATCATGTCTGTGATAAGAGCTTTTCTATTGAAATTAAAGTTTTTATTGTGTGTCTGATATACTGTTACTAGTTACAGCTGTCGTGGTCTGTTGGTTGTGTTTCAACTATGCAGAGCGCTGACTATAATGAATTTTATGCTCAACAGCAACACAGTTGGTTGCTACACATATATTCAAGATGGTGATGACATTTGTGGCCTGTGCATAATATTAATTGATGAGACAGTGTTAATGCTGCAGGGGATTTAGAAAACATTGTGTAAGTCATAGATGTCTGGTGCACTTCCAAAAGGAGTGAGATGGTGTGGAAAAATGCAAATCCAAGGAAAATACTCCTTCACTGGATAGACTGGTAAAAATGGAAATGCCTGTCAGAAAGGGAACATTATGCAGTCTTATTAATATCTTCAAGAATATTCAGAAGCCATTGACAGTGAGGGCTCTATTTCTGTGGCAAAGACTAGCACAAGCAGCACTACAACAACAAGTTGGTATTATTCTGCCCTTGAAATTCCCCTTTGCGCAAACCTTTTGGTATTTCTGCAGTGTGCATGGTGCAAAAGTGGGAAGAAACATGTGAATTATATGCAGATGAGGCTGTAGAAAGCAAAGTGATGCTATTCTGGTCGGAGCTGGCTCTTTGACGTTGTGCCGAGAATAGACTTCTGAGGATCAGATCTGTGTTCTGTCAGCCTGTGAAGAGTGTAGAGTGAAGGAGACAGTCTAGCCAGAACAACCAGAGTGGCGTCACTTAACGAGAACATAATCATTCACCAGCACCCCACATGTGTGCGATGGGGTCAAGCTGGACACAACGCACGGCTTTACTGCCATATTTTACAGTACATGACATGGCAAGCTTTGATTAACTTTACAGATGCTAAGTATTAAAACCTCCATTTTCTAACTAGGTAATAGTGATACACGTATTTATTACACACAATTATTTTCTTTCCTATGTTCTTGTAATTTGCGCCTGCATATATCTGTGTGAGAACAGCATCATCAAGTAGTGTAATTCAGGCTGCTTTCGGGTCCTTTTCAGCACCTCACGTCGCCCAAACTTCTGAGTCATTTTTCAGCACATTTGACACTTTTATCTCTGAATCTAAATGGTCTGTATTGACTCTCAGTGTGGAGGAAATTCACACTGACGTCTGTAATGAAGATGTATCACTGCAATCAATTTCCCACAACTTTCTGAACTAGACATGGGCACTCTTGATCTCCATTGTACATACTGAAGTAAAGACGGTTTTAACACCATTTATTCTGATTATTTTAAATTGTAGGTGGTAGATAATAGATATACTTTTCCACTGTATTACTCTAATGACAGCAAAACCAACCAGCTACTGTGTGACTTTTTTTTTTTATTATTCTCCAGAGATATACTGAGTCTAAATATTGTCTCACTGCTCACTGTTGCTCTTAAAATGGGCAGAAGATGAGGAAGCTGTCGATACATTATGGATACAACAAACCTGGGGAGACTTTTAGACATTTAGTGTTTGTGCCAAAATACGTAAATCTGAACTGTTCAAAGGGAAAATGTTGGTACAGTTTTGTCTGGTGTGTGGGTGTTACATAACTGTTATTTGTTTATGTACATCAGTGGGATGCGTAAAGATTCAGGAAGGAAGGAAACACGATTGGCTCTCTTTCAACATCGGTGCATCGATCTGTTAAATTGCATTAAGGTGTTGCTCTCAAGCTGGTGCCCACATTCAAATAATTTGGATTGTTATTTATCTCAGATCTTATTTCAATGTTGGCAGCTGAATTAAGGAAAATATTGACTCAAGCGACAAAAGACTTAATGCAGAGACTTTGTGCAGTTCAATAGCTGTCTCATTGATCATGCTTTGTCTGTGTGCAGCAGAGGATGGCAAGGATCACTACGTGGAGGAGTCAGAGGCAACTACATGTGAAACCAGGGCAGACGAGTCGTTTCTGCTACAAAAGCCTGTCACTCGGGCTAAACTAAAGGCCCGCATAGATTCACTTCAGGTATCACATTCTCATTAATCCACATTCACTGTCACAAACAGTAAAAATCTCTGCTGATGTTACACTGCAGTTATTTTGGCTCTGAACCACTGAGGAGCTTTTAGCATTTCCAGTCATGTGTTCAGCGTCTCATTCAGATGTGAAACATTGCTGCCACAGGGAAAGGCTCCAGCTGATTCATCTGGACTCTTTTTCCGAGATGGGAAAAAGCGTATTGACTACATCCTGGTTTACAAGAAGTCCAGTCCACAGGTGGAGAAGAGGTGCACCTTTGAGAAGAATTTGCGTGCTGAGGGACTAATGCTGGAAAAGGAGGTAAGAATCCTGATATATAATAGATAACGGGAAAAAACAAACAAAATTCTTTTGGTTTGGTTTTTTGAAGCAAACTTATTTGCTCAACTTCTCAAACTCTTGTATTTTAATAGTGTATTTGTATTTTTATCTTAATTTGACAGCCCTCTTTGACGAACAACGACATCATGTTTGTGAAGGTCCATGCTCCCTGGGATACTCTTTGCAAATATGCAGAGCAGATGAACATCCGAATGCCTTTCAGGTAACAGTTGTTGAGAAAAAATAATGAACCTTAAACTCTGGCAAGAAAGAGCGTTAGTGTCTTTCAGTGGCTGGCAACTTCATCCAGTTTCTCTAACTTTTCCCTTTTTTTCTTCTTTAAGGAAAAAATGCTACTTTACAGACTGGAAAAGCAAAACCTTGGGCAGGTAAGTAGATTTAGGGTGAAGGATTATTTTTCTCTTTTGCTCTCTGGGGGCAGGAAGCTGGATTCTTCTTCTTTAATGAAATTCATGAGAGGCACAGCTGCCAGGCTTCAGCCGTAATGTGAGCTGTGGACTGAAGTTATCCATCACCTCAGTGAAGAACACAGACAGTGAAAGTTTGAGTCAAACCGTCATCATCCTTTGTAACACATTTAGTGAGTATTTATTAGTCCAGGATGAATCAAACCTCTGTGCAGATTATGTGTGAATTATATGCTGTATTTACAAAGTCTAGGATTATTTTTTAAATTGGAAAAATCACATCTTGTGTGCAGTATGGAAGAGCAGCAATAATGGAAATAGTTGAGAAGTGAAACTTTTGAAAGTCCTTTTAAAAATAAGTGACCAAGTGCAATGTTTAATTTTTCCAGGACTTAAAAATAACAGGCATTGTTATGCTTGTTTAAACAAATAATTAAACTTTCCAACCTTTTCAAAAAGCACAGAATCTAGCACACATTGTTAAGACCACAATACCGTAACTCACCCACACTGACAGTGCTTTTCTATAAAATACTTGTAATCTGTCCATCAAAAACAAGGAGCTGCACAGGCTTATGTGCATGCTATTTTTAGAGAGATGTAGTTGTGCTTTTATGTGATGTTCAAGTGTTGTCCAAGCTCTGCGCACGACTTCAGATTCCTGTTATTTCACAGATAGCAGCACTCAATAAGAAATCACTGAAAGACAAATAGGTGCTTTTTTGTTTTGAAAAGTAAAACTTTTGAGTTACATTCTGAAAAGACTACAAATTTGTGTTATTATGAACCTAAAATTTGTAACTTTTTGCTTGTTTTCATCTGGTTCAGCTTTGAGAGGTAATTGAAATGATGTTGGAATTACAGCAAAGATAGCAGATTCGTGCAGATTTCTATCCTTGAAGAGACCTCATTACAATTGTCAACCTGCATAGATACAACCTGACAGACTGGTCAACACTTTCAATAGCCTATGAGTGTAGAGTGTATCTCCATCCACAGTAAATGTACCAGTTTTAGTGATTTGCAATACAATAAAGCATGCAACTGTATCAATGATCCATTAAAATGCAAATACATACAAACACAAATACATCATGGACAGAGGTTGTCAAAAGAAGAGAAGTTCAGGCAGTAGTTGAAAATATGGGAGATAATATAAATATTAAAGGCTTATTTTGTTATTTCACATTTTCATACCATGTCTGTTTTAAGAGCCATACATGGAAGATATTCAAACATACAAACAGAGCTGACAGAAATCACACTAATGAGAATCACTAACTGAGAACAAAGCACTTCTAGATTTTGAGTGAGAGTGATCTTAGTCACTGTGAAAAATGGACCATTATGTTTCCCTCGCAGTTCCTGCAGTCTTTCACTAATCTTTCGTCCGAGATATAAAAATCTACCTGAGTAGCAGGCTTTATGTGTTCACTAATGGTCTGTCACTAACTCATGTCTCTGTGAAGCTGAAAAAATGGGCTGAGTGGTGACAGCTTGCTGGTTTGATATCTTTACTTTCTGTACAGTGCCTGTTCCCTTCACAACAACATTCATAAGCTGTTCTCTGGCAACAATGCATTGTGCCCCAGAGATCCCATTTATATCCGTTCAATCCATATCAGAGCGGCAGCATCACATATTAGTCAAAGACCGTTCCAGCAAATCTGTCGAAGCAATGTGCAAATTGAACCACGCCAGCTGATTTTCAGCCACGCTTGTGGCTAGGCTTTAGGGATGGTAATGTCAGTCAGTCTGTCAGTCCACCACTTTGATCCAGACTGAAATATCTCAACAACTGTTGGATCGATTGCCATAAAATTTGGCACAGATGTTCATGGTACCCAGAGGATTATTTCCTAAAGACTTTGATGATCCAATGACTTTTCCTCTACCGCCACCATGAGGTTCACATTTTTGTTTTGTTTTTGTTTTATCATCAGGTCAAAGTTTTAACTTGTATTTACTCTTTGGTTTATGACCAAATACCTGCTAACTAATAATATTCCCTTTGTGTTTGGGGCTAATTAGCAAATGTTAGCATGCTAACATGCTAAACTAAGATGGTGAGTAAAGTAAACATTGCATGCTAAATATCAACATGCTAGCATTATCACTGTGAGCATGTTAGCATGCTGACATTAGCATTTAGCTCAAAGCACCTGTTGTACCTAAGTAGAGCATCACAGAGCGGTTAGCATAGCCGTACAGACTTTCTTTTTTTCTATTTATTATGTCCATTTAACATTAAAAGGTGATATAATTTAGCTTATTTGTAGAGTTATGAATAGGAAACCAATACAAAGCAATAGACTTGGTCCTTAAATTATGACTGTAGCCTGCTGTGAAAAAAAAATCCTTCAAGTCGGATTTACTGACTTGTTTTTCTGTTGTCCTGGATCAGTGACTCCATGGCTCCTGAGTCATAAAAAAGTGAAAATGAAAAATGATGGGGTGATGCCTGAAATATGTGGTTGTGTACCAGTGCATGTGTATGTAAACGTGTCTTTAGTTGGGGTGAGGTGGTGCAAGGTTGTCAGGGTTGTGTTAGGGGAAAAAGTTAAGAGCCACTGTTCTATATCAAAGAAAACAATCTTCATGTTAATCTTTGCCGTTTATCCTGTCTCACTGTGTGTCCGTGCAGCAGGTTTCATCTGAGATGTCGTCAGATAAAAAGCTGGCTTCCCAGAAATCCCATGAAGCTAGACAAAGAGGCCTTGCCTGACCTGGAGGAAACCGACTGCTACACAGCCCCCTTCAGCAGAGCACGCATGCATCAGTAAGGAGGACACATACATATAGTTATTCATACATGCAGGCCGCCACAGATACTCAGTATTTGGATCAGTAGTGTTTTACGCGACTCTGTATCCTCAGTTTGCGTCTGATCTCTAGTGATGAATTTAGAAACCAGGAGATGAAATTTGCACTATGAAGTCTTGTATATTTTATAGCTTTGAGCCAGAACTCAGAACGGTAAAGACAAGTTGATCATAAATAAGATATTTAAACACAGCAGCAGATGTCCATTAAATAATTAGATTTCTCCCTCATTCCTTCCTGTTTTCATTTTTAAAGCTTCTCTTTGATGAAAGCCATCATCTAATCTCATTGTCAGTGAAATTGTTTCCACTTTTCGTCTGCTTGTCAGCTGTGATGTTTTTTTTGGAAATAACGATGCTGGAGTGAAGACAAACTTAACTGCATGAATTGAGTTTTAATGAACTTCCCATTTTTACTGGATCAGCTCCCATTAACGGCCTTGACTGGATGATGTTGATATACTGTTACATGATGAATGACTCAAGGAGTGTGCTGATATTTTCCTCTCAGCTTCACTATCAACAACAGAGAGAGCTTCTTCTCCAATTCCACCAGAAGCAGAATAGTCCATCATGTCCTGCAGCGCACTAAGTATGAGGACGGAAAATCAAAGATGGGTATGGCATGGTATTCGCTTTTACCTCTCTGTGCTCCTCGCATACTAAATAATATCTCTAGCAGGGGATTCCCACGCTCATTTATATCTAAAAATGTACATATATCCACTATAAATACCTATTTAAGACAATTTATTCATAGAAAGAGGTCAGACTCTACATATTTTGTATACAGGCAAAAAGAAAATGTAATGTGATGGCTTTATTAAGCAGCAACTTAGTATTAAACCTTACAGAATCAGCCCTAAATAATAAATACCAATTAGTGAAAAAGGAACAAAGGACATGCAGTAATTTCAATAAAACATATAGACAATTCTGTCTTTGTGTTTTTCTGCCTATTAGTTGTGTTTGTTATGTCACTATTAAAACCATTAGAGGCAGTAGTGAAAGAGACTTTTTAGATTTAGCTGTTATTTTGATGTCAGAGTGATAGCAGGGTAGAGGGGAGAATTTTGTCTTTGTTGTTTTGCTGTGGGATGATTAAAATGTGGGCTGCCGCTGAGCTGTTGGTATCGTCCAACATGTGGCTGATCCCTCCTTTCCTCTCCTTCTGGCTGTTTTTTTGTTTTTTTTGTTGTTGTTTTTTTGGTATCAGCAGCTAACTCTCCGTCCACTCCCACTCTGCTATTTTGTCTGACTGCTGCTGACATGTTTTGCTGATTAAAGTTTCACCTTGAAGGGCTTGGACGGATTTCACATTAATATTTTAATACTGTTGACCACTCTACTTTCCAACAAATTAGATGAGCTCCACCACAAGAGTGGAAAATCCTTCTCAAATCCACCCCTCCCTGCTCCTGCTCTCCCTATCTACCGTTTCAGTTGAAGAGATGACAATGCAAATGAATGTGAAAAATAACATTTCAATCATTACCACTACGCACAGTACCTGCAGCCAATAATGTTAGAAGCAATTCAGTCATTTAATTGTGATTTAGAAAATAATTTAGAACCTGCATAAATGATGGGCACAAAGTAATCTAGTAGGGCTTTTTTCAAGTCCCAGCAGCTATTTAAAATTCTTACCTGAGTGTTTTAAAGCCTCTAATGCACTCGTCTAATGCAGCTTGTCAGTTACATAATGCAGTAAATTGTTTTGACTCTAGAAGAATGGGTTTAAAAGAGTCTGACACTGGACTCATCTCTCAATTATGACTGCAACTGAATTTTTAATGTGTTGTCGTTGTGCTAGTCTAGCTGTTATATGTGCATCTTTTGACATGGTATGCTTTATTCTACTCTAGGTATCAACCGATTATTGGGCAACAACACATATGAAGCTGCATTTCCTCCACATGAGGTAAGAGGATTTTTATTTGACAGATAAAAATTGAATTTGGACCCTTTCCTTATGCAGCATGCAAAAATTAGAAGCTAGAGAGAAGACTTTAAGTGGACAATCCTTTATTGAACAGGCCTGGAGAAAATTTAGACGAAGTTCTGAGAAATACAGGGACGTACAAAAGTTATATAGCATGCTTGCACCTTTTTCCCTCCACCAATAACATTTTAGATACTGTCTCTTGTCTATATTTGGTTGAACACCTGGTCAAAACTGGTAAAAAAAAAACAAACAGATGTGTTGGAGATAGGAAAAAGACACACAAAGCCTGAAAATGAAAGTCCCCTTTAACTATGTGGTACGTTTGTATTGATCGCCCTCAAGAAGACTTACACATGTGTGCTGGCCCCCCATCCACAATTTGCACCAAGAAGGGAGAATAGCACACAGGCCTCATAAATTCCTGAATGCCCAGTGTCTTATCAAGATCGAACTTGCTTGTTATTTTCCAAACCTTTCCATCATCATTTGTGCTGAAAAGCTGCAGAGGTTCACAAACTGTCAAACTTCACAGCTTCTCCTGTAATGTGGATGGCTCTGCTCTTTTGTCTTGTCAGGGCGGGTACAAGAGCAGACATCCTATCAAGACGCACGGTGCCGAGAACCACAGGCACCTTCTGTATGAGCGCTGGGCTCGCTGGGGAATCTGGTACAAATACCAGCCTCTGGACCTCATCAGGTAATCAGCGTCAGAGCAGGTGACACAGCGTCATGAGCTGTTTTGGGATGTTTGCATGAGCACTAGTGTCCTGGTTGTGAACCTCATTCTGTCTTTAATCATATTCAAGATGTTTTAAAGTTTAAATAGAACATAGAGTAACCCAGTTGTTAGTCTCCTTGTGTGCACTGCCTCATTATAAAGTTGGCCAGGTTCTTATCAGTCTTCTGTGTGAACAGGCTCGTTTATCATTCCTCGACAACCTCTATGTCTGTTATTTCTGAACTGATTATTTTTAACAGTTGAGCATGAACCCACTTTGGTTTACAACTGTTTTGCACTGTTGCATTTTAGCACTGTCTGCTGTCTTTTCTGTTCTCATGTCACAAGTAAAGGAAGATGAGAGTGACAACTGATTCTCTATGTACCCTCAACTTTGACCACATCTAACTCATTTCTTCCAACAACATTATCATCATTTTTTTTACTTGTGTAATGGTTTGACATACTGGAAATTGTGCTTATTAACTTTTTTTGCAGAAATTTAGATAAGGAGCATATCACTCTCAAGTCTGAGTGAGTATGGAGCTAGAGCCAGGAGGCAACTAGCTTAGTTTAGCATGACAGGAAGATAGATTCATAGACAGGAAACGAAAGGAACTCCCTCTAAAATCACAAACAGTCATTTTAACATTTTAATGTGTTTGTACAGATTAAACAAACAAGATACAACATGTAAATTAGTGAGTTTTAGAGGTGCTAGTAGGCAGATTTTTGAACCTTGGAGACAGCCGGGCTAGCTGTTACAGTTTTTTATGATAAGCCAATCTAATTGTCCCTTAGCTGCTCCATAACACACAGGCGCGAGAGTGTTATCAATCTCCTGCTCTAACACTTGCCAAGAAAGTGTATTTTCCAAAATATCAAACTGTCAAACTCAAGTTTCTGGTTTATTTTGGAATACTGCAGTGACCACATTCAGGAAACTGAGGATATTCAGATTATTTACTGTTTGCATTTGTAACCATCGAAACCCAGTAGGGTTATGAAATATGACAATATATAACCAGTGACGTTCAAAAAGAAATTTGTGTCATCTCAGGGGTAATACTTTACTTTAAGGCCCCCTATTTAGCATTTATAAACAGTATATAAACAGTTAATAAATGGTTTTTAATACAATATAATGCAGTTTTTAGCAGATAAAGAGTACGAGTCAAAAGTTTGGACACACTTTCTCATTCCCTTGAATGTCAAAGTGTGTCCAAACTTTTGACTGGTGCTTTAAGTGTTAATTAATGTATTTGTCAACAACTTTAACTCCCATCCATGCATAGAGGCTGAAATATAACCAGATTCTGAAATGTTACCAATATCTCTGGTTGTATTGTGAGTTATGTTGCAGATCAATAAGCAAAACTGATTTTAGCATTAATCTGACAAAGTACATTGATTTTTCATGTGTTTAATTCACTGATTTATCAGATTTTCATATCTGGCTAATTTATCTACATATTATAATAGTTTCTCAATTGAATTTTCTAGACATTATATCCCAATGTATGTGTTACTGTACATATTCTGTAATGGTAGATTTTATTCATATAATTGACTACGTTTACCTACACAAAATATTCCGGTTTTAGCCCTTATTCTGAAAAAGACAATATTCCAACCAAGCTGTTTACATGGCTAATGAAAATGAATATTCCACCTATATTCCTGCTTACACGCAGAGGGTTTTCAGGGTTTCCGTCTGCTCCAGTGGGAACGAGAATCACAAGATCTCCGCAGGCAGATAAGTAAACCAGCGAGTTGAATTACATTAGTGAGCTGCTGCCTGACATTTATAAGTGATATTGATATGACTGATATTATAAATTTATAGTTACAGGCACATCTAGTACCTAAGTTGTCCCCGATGTTTGCTATGCTGCTGAGTGTTTTGCTGCATCACACCGAGTCGTCACCGTCAGTCCGTGGCTTCATGTCAACATAATAACCAAACCCCTCCATCCCTGTCGTGAGGAAGGCACACTCTGTTTTTCCAGCCGGCATTGAATAGCTCTCCACTCTCCTCTGTCTGCCTTCTCCATATGTCATTTTGCCTGCACAGGGGTAAACAGGCAAGAGGCCTTGTGTCACAAACTGTGGTAAAAACCCCATGTCCAAAGAATGCACCTAAAACCAGAATCATATCGGCATATCCTGCATGTCTTAATCGGAAAATGCTACATTTGGAATTAGGCCTAATTCTGAATATTCAAACAGAATAGACTGTTTACATATTGTGACAGTCGGAATAATAGTGGAATATTAGTGTGCATGTAAATGTAGTCAATGATAGAGATCCCTTCTGCGTATAAGCACTTATTCTGGTTTGAGAAACCATGTAAATATACATAATTAAGACTTGTTGACACTCTTCTTCTCGGCCATGTTGCTGATACCATGTTGCGTACACTCCTGGGAGTCACTGGATACCGGTAATTGCTACTGAACGGCTTCACTGGAGCAGTTGTAAAATAAGTGTCTTGCTCAAGGGCACCTTGACAGCTGTGGTTTAGGAAGCACAGGGAGTTATTGATTCATTTTCTACCACAGCATTATGCTGAATGACCTTTAAGTCCAGCAGCCTCCCTATCCATTAGGCCACCACGACCACCTCACAGTACAATATCACACCCGCAACGTCACTTTTAATGAATCAATGAACATAAATGGCCATTTTAAATTAACAGTTGACACCTTTGACCTCTCTGTCTCTCTCTCAGGCGGTACTTTGGTGAGAAAATCGGTCTTTACTTTGCGTGGTTGGGCTGGTACACCGGCATGTTGATCCCTGCTGCCCTGGTTGGTGTTTTTGTCTTCCTCTATGGCCTCTTCACCATGGACTCAAGCCAAGTCAGGTCAGTTCACACAACCTGCATACCGTACAAAGATAGTGCACATACTCTATTGCATTGAAATGAATGTAAGTCATCATTTAAAACACTCTTGATTCATTGCCTCATCAGCAAAGAGATTTGTGAAGCCAATACTACCATCATGTGTCCAATGTGTGAGGAAAACTGCGAGCCGTGGACACTGAGTGACAGTTGTGTCTATGCAAAGGTCAGTGCAGCTCTGATATTCACCTGTAGTCTCATATTTACAGTATGTTAGACTTTCTCATTAGAGACTCGTCAAGTTGTCATTTGACTTTGGGTGTGTTTTTGGGTATATTAAATTGAATAATGTTTCTGAAACCTGTTTAATTCAGCTTTTTATTGAAAATATTTAAACAAAAATCAAAAGTGCTTATTTTCTTTCTTGATAAGATTGATAAGCTAAGAAGAGAAGACAAGATAAGAAGTTAAATCTCTTATATTTGTCTCTTAAGTATGAAGATACAGCCAGGAGATGGTTAGCTTGTATTAGCATAAAGATTGGAAACAGGGGGAAACAGCTGGCCTGGCTCTGTCCAAAAGTAACAAAATACACCAACCAGCACCTCACTAACACATTATACATACAAAACCAAAATTTGAAAATGACCCATTGCGGTTTCACGGGGGGTTAGGAAGTCACTGCGCCTGGCCAAGAGGTCTCACACAAATTCCCCTGAAATCCACAGTTTGTTGTTCTTATACTTTGGTTTTCGTATGGATTAAATACACAAGACATATTGTGTTCATTTGTGTGCTTTAAAGGTGCTGATAGGATTGTGTCACTTTTGAAGCTGTTTCCCTCTTTTTCCTGTCTTTGTGCTAAGCTAAGCTAACCACCTGCTGGTTGTAGCTTCATATTTACTATACAGAGATGAAAGTGGTATTAAAGTATCAGTCATCTATCTCTCTGCAAGAATTCCCAAAAATGTCAAACTATTCCTTTAAGAAATATCCCAAACTCGTGGAAGCTCTAAAGTATGTAGCAGATTATCACAAAGTCATGAAGTGTTATTTGAAAAAAAGTGAAAAGAAAATATGTCAAAATAATAAATCTGTTTCATCAGTGAAGCCACTATTTCTGGAAGCACTACACTTTCAGAGCAGCCTTTCATGTGTTTCTAGGTGACCCGTCTGTTTGACAACGGCGGCACTGTGTTCTTTGCTATCTTTATGGCTATTTGGGGTAAGTGGAGGCTGTTTATGTTTGTTCATTTTTATGAGTTTGAGAATGCTTATATTACATGAAATATGTTCTCCTCTTGATACAAACCCTCCTGGAATTCAAATCTATTTATACAGTAGTGCTCTTGCTTCCACTCTCTACTCAACTCCTCCAAACACATTAAGCTTTCCACCTAAGAATTCAACATGGTACACACTCACTGCAGTGCAAACACATGAGATCTTCACACTGTAATACATTCGTCAGCGAATAAATCATGGTCAGGTTTCTCAGATTCACTGTATGCACTTACACTGCCAGTTCTGTCTTGGTGTAATTAGTCAGATAATTAAACATTTCTCCAGAGGGAGATAGTATCATTCAGCTTTCAGGGTTGTAGAATTACACCATGATAGTGGGTTATTACAGCTATGTTTCTACAACTTGTAATGTATACTTTGAGCGTTACTCTGCAAGGTCTTGGCCCAGATCCATCTTTCTGCCAGCGTGGTAAATAATCACCTGTGCCAGAAGGGAACACTTGACACATTGTGTTCTGTGTTTGGGGTAAATGAAGGCCAAAGAGATCCAGAGAGCCAGGGGAAGTCCGGCCTCGCTGACAGTGGTCTGCAGCTCTCAATCCTGCATGAAGGCTTTTGGCAATTTGGACCAAAGTAGCAGTGTTGTGCCACTGAGTGCATTCTGGGTCTGCTGAGTGTGTGTGTGTGTGTGTGTGTGTGTGTGTGAGAGAGACAGAGATGAAAAATTGGTTAGCCCAAGGGACCGAATGTAGGCATCTGAAAAGGCGGCTTTTCTCTCTCTTTAAACAAAAGTGGGTCATGCTATATTAAACTTCAACATCTTTAACAGCAGTGAAAGTTGTTCTGACTGAGGTTTCACATTCTAGTGCTTTTTCAGGCTATTATTCCTTTCCCAAATGTATCTTTATCGCTCGAATCATTTTGTTTTCACTTAAATGTATTACACACAAAAAAAACCACATAATGCATAACAGAAACACATACAAATAAGAGCTCTGTGATAACGTATATAATAATAATGTCCGTTGTTTTGCTACAATATCACACATGATGACCAAAGGACTGAATCAGTAGTATAATGTTACTGTGTGCTGTCCATTTACATTTTACATCATATACTGTATCATAATACTGTTCTTTTCCTCTGACTTTGAGGTCCATCCATCACTGTCTCTGCGCTAATGCTACTGGGACAAATTCTTTTCACATATATTGAAGTACATTTATGATGCCTCTGAGAGGTACATGCCATGCAGCATTTATAAAAGCCTTTTTTTTCTGGTGTTATGCATCTGAAAGAATACACAAAAAGTCTTGATGGAAAAAAAGATAGAGTCCAGAACAAAGGAAACAGTGCCCCCAGACTGAATTCTGCCAACAGAAAGCTTTACTTTTGAAGATACAATTTGGGGCGCAAGTAAAGCCTGTTTGCTGTTGCCACGTTTCCTTAACTTCACCCCAAAATGAAGTAGTGTGTGAACTGATGGCTGTGATCAGCTTCAATAACAGGTCACACACGTCACTGCAGCCTGTATTTCACTCAGGATGTCTGACTGTGATGTGTTGTTTGGCTCTCCAGTATTCAGCCCCCTGCAGTCACATAATTATCAATCAGACTTTATATTACATATTAAAGATGATCAATAATGTGATTGATTCCTGATCCCCGCTGCAGCCACAGTATTCCTTGAGTTCTGGAAACGGAGGAGGGCAGAACTGACTTACGACTGGGATCTCATTGATTGGGAGGAGGAAGAGGTAAGTCAGCAATATCCTCAGACAGATCAGGTTTGATTTCATTTCATTGCCTCATATAATATCTGCCTTTGTTCATGCACTACGTCTTCTAAATTTGACACCGCTTACATGATATTGCCTGATCATGTAGAAGCGGCTGTAGTTCAATAGTTCATACAGGATTATGTGTTGTTAATCAGGAGGAGCTGAGGCCTCAATTTGAAGCCAAGTACTCCAGGATGGAGAGAGTCAACCCCATCTCTGGCAAGCCTGAGCCTTTTCAGCCCTTCTCAGACAAACTCAGCCGGCTCATGGTGTCTGTGTCCGGAATATTCTTCATGGTAAACCCTTTGATCTTTGAATAATCTGCCCTTTTGGGATTCAGGCTCAGAGAGAGATCTAGTTATTTTTTGTGCCACCTCTAGAGTGGTGTGATGTGCCAGTTGTGGCGTATCATCTCCCCCTTCTGGACAAATGTTGTATTTAGATGAAATAGTGGATTTGGCCTCTCTGGTGCCTTAATTTATCCTGTTTTTGATGAATTTTTTGATTATCTGTATTGTGAATTGCTTCTTAGTCAATAGGTTGTTATTTTTATACCGTACAAGTGTTTACTATAAGATAAGATAAAACCTCTGCAGCCTAAACTCAAGTGTTCTTAAGCACAGTGCTCACCACAGTTTTTAAACTCGTATATCATCCCCTCCTCTGTGCTGCCTTCTCCCTCATCTTCGCATAGATTTCCCTTGTTCTGACAGCCGTGTTTGCTGTGGTGGTTTTCCGTCTCATCGCGATGGAGAAGTTTGCTTCCTTCAACTGGTATTTTGTGAGGAAGAACTGGCAGTTTGCCACCTCTGGCACTGGTGTCTGCATCAACTTTGTGATCATCATGTCTCTCAATGTGGTGGGTGTCTGAACAAGCATCATCTGGCTCGTTTACATATTCTGTCCAATGAATGTTTCATGAAACATTTATTTAGAACTTTGTTCCAGGAACTATCACATCCACAGCCAAAAAGATATACGGTTTTCATCTGTTGAGATTCCTGTTTGCACTTTGCCTCTCATTACACTCACTCCCACTTACCTTCCCTTTTGATGCTTATGAGTACTATCTTCTCATCAGGTGTATGAAAAGGTGGCTTATCTGCTGACAAATTTAGGTAAGCACTGCCAACATGCTGCATGCATTTCATTCCATCATTATCTCTTGATTCTCAGATGGTTGGCAAACATTTATTCTCTCCCTCGTCCATCCTTTTCTCCCCCTTCAGAGCACCCACGGACGGAGTCTGAGTGGGAGAACAGCTTTGCTCTGAAGATGTTCCTGTTCCAGTTTGTAAATCTGAACAGTTCCACGTTCTACATCGCTTTCTTTCTCGGGAGGTAGGCCAGCTGCCATGAACACTACAGCTCTTGTTTACAGTGAATTTAATGAGGGATCATGCAAAGATGTCTTATTTCAACCTCCCATGTCATGACATCTGCCAAGACTCCTTCCCTTTCCCTCCTCAGTGTATACCTCATGTGTCAGCATTTGTAAAATACTGCCTTGCTTAGAAATGTGACCAAGCTGTAGGTTTATTGGACATAATTAGCATCTTTAAGTGTGTTTTTTCCTGCTTTATAAGCTTTTCTATGATTGAATTTGCCGCTAATGTTGCCAATCTCAATCTGTTCAGGTTTGCTGGCAGGCCTGGAAAATACAATAAACTCTTTAATCGATGGAGACTGGAGGAGGTGAGTGCAATTAGGCATTACTATAAGTGGGTAATTATTTCAGCAATGACTTCTGTTTTAAGATATATTTAGAATCTTCAAGTAATTCATCTTTTTAATGATCCGCCTGTATTTGACTATGTGAACCATTAATCTCCCACATAATTACTAGGATTTTCAATTTTAATGATCAAAAAACAGAATGGGATAAAGTGTGTCCTAGGATTTGCTCAGGGCTTTGAATTATTGGGCATGAAATATGGATGTTACAGTATTTTTTATTTAAATGTTTTTTCCTCAGTGTCACCCGAGCGGCTGTTTGATTGATCTGTGCCTGCAAATGGGAGTCATCATGTTCTTCAAACAAATCTGGAACAACTTCATGGAGCTCGGTTATCCGTAAGTAATATGAAATTATAATATTGTGGTTCTTTCTCTGAAAAACATTATAAATTCCATATTCAATCATTAATGCTGCAAATTCAAGTGACTGGCATTTTACAAACCTTATGTAATTTCTGTATAGTTTTTTTTGTCCTCGTCACTCATTACCATATGAAAAGGCTTTTCTCCTGGAGAAACACATCAAATCCTCTTGTGCGGGGCTTAGTAAAAGGGTTCCTGCAGCGCACAGTGCATTGTCAGAAATAATTACTTTGATCTGACAGTTAGCTACTTACTATACTTTCAGTTTGCTGCAGAACTGGTGGTCTCGTAGGAAGATGAAGAAAGGAGGTGGTGGAGGTCTGAATGTAGAGAATAAAAGCCAGCTTCCACAGTGGGACAAAGACTGGAATCTGCAGCCGATGAACGCTCACGGGCTGGTGGACGAATACCTCGAAATGGGTAAAACATTATACTCCTTTGAAGTTGTTTTTGACATTTTCACTTTACCTGAAGCAGAAAGGAATCCATGTAAATCGTGGCTGACTCGCTTACATTGTTTGTGCCAGTGTTTAAGACGTACATCCTCTGAAGTTCATCCAAACCATTCTTTCCTCTGCAGTTCTGCAGTTTGGCTTCACCACCATCTTTGTAGCGGCATTCCCGTTGGCTCCCCTTCTGGCTCTGCTCAACAACATCATTGAGATTCGTCTTGACGCCTACAAGTTTGTCACTCAGTGGAGGAGACCCATGCCTGCCCGAGCCACTGACATAGGTCAGCGTGACCTCTGAACACCCCTCACACATCCTCAGTGCCTCTCACACAGTGTTTTTTCTATTTTTGGATCCAAGCCACATTGTTCCAACAGTAAAATGTTGCGGAAACCACAAATTTTCCATCCAATGGAGATAGATGTGTTTCCATATGCTATGCTTCTGTAGTGCCATATGTTGCACCTCAGATCCCACCAGCCCATATGATTACAAACACCACCCTCCAACTGCCATGTAATATATGACTAAATGTGTCTTGTGGCATGTTGCCCTTTAATTAAAGGAAAAATCCACCCTGAAATATTTAGAAATTCCTCAGCTGTAATGATCATATTATGTGTCAGTCGCGAAGAATCAAAGAGCAAAGTGTCTTTGTAGGTTTAGCATTTAAAGATGGCATTTACAGATCATACAGAGAATAATCAAGACAGGCAGAGAGACATTTCTTTTCCTGTCTGAAGCCTTAATCGACCGTAATGTAATGCAGTGACATCACAGAATACTCCCTGGAATGTGCTAAATCTCACAAATAAGTGTCTCATGACGTTAGTGGGGTTTGAAAGGGCAGAATTTTCCTTTTAAGTTATGATCTTTATCCTGATGCACTTGAATGTGTCACCAATAAAATCTTTAGTGAGCCACATAGAACAAAAGTTACACTTGTACTTTGTACTTTGTAAAGACATGCAGATTTATAGATCACTCATTCTTCTGTCTTTTTTACACAGCTTTAAAGTACTGAAAATGTGTATTTTTTTCTCTGTCTTGGCTTTCAGGTATCTGGCATGGGATTCTCGAAGGTATCGGCGTGTTGGCAGTCATCACCAACGCCTTCGTCATTGCCATCACCTCAGACTACATCCCCCGCTTTGTTTACGCCTTCAAATATGGTCCATGTGTAGACAAGGGACACCACCATCAGGATAAGTAAGCTATAAAATCAACATGGAAGCACTAAATATATCCGGTAGAGTGTGCCTGTGTTATGGACTGAAAGCTTCTCTTTTTGCTCGCAGGTGTTTGCGAGGCTACATGAACAGCAGCCTGTCTGTGTTTGACATGGGCGAGTTGAACAGCAACCAGTCTAGATACTGCAGGTACAGAGACTACAGAGCACCGCCCTGGAGCACGGTGCCCTACGAGTTCACCCTTCAGTTCTGGCACGTCTTGGCTGCCAGGCTGGCCTTCATCATTGTATTTGAGGTCTGTCAGCTCTTCGCATTCATTTTCTTTTGTGTGTGTACCAGAAAGGCAAGCAGCTAATCCTTGTATGTCTCCTCAGGTCTGTGTATTTGCAGAATTTTCTGTAGATTTATTTGTTGTTTTTCTTTTGAATTTTAATCATTTATGTACTATTATTGTTAAATGAAAACCTCACAAGCCAGTTTTAGTAATTTCCATACTTCAATAGAAGGATTATGTCCTCCTGCAGTAGGCTGAGAAATCTCAACCACTTATACCACAGCCCACAAAATAAACTTAATTTACATGGAGGTCCAGCTGAAAAAACATGTTTCCTCTCTCCTCGTGAAAAGGAGAAGCAAGATTTTCACCTGACAATAGTGAGAAAAAGTGACATACAATATAGCTATAAAACAGTGTAGGACTTATAAAGTACTTTAGTGCAATTCACACAGCGATTACCTTTGCATGCTCAGTGAATTATGCAGCAAATACTGGAAACTAAAGTGAAGTGCGTGAGCTCTCTAGAAAGTAACTAATAAATGATTCATGCTTTCCACAGCACCTGGTGTTTGGGATTAAGTCCTTCATTGCGTACCTCATCCCGGACATGCCAAAGGATCTCTGCGATCGTATGAGGAGGGAAAAGTACCTGATGCAAGAGATGATGTATGAAGCAGAGCTGGAGCACCTGCAGAAGGAGAGGAAGAAGAACGGACGGCGTTATCACCACGAGTGGCCTTAGCTTAACCAACACATCTCCACTACACGCCGCACAGCCCTCAACACACAGGCACTGCCTCCCCTGCCTGCTTATTTATGTATTTTAGCTTTGAGAGTCTAGCTTCACTCAGCTGATTCTGTACACCAAAGACACCCTCTTCAGTAATGAGATCCTCCCCCCCAAACCTGTCTGGCTTCAGCCCAAGCTCTAATCCTGACCGCTCCCTGGCCATCTGCTCCACATCCAGTGTTTCTGCTACTCTTGGATTCTGACTCTGACCCTTTCCGTCCCATCCCGCCCCGATCCCTCACCTGGCTTCACCCAGCAGGTTGCCCTTTGGTCTATGCTTGTGTCATGGCTTCACTGGGGAAACGTGTGCAATTGTAATGTTTACTATGCAGATCAAGGGCTGCAGATTACCACTCACCTTCGTCACCCATCCTGCACTCTGTGTGGCAGCTAGCACTCTGCTTTGACTCTCCAGTCTGATGCAGCTCGCAGCATGGCCATGTTTATTCTCCTATGAGCATCAGCAGAGACACTGTTTTAACGGTTATGTGACAGAGCTACTGTACTGTGACTTTTAATAGCGTTTCTCGTTGCAAAAGTGATTCTGGTGATGTGGCTACCAAATACAACAGACAGTGTTCACGCAAAGCGACTGTATATTGCCCTCGAAGCATGCTGATTAATATTTGCAGCCATTTTGTAGACTGCAAAGAAAAAAAAAACAAATGAAAACAACAGCACTCATTATGGAGGATGTTAGCATCCATTCAGTACATTTGACAAAGAATTCTCTGTGAAACCATATAAAGTGCATGGTAATATTGTTTTGTACCTTTTGATAGAAAAAGACCCCGTCTTGATGCCTGGTTCACGTGTGTCTGTACTCAGTGTGAGCTGTGTGTTAATCTGTCTGTGATACTGCTGAGCTTGACTGTCCTGAGTTGAGGAAATGTGAACTTAGTTGCGATTTGATTGTGCCTACAGTTGTGCCCACCACAATTGTGTCACCAACATCACGTGTGCCTGTTTGTGCTGCACGTGCTTTTTCAAGTGCAAGAAATATTCTCTCTCCTTGTCCTGTTGTCTGATCTGCTGTAAACTCTCTGAACTCTCCTGTACGGATTTGTTTTGGATGTGAGTCACACCGCAGTACCTACTCCGGTCTCAGCTAATGGCCCTGAAACACGTCGACGGTATATGTTGTAACGTGACTCCCATCATGAACAATGTATACACTCGCACGCAGGAGCCGCAAATCTGCTCTTCCGTTCTGCGCTCGCAGCCTGTTTTTCATTTGCTGTTGGAAGCTCTGAAGCGTGGTTGAAACTTGGATCACTTAGACATACCTGTGGCTTGGATGTTCAGTTTGCAAAGAACATCCATCCACTGTTCCTCAGTCACAGAGCACATTAACATAGTCACACTTCACTTCTAGTCCTTTAGCACACAGCAGTCAGATGCGGTTTCGGCTGCATTCTGACCTTTGTCGGTGTAAAATTGAGAATTTTGGTTGCAGAGCCGAGACATTGCCTTTCATTGTGGCCAGTTCTGATGTCGTGGATTAGAGCAGCATGTTTTTTTGCCCAATGAGAACTCAGGAAAACAGGCAGCATGAGCGACGCATCCATCTGTGAGGCCGAGTCAGAACCATTTCCTGTTCCATTCATGTTGAGATGGAGAGTTATGGAGTGTGTAGAGTGAAAAGTGTTGATGAGGCGGTTTTGGTGGGTGATGATGAGAACGTTAATGTTGGTACAGGTCATGTTGATCATATGATGGTAAATAAGATTCCAAGTTAACCATATTATGCACATTAAGTGTGAAAGTTAGACGAATCTAACAAATGAAGGTGAAGAATATCACTGTCCTGAATGCATTGCACAACACTGAATAACTTATTCTACATTTTACATAATTTAAAATGTGTTGACTGATTTATTGATTTCTTTTGCTGTTCTTGTATATACATTTAAAGTGATGTTTTTGATACTTTTTATTTTGTGCTACCGGAGTTCACCTGTTTTCACCCTCAGATAGACAATGTCGCATCCACATTTCTCAGGTGTCTTCTGAATGTTTGCAGATGATCAACTTTTTATCATATTTTCTAAAATGCAATCAAAGTTATCCTGCATTTTTAGACATATATATTTTTGCACTGCAGTGCATTTGCATGAGTATAATGCACACTCACAGTTTAAAGCATGTTTTTTTTTCTGCATATTCACACAGTATGTTATAGCAGATACAATTATACAATTCATTATGGAGACGTATGATGCCGGCTGTTAGTTAAAAAATAATGATGCTATCAGGTCATAATGTTCAATCTAATAATTCATAATCAAGCCATTTGTCTCCTTTGATTGACAAGAGAGTGAGAGATACTTGTTTTTAAATATTATTCCAATACGTAAGAAACTAGTCCAGGTCTTCAGATATCTTCCCTGCTATGTGAACATTGAAAATCTATGCATGTTGTTATCCTTGAGTGCTACATTTATTTTGAACAGATGCAGATGTAAATGTACTGGTACATTCGTACTGTAGAGTATGCATGACTTAACACCTGCTTTGAGCAGAGCTAACTTCTGTAAAGTTGTTAACAGCGTCTGAAACATATCACCCCCCCTTTTTTCAGTGTTGGCATATGTTTCCCGATGTGGCAGAGTTTTATACTGTAAGAGCATTTTCTAAATAATAGCTCGAACTCTAGACTGATAAATATAATCCGTCCTCAACAGAATTTCAAGGAGAGCCTGATAAAACAAAACGTGCAAATCCTCAGACTTGCTTGTTTGAACACTCAACCGGGAATTAGAATTATGTTTACCCCCTAACATCTGATGTGTTTAATCTAATAGGATAGAGATAATAGGGGTAGTTTTATGAATGAATCAGGTGACCTTTGATGTTTGACTTGCCCAGCTACTAACAGTTTTCAGACAGATCTTTCTCCTGTTATTTTCTCTTCTCTGAGAACATCAGTTCACCTTCTCACAAATACAAATGCTGCACAGTGGTGGAAAGATGTTCCTCATGCCTTCTACTGTTGGCAATAGCACAATATGGGTATTGTATAATAAGTAATAATGGCATGACCTTGCACATCTTTGAAAATATTAGCAGTCTAGTGGGGGATTAAGCTTTCTGTTCTATGCTTTGCATCCTAATAGGATTGTGCTTGAGCAAGTGATGTACTTGACGTGGAAGCACAGCAACGTTAGACCATAGATTTAACTGTACAATAGGATGGTATCAGTTGTGACATGAAGTGTATCAATAACATTGTTTACTTCGTTCCTGTTTACATGTAAAAACATATTGAAATGTATAAAAATAATGTAACATAAAATAATTTGGATATCACTCTTTTCTGTAATAAATCATGGATTGTATCTTTTAAATCTAATCTGCTCTCTTCATTTTGTTTCTGTTTTGTATAAAAACAGCCTCTGGGCCCAGATATCAAATTCAAGACTATCCAAGTTTAGCTGAATTTGCTTATGGAACAAACTCGAGCGCAGCAGAATGCAGAGATTGTTTTCTTTTTTCCCCTGCTATTATCACAAACCACAAATCTACTTGCCAAAGAGCGTTCATATAACACATTGTTAAGAAGATTGTGTCTCTATGACCAAACCTGCTATTTGAGTATTGTAGGATTTTCCCACTACGTTATGAATGTTAGCTGCCACTGCTGCTCAGCCTTCACTTCTAACTGCTTTTCCGTTTGTGTCATGTCGATTAACGCTGGCCTTCATTTTTTTTTTTTTTACAGTGAAATCTAAACACTCCAGAAGATTTTGTTTTACTTTGAGCTGTGATGACAGATGTTTCATTATTTTATCATTTCCTATGATCTATCTAACCATTGGACACCACACAAACATTTTTCCTTTACCTCGTTGACCAGAAGTAACAGAGGTTAAACACTGGCCTGAAAAGCAGCGGTTTCACGAGAAAAACAGCAGTTCGGAAATGGCTTTTTTATGCATTTCTGTCTTGTATTGCCTCCATCCACCATATAAATGTAAATGTTGTGTGCCACTGGAAAACTTTGAGGGATGCTGAGGATGCAGATCTGTGGGCAGGAGTCCATGCAAAAATGATAGTGTGTATTAAAACAAATAATAAAACAGGGGGAAAAACATAACACTTAAAATTGAAGCAAGCTGCCACCTACTCTCCTACACTGGCAGAAGTGCTCAGAGCCTTTTCTAAAGTAGAAATAGAGCACTGTAGAAATACGCCATTACAAAGTAAAAGATCTGCTTTATGAATTCCCTCTGTGTTGCCGAGGAAGACTTCCTGTAGAGGGCTTAGAGATAATTTACCTCTTACGTAACCCAAAATCCTACGAGGTAAAAGTCAGCAAAATGTATCATTGTATGAAAGGTAAAAGTTCTTGCTTTATGGAAAAAATGGATCCGTGACTGATATATTATTATATAACCTGTTATTAGATTAATCCCGATGCATCAACGGGAAAGTAGCATTTTAATGTTGTACTTGGTTGAGGGTGAGCTAGTTTTGGCTACTTCATATATAGCTCAGTAGTTTAGTTCCCTCTGATGTGTCACAAGAGAATGAGGAGTTTTGAGATGACTAATGGGGTGGGAAAGAAAACAAGCTCTATACAAAGATTTGTAATTTTTTTTTCTTTTCTCTAAACTTCCCTTTATTGCAACATTTTGGATAATTGTATCTCTTTGTTGGCCCTTACCAACTACTAAAGATACTGCTTTTTTAAGGGGTCACAAGCCAAAAAGGTTTCATCTTTAATATTGCATTGTATTTTATAAGCTTGTCATGTGTTTTTATGTCGGATCTTAATCTTTGAAGTAACCAGTATAACTGTATAGCTGTTAAATAAATGAAGTGGAGTAAAAAGTACAATATTTCCCTGTGGAATTTAGTTAATGGAAATACTCAAGAAAAGTATAAGTACCTTAAAATTGTACTTCAGTACAATACTTGAGTAAATGTACTTTCTACCACTGCCATGTGACTGGCCTTTACCGTCTCAGCTTCACCTTACTGGAACCTGCCATCTACTCAGGTTACAACAGGGTGAACATGACCGATACAAAGCTTTCAAAAAACACACAATAACAGACAAAGCATTAAAATACGATTCCACTGTTACTGCTAAACTTCACACTTTATGGGCACACACACACATACACACACACACACAGCTATAAGTGCACCAACATTAATAGGATGTAATTTACTACAGAAGAATTTTATACTTCATTCCACAACTTGACAATGTCTGATCATTCACTGCTTAGAGCACCTAATGACGCATTCCTGTTTTAATTATCACCGATGAAGCAGATGATCTTCATACACACAAAAAACAAACAACATAAATAAAACTACACAACGTAAACATGCGTTCGATTTGTTTAACCTGACCTGAGATAAATTCATGGATTAACTGAGACGTGGGACTGAAATGAATGAATTAACACATGTTGAAAATAGTGCCTAGTGAAAGGGGATGGACGCAGCCTTTTGAAATATCTGCTTGTTACAAAAAGAAAGATGCTCTAGTTCAACACAAACTTTATTCTCCAGCACCGTTTCACATTGTTCCATCAGTTTGTGGAGTTTTCTTCAGGCCACCAAAGTTGCTTACTTTAAGATCAAGGAACTTGTGGGTCTGTCTACCAATAAAACAGAAGCAGCATTATTCATATTGTGAGTCAAGCATTTTTCCAGAGCAGACATAACTACATAACCACAGCATCATATATCAGTGCTTTAACCACTTTCCCTCTCCGACAGCCTGCAGCCATTAGTTCTTGGTCTCTTTGAGCACCTCCAGGTGACTGATGTTATTCATACGGCACAGATTTACAGCACAGGTTAGGAAGGTAATCACTGGGCCAGTGGAGGCTGCGGCCATAAATCCAGCTGCACTGAGGTGTAAACAGGAAAGGGAGCCAAGGATGACCAGCAGGGGACAAAGGAGTCACGACACTGATGTCCACAAATCATAAGTGCTCTCTGCTAGCTGGGTTCAGGAAACTGTTTCCAGCATTACAGAAGGAGTGTTTACTGCCCCATAAAGTTAGCGTGTATTTATTTTAGGAGATCTGTTTTCGAGATCAAACCAACCAAATATGTTAACTAAACACTAATTCATTTGAGTGGTTGAAGAGTTATTAAACATTCAAAATGGATCCTTGTTTACAGTTTGTCAGAGAAATTCTTATCAGCATATTGAATTTGAATGTAGTCTTAGTGCTCATCGTGCGCTCATATCTATCCAATAAGATGAGTTTTAAGCATTTGAACTGAAAGCACACCTGGAAAATGAATTTTGTCAGGCAATCAGCATGCATAAAGCGAAAGATCTGTCTTTGAAGTTTTCACATTTAAATTCATTCAGCAACTTAATTTTTCATGCAGAGCAGGAAAAAGAAAAAAACCAGCTTGGAGCTTTAATCGTAAACTAAAATATGAGCTTGAAATAAAAACACAAATGAGCCTCCAAGCTCACAGTATGCACTGTTGTACACATTTAACACCTGTTATTTTAATCATAGTGTGAGTTACTAAAAAACATTTAGTCTAAGGCCATTTCCTATGAAATAATGACATTTTATGCAGAATTTCTAACCACAGCGCTGTGTATTTCAAGCAATAAAAATGTATTAAAATCTCATATTTTTTCTATAATGCATTTTGCACAGCAGCTGGAGAAGATAGCAGTGCATCAGGTATAATGGTACAGCTGGGTGACAGAGGGGTGAGATTCATATATGAAGCGTGAGTACCAGGAGTGACAGATGAGTTAACCTGAGTTAAGTCCGCTGCACACAGAAGCAGCAGCCCCCAAATTACTTTGCGGAGCTGGATGGATGACAGCGCTGACACCTGCGCGGAGGGTCAAGGTAAAACCTGCTATCAAACCTCCTGCAGCACCAGGACACAAGTGATCAGAGTCAGTTTGATTCATTCTGCACAAACTATATATTATCTACTAATAAATGATCATCACCATCAATTCCATTCATATTATTAGTGTCATTATTATTGGCTGTAGAAGAGTATTTGTATGTTGGCATGCCGTAGAATTTATATAAAAGAAAGCATAATATTGTATAAGTTATGTACATGTGTGCCTTTGTAAACCATAAATATTGTTTTTCATTTACTTGTACAACTTTTCCTCCCATGTAAGATGCAGCCACTGCCACTAAAGTGACAAGTCCAACATCCACCATCTTGTCCTCTCATGTAGAAATGTGTTCACAATTTTTCAAGACTATCTTAAAAAAAAAGGTTTGCATATTTTGCACAAGAGGAATACACTGTTAGAGGAGACAACATACTGCAGCACAAAACAGTATGATGAACAGAGTGAGGAGGCTATTAAATCTAAACAAACATCATATCTTTCTGAGTTTGTCTAAGGGTCCTTAATGTAGACAAACAAGTCCTCTGTTTGTATTTAGTGTCAGTGGGGGAGCAGAATCTGGTATGTCTCTCAGTCTAATAGGAGCTGTATCTCTGGATTATCGGTTGATTGAAAACAAACTGTAGATGTACCTCCACTGGAGAGGGTCCAACACACATATTATCTCTCAGAGGTGGGGTCACATCCGAGGGAAGAGGTTATTCATCATCAACATTATTTCATTTAATACCACTACGATGGTAGTGACGGTAAATCCAACCCTCATAAACCCACTTTCGCTTTTACATATAAATTTATAACCTATAGTGGGTTCATTTTTTTCCCAAAGGATTCGTGACCTCATTCCTTTTAAACAATGGTGAGTGTGTGGGGTAATGAAAAGTGTCATCATTCAGCTGTGGTTTAGCTACATGTGTAGGAAGAGAGAGCGAAAAAGACTGCTGTGCTGTGGTTATAATAACCATAGTAGGTGAAAGATAGCACACTATGATCTTGTGGCTGCATTGCATAATGGTCTGTTGAGGCTTCTAACAGTGGAATGATTACGCCCTCTGCTTCAATGGATTCCTCCCTGTGTGATTGTTGAATGTCAGTGCAAAAAAGTGAATTTGTTTACTTAGATACAGCTGATGAATGTCTCATTTGAGTATTATATGCACATAGAGGCACATATATCACCTAGCTCTGTGCAACCCTGCAAAATTTGATTGAATATAACGTACAGGTGGCATTACAAGATGAAAATTTTAAATCGCCATCATGGATTTGACACAATTTTTGTAAAATTCATCCTCATAATAAACTCAAACATGGTCACCATTAGCCATTAGCCAGCATTACTATTGTTTTGCTACAGCTCTGGATCTACAAGATTAGCAAGAGTCTACAGATGCTCTGTGAGGCTGCGCCTAGTCAAAGCAGTGGTTTTAGGTACATGCTCATGTCAGCATGCTAATATGATCACAATAACAATGCTAACATGCTGATGTTGAATAAGTATATTTACCATGTTCACAATCTTAGTTAGCGTGTTAGCATGCTAACATGCAGCACTAAACACAAAGTACAGCTGAGGCTGAGGAATGTCATTCATTTTGTAGGGATTTGGTTTTAAGCCAGTACTGGACAAACTGCAATTTTGACCTGATGGTGCTACAGGAAAAAAGTAAGGCATACCCAAAGTTATAAATCAACTTGAGGGGGGTATAAACGTTTGTACCAAATTAAATGGAAATCCATCCAATAGTTGCGGGCAGAGATTTTGCTCAAAAGGACAATGTCAACATCATAGTGGTGCTAAAGGAAAAGCCAGGGAATCACCAAAGTCATCTAGGAACCATATGGGCTCGATTGAAAACTTTGACCTACTGGTGACGCTACAGAAAAAGTCAAAGGATCACCAAAGTCATTAGGATTCATCCATTGGGTGGCACAAACGCCTGTACAAAGTTCCATAGCAATCTATCAAACATTTGTTGAGATATTTCAGTCTGGATCAAGCATACAGCCATACCACTAGCATAGCTAAAAATTCACTTTAACATTTTACGTGATCGCAATAACAAACCTGGTGATTGTTCACTGGCACATGTGCTCTCTGGATGCTTTTATAATTGATTGTTAATTTAGCAGTAGACATTAAAATTTCTTCAAGACCTGGTTTCAATGAAAGGCTATATGAATAACTAGCTCCACTGCTAATAACTGTCTAAAAACTTCTCTCATGTGAATTATAAAGTAACAATTCTTCTGGTTGACATCTGATGAGCATGAGGTTATTAACATCACAGAGACTATATGAGTCAGCCGCCTGCCTCTGCAGCCTCCCACGCAGCCTGCAGGCCCTCGACCCTCCTGCTCCCACAGATCATCACTGTGAGGAAACCCATCACCACCATCTGAAATGCATCTGTCCAAACTACAGCCCTCAGACCTCAGTACACACATGCATGCCCTATCTCTGTCTCTCACACACATACACACAAACACACAGACACAACATTATACAGTAGAGAGGATCAACAAGAACATCCCTTCTACTCCACTAAATTATATTTGTTGGTACATCTGTTGCTACATCTGCTTTCAGGCAGCTTTTCCCTGCAGTGCCCTGCTCTGCCTTGGCGAGCTGGTCAGTTTACTCTATCAGTGTTTATGTTAAGAGACACTGTATTTATTCAGGTGTTTCACTTAAGAAGAAACAGAAAGGCTGCACGCCAAGAGGCATGTCTTTGCTTGTATCCTTCACCCTACAGCGTGTTCAGCGGTACAACAGTGATTTTCAAACAGCTCTTTTTTTTCTAAAAGCTCAAAACAAAACACACACATTTATGGGGTTTTGCATTTGTTTAAACTTCAAAATCATTGTCACAACTTTATACTGACCGCAGTGCTGTGGTGCAGTGATGACATGACTTACAGATGCCATGACTGATATTTTTTTCACCCTTTTGTCACCCCTTAGTGATTCAGATTGAGAGTGAGTCATGACCCAGATTGTGGCAAAAATAGTGGCCAAGAATTTTAGTAAGTCTATAGGGAGAATGAATAGGTCTGCAGTAATAAAAATCTAATTAAATATTTATAGAGTGGCACTGAGTAATATTCTAGTCAATATTTTTTTATACTAACAATGGCAATATAATGTGAATTAGGTCATTTATAGTGATGAACCCACAGAGAATTATCACCAGACTCTGCAGTTCCCCTCAGCTCTACAGAGCGTTTGAGCATCTTTTAGCTCGTTGTTTTGATTTCACCGATTCTCACTGCTCTCATTGACATCATTTCCAGAAGCAGCAGGCAGCTATTTCAGCAAAACAAACTGATAAAAACCCAGTGTTCGCTATCTGCCCCAAATGGTAGACAGACAAAAATGAGCAACCACTCAGTGAACAAAGTGCAGCATTTAGCAGCTGAAGAGCCAGATGTTTCCATCAGGAGGCCAAAACAGAAAACAAAATGAGGGTAAATTTTGGACTTACATTCACCACATGGCCCGAAACATGACTAAAGCTAAAGTATCTGTATCTGCTAGATGTGTAAATAGGTAACTGATTTCTAACACATTTGGCATGTCGACTTTCTAAGATGTTAATGCATTTACACCTTTACTTGTTTTGCTGCCAAGTGGCAAACGAAAATAAATGATAAGTGTTTGAAATACAGCTCAGAGTGAACAAATGACTTGAATGATGTTCATAAGTCCTCACTCAGCAGTGTTTATTTAACATTTCTAAGATAGTTTTGAAAAGCCAGCGAAAAGCCAAATTCCAATCCCTCAATATTTGATTACTCTAAATGGTCATTGAAAATCCACAACAAAACAAAACAGAACACTGATTAAAATTGCTGTGTGAAGTGATTTCAATTCAATTCAATTTTATTTATGTAACGCCAAATCCTAACAAAAGTTATCTCGGGGCACTTTTTACATAGAGCAGGTTTAGACCGTACTCTTTAAATTACAGAAACCCAAGCACCTAGTGACAGCAGCAAGGATGAAAAAAAGGAGTTGAACCTTGCGTGAGGGTGTCACGCCTGCTGCTTCATCTCCACAATCATCTGCATTTGATTAAGCAGCCTGTTTGTCCGTTCACTCACGTCCCCTGTCATTTCAGTTCCTGATGGGACTTTTTCAGACATTGTGACATGACAAACCAGGTAGACCATAAGTGAAATTAACAACATCAATAAAGGCTGCACTTCACTTGGCACACTGACTCACTATCAATTACACCTGTGCTTTTCCTGCTATGACAAGTAAAGAGTGTGTGCTGTATAAAGCTCCCAGTATGTAACTATATTTGCCAAAATGCCCTAGTTTTCTGCCGGATTGACTAAAATGCATCAGTGTTCCCACCTTGTTTTCTTGTATCTGCCTTCCTGTTTTTTGAATCTTCAATCCCAGCAAGTTTTTGGACTTTTGTGTGTCTGCTTGATCCCTTTTGGTTTTGTTTGCCACTGCTGACAGCCTACCTGTTGCCAGCTCATACCCTTCCTATCAACAAAGTAAAGACTGCTTTTATCCTACTGCTCCTGTCTGCTGAGTCTACATGTGGGTCTCAATCCAAAATTGTTAGAGGAAAGAAAGATACACAGCAACTTCTGCATACAGACACTGAAATACAGGTCTGTCATATATCATTATTCCTAAAACTTTCTTCCCATTTGCAGGATGCTGTGCAGCAACAAAAACATTAACCCCCTGCAGCTCCACATACCGTATGGGATATGGGTAGATGGATCATCAAACAGAAGAAAAAAATATTTCCATTTCCAGCCCTGTGTTTACAGCTCACCATATGTTTCCAGTTTGTGCGCGTATTCCTGACATGCTGAAAGCCGTATCTGAGACCACCCTGTGATGATGTAATTATCCAAGACAGGATACGCAGCAGAGGGGATCGTAGCCCAGGGGACCCTCTCTCGGTGCAGTAATATAATCACCTGACTGAAGTCATCAGAGTGAACACTAAATACACTCTCACAGTCTGGGAATCCAATAGAAATGCTTCAACTGTAAACTATAAGATTGATTAGAAACTGAAAAAATCAATTTATTTTTCCTTTGACATTATATATATTTGTACTGTAGTTTATTTGGCCATATTCTTGATTGTTTTTCTTTAACTAGTAGGGAAGTTTTATTTATTTTTTTGTTCTATTTTGAGATCAGTGCTCTAGTCACCACTTGTTTGGTGATTCTGCGTCATCGGAATTTTACTTGATTTATCAAAAGCGTTTGACACTATTGACTTTGAAATTCTTCTTAGCAAACTACAATATTATGGTGTCAGAGGCACAGCACTCAGTTGGTTTAAAAGCTGTATGTATGGGAGGAAGTAATATGCATATGTAGCATATGTAAATGGTCACAAATCTCAAAGTAAAACCGTCTAATATGGTGTCCCTCAGGGATCCATTTAAGGGCTGCTCCTCTTCATTCTGTATATTAATGATTTTGCGAATTCCTCTAGCATTTTACATAAAGTATTATTTGCTGATGATACACATTTATTCTTATCACACAAAAATCTCAATGATCTGCAAAATATTCTAAATGAGCAACTGGTTAAGGTGAATGGTTTAAATGTAATATATTATCCTTAAATATAAGCAAGACAAACCTTTCACTCCAATAGAAATCGAAATAATGTTGAACATGTTTGTATCAAAATAAACAGTTGGGACATTGAGAGAGTAAAGTCCATCAAATTCCAGATGTTCCTTCATACTGATGAATTTTTAAACTTTAAGGGCCATATCAATGAACTGACGAAAAAATTTGAGGCTTTGAGGTCTCAAATTGAGGCTTTTTCTTCCACTTGAAGCACTTCTAACCATGAAAATTACTGTAATGTTATATGGTGCAATACTTTTCCTAGTTATCTTGAGAAACTACAGATTTTACTGAGGAAAGTTGTACGTGCCATGTCACGGTCATAGGTAAATGCTCCCACTGACTCTGTTTTCCACGGCCACAGTCTTCTGAAGCTCACTAGATGTAATATCTTTCCAATGCTTGTATAATGTATAATGGTGTATCTGTGCTCAATGACAGACTTTGTGACCTTATTCCGACTTACCTTCCCTCGTATACATACATATAAGACTAGAAAAAAGCATCTTATAAAGGGTAAGAAACATACAAGCTTCAGTGTGGTTTGCAGATGTCCGCAGGTGTGGTATGAGCTTGGTAACGCTATAAAAATGTCATCATCTGTGTCTGTTTTCAAAAAGAGCTTAAGGCAGCAGTTGCTACTAAAATATGATGAAGCTAGAATACCCTGAATGGCTGGGGAGGTCTAAACTAGTTATTCCACTCTGAAATCCATTTAAGCTGTACTGTTATTTCCACTTGCCATATGTCTCTATTTATTGTATCTTACCTATTAAATCAATGTTTAGACAGATGGAATAAATGTCCTGGGAGCATTTTGTAATACCTTTTAGTTTCTTAGCTTAGTCTTAGGTGTTTTGTAGGTTGTAAATTATACTGTATAATACATGCACATTTTAAATCTAGACAACATGTTAGTAAACACACATTTTAAATGCTATCTGCTTAGTGTCTAGGCCCCTATTCTCAAGCTTCAGATAGCTTATCAGGATGTCCCATTTCACATATCACCATTATGTCTTATATGATTGTAATTTAAGTGATTTGTGAATAAAGTGAACTGAACTGATCTGAAGTGAACAGATCTGTAGGCTTGAGACTTGAACTCGAGTCAGAATTAAGCCACAGAACTGGTATTGGGACTTGCTTCCTGTGTGTAGAAATGATTATAAGCAGGCCTTAAACATTTATTATGTTTGCCCTGTGCACTGAAAGGACTTGGTTGTGCTATGTAAAATATAACTTTCAAAGGAAACATAACACATTATAAAGAAAATGTTCAAAATGCTATTTTATAGGTCAGCATTGGGAGACCTTGAAAGACAACAATCTTGACTTGAAATTTGCATATGAAGACTTCTGTTAGACTAGAAACATGACAACTGCGAGTTCTCTCAAAACACTCAAAAACAGCTCGGGCTATTGCATTGTAGTGTGAAATGTAAATTAATATACTGTATGTTTTTGTATTTTGACTGACATTAGGGTTTTTTTAAGCCCTGAAAAGGTTTCAGAAACTGAAGAGACAGATTAAATGCAAATATAGCTGCTGGTTATTAATAGAATGTAACTGAATGACAGAGACAAAATAAAAAATTCCCACTTTAAATCCAGACTCTACACATTGTTTAACATATGATCTAATTGCTCTTGTATGAATTAAAGGAAGAGCAGCAGGCTCATGACTCTGCACTTCCACTGTGTGGTTGGACTGGCTGGGGGACTCCAGGGGCCCTCCTGACTTTAACAGGCAGTCTGTGCCTTTTAGGTGACGGGGGGCTGTGTAACATGAGTCGGGATGAAAACTGTGCGCTGGATCCGACTACCAGCGCAGATGCTCTTCGCCAAGGAGAGAGAGGAGGTGCATGATGGATCCCGTCCCACTGCTGCTCATCATAGTCGCATCTTTACCATGTTACTCGGCAGTCTACACCGGGCCCCTCCAACCGGAGATCTCCAATGGCACCTTCCATCACTTCTATGTCCCGGACGGAGATTACGACGATACTGAGGACCCGGAGAAGTGCCAGATGCTGTTTAAATTCTCGGATGTGTATCCGTGCGGGTTCTCCGAGGAGAGCGACTCCGTGGTGCGGGACGACTTCATCCTCACCAAGCTGCAGGCGGAGGACGCGGCGCGGCTGCTGGAGAGCATCGGCCGGACTGTAGCGCACGACCTGGACGGAGAGGACAGCTACGGCAAGTTCCTCCGGCGGGAGATCTCACAGATCGGCGAGGCGTTTTCCAACGTGGACAAATCCCTGCTGGAGCTGGAGGTGAAGTTTAAACAAAGCCAAGAAACTGAGCTGAGAGAGGAGCAACAGCTGAACGGTCATGTGGTGAAACAAGTGGGTGACATCAGGGACAGTTTGAGGGAAACTACGGACATCTCTGTGGGACTGAAAGACAAACATGAGCTGCTGGCTCTCATCATTCGCAGTCATGGTACTAGACTGAGCCGCCTGAAAACAGAGTTTCTTAATGTAGGATTATAATGGGGTTATGGCAGCTTTAGTGTGCGTGTGCGTGTGCGTGAGAGAGAGAAAGAGATGAGACCCTCCAGTTCAACAAACAACTGGAAAGTTCATTGTGGCTTAGGAATATTACTCCATAAGTATCTTGAATATCTCTGACTTCTGGTTATCCGCGTTTCTTGGAAATGTGTCATTATAGGGAGCTCAAACAAAAACACCAACACATTCCTCTGAGTCATGAGGGGAAAAGGAAATGTGAACAAAAAATATGTCTGCAAGGAACCCTCTGTGCCACCTCTGAGAAAGACATTTATTCAGAAGAGAGAATGATAATAAAATTCCTTCCAAGTGGATTTATTGGCCTCTGAATTAATAATACAGCCACATTTCTGTCTGTATGATTTAAATTATGCTGTTTACAGTCATGGGTTATTATAACTGATCAAATAAAAGCTTAATATTCATCTTAATCTTCATTTTGGTTGTCAAATTCATGAGTTTTCTGTTAAATATCTTACTTATTTGTCCTGAAACATACAGTGTCATACAGCAGTGTTTTGTAAAACTCCATCCTTTGAAGCTTGAGGTTTTGCAATGAAACCTTTGAAATCTGAACTTTTAAATTTTCAGCGGTGGAAAGTGACCCCTCCTCTCCTGTCATGTCTTTACATCACCATGTTTTGTTGTTGGCGCTACAAGTGGCAGTGACTCCACTGTCCCTTCAAGTGGCCCCGGTTAATTGGCGTCTGAAGTATGTCACTGCCTCCCGCTTCCATCTGGAAGTCATCGACTGGAGTATGAAATATGTTTGTCCGAAGGCAGCCGCTGTTGGCATTATCTACCCTTTTCTCTGTCACAATCTATAAAAAAATGCGGTTGATAGGAAATGTTGTTGTGTTGAAATTCTCCGTTGCTTTGGATGATGTCATTGTACTGAAGTTAGATGTACAGCTTGTTTAAATCGCTGTCAAAATGCTCCAGTTTGACTCTTCTGCTGTGTCGACATACAGAATCTTATTTCAGACGCACTGTTTGTGAGGAAAGTTGCTTGGAATTCCTGAAAGACATTAACTCTGCCCTGAAGGGTCATACATACAAACCAATCCACTGTCAGGCTGTTTTAATTTGCGGTGCCTTGAATTTAATATTTTGAATGCCTTTTGCTAGTTATCAGTGTATTTAACTACCATTTAAAAAGCTTTTGTTCCAGCCAACGTCTGAAACAACCACAAAGTAACTGCCATAAGCGTGCCCACTTTTTTACAGAGATAATGTCTCTGCAGATGTGAAGGAGCCAGATGGGCTGCCATGGGCGCAACTGGGTGTGATTTCCTCTGTCTGGTTTTCCTCACAGTCCAGCTTCCCCTGAGGGACCCCTTTTTGAAAACAGCTCTGTGTAGCGCAGCACAGTGTAGGCCAGCCCTGTCAAAAAACCCGGAGCTGTAGGAGCTCCATGAACACAGAAACCCTATATGTCTATAAGGCTCTTAATTTTCAGGGGCACCGCACAGGGTTCCAAAGATTTGATTAAAAGATTTGGTTAGAATTTCCACTGTAAGGTAGCAAGGCTCACGAAACCTCCCAGTAAGACCCACCCATCTTACCTAATTTGTCTTTTTTGGCTCAAATCATTAATTCCTCCTATAGACAAATATTTTTTCTGTGAATGGGATTCAAGGTCTGTTGCTTTGAAAGCAGGAAGTCCTGCTGTTAGAAGAATGTATTCTCCTCACAGACATATTTTAAGGACAAACAAAGAAAGGTCAGGAATGCGGACCAGAGTTGACCTGAGAACACACTGATCCCTCTCTGTGCACATGCCTGCCTGGTGTTATTATTAGACAGATGAGTGCTATTTAAATACTACAACTGCTACTAGTCCTATTATTATCACTGCAGTTAATAATAATAATACTACTTCCAGTAACTACTGTACATCTGCCACTGCAACTTTTTTACTTAAGAGTTGCTTTAAGTTAAGACAGAAACTGGTGATTGTTCACACTTTAATAATAATAGAATGACTTTAATCATTGAGAAAACTCCATCTACTGATGAAGATGCAGCAGTTCACATGCATATGTGAGGATAATATGAAGCTTCAGCAGTCTGAGTTTGTCAGATAAAGTGGATATCTTCCACAGTTTCAGTCTTTTTAGTAAAAATGTCCATATTTGTGTCTCGACAGACAGTTTTCCTATTCAGCTGCAGTGGAAGGATTATAACAAAAAGAGGGAATTTGAGACAAACAAGGCAGTAACTTTGAAAGATAATGACTTGACTGACTAATTTAGAAGGCTGAAGCCACTTAGTATCTTCAAATAAACTTTTAAATACATTTTTGCACAGAAGGAGGCTTGTGGATTTTGGCCCCCATCACTTACATTTAAAGTGCATTATGAAGGGATCTTCTAATGCTCAGTATGAACAGGAGGAAGATTACAGCAAGTAAAATATGTGTCAGTGTTCATTTGGACAACTGACTGTTGTTTTAGGACAGAAAAAAGAGTGAACCTGTCCTTTAAATGCTCAAGTACAGAGTGTAGTGACTTTACATGTTTAAAACCTGCTGATGTTGCAAAACAACATAATAGATCATTTTGTCAGAGGTGTAAAGTAAGTACTTTTAATCTGACACTAATCATGTTCAGTTTTGAGGCACTGGCCATCGCTACATCCCTACATTTCAGAGGGAAATATGTACTTTATACTCCACTACATTTATCTGACAGCTGTAAGCTGTTGTCACTTTAAAGAGTGGGCTTTTACGTGAAGTTTTATGTGATGTAACACATGCAGTGAGCTCATAAAATTTGATTTGCTGTTTATAAAGTATTTTATATACAGCCTATAGTTCCAACTAGCGAGGAGTAATTGATGTAATTAAAACATTATAATAAACACACAGACTTGGACACATGGACTTTTCAGTGAAGAAGGAGACATCTTGTGTCCAGCAGTTAAACATCTGAGATGAAATACAGTGCTAGTCAAAAGTTTGGACACTTTCTCATTCAAGGGAATGGGAGAGTGTGTCCAAACTTTTGACTGGTACTGTATTTCATCTCAGATGTTTAACTGCTGGACACAAGATGTCTCCTACTTCACTGAAAAGTCCATTCTCAGTGTTTATGCACTGGAGGTTTCAAGTTCCCATATCACATTTGTGAAAGTTGAATGTTGGACCAGAATTAACTCCAAAGTTTTTCATCCAAAGTTGTGATGTCACAAATCATATTCGTAGGCCCACCCCTTAAAATCAGATTTTCAGTGTGCACAGAGAAACTCTGCACACATCATCAGTGAAGCTCAAACATCCAACGGCAGGAACGAGAAGAAAAACATATTTTGAGTGAAGGAGGACTTTAAGGGGAAAAAATTATGGACTATTGCATGGTGGTATTGATACTTTTCAAGAGTCGGATTACGCTGCCAGGGGGCCCAAAGGAAAAATTGCTATTGAGGGAAAATTACTAACTTTGTTGAGAAATGTGTCCCATGTGAACACAACAAAGATTAAAATAATAAAGAGGCCAAGACAGGATTTTAACAAAGAGCCTCTACATAAGATAATAATACAGCCCTGAGTCAGTCGCCCATTTTGCCCAGTGTGTGATTCAGCTTTGCTCCCACCACTGCAGTATGTACAAGTCATTCATGGGCAGTATTTAATAGCGATTTACTGCTCAGAGTATCATTGTTTCATCATCTTACAGCTTGTCAGAAAGTGCAGATAATTTTACTATAGAATTTATATTCTGAACTATTAATATTTGCAAAACCACAGTCTCCAGTGGCCAATATTGTTTTAACCAACAATCAGGATTTCTTTCTTTGCTGCAGCTGCAAATAATAAGTCTATGAAGACAATAAATATACTTTGAGCCACACAATAGTAAAGAGGAACTGCTTAGAAGTAGGGAAACTTCAGGAAATGAGTGAAGCCAGCATTTGGATTAGATGTCAGACAGATTTAATTTCTCACAGAAGTTGTGGGAAAGTAATTACAGCCCACAGTGGCTGGTATGCATGTTGTCAAAGGAAAAAATATCATCCTTTTAAAATAATCGATCATACTACAAGTGCAAGTCTGTGCTGTTGTCAGAACGTCTGAAGTATGTGATCAGTTTTTGATATATATATATATTTCATTTCTTTTTTTTAATCAATTGTTGTAGTTTAAAGAAAGAGGTTTTATACCACTGCTTCACTTTTTCCCTGTTGTATTTTATCTGGATTGTTTTATTTTTGCCAATTTTGGTCACTGACTCAAGTTTTGGTCTCTGACTTTTGGACATTTAAATGTTCAGAAGTGGTTGTATGAAACAGATGCCTGCAAACAGCTGCTGTTTAGAAACATGCTGTAAAAGTTTTGCCTCCGTTAGCAGACCTCTCTCTCTGCTGAAATACCAGTGAACTCATGTCATCATATAAGAGGAAAGAAGACAGCAAAAAGGTTTAGATTATGTCTGTTAGGCGTGTTACACAGGGGAAATAAAATAGTTTTGCATGGCTGTTTTATTTTTCAAAAATATTTCGATGGGGGTACGACCTCAAGAACAACAAAACATTTCCCTCAAACACAGTTTGGTCTTAATGCTCATATTTTTCCCTTGAATAAACACAAATGCATCTGCATACATACAATTCAAAAAGTACATGTACATATCTTGTTTTGAATGGGTACATAATGATACACAGTTGCCCTTTGAAATGTGACGGTACACATCCAGAGTTTCATCTTCAACACAGATTTCATAGTTGTGCTATTGATCTTCTGCCAGTGTTTCTTTTTCTCGTTTTTTTTTCAAACTAGCATATTTTACAGGAAGAAAATTTAACTATTCTCCTCTTGAAGAGCAAGCAATAACACTGAACAGTTCATTCATAAAGAGGGACAGAAAAAAGCACCAGAGGAACTGAAATCATCTTCAGTCAAACGTCTCCCTCTTTTTCTTTTTCATGTGAGCGAGAGCCAGTGTCCTGTGCTCTCTCCGTGCCAAGCTGTCCGTGTGAAGGCTCTCTCTGCTGAGTCCCTGGGTAAAAACTGTCCTCTGAACAGGGCTCGTCACTGTTTCAGGATGAGACAGGTGTCTGTTAGATGTGCGGCGGCCTGTCACACACAGCCGTTCTCCTGCCTGGGCTTGTGCACCACAGGGGTGTGTGGAGGGTAGAGGGAAGGAGCAAGTGTGCACAGGAAGCCAGCCAGCAACGTAAGGCCCAGTCCACCCCAAGCACAAAACATGGACCAGCCATAACCGTGACTGATGTCATCTGGTATTCCAAACATGTAGCGAGGATAGCGGGACAGTTCAAAGTTGATCCCGGCCACGCATGTGCAAAGGGAGATTATGCAGCATGTCCCTGTCAGAGAGGAAGATAAAAAAAAAAACCAAGTCAGACACGACAGCAACCCAATTTCATCTCCTCTGATGCATCATTACACCACTCTCTCATTAACAAAGACCTTACTGCCCCTGTGTGGTGACTTAGGGTAGTGGTCTTTACGTAAAGTAGCTCTCACCTCCCATGAGGAAGAGCAGTCCAGCGACATACTGCATCAGATCATGCTCCTTACAGCATCCCAGCACCCCAATGATCCAGCCGAAAAGGATGATGGATATGGCCATGCCTATGAAGCTGACCGTCATCCTCTGGAGGTCTGCAAAGCGCATAAGGAGAGGTGGCAGTGTTTTTGTTGGGGTCATGCCAAGTTTCACCACATGAATTCATAAGATTATGAAAATGCGTTTTGGGGAACTCACGGAGCGCGTGCCACTCGTCCTGCCTTATTGTCTTCGTCAGATTGATTGGCAGATTTCTTGGGAGCACCGCTGATGAGTAGTAGTATTTTATTGGTGTGCAGCGCGGAACCAATCCTGTGGATGTAAACAACACAAAAGGAGGATGTCACATAAAGCATTGCAATCAGATAAAGTGGATATCACAAGGCTCTCTGCTGCCACCCCTCCCCAAAAAAAGAAGCACCCAACCCCCCTCCAACACCACCCACCCATCCATCCACCCACACCATTGTAGAGTATTGTACGCATATGGAGGCTTCTGTTACTACAGCTTGCCCTTTTGTGCTGGAAAATACATCACGTCGATTGCATCGTAACAGTACTCCTTGTTATACTGCGTAGGCCTTGAAGGTCTGTGCGCAGCATCAGCACCTTAGCGCATTCGTGCACAAAGTGTTTACGGATGGCGCCTCACACACACACACACACACACATACACACACACACACACACACACAACAAAACACACACACACACACACATCACAAATGTCCAAAACAAACACATTGAGAAATAGTAGATATGTAAATATGTTTCCCAAAAACCAACCTTTAAAGATCAAATCCTCTGTCTCCAAGTCAAACCCCCCTCGGTGGCACTTTCTCCACAGTCCCGTGATGGTGGAGTTGAAATGCCGACTGCAGAGGGACTCCATGGCCGGGGCAGGAGGCAAGAAGTGCCGCTTAGCCCGCAGCAGCATCTCGCCGCTGACACTGGAGCCTCTTCTCTCCACATTTTTCTCCTTTGGCAACATGCGAAGTGGAAGGTTGTTGTTGGAGATGTAAATGTAGCCGGGGTCGTTTCTTTTGTTTGAATAATTCTTGCAGCGTTCCCGGTGCCTCCTCGCATCAGTCTCGTACCAGTTGTCAGTGCTGATGGCCACTGCAATCAGTCCCAAAGCGCAAAATGCCAAAAAGAGACCCGCCACGGTTAAAGTCCTCATAGCAGCCATGTTCCATGCGTTTCTCGCCTCGCTGCCGTGATAATTCCACGGGACAGCAGGAATCCGCTCCTGGCTGCTGCTGCTGCTGCTGTCAGTGTCTGAGGCGGGGAGGAAATTCAGCAATACATGGAAATCTGAGATGCAGAGGTATCCCCAAAGCCCTCATTTCTTTGATTTGTCAAGCATCGCCGAAAAGAGACAAATTCCGGGGCAGAGGATAAATAAATTTGGGCCCTGGATGAGCTATATTTTGGTTGTCTTCTCTCGCCTCTGAACTCACTCTAGCCTAGATACTGGTCAATCCAATATTTCTTTCCAGTAGATGGAGACAGAGCAAATATTTGAAAGCCCCCATGCCTGCACTCATAGCAGATCATGATCTGCAGGGATAGATTGTTACCAAAGTTTGACAAACTCATACTATAGAGGAAGTATCCACTCTCAGGTGTGTTGTTTTTAACCATCCACTGTATCACATGAGCTGCTGTTGACTAAAGTGTTCAGTTATGAAACACCGTTAGACAGATCATATCAAACTGAACAAAAGGCCTCATTTTCTCTGTCTGGCATACAGGAAACAGTTTCATCACATCCAACAGATTGTCGGTGGTAACTTTCCATCCCAGTGAGGCCACACAGATCAAGAAATACGTGAGCAGTCGGTAAAAATGACAAAAAAAAAGTGAGTCAAGTGTCAAGCAAGGATTCAGGATGAAAGTATGTCAGTGGATATAGGTAGATCTGGGTCTTTTTGGGGGGAAAATATAACAAAACCAAACAAGTTACAGAGACATAGACTGTCCATTTCAGTCATGTTTTCACTGGTTTCATTCTCATGGTCAGTGCTTCCTCAATTTAAACCATAATGCCACACTAAAAGAGGAACAAGCCAGATTCCAAACTTCACTTTTGGTTTCGGCATCTTTGTTCAATCACTCTTGAAAATTCCTATGAACAAAACTAACTGGGGATTTATTTTGACTGAAACGTGATAGGAAGAAATGAGTGAATCACATTTTTTTGCTGCACTGCTAGGGCAGTTTGATTTTTCGATTTAATCACTGAGAGTTAAATTAAAGAACAGTATCATTTGAGTTTAGTTTCATCTTGTGTTAGGAACATGTGCAGGATTACGGTTAGTGTTACTGTGAGGTCACATCACAGCAGCACTAAAACAGGAGGAGGGGGGAGAATAGAAGGGCACAGCATTGAATATGTGTGATAATAGGTGATGTCTATGTTAAATGTGTGACTTTTCCACAAATATGCAAATATGGATACTAATAAAACAGATTTTTTCGTATGGTTTGGCACAGATACACCTGCTGTTATTACTTTTTTTTCTGGGCCATAATAAGAATATTATGAATAATTATGAATGTTATGTAATTACATATAACCTACTGTCAAAACAGAAGCCTCATATCGTGAATTTCTTAACAATCATACCTCTTTTGACATACAGGAAATGCATATGTCAATATGATTGGTTCAAATATGACACTCGGCCTTCAGGAACTAGCTGATGGTATGAATTTGACAAGATTAATGTAGACTGTAGGGTCCGGCTTATTTCTCACTTTCAGTTCCTAATTTTTGGTGAAGTCAGAGCTCAGCGACATTGCGTGTGTGTCTCAGTGAAGAAACAAGAAGAGGTTTATCATTCATCACCAGCTTCAAGAACCAGAGATTCTCATGCTGCCTTGTTTACATGATGGACGGATATGTCATATCATCTGTAAGTGCAACTGCTTTACTGTATCATATTTGAGTTTCAGTCTTTAGTCGTCATAGTTTTATGACAGTAAATGGATTATTACTGTTTATGATGTGTGATTCTATAGCTGTTTCTATTTTTGAATTTGATATATTACAGTTATGTTTAAATGTCATTGTAGAGAGCAAGGTGAGCCTTTTATATTTACTGAAGACTTACTTTCAGAGTTCTGTGTGTTTAATAAGGACGTGTGTATTTGACTTCTCTGTGGAAACTGGAAAATTGAACCTTAACATAAAGTACATCCATCTTTATGTATTGACCTAGTCTGTTTGGTAACTTTATTAATTTACTTTGCTATTATGTTCTATTAAAAGCAATACAAATAAAGTTTTAAAAGTATTTCTAGCATAACAGTTGAATTCACTTATGTGTCACTCTACGTGAAAAGTACCCTAACTTCTGTTGTGATTTAGCTCTATATAAATAAAAGTGACTTAATTTTGGACACATAAAGTGACACAAAATGTATTTTCTCAATGACAAAAATCTAATATTTCCCCTCCAAAGGCTTCAGAGGAAATGATTCCAAATGAGTCAGAGAATTATCGGCCACCGGCAGAGCTGTACCCCTACCTCACTAATGTGGGGGAGATTTATGAAGGTGAGATGACTTGATTTAACCGTTAATAAACTCATGGCCACAGTACATGGCTGGGTGCCTTAACCTCCGTCGCTTCTCAGACCATAGATGGGCCTTCCACTCGGAGCGCGTCCAGCCGGCTGACTTTGAGAATTCTCCAGTAAATCACCTCACAGAGCTGCAGTCTGTGTCTCCTCAACAACTGATACAACCCTACCGCTTCAGCAGTGAGTCCCTGCCCCTCCACCTGGATCCACCACTCGCACCTCTCTCAGTGTCGCCACAAGTGAGTTCATGTTTGAAAATGTATGATGGTGCTACAACAAAAAGACAAAATCTTTACTTATGTGATCTGAAAAACTGATATGTACCCATATTGACAGAAATGTTGAGTATGATTATGTACATTACAAACCCAAAACCATCATCGTACAGCAAGAAACAAGGTCAGTTTTGAATGTGATCTTATTGAGCATGCAACAGTGTTGTTTTGCACTGATGAAAGACCATTGTGTATTACTACATTACTGTGATTCACATATTTGCTCATTGTATTTCCCCTGAGTCAAAAGACATTTACACACTGCAGTCAAGTGTTTATAAGCATGAAAGGACTAATACAAGAAAAACTAAGGTTTTGTTATTTTTTAAATTTATTTTTAGGTAAAATTGGTACTGATTTGACACTGGCAAATATGCATTATCAATTCATTTGTTGATTATTTTCTTGATTTCAATGCACATTACAATTTTAACAACACTGAAATTAACACTCATAGATATTCAGTTTACTAACAGAAGATTGAGATGACAAAGAAAATCAGCAAACTAAGCTTGAACTAGAGAATTTTGGGCATTTTTGCTTAAAAAAATTACAAATTATTAATTTTTTTTTTTTTTACAAACTATATTATATTTATTGACTAATCAGTGAATCAGCTAATGTTAATATATATACAAACTCCAGAGCTGAATACTGTATAAAATAGAAGGAGGAATGTTAAATGATATGATAAAGTCATGGCTAAAAAAGTCTAAAAACAAAATGCAATTTCAGCTACACAAATACACTCCGTGATGTGGAGAGTTGGGGATATTTTCACTGAAATGTCATCTACACCACGTGGTCTTGCTGAGCATTGAATTCTATTTTAGCAGAGTTAACTTCCTCTTTTAAGACAATGAGAGTGTTTAAACAAAAATGTCAAGCGATGAATAATAACAAACAGGAAAGTTGTATCTTTATCGCTTCTTTGTCTTAACTTGACCTACAACAAGCTTTTCTCTTAAAGATTCCATATTACACCTCATCCCTGTGCTACCAGTACCCACCCTCTGCCTCGCCGCCCCATTACTACTCAGAAGGGGAACAAAGAGGAATCAGTCCCCCGCTCGAGGTATCAGAAGGGGAGGATGAATTTGAAGACCAAAGCCACCCCTCCTTAAGGAAAGACACTAGTATGTATTTCCAACTCCAAGTTTCTGCTGACATTAAATTCTAATGTACTGAAAGTCAAAGACAAAATTGCATGACTCAGTCTCATATTTTCCAATCTAGACAACAAGAAGAAAATCCGCTTGTACCAGTTCCTCTTGGACTTGCTACGAAATGGTGACATGAGCGACAGCATCTGGTGGGTCGACCAGGAAAAGGGCATCTTCCAGTTTTCAACAAAACACAAAGAAGCTCTGGCAAACCGCTGGGGTCTTCAGAAAGGAAACCGGAAAAAAATGACCTACCAAAAAATGGCTCGGGCTTTGAGGAACTATGGTAAAACCGGAGAGATTAAAAAAGTAAAGAAGAAGCTAACCTACCAGTTCAGTGAGGAAGTTCTGAGGAACCTCTATTCACGTCAGTATCACTGATGAGTAAACAAAGGCTGTCTCTTTTTACACTGAAAATCACTAAACTCGTCAAGATTGTGTTTTGCTTGTAGATTTGCAATTTCATTTAGTTTTTTTCCACCAAGTTTTCTTACTTATTTATTTGCTCTGCCAGTGTGCCTCCTCTGTGGCATTTATTAACTTCCATATAAACGGCTTCATTTCAGACTTAAGTTTGTGTCTCTATACAAGGATGATTTAAGATCAGTGACACAAAAATTCAAATGTTATTATGTAACATTTTTGCATTGAATATGTGTAAATTAAATAAATATTATGTTTTAGTCATTTTGTCAAATTACTTCAATGAACTGAATCTATTTTGAAACCAGCACATTATGGCTGGACAATATATCGATAATATATTGATACTGTGATATGAGACTAAATATCGTCTTAGATTTTGGATTCATAATATCGTGATATGGCGTAAGTGTTTTCTTTTCCTGGTTTTGAAGGCTGCATTATATTAAAGTGATGTGAACTGACCAGACTGTTTTAGCTTTTCTATTATTTTCATTTACCCACTTAGTCATTATATCTACATTTCTGATCATCATTTATCAAAAATCTCATTGTGTAAATATTTTGTGAAAGCACCAGCAGTCATCCCTACAACATTGTCGCAATATCAGTATCAAGGTATTAGGTCAAAAATATTGTGATATTTGATTTTGTCCATATCACCCAGGCCTACAGCACATAGAGCATATTTAAGAACATGACTTCTTTCTAGCTCTGCACAGTACAAAAAAATAAGTTTTAAACCTTGTTTAAATAGCTTTACAAAAGGATATTCTTTGTCAGTCCGTACAACAAAATGCCCGGGAGGCCTGCAGGATCCACCACACAAAGCCTACACACAGGCCAAATTCAAGCATACTGTTCACACAAATGGGAGAAAAACAGGTGCAGAGAGTGGGTGATGCGATTTGTCATATATGCAAAAAACATCATGTGAACAACAGTTTAGTAGGAAGCTGAAAAATCAGGTCATAGTAGGCAAAAGATAGATAGACTACTTACAGTTCATAAATACCTGCAAAAAGTGGTGGAAGAAGTATTCAAATCCTTTACATAAGTAAAAGTACCAATACAGCAATGTAAAAATCCTCAATTACAAGTAAAAATCCTCAAGTAAAAGTACAAGTATTGGCAGAAAACTGTAGTCAAAGTATTGCAGTAAAAGTAGTGTTTCATCCCTCTGACTGATATATTATTATATATGACATCATTAGATTATTAATACTGAAGCATCAGTGTGTAACGGCATGTTACTGTTGTAGCTGCTGGAGGTGGAGCTAGTTTAAACTACTTTAGATACAGTTGGCCAGTTTAGTCCAGTGGTTCCCAACCTAAAAGTCGAGCCACTCCAAAGGGTCATCAGATAAATCTGAGGGGTTGTGAGATGATTAATGGGACAGAAAAGAAGAAAAAACAAATCTGTTTTCAGTTTTTCTGTAGCCTTTTTCATTTTTGGTGAAATATTGGATCATTTGAACATTTATTGAAATGAAAGCATGTGAGAAGTTTAGAGGGAAAAATCACTATTTGGTGGATCTGTTAACAACTCATAGACATCTGAAATGTGAGCCCGACTACACACTACTTTATGTAAGACGTCAAAAGCCAAAAAGTTTGGAAACCACTGGTTTCATCTTTAAGAATGTTTTGTATTTTAAAAGCTTGTTATATTATCCATTGTGTCAAATCTTCATCTGAAAAGTAACTAAAGCTGTTAAATAAATGTAGTTGAGTAAAAGTACAATATTTCCCTCTGAAATGTAGTAAAGTGGAAGTATAAAGTAGCATCAAATGGAAATACTCATGAAGTACATGTACATCAAAATTGTACTTAAATACAGTACTTGAATAAATGTACTTAGTTACTTTCCAGCCTACATATATACATCATTATGTGATAAATGTCTATAGTATTTGTATAACAATATAGTATACCCTCATATTATAGTTGATCCTGTAAATGGTTTTGGTATTGACATGCGCATGCGTTACACCCTTATGATAAAGTTAAACGAGCTGAGCAATGTATTCAATTAAATTACCTCACAGAAAGGCAGAAGGCCGCTACACATCATACTAACGCCTGTGGTGGTTTATCTAAATTGTGAAGAATAATTCTGCGGTATTAATTTTCACGTTATTTTCCATTAGGGTTTGCGGCCTGGGTGTTTCTTACAGGATGGGTGTTGCGGGGCTTTTAGTTGCCTAGACAGAGCACCGCCCTCCCATAACCGTTTCCTTTGACGTCACTGCATTCAGCCAATCACAGCCCAAATATTGTTTAGGTGCAAATTTCAAACCTGGTGAAGTCGACAACGAACGGGCAGCTGATAACTGTAGACTCTCCAGTATTAATAGTGCTTTTTTTATGTCTAAAGTCAGCTTTCACGTTAAGAAATATTGTTTTTAAATACACATTTTAGTGATCTACGGTGGCAACATGAGAGCGAGGTTAGTACCTTTTAATTTTGAATTAATTGCATTGTTAATTATTAAACCGTAACACTTCTGTTGGCAAACTGGTTATAAAGCTAACGTAAGTTAGCTCTACCGTGACGCACACAGCTTGTGCCACGCTTTGGGACGGAGTGACCGCTTACTTATGTTGCGATGAGTGATTCTGAATGGTATTGTTGCTTTCTTTTAATATCATGCTACTCGTGTGTTGTTATTGTTTAAGCTAACATTACAACTAATCCCACAGTAAATTACAGCGTCGAAAGCTAGCTAATGTTAGCTTGCTTACCATATCAATGGGTTGAGGCATTTGACGATAGCTCTGAGCTACCAGCAGCACTGGTTTCTGAATTTAAAATCCTCACGAATGGTGAAACTTGTTTGACTGGTATCGGGTGTTAATATATAGGTTCACAAATTTTCAAGTCTGTTTTAAAACAACAGTCATATGAACACCGAAAGAGGTTTTCCTCGCTGTATTCATTACTCCTGTTCAAACTGGTCATTAAAAATCCGCTCCATTGATCTGAAGCTTAAATGAGGCGTCAGCAGTCTGAATTAGTCATATCAAGTGGATATCTGCCAAATTCCCTCTTTGTGTCTCCCTGTTGAGCTGCAGAGGGAGTACAGTAACAAAAAGAGGGACTTTCGACTGTAATGTTGAAAGATATCTACTTGATTTGACTCATTTGGACGGCTGAGTTTCCAATAAACTTTTAAATACATTTTTGTACAGAAGGAGGCTTGTGGATTTTGGCCCCCATCACTTACACTGAAAGTTCATTATGAAGGGATCGTCTAATGGCCAATATGAACAAGAGGAATGACTTTGGCAAGAGAAACCTATTTCAATGTTAATTTGGGCACCTAACTGTTGTTTTAAGACAGGCTTGAAAAATTGTGAATCCATCCTTTGAGTCTCCAGACCACTGACAGACTCAAATGCTTTTTGTCTTTCAGTGAAGTCCATGCAGCAGAGTCTGTTGCCTACCTCAACAGAGCACTGGTCAGGTTGCAGGATATTTGGGAGGAAATAGGGATACCAGAGGAGCAGCGTGTGCAGAGAACCAATGACGTTCACAAACACATCAAAGTGAGTCCCACATCAACCGCTGAAGAAAGTCTCATGCTGATTGTTGACTTTACAGAGCTAACTAACTTATACATTTTTGATTTCCCTTGCACTGCAGGGTTTGCTGGATCTAATGATTGCTGAGGAGGAGGAGCTCAAAAAGAGATTAATGAAAAACATAGAATCCTGTCGGGAGGAACTTAATAAATTGTGCAGTGAACTTCAGCTGCCCCCCTTTGAGGTACAGTCACATTCAGGAAATATATACTTGCTTTCTCATCCCCATCTAGACAATCTGCCTAATTTTCTGGATTTTTCTGAAGGAGGAAGAAGGCTGTACCATGTTGCAGTTGGAGAAGAACAGCCGCACCCGTCTTCAGGTGATGAGGGAGCACAAGAAGCAAAGAATGGAAGAGCTTAAGGGCCTCACTGCCAAAGACAATGAGCTGTGTGATATTTTGTGCACCACCCCTTTTTGCATTGACCATGAGTCCATCCCATCACTGAAGGAACTAGAGACATATCGTGCCTACCTGGATGATCTGACCAAAGAGAAGGTGTTACTGACTTTCTTTCTATTTTTTAACAACCTACTGAGTTTTCTTAACCTGGATTGTAACGTGTATGGTTGTAACTGTCTTTTCAGGAGCGCCGTCATGATGAATTTGTGAGCATGAAGAAGGAAATCATCTCATGCATGGATGAGCTGGAGCGGCACGCAGAGACCAGTTTTGAAACAGATGTGATGTGTGAGGATGAGGAGGAGTTTTGTCTGTCAAATGACAACATTGCTGCACTTAAACTACTCCTCAGTCAGGTGATTTTTGTGTGATAGTTGCATCTAGTTTTTTGTTTAACCAAGGCTATGATGTAACAGCCCATAACATTGCGTATGATATCCTATTGTTATACATGTATGTCTTTTATGCCTTATTCCAGTTGCAAGAACGCAAGGCTGAGAATGAGCTCCTTTGCTCAGCACTCCGCACTAAGATCCAGGAGCTGTGGGAAAGACTTCAAATTCCCCAAGAGGAGAGGGAAGCACTCTCTGAGCATATGGAAAAGTCAAAGAAGAAAAACATTGCAGCAGTAAGAAATCTATAAGTTAATCTTTGACATTGCAAATAGTCATTTCAGTCATAAAAAATTGTAATAATATTGTGTTTTCTGTCCTTCCAGCTCCAGGCTGAAGTCGAGCGTTTAGAGGTGCTGAAAATGCAGAGCATGAAGAGTTTCATTGAGGCCATCAGAGCTGAGATTGCCCTTTTATGGGAGAGATGCTTCTACAGCCAGGAACAAAAGCAAGCTTTTGTGCCATACAATGATGGTGAAAAGCTTTTTTTTTTTCCTTACAAAACCTTGTTTACGCTGAATATATGCGGTAGATTATCACAGAGTTAGTGTTTGTCTCAATGCATGTTTCTTTCCACAGACGATTTCACCGAAGAGCTTCTCGACCGGCACGAGGCCGAGGTCAAGACTCTGAAGAAGTATTTCGAGGACCACAAAGAGCTGTTTCAGGGAGTCACAAAATGGCAGGAGAACTGGACCTTGTACTTGGAGCTTGACGTGAGTACTTAACTTCTGAATTTAGTGGGAAAGCATTGAAAACAAACCTTTTTTTGGTGTGGTAACTGTATGTACTTTGCATCTCAGAGAAAAGCTAATGACCCTATGAGGTTCAACAACAGAGGTGGGAACCTTCTGAAAGAAGAGAAGCAGAGATGTGACCTACAGAAAAGTTTGCCTAAGGTAAGGAAATGTTTTAAAGTACATTTTATTGACATGTTCTGTCTGCTCAGTAAACGTATAAACAGGATTGGTATCGTCGACAGTCATTAGCTTCTAAGAGAAGTTGTTAGTGGGGATTAAAAAAAACCTGTCAAATTAAATCAGTTGGCAAGAAAGCAAATGAGGTCAAGCTAACCATATGTGACGAGAGTGGAAACAGTTGAGGTTGTTGGCGCATTACCAATTTGGGCCAACAGATGGGGATATTCAAACATTCAGTTAATGAGCCATGTTTATTTGATTGTTGTGCACCAAATTTTGACAAAGGAAATTTAAAAATGGGACTTCTATGTAATGACTGACAGTTTATCTCAGTGCTAAATCTTTCCACACAAAACAAGGTCAAATTATTTTTCCTGTTTTGTTTTCAGCTGGAAAAGAGTCTGAAGGCTGAAATTGATGAATGGGAGCAGGAGCACGGCAAGGAGTTCCTGGTGAATGGGCAGAAATTTCTGGAGTATGTGAAGGAGCAGTGGGATCACCACCACACTGAAAAGGAGAAGGAGAAACTGGAGAGGGTATGCAAATACTTTCTTTAAAAACTAATTCCTCAAATTTCCCTTTTCTCAACAGTTTCAAAATGATTATATTCTTTTGTTGTTTGAAATAGCAACTGAAGAAAAGCAAACAGACTCAGGAGGACATGTTGTATGGAACCGCAGTGAGGACACCGTCCAAAAGGCGGATAGCCGGGACTCCCACAACTGGCAAAGTCAGAAGGGTGAGGTCCTGTAGCAGCTGAGTCAGATTTATCACATTTGCGTGTGTAGTGGTCTGTGGGCAAGTGTAATGAAAAGTTGACTCACCATTTTTTTCCTCTCAACACGCAGCTCAATGGCACCTCGACCTTCTCCACTCCTACCAGCTTCCTTAGCTCAGGCATCGGTGGAACCATGTGCCAGACCTCGATGGCGAAACCTCCTCTGTCTGCCAGCAAGGTATGATCACTGTGATCCTTGTGACTCATGTCATCAACAGAATCCATATTGTGGATTAGCACTCTATTTTAGGTAGGTAGGGTGCAACATTTTAGTTATATATGGATACACTCATGAATTCATTTTTTTTTTTTTCAGTAGATCATTTGGTTATATTTCCTTCCCCACCCTAATACTGGTCAACAGCTGCAGTTGAACACTTTGACTGTAATATAATAAACAACTATTTCCTGTATTCTACTTTTAGATGCGCTTAAATTAGCAGTTATGTCAAATATCATGGTCACCATTTTTACAGATGTTTTTACTGGAGATATAAGTATTCTATATATAGTCCTATAGTCTGAAATAAAGTAAAAAATGAAAGACAAACAAAAAAACACATTAACATTGTAGTTGGTCTTGTTTTTAGAGTCTTGGCCTGCGAACCCCTGGACATGGAAAAACTCCCCGTGCACTTGATCGGAACAAGGAAAACATCTCCCATCTTAATAGAAATACTCCGAGTGGCACACTAAGGTCTCAGGATACTCAAGATCACACCTTCACCTTTAACTCTATTGCTGGTTCCTATTCGGAATTTGCGGTAAATGCTGTTTTACATCTGTTTAGTCCTTAACTGCAAAAAGTCCAAACTAATAAAGGAAAGTAATCAGTTTTCCTGGATTACACCAGTAGAAGGTACCATCAAGAGCAACAATCCTCCCCTTCAGTATGTAGTATTATATAGTTCACACTGTAAATTTGAAGCTCACCATTTGGCATCACTGTTTTGGTGAATACCTGTTTGACCTGAACTTATTAGCCCTTTTTTTTAGTCTTTTTCCTTTTTTTTTTTTTTTTTTTTTTTTCTAAATCCAAAGAATGATTTTCCTTTTTTTTTGAAAATGTTTGCATCAAGACAGAGACACAGACACAATTGCATGATTATATAACTTAAGAGTTTTGATACAAGGATAAACCAATTGAAAGACAAAAAGGATTGCCAGCATGATGACAAAATTTATTAAAAATCTCATGTTTGATGTTTTGATGGTCATACAGTAACAATTTAGATAAAATTAGACAAGCCAAAAACACAATAACTCTGAGCCAGTTTCCACCAAATTAATTAAAGAAATATCTTTCCAAAATGAATATATAACATTTCATATTGCTATGACACATGTTAACATGTTTGTATATTTGACATTTTAACACTGTTATTATGAATACATATTGACAGTTAAGTTTGCTGTTTTCTCACAGAGAGAGCTCTCGAAGGCGTCTAAATCCAATGGGAAGTCGGGACTGCTGAACTCCACCGTCACTCAACACTGATGGATCAAAAGGAGCAGCTTCAGTGCCAGGAGTCGCCCAGCTCGGTGGTAGTTTGGTGTTAGTTAAAGTGGACAAGAGGGAACTTGAACTTCTTTATAAAAAATGTAAATATTTTACACCATGTGAACATTTTGAGACTCAAGTGATCCTGTTTTCATTAGAGTTTATTTCAATGTCAACTGCTGGGGCAATTTTCTCTTCTGTATATATTTTTGTGGTAAGTTAATGATGTTTGTGGCTTTAGGCGGTTGTGGCTTTTTATTTGACATTTTTCTTATGGGGATACAGCCTTTTTAAGTGAAACTTATCTATAATTCACTACTTGAGAGTTAGTACTGTAGCAGTTAGCCCATGAATCGATTGATCCAGCTGGAATGACAGCTAAATTTGCTCTTCAAAAACTTCTGCTGCTCCTGCTTTTTTAAAAGTCAACCTGTAAATAAACTTTTTAAAAGAACATTCATCCTCACTAAGTGTAATTCTTACTCTGTGTCATTTTAACTATACTGAAACGTTTTCATTACAGCCTCTGTGGTTGAGTTGCACAGATGTTAACAGCACAGTTGGAAGGCAGTATCTGTTTAGTATCTTTAGTACATTTTCCACACATACCATAGAAAATAATCCTTTCTCCATGTGAACTAGAAATGAGAACATGTTCGGCTTTAAGCCATGCGTGTCATGAGTTCTTCAAGAGCCCTCTCACGATGATTTTCATGAACGAGCAGCACTTCTTTGATGGCATTTTGTTGGAAGCCCATCTCATTAAACTGAGCGAGGAGACGCAGGAACTCGGCAGCCTGAAACAAAATTTCAATGTTAAACATCCAGTTAAGATAGGGCACGGCTTTCTGTATCCACTGACAAGTAAAAGGAGCTGGGATCACCTTGCTCTCACAGTTCTGAAACATCTCCAAGGCCTCCTCTACTTGTGCTTCATCATAACCCAGCTCACACAGACGGTCACTGGCAACTAGGTATTTTAGGATCTGTTGATAAAAGAACAAGTAGTTTTGGTAATGATACATTTGGCCTTGATGAAGCAGATTAACATGAGTCGAATGCATTTCTATGTACACCATGTAGTCTTGACACCTTTCAAGTAAACTGATACAGAGTTTAAATTAGTTTATTTGGGGTTAAATGTCGGTGCTTTTCAGATCACTATTAAGCTGTCCCAAAGGATATGTAAGACTTTGGGTTTACAGGTTGTGAGCTCACAAACATACAAGTGAAGGATTTGTGGTTTTTGCTCTGCAATTTGAGCAACTACTTACCTTGTGGAAAGCAAATATAACAAAATGTGAGTCTAAACATTTTTGAAGGCAGGTTTGATGAAGTGTAGGCTTTCATTTTACAGTTAGCTGTCAAGCCTGCTCTTAAGGCAAATCATAAGCATTTGATTTACACATTATCAGGGTTTGTTGACCATTAAAAGGTGATTAACACACAGCTTATGAAGCAAAATAGGACATACCTTCTCTGGGCTGTGATAGCCTGTCTTCTGCAGTGCCAGAATAGCTGTGCGTAAAGGGTAACCCTTCTCAGTGATGGTTTCAAGTAGCTCCCTCTCTTCTTGGCTGAGCGCTGACAACAGCTCTGCTGCTGAGTCAAAGAAAACCCCACGAGAGCCACCTGTCCTCAGGGCCTGATGACAACACAGGAGCAGACAAGCGTGGTGAGTTATGAGAAGGAAGGAAGTAGAGAAGAAATAAAGGTATGATAAATATTCTTCTCAGATACACTGACAGAAAAACAAACCTTCTGCCTGCGGTTTTTGACAACAGGCCCTGCAGAGGAGGGTCGTTGCTGCTGCAGCCTGGATGGAGACGGACCAGCAGGAGGTGCGTTTAGGGAGAACTTTCTGCCCACAGAGCCCAGTGGACGCTGCCTCTTCTTGCAGTTCTTCTGCCCAGGAGGGAGCGGGCTGCCCTGCTGTGACCTATGCTGCTCCAGTGCACGCAGCGGCTGTCTGAAGTCTTGGAGAGATGTTAAGCTGCCTCTGTGGCCTCTGAGGGTCTGAGGTGAGTCCGGCTTACAGTGGTGAATGGAGGGGCCCCAGTGCATGTCTTTGACTCTGGAGACTCTGTCTCTGGGTGCAGCGCTCCGGGGCCGCTCTCTTATCTTGATGAGGTGACGTGTATCTTCAGTGGAGGAGCCTTCATTATCCTCATTGTACCCATCTTCATCCTCTGAGTCAGATATGAGGAACTTGACGGTGCGATGGTGCAGCCAGCGGGTGTCTGCAGAGTTCAGACTGTGACTGCGGGGCCGAGGGCTGACCCACGGGTCACTGCCCCTGCGACTGACCCTGTGGGTCACCTGAGGGCTGCTGAACATCATCCAGTAGGGGGGACAGGATGGGGCCTGGCAGACAGGCTGCTGCCTAGTTACAATCCACTTCTCCAGGTTGAATCCGTACTGCAGGAGAAAGAAAGACTTTAAGCCTCCATAACAGTTTGATTTGTCATAGTTGAAAAAGCACAGGACACTAAAACAGCTCAATTTAAGTCAGCCATCAGTCATTTTATCATTTCCACTTGTGTTTCCCATAAAAAAGGCATATGAAGATAATATCAATAAATAAATGTTTATCACAAATATAAAGACAATAGCAGTGACCTGTAGTCAGATTCATATAACCTGCTCAGATGCAGCTCCAAAACACTTTTCAGCAGGAAGACAATACAGTTTTACAGAAACATTGAAATGCATCTTGATAATCAATCAAATCTGATGTAGCTGCCTTCCAGGAATTGTATTGGGAAGAATGAAATTGGGCCCATTGGACCCCAGTACTCTAAACAATTGATTTTTCTAACAATTTAACTGGAGCATGAATATGAGAGGAAAAATAATTAGGTGTTACTGAACAGGAATTGCATAAGAGAGAGCATGTGAGCTCTCTCAAATCACTGCTACTGAAAGACATTTCAAAACAGGAATATGTGTCTGTTAACTCGGAAATGTGACCTCAGTTTCTTGCAGTATCCGATGGCAGTCTGGTATAGTGAGGTCTGGACCGGTCACCAGCTGGACTTCCTCCCTCAGTGGACCCAGTGGGGTCTGAAATGGGACATCTTCCAGAGCGTTCATCGCACCAAATATGCACTGAAAACGCACCTGCATCAGAAGAACCACAAAGAGTTCCTGAGGTTATAGATACAGAACCAGAACGTCATCACAATTTTATCAGCACTCACCTCTGTCAGGTTGTTTTTCTCTCAGGTCCTCAGCGCTCTGAAGCAGGTATGAGGAGTAAATGACGAACACATAGACATCATCGTGTGTGATAAACCTCTTCATCACTAAGCCTCTGACATCATCTGAGGAGTTGTTTACAATAACACCTCAGACACCTGCTATAATCCCAAAGCTACAGTACAGACAATGGAGTATTTAAATACGTATATAAATACCTACTAGAATCATACATAAGAAGTTAAAAAAAAAAACCTTTATACATGTACATATAACAACATAAATGTCTAATTATTTTATGTTTTACTATGAATACATTAACAATGTAAAATGTATAATTATTTTTCCTCAGTATCTTACAATTTTTTAGTTGACTGGAGCTGTATCGTCTATGTTCAAAGCCACATTTCAGGCTGTGTGACTTAGTAATTTCAACGTGGATCAGAAGGAGGATTAGAGAAATGCTGAGGTATTGGGAAACAAAGAACGGCATGATACTTTCCAGAGATTAGCTGATTACATAAAGGTACAGTGTACTACAACACTGTGATGTCTGTTGCATTCACGTGTTGTTATTCGACATTGTTTTAGTCAACATCTTAAAAAGGTCTGCAGACAAGTAAAAAAAAAACCTTAAAGTTCTGTACAGAGATATACATTTTATTTATATATTTTTAACAATCACAGTAAATTTAAAGATTCACAAACATAGGGGGGTTTACAGGTTCTGTAACAGACCTCTGAAAATAGAGAAAAGCAGTTTTGAAAGTGTACTGAAAGAAAAGGAAACTTAAAGCAAAGGGAGAACAGATCTAGTTTTAATCTCATTTTATAGCACAAACAGCTTTTTTTTTTTTTCTTAAGAGTACAGCAGCGTGGTTCAGTCAGAGAGCATTTAGGTAGAGGCTTGATTACAGATGTGTGTATTGAGGTACCATTTAGTAAAAGGATATTACATCACTAAAGGTGTGTTTCCGATGCTGGAGAGCACACACACACACACACACACAGAAAATAAAAATGTGCTATTCTGAGGGATGTTTAACGAAGCAGGCTTTGAGTGGCAGCCAGCTAACTGTGAAGAAGATTATCTGTCTGATAATTATTTGAGTCTGGACACTGGAGCTTTAATATCAGGTTTTAGGAATACGATTCAGCATTTCAAGGGCTAGCTAATAAAACATAAAACCTCATTAAACACTTTGAAGTTCCCTGGGTAACCTGCTTATCCTCCTTTGTGAGACAGACCCCTGATCCAGTCCTGTGACAGAGAGGTCTGCAGGTAAACACATATACATTCCCTATAGAGTGGGCTAGAGGAGGAAGCAAAACACTGAAAAATAACCATTCTGGCTGTTAAAAAAGACCATTATTTTTCTCTGTTTTAGTGTGCTGGTGCGTTACACTTCACAATGTGTTCTCCTAATTAAAGGTCATGTCATACAAACTGCTTACAAGTGCTACCTAAGCAGTGTAGCTTAACATTTACAGTGCTTATGGAATATCATGCCCTTATGATATAAGGCAATACTTGACATGGTAACATCACATCTACACTTTCTCAGCGCCCCATGTTTTCAAGTGTACAGTATGATCCCATAATTTCCATTTGCTTCCCTTGCCGTTACATCCCATCACCACAAAAAGAGAAAACAAATAAACTAGCTACAAATCTGTTCATGAATAAAATTGCATTATCTTTATATAGATAAAATGTTAACAATCCCCAGAGATTGAAATATTTCATAAAGGTCCACCCTGCGAGTGCACCGCTAGAGAATTAACATCTGATGCACGGGACCCAACATTGTTACACTCTCTTAACTTGTTCATTATGAAAACACTCCTCGGTGAGAACCAGCAGCCTTCATTATATCTGTTACATGTCCACAGCTTGTTTGTCAGGGGCTATAAGAAAACCCAGAATTGGTATCAAAAGGTTCATAGTAATCAAATGATTTCAGACAGCACTGTCTTCAGGTGAAATGAGTGTCATGTGGTTCAGTTGTTTGCAGCATCCGCCTGTCGAGGCCAGTTCTCCTCTTCAATGCCGGAGTCGTATTCCTCCTCTGCCGACTCCTTGGCCGGAGCTCTGAAATTCAAATGGAAACTGCTGTTCAGGTTTCAAACCAAACAACTTTGGAGACTCAGTGTGCTGGGCAAAACAAGAATCTGATCTCTGAAATGTTTAGTGAGAGGAGAGAGACTGACCTGATGTATCTGGGTTGTGATTTTCCTTGGACAACCTCTTTGTTCAACTCGACAGCCATGATGTCGGAGTGCGGCACCTCAAACATTGGCTCTAACAGGAGCTTTTCCTGTGGAGTGAAGAAAAAAAGACCGGTGTTAGATCAACAAAATGGAAAGTTTTTATCACAAATAAAAAGTTTTATACCACTGGCAAATTCACATACCATGATGGATCTGAGCCCACGAGCTCCAGTTTTCCTCTCCAGAGCCATCCTGGCTATGGCCCTCAAGGCATCTTGAGTCACATTGAGTTCACACTGAAACAAAAAACATTTTAAGTTCAGTTCAATTTTTAGAATCCAGTCATTCAGACCTGAAGAGATCTGTAGATATCATTCTAGCAGAGACATCCAGTGCCTGCAGATCTGATTCAAAAACCTACTTAAAAATCAATAAAAAGCACTTTTATTCATTTCCAACATTGTAAAGAAGCCCCCACTGTACAGTATAAGAACCCTTACTTTGTCCATGCTGAACAGAGCCTGGTACTGGGGCACTACAGCGTTGCGTGGTTCAGTCAAGATTCGGACTAGCGTTTCTTCATCCAGGCTGTGCAGAGGAACGACCACAGGAAGACGGCCGACAAACTCCGGGATCATTCCGAACTCGATCAGGTCCCTGGCCTCGACGTGCTTCAGCAGCCTGTCCTTCTCCTCGATCTCTGCCACGGTGTCTGTCTCACCGCTGGTGTTGGCCAGGTCTGCTGCAGCCGCTGCGCGCCGCCCTTTCCCCAGGTTGGAGGGAGTTCCAAAACCCAAATACTGAAGAGGAATGAACCGTGATGATCAAGTTAGAGCTAGGAATGATAAACAGAAATCTTGGCTGATGAGTATGTGTGAGCTGTGTTAAAATTACCTTCTCATTCTTTCTTCTGCTAATGATTCTGTCAAGTCCGTTGAAGGCACCGGATGCAACAAACAGGATGTTTGTTGTGTCTACCTGCACCGTCTCTCCTCTCAGCTTCCTGGAGTTTTTCTCAGGAACATTGACAATTGTGCCCTCCAAGAGTTTAAGCAACCCCTGACAGAGAAAAAGGGAAGAGGTCAACAACAAGGCAAGTGTCAGTCAACCAATACAAGACAAAAGCGAAATAAACAGGAAACTAGTTTACAGTCATAAATGAAATCTGCTGACATGTTTTTAATTCAAGTTCCAGTATAATTCTGACTCATTTTGTGGTTTGGGTTTCACAATGAGTCTTTTGATTGCATAAAAGATTTTTTTATTTAATGTAATAAGGGTTGAATACTGACCTGCTGGACTCCTTCTCCTCCCACATCTCTCAGCTGATGGATGCCAGGCACACTGCCAATCTTATCGACCTCGTCCAGAAACACGATACCTGCACATGGAATACAAGGACAGGGCCACTGAAGTCTTAAGTTTGACTTCTCAACATCACCTGAGACAGTCCCTTTCTCTCATAAACATATACAGTACATGTACACAGTCTTTACTTTGAGTTGACCCTGAATCACGCTGATGTTTACTTTTGTTAATCCGAGTTTGATCCCAATCTAGCTTGTCCAATAAGATCGAGACAGGAACACATTCCACCCACGTAAGTAACGGAAAGTGGAAATGTGATTTAATGTGCAAAATTCAAACAGGGTGTAGCAGGGTAATACAGTAATTTATATATAAGTAAACATTATTTAACCTTTACAAGGGTTAAGTCTTACTGAGTGGTTTTCCACACTTTTTTTCAACAAGATTGTTATGGCAACTGTTTTATTATGTTTGTTATAAATCAGTATTGATTTCAGTAAATCGGTATTGCGTGGCTCTATGGATGACAGAGGCAATCTTGACCTCTTTGGTCCAGACTGAAATATCAGATTGGACGGACTTTGTTCTGACATTCATGGTTTCCAGATGTATCCTCATGCCTTTGGTGATCCCTGAACTTTTCATCTGGCACCATCAAGTCAAACTTTCAATTATAATACTTTTAGTTTATGACCAAATGCCAGTCAAACCGATGACATTCCCATCAGCCTCAGCTGTAATTTGTGTTTGGAGCTACTTAGTAAATGTTAGGCTATGGTAAACATCAGTATGTAAACATTGTCGTCGTGAGCATGTTACAGCGGCATGGTGACGTTAACATTTAGCTCTTAGCACCACTGTGGCCACTAAGTGCAGCCTCACAGAGCTGTTAGCATAGCTGTAGACAACCCTTTAGTAACCTCAGCTACACATAACAGGGTTGGTGATAAAGAGTTGAATTATATTTGACTGTAACCTTCATTTCTCTTCAGTATTTAAATTATAAACATCTCCAGTCAGCTGCTTCCATACAGAGGACAGAGGCCACGTTTGTCACTGTGCCATAATGTTCATACTGACTTCATAAATTAGATTAATGCTTTGCATTTACAGCTCTCCTGTGTCTTCTCTTTCAGCTTTATCTTTTTAATACTTATTACAAAACCAACTTTACATCAGTCTTAATTTTAATCATTATTAATGTGTGTTTGCCGATTTCAGAATTTCCATATAAAATAGAAAAAATATATCTAAAAACCTGCAAGTGCTCCATTCTCCAAAGGCCTATCAGTTGTAATTTGTCCATCTTTGATTGAATATTAATGGTATGGTGAAGGAGAGAACAGAGTGGGTGTTTTGCTTCTTCTGCTTGTTAAGAAAAATGGTTCAAAAAGAACATATGATATGATTTTAACATGGGCATCTACACTGCTTTTAAATGTAGTCCCTCTGCCCACCTTGTTGTGCTTTCTCCACTGAGTAGTTGGCATCTTGCAGCAGTTTGGCAATGACTGACTCAATGTCTTCCCCCACGTATCCAGCTTGAGTTAGTGTGGTGCAATCGCAAATTGCAAAGGGAACATCCAGACATCGTGCCAGTGTCTGCGCCAACAATGTTTTTCCTGTGAAATATTAGAGAAACCATGATCAAATTTCTTTTGGCAATACAGACCCATATTTACAAATAAATAGCGCCTGTTTTAATGAGGGTCTCTGTGCAATATTACAAGTTAGAACAATGCTGATACATCACTTACCTGAGCCAGTTGGACCTAGAAGTATGATGTTGCTCTTCTCCAGTTTGATGTCAGTGTGTGTGGAGTCCAGGACCTCCCCGCCCCTCCTCTCTTGAGGTGCCTGCTGGCTCGTCTGCTGCTGCATGGACGCTCCCAGAGCATTTCCATGAGGGCTGATCCCTGCGATCTGCAGCAGCTCTGCAACAACAAACAAACCTAAGGGTTAGCTTTGGGACTGACTACTTGTATGAATGAAAAATAAGAACTTATCTGAAAGCGACTGAACCCTTTCTATTGCACCACTTGATGTGCTGTGATGTTGTTGACAATTTAAAAACAGGCCATTCATTGATGGTAACAGTTTACATATACAGGCTAAAAATATGTGCCCTAGTCTGTGCCAGTCTGGAGTTACTAAGTGGGGACGGCTGGACTGAAAATAGCAAAAGTACACATGTGAATGTAGGCCACTAGGCAACCTTATCTTATTGTGTTGTCAGTCAAAGATTAACACATGTAATTTTTTGACCTCAGTCTATGTAGCTCATCTGCAGACATGTTCAATGGGAAACTAAACACACGATAACCAGTCACTGCTGTAGCTGAGCTGTAACTCCTCAAAAAACACATACCGTATCACCTGGTGTCAAATTCCCAGAGAGTAAGTGATTAATAAGTAATTGTCATTTAATAAATTAATTATTTAGGTTGAGAAACATAACTCCATTGCTGGAAATTTGTAAAAAAGGCTTAACAAAGCTCTAACTGAAGAGCCACAGAGTCTGTACATTTTGGCATTTGTGCAACTGATGAAAAATAAAAACAAAAAAACGCTGATTTGTTATGACTTTTAAAGTCGCCGCTGATAAAGATCATATGTATGTAGGACTGATCACTTACTTGTGAATCTGTATTCATCCTCTCGTCTTCTCATCTCTAGCTCTACAGGGAGAGGACGAAAGTACTCAAATCAATATTATCATTATCATTACCGTTATCACACTAACAATACAGCCTTGAAAGGAAGTTTACACAAAACTGCGTGAGACAATTATTGAACAAATGCCAAATAATACAGATTAGGATTCAAGACAAGTTAGGATTTAAGACCACAGCTGCAGCCTCTGTTATCACTTATTTGTGTGGGTTTTTTAAGAATATATGGCTCTTGACTCTGCAACCTCTTAAGTTATCTAATGCAAAGTCGAATATTTATAGACACCGATACTGCAGTAATACTGACCACGAGGTGTCAGAGAGGGCTGTTTCTCCACCTCCACCTGCTGTCGACTCCCAGCAGGGATGTTGTTGTAGATGCGCTTGTAGTGATTGTACACTGCAACCGCTAACACCTTTTTTGCATAGGACTGGCCAACAACATACTTGTCGAGGTAAGCATATATCTGAAATACAAAAAAATATATATACTTTATAGTAAGTGTAACAGTATAAAAGTGTAATACAATAATTACTGTTGAATGTGTAATGAAAGTTATTTCAGTTCCTGCTTTAATTTCTCACCTTCTTGGGGGGAGGGGGAGGTTTCTGTGCAAATGCCAGTTTCACAGCCTCCGCAGCAGATTCTGGCTCTTTGTTTAGCCCCTTCTTAGAATCCGTTTCAGACAAAACCACGAAAAAGTGATGGCATTTCTCACATTTGACAAATCGTGTTGATGCTACAAAAGAACAACACACAGCACATTCAGTACTGAAACATTTCACAACCTTGTTTGAAGAGATTCATGACATATTTTATAGCTCAACAACTGATTGAATTTGCAGATTACGTTGACTAAGAAATCAAAAATGAAAGGGGTTGCTCATAAAGCTAAAACCACATAGAGAACTGGCAAAAAATCAACTGATGCAAGTTTCTGTTGTAGTCATTTCTTTTTTTTTTTTTAAGATTATTTTTTTGGCATTTTGCCTTTATTTGAGAGTCAGTGTAGAAAGACTGGAAACAATGGAGGAGAGAGGGGTGTGACATGCAGTGGCCAGGAATCAAACCATGGATGTTGCGGTTATATGGTTTGTGCCTCAACCATTAAGCCACAAGGGCACCTGTTGTAACAATATCTCAGCACATTGTCATGATGAAAAGAGTTTAATTAAAAAGGTGGATAGCGATGTCATGCCACTTAGGGTGTATATTTGTGACTTTTCCTTGAATGGTGAGTGGTTGAGCAGTCACATGAACGGTGACAAGACGAACACCTGGTCAATCACTGGCGCTAACTTTATGTGTCAGTGTAACGAACATTACAAAAACCCAACAGATATCCCTAATCTGATTGTTTGAGAGGAGGTTTCTGACACCATCTATCATCCAAAACAGTGCTCAGTTTGAAGCACACAGCTTAGTAACTCACAGCTGATTGTTGCTAAACACAAGAGAAAATGCAAAGTGTTTCCTTACATATCTTTATTTTGACATTTTATATTTTTTGCCATGAAATTATGTATGACTATTAGATTGAGGTTGTTTGTGATGTACAACTATGACTGCCACGTTTTTACCACAGAATCACAGATTGAACTAAACATTCACCCTTCCCCTGGATCAGTATGCTGTACTTTCCCTCTCTTTCCTTTTTTATTCAGCCAATGCACAAACCATCTCTTTCACTTTCTTCTCCTCCTCCTCAATCCTGTTGCGTGGCATCCAGCTATGACACAACCACATTTCTTCTGCTGGTTATTCGCTGTCTGACATTAAGTTTTCATATTCTGGAGACAGAACCTCCCTCGTAACCTTCTCCTTCTCCCATTTTCTTTTATATTTTATTAGTGTTTGGCAAATAAATTTCCACCTCTATCTGAGCTCACATACTTCTGCCTGCATCAGCCCCATAAGGTGTTGTGCACCAATTCAACTAAAACATCTGTGACAGGTGTGTTTATCTTCCTGTACACTTCCACCTCCTGATTTTAAAATTTCTACAATCACTCTTCACCCAAAATTCATATCAGGTCAGTTGTCTTGGTGACTGTTTGTCCAATATTTTTAAGTTTACTCACATACAAATGTCTCTACATGTGTGCAGGGGTCTCCACATTTAGGGCATCGGAGTTGACTTCCTCCCTTGCCTGATCCGCCAGAGCCGGACAGTCTCTTCCCCTCACTGATGCTTTTCTGTGTAAACATGATTGCGTCAGCACATATCAAATTATATTATTATCATCTCTTCTGTGGACACAAAGGTGTGGGGTATTACAGTAAAAGAGAACTACAAATGAGATTTATCCTCCCAAGAGATTACCTTTCCACCATCACTTCCGCTGTCCTTTGTTGTCCCATCTTTAGAGGCGTAGCAGATAGCAGTCTCTGAAAACGACCTCACCCGTACCCGGGGAGGCAAATGAGTTTCCCGAGACCCCTGACGACTCAGAGAAAACAGCTGAATCCGGGAGCAGGACAATCCTGTAACAACAGCAACATCACTTTTGACTCCTACAAACACTGTAGCTTGTGACCAGATGTTTTAAGTGAATGTTATGTTAGTTAGTTAAGTAATGTTTTTGTTTACCTATACAACAAATATTGTGCTGAATAATAATTACACCAATAACCAAATAGCATTATAGAAAATACTACATACGATCTATGATTGTTCCTATGAAAATTAATCTACAAGTATTCTAATAATCGATTAATGGTTCAACCAAAAATAACAAACGTTATCTGGATCCAGCTTTTGCTGTGTGAGGATTTACTGTTTTACTTTATTATATATAATAAAATATATATGGTGCACAAAGTCTGAATTGGCTGTTCACATGAGAAACATATAAATTAATAAAGCCAGTTACTTGGCGAAAGGCTGGAAGAGGACAAAAAAAAAGCCCTTTATCGAGGTAAACAGTTGCAATGTAATAGTTCTTTTCTGTGAACAGTTCATCAGAGTTTTTGTTTTGTTTTTCTTTTGTTTTTCTTTCCCCACATGGTTCTGTGTATGATTTCTGTATATTCTTTGTATGTATTTGTATATATAACCAGAAGATGCATGTTTTGTTAAATAGCACTGTCTTGTCACATTTCATAAAAAAAATGATTGATCAAGAAGATAATCCACTGTTTAACTGGTAGAGAAATTAATCATTAGTTGTAGCCCTGCACGTAGTCTTCAGGGAATTGTCCTTAATTAGTTTACAACAGATCAGAAGTCTCAAAATAGCACCATAAAGGACTATGGTATTTACAGCTGACCACACCGCATATTATCAACAGGAACAAGCTCATAGACAAAGCCACTATTGTAACACTGTATGTAAATATTAGGCACAGTTTATATTTATCATACTGTGTTTGTCTTTTTATTATTAGCTTTCTGTCCTTTATAACTTTGAGCAGCTCTGAAAGGCTGTTAGATGCAACAACATTAGCTTAGCAGTAGAAACTTAACATTGTGTTTTATATGTGTTATGTCACTATGTGTCATGTACTTTAAAAACTATGTAACAGGTGTGAAACTCTGACATGCAAGCCGATGTAAAAACGTTAGCTTAGTTATAACACTGTTGACTTTTCCACCTGCTGTTGACATTACATGACATGTCACAACAGACAGCGATCTGGGTTAGCTGGAGACCTACTTTAAGGCTGTAGCAAATAGCACAATGTCATGCAGCTTTAGCCAGCTGGCAAGATGTCAACTTTTCCTTTTCTTACCTCTGTGGGCAGTGTTTAGGAACAACCTGGCAGCCGAAGTGCATGGACAGGACATAACTCTTCTTTTTTGGCTCAAAATCCTGTGAACAAAACAAAACAGAAAGTTAATCAGAGAGGGGCGGAGGCGGCTAAATTAGCTAGGGGCTCACAAACAGGAGAGGCCGGTTAAACATTTCATAACTTCCAACGTCACTGTTAGCATTAGCAGAGCAGGTCATTAACTGGTGAAGGTGGTTATCAGTGATGTTTACAACTTTTTTTTAAAAAACAAGTACCATCTTTAAACCGCCTGAAGTGTTTTGATTCTGAGCTAAATACCTCCAGCTATCTAAGCGTGTTAATAACACAATAACGCAAAATAAACAACGTAGCTAGCTAGGTTAGGTAAAGTGTTAGCTACGTAAGCTAGGCCCGAGCCACAGCCACCGAGCGTTTCTGCCAGTGGAAAAGACACAAACAACAGCCCTGACAGGACAGGAGGCTAATGCTAAAGAAGTATTGATTATCATAACAACAAGTAGCAAGCTCACATCGTACCTGCCTACATTAAATCTAATTAACAAAGCTGCAGCAAACGGTTGGACAACATGTACCCTGCTGGTTTTACTCACGGAGGGGGGGAACGATGAAACCAGTCGCGTCTTGACAAACAAAAATCACTTGAAGTCACTGTAGCTATCGTTCTTCTGTTTAAGTTTGACAGGTCAGTGTGTCATATTAACATTACAGTGCCTATCGCAGGAATTTGGCAGCGCTGACTCCTTTAGGCCGATATTTCCCAGGTGGGACACGACCCAAAGTGATGTAACGCCTGCTGTTGTGAAGTAGGTCGGCTAGTACCCGGCTAGCCTTGGCCTTCCCCCTGGGTATAGTAGCTAGTAGAAGTGATTTAACCATGTAAACACTGTTAAGCAATATGGGGGCTGCGCTTGTCCCTATGCAGTTTACATCTATCCAGATATTTTGAGATCTACTAGTTCAGAGGAGGAGCTAGCGGGGATGTTTCTGATGCGTTCAAGTGCTCCTCGTAATGTGCATTTTATGTTGCGTTTGGGTACTCCTCGTAAACGTGTTATGCCACCTTGAATCAGAAAAACGCAGGACTTGAATTTTGAGTTCGCAGAACTAACTATACAGTGTCACAACTCGCGATTCATGAACCATATTCATTGCTCGAGTGTCTCCTGGATTCACATCTGTAATTTACTTAAAGATCTGTTGTAGACATCAGAATCAGGTTTATTGACAAGTAGGAGTTTGCCTCAGTGTTGTGGTGCATAACAGTCAAAAATATACACAAAATTAAGTAAAGAAATGTACAATAAAAATATATGTAAAATATATTCTAAGTGAGAAGAGCTGCTACGGGTTTAAATTTTAAATTGATGAGAATAAGATGAAATGTACAATATATTGACCATGAGTAAACAGTATATGCAGTGTGCAATTAATAATAATAATAATAATAATAATAATAATAATAATAATAAGACAAGTTGTGCTAATGTAACGTGCCATGTTAGATCAAAGATCACAGATGTGCAAATATAAGATTATGGGATTCTACATTAATATAATGTGTAATGTCCATGGGGGGGGTTACAGTCCTTGTCAGTGGGGGTTCTGGGCCTTGTTGATGAGGACAACTGCAAATGGAAAGAAACTGTGGAAACCAGGTTCTCCACACATCTTCCAGCAAAATGCAGCTGAATCAGGTGCTCCTAATTTTGAGGACAGCAGACTTCCAGAGATCAAAAGGGACTGGAGCACACTGATTAATTCACAACCGTTAAAGTAAAGGCTGTGAGTTAATCGGTGTGCTCCAGTTCCCTTTGTTCTCGGGAAGACACTGTTTTTATGGGGTGAGGTTTTGGTCTTGACACGCCTCAGTCTCTTGTTGAAGGGGAACGTTTCAAAAAGTTAATGTGCGGCGTGGGAGGGGTTGGGCATGATCTTACCTGCTCGCCTCAGTGTCCTGGAGGTGTGCAGGTCCTGGAGGGATGGCAGGTTGCAGCCGATCCCCTACTCAGCACATATTTTAGGACATATAAATATCCTCTGCTTGGAATACTAAATTGTGTCTGACATGTTTTTCCCCAAAAGTTTCCACATCACATTTTTTTAAGTTGCATACTGGACCACAATTGCCTTCCAAACTAGTTGCAATCTCACAAATCATGCTCGTAAGCCCACCCATTAAACTTTTCAATAACAAAGAAATTTTCCACTTTCAGTGGAAGAATGTGAAAACAGCCTTATAGTGTCAAACTCTTCTCATGTATCATCCTGAAAGGTGAAGCTCAAACAACCAACCGTAGGAACAAGAAGCAAAACATCTTTTTGAATGGAGGGGGGCTTTAAAATAAAATACCCAGATTCACAGTAGACACCAGTAAGCTATCGAATATCAAACCAACATACAGTAGATACGTCTGCTAAGAATACTAGGCTGTATTCATCATAAACCAATCACTGAGATATTATGATGAAAGACTGAGAGGTCCCAGAACCCCTTTGTAATTAACAATAATAACATACACATAATGCTTTAATGTTAATGAACTCTTGTCCTCTATGTAGTTTAAAAAACAAAAGCAGTGAAGAGTGAGCAGTCAGTTTCTTCTTTCCAGATAACTGCAAATAAGAGTGGAAAAAACAGTACGACTACTACTCGGTATAAATCTAAACTATCTAGAACACGACCTTTGAGTTTATTAGTAGCATTCATAATTCAAAATTGCAATAAAGAGAAACAGAAGCATAATTTTCTTTAGAGCCTAACACACAAACTGTACACTATGTGCTCTTGTTTCTTCTGTAAGCTGTCTGGTTTTCTCTTTAAACCGACCACCTTTCACCTTTGAACGACAGACATCTGACACCTCTGGTTAAAATTCAGCATGCTTCATTTTTCTGATCACTGAAGCTCATTTCTTGTGGGTAGAACTGGATCCACTGAAGATAAGCAAGCTGACTAGTGTGTAAGCAAAAAGAAAGAAACTGTTTAATTTATTTATGAAGGGAAGATGTGACATCCTTCTGGCTGTGTGATCAGAATAACGCTGTGCAGGTAATCCTTGTCCTCTGGATATTAAACCAACTCAAGTGGTTTTTTCCTGTGTCTAGTGATAACTTGTCTGCTGCTTAATCCATTGCAATAATGAACAATAAACTAATCTTGTCAAATCTTAATTATATGTTATTTGCAGCAGAGAAACCAAACTTTCAATGAAGGATGACTGAGGCTGGAACCCCTTTTCATGTCTGCTTTTAAGTGTTAAGAACAACAGAGGCCTCCAAACAAATTGAATGCATTATCTGTCCCCAAAGACCAGACTTCAGCCCTAATGCATGGCCTCTTACCTCATGAGAATACAGTTCTCAGATGTGTGAAAAAGAGGTCTATTGCACCACTTTTGTAATCTCAGGCTTAACCTAGAAGAGGGCCCCTGCTGACCACCACCAGCAACTGCTTTCTGTGTATTTATGTAACGTGTCACCTTCAAGTTTCCATTACAACAGGCCCTCAAGCCAAGATAAGAATGCAGAACCTTCTTTAGTTGTTATCACACTTCACATTCTCTAACAAATAACCAATAATCTACTGGCAGATAGTGAAACTTGGGGCTTTTGTGGCCCTGACACAGTCACCTGCTTAGCCCAGTCAGTAATCCAGCCTTAGGTTTTATGCAGGCAACAGAAACTCCATGAGCTCTCAGTTTGTAGCCTTCAGCTGAGCCCTTTGCCCTTTCTTCTGTGTGTTTCCCTGCATTAAATATCTACAATATCACACAAATGGGATAAATATGAACTATATACATAATAATTATTTTTGTCAACATGACAAATCAATTCAACCAATTAATGTGGCAAATTTAGGCTAATAAATATTATCAAAGCAAATATTTTGTCATATCACACTTCCTGCATTATCGTCTCTGAAAATCAGCAAAAATAAAGTACTTAGTCATCGTGATTTGTCTGATGAGTGACACATTTATTACCAAACATCTGCAAGAAACTTCCTCCTGTGTAGAAATACAGTGACGAAATTCAACTAAACCAACTGACACATAAAACACTCTTTTATTACTAATTTGTTACAAAGTTTGTGATTATGTTTGGGTCTGCTTGAGTTTAACTTTGCAGGTTTTCACACTGCTGTTGTCCCACATGTACAAAAGCTTTTTGTTGGGATAATATGACAACATAGCCAAGATGCCATTAGCTGGCCTTAGATCAAAACTTATATCAAGAGGACTCTCTTTCTTTAAATCGAAGGCATATGTCACTCTTCTGTCTTTGCCATCGGTGATATAAAGCACCCCACATGCTATGAAAGCATTTCCCGCTTTACTTGTGGGGTAGGCAGTGTTAATGACAGACTCCACGGAGAATGTCTCGGGGTTTAGCTTCGCAACCATCGTATTGTCACCTGTGTTTGATGCAAAGATGACCCACAGTCCATTTTCATCCACAGCAAACTTGAAATAAGTCTTTGAGTTGCGGAAAAGATAAGTCAGGTTATTGTATCTGCTGCGTGCCATGATCAGAGTGTTTGTTCTCCTGGTGTTCAGGTTAAATCTGTAAAATAAATTAAAATATCAGGTAAGTTAAAAAGCTGAGTACAGAAGTTTTGGTTAGTCTTATGTTACAGTCACTTACTTTACAAGTCTGTGTGTTCCTGCGTTATGGAAGTAAAAGGACCCCTTGTAAACGACATGGCCGCACCCTTGGTAGAACTTCTTGACATCTATAGTTTTAATGCTTGTGTTTTGAAATGCCGAAATGTTCTTGTGCTCCGTCAAAAGTCGACCTGGGAAAGAAATGTTCATATGTTAAATCCACAACAACTCACAAACCTCTGTGATGGATGGTATACTTGCGGTCGGTGTGTATGTCACCTGAAAAATGCTCGGCCTGCCAGTATCGACCTTCATTCAGCTGGGATGTGTCTGACATCCAGGATCCATAAGTGCTTTGCATTTTGGTGACTTCCTCCGAACATTTTATGCTTTTAATAAAACATTCTAGATAGAATACGTGTTTTAATTAAATATTCAATAGATAAACTGATAGATAGTACATACACATATAATTTCAAGTTTAATTCAAAGTTTTCTCACCGGTTTTTGTCCAGCTGTCATTAGTTGTCACATTCATCTGATTGTCAGTCCAAGGTGGATATGAAGAGTCTAAAATAATAAGATTAAAGCTAATTCACATTTTCTAGTATTAAAAAAATATGATAGTAGTCTACCACTTTTATAAAACCTTTAATTTTCATAATGTGACCGTAATAACAGTCAACATTAGCCTATTACTTGATTTGGACATACAGTAGCCAGTGAATGAGGGTGGATGTTTATTCTGTTTACTGATAAGTGCTGAGCAGTACGCTTTGTTTTTTGTGCAAGGTTGTTATAAATCCGCTGTTAATATATTTTATCGAACCTTGGAATAAAAGAAATCTTAAAATCAGTATATTAAAGATGATGTTACTCAAACCAAATATGGTAGATTTGAAAGTTTCTTACCACTTTTCATGGGTGCGCCAATAACGTTTCTAGTGCTATTAAAGACGTCACTCTTTTGAGTCGATTCTGTAGAAAATGAGTCTGTAGAATCACATAAAACATATAATTTTTACAGATTCTGATGGTGTTTGGTGGAGCATCAGGTACAAGAGACAAATGGATACATTTATATGGTGACATATAATTGAAAACAGTAGTTCCTACCTGTAACTAATGGTATTGGTGCCCCTGTAACAGTCTCTATGATGTTATTATTCAAGGTGTGGCTGTAGTCTGGATGAAATGATGCTGACTCTAAAAAATAAAAAGTAAGGGTTTGATATGTTTTTTATATAAAGTCTGTCAATAAAAAGTGTTTCTGACTCACAGAATGGTTGTTTACCAGACTCTATATTTGTTTTTTCAGTGTCAGCAACATTCAAAGCATCTCTGTCATCATCCGCTGGACGAGGTTTTGGAGACTCTGCAGAAAAGAAAATGAATTCAGCGACAAGAAAAAATTGACACACATTAAATATTGTGAAATCACATTGAAGAGGAACTTGAAGCCTTAAGTTACAAACAGCATTCAATCAAAATAATCAACTACTTTAATATATTGTTGTACACTTCTCTAATTTTAAACTGAAATTTCTCACCAGTTTTGGTCCATCTCTTGTTGTTAGTCACATTTAGATGGGGTGAATGTGAAGAGTCTGAAATAATAACAAGAATAAGAATAATTCACATTTTTCATATGTTAAAGAATCTAATTTTTCGGAGAGTATCCTACCACAATAAAAACCTTTAAAGGAATAGTTGAACATCTCTGGCCGAGAGTTAGATGAGAGGATTGATACAACTCTCATGTCTGCACAGTAAATATGAAGCTGCAGCCTACAGCCAGTTAGCTTAGCTTAACACAAAGACCGGAAATGTGGAGTCAATTATCTCATCTAACTCTCAGCAAGAAAACCAATAAACATTATTCCCAAAAGGTCAAACTATTCCTTTAATATTAACATTAGCCTGTCACCTGATCTGGATTGTGTTTGCAGCCGAGATAACTGGCAAAATAACACCACTAGTAATGTATTTCACTGAATCTTGCAAGAAAAGAAATCTTTAACTCAGCACATTGAGGGTGATGATTCATGATCATGATGGCTGGGTTTTGAGGGAAAAGAAAAACTGCTGAAACTAAATGTGTGGTTTAGACGATACTGACACCAAATACTCTACACATGACAATTTTTTTTACCACTTTTCATGAGTGTACCAATAATGGTTTCGCTGCTAATGAAAGCATCACTGATTTCATCTGCAGAAATTGGGCCTGTAGAGTGAAATGAAACATTATGTATGTTTTAAACTTGTGGTGAGTCGCTTCACAAATAATTCAAAACGCTGTATTTCTTACCTGATAATAATTTTATTGCAGCCTCTGTAACATTCTCTGTGTTGGTTTCATTCAAGGTGTTGTGGCTGTAGTCTTCATGAATTGATGCTGACTCTAGAAAATAAAAATAAAAAAATATATAATCACCTGGCTAGATGCCACTAAATCCTACACACTGCACCTTTAAGAGATGTTATTGTTTTAAAGAAGGTACTAAAATTCTTGCAGAGTACCAAAAATAAGTAACATCAGTAAAAATGTCCATTAAGTTTTTCTGCCGCTCAAATGTTTACTTACCAGTTTCCAAATTTGTGTCGGGAAGTTTCTCAGTGTCAGTAACATTTAAAACATCTCTGGTGTCATGAGCTGGATGTGGTGTTGGTAAAACTATGGAGACAAAGGTGAGATTCAAGTTATTCTAGATATTGAAAAGTGAATTGTTGCAGATGACCAAATGATTAACTGTTGTTTTTATGTTTTCATCTTTCTTCCATATATATCTTCTTTTTCTAGATTCTTGTTTTTATTTTTTATTTCATTATCTTCATGAATGGGTAAACTGTAAATTTAAGTCCTCAAAGTCAGCATGAATTTAAACCTTTTCCCATGTTTTTCTTTTAGTTTATCATTATTGTTAACAATTTCTTTTCTTATTTTAATGTATTATCCTCTGTATTTGTGTTTTGTTGTAATAATTTTCTTGCAAGGACCCCGGGAAGACTAGCAGTCATTAAATTGGCAGCTAATGGGGATCCTAATAAACAATATGACAATAACAATAATTCAAGTAGATAAGTACAGTATGAGGTTAAATTCAAATCTGTGTGTCCAAATATTTCATAAATGAGTCCCAGTGTCTCCTACCTGTTAATATGTTAATTGCCGGATCTGTAACGTTCTCTGTGTTGGTATCATTTGAGGTGTCGTCTTCATGAAATGACTCTGGAAAATAAAACAGAGCTGCTGGGTTTAACATTTTCTTTCATATAATCAAAGTACAGTTTATGTTCTCTACATCCTGCATTCAGCTGAACATTACAGCAGCTGATTTCATCAAGTTTCAACCAGAGAAACGAATCAGTGAAGCCACCGACTGTAATGACTGACGGAGTGAAAACCTGCAAAATCCTCAACAACCACATTGCACATTATTAACAACCACTGACCACTTAAAGATCAGATTTAGGATTTTGTACGAATGCTGAGCTTGGATCATAGCACAAGAAGACTGTACTTCTTTTCACCAGTAATGAAAAGTCTATGCATTTTTATATTAGAGTTACAGTTTATATGGGTCAAATGTTACATGACACATATGTAAAATGGCCTCAGTACAAGAAGAGAAAACTTTTTGGATTTATGTGTTTGTGAAAACCTATCATGACTAAATTCTAATAATAAAATCAAACATTTATACCAACATAATAAGAATGTGTCCTCTTTTATGCATTTTTAATTTCATATCAAAAACGTTTTGCCCTTTGCAAACATAATTGTTATTTCATTTTTATGTCTTAACCCTAATTCTGTGTATTGAAGCACGTCAAGAGTTAATCCCAGTCATGTTTTAACATTCGTTGCTAATATTAACGGTGGAGTGTGAAGAATTTAGTGGCATCTAGTGGAACAGACTTGGCAGGAATGGAATATAATATTCATAAGTAAAATCAGTAAAGATGTCTGTCAATTAGGTTTTTCTGCCGCTCAAATGTTTACTTACCAGTTTCCAAATTTGTGTCTGGAAGTTTCTCAGTGTCAGTAACATTTAAAACATCTCTGGTGTCATGAGCTGGATGTGTTGTTGGTAAAACTATGGAGACAAAGGTGAGATTCAAGTTATTCTAGATATTGAAAAGTGAATTGTTGCAGATGACCAAATGATTAACTGTTGTTTTTATCTTTTCATTTTTCTTCCATATTTATCTTCTTTTTTTAGATTCTTGTTTTTATTTTTTATTTCATTATCTTCATGAATGGGTAAACTGTAAATTTAAGTCCTCAAAGTCAGCATGAATTTAAAACTTTTCCCATGTTTTTCTTTTAGTTTATCATTATTGTTAACAATTTATTTTCTTATTTTAATGTATTATCAATAACACTCTGTATTTGTGTTTTTCGGGAAGACTAGCGGTCATTAAATTGGCAGCTAATGGGGATCCTAATAAAACAATATGACAATAACAATAATTCAAGTAGATAAGTACAGTATGAGGTTAAATTCAAATCTGTGTGTCCAAATATTTCATAAATGAGTCCCAGTGTCTCCTACCTGTTAATATGTTAATCGCCGGATCTGTAACGTTCTCTGTGTTGGTATCATTTGAGGTGTCGTCTTCATGAAATGACTCTGGAAAATAAAACAGAGCTGGGTTTAACATTTTCTTTCATATAATCAAAGTACAGTTTATGTTCTCTACATCCTGCATTCAGCTGAACATTACAGCAGCTGATTTCATCAAGTTTCAACCAGAGAAATGGATCAGTGAAGCCACCGACTGTAATGACTGACGGAGTGAAAACCTGCAAAATCCTTGACAACCACATTGCACATTATTAACAACCACTGACCACTTAAAGATCAGACTTAGGATTTTGTACGAATGCTGAGCTTGGATCAAAGCACAAGGAGATTGTACTTCTTTTCACCAGTTATGAAAAGTCTATGCATTTTTATATTAGTTACAGTTTATATGGGTCAAATGGCCTCAGTACAAGAAGTGTGTTTGTGAAAACCTATCATGACTAAATTCTAATAATAAAATCTAATAATATAATCTCTTTTATGCATTTTTAATTTCATATCAAGAGTTAATCCCAGTCATGTTTTAACATTCGTTGCTAATATTAACGGTGGAGTGTGAAGAATTTAGTGGCATCTAGTGGAACAGACTTGGCAGAAATGGAATATAATATTCATAAGTAACATCAGTAAAGATGTCTGTCAATTAAGTTTTTCTGCCACTCAAATGTTTACTTACCAGTTTCCAAATTTGTGTCTGGAAGTTTCTCAGTGTCAGTAACATTTAAAACATCTCTGGTGTCATGAGCTGGATGTGGTGTCGGTAAAACTATGGAAACAAAGGTGAGATTCAAGTAGATAAGTACAGTATAAAGTTAAACTCAAATCTGTGTGTCCAAACATTTCATAAATGAGTTCCAGTGTCTCCTACCTGTTAATATGTTAATTGATGCCTCTGTAACATTCTCTGTGTTGGTTTCAGTCAAAGTGTCATTGCTGTAGTCTGGAGGAGGTGATACCAACTCTGTCGGAAATAACACAGAATAGGAAATACCATAAATATATACTTAGTCAGGTTGTAGCCAAACAGTCACATTCACATGTATTACACAAGTTTATGAGATTAAATGAAATAAAATCATTAATGAGGTCTGTCAGTGAATTCTGCCACTCAAAATAATTGCTAACCAGATTTCGTATTTGTGTCTAAAAGCTAAAGTAATGATACATGAATTCATGACAGTATATACAATATGACAGTTTCTTACCTCTTTTCATGGGTGTATCAGTAATGTTTCTGCTGCCATTGAAGACATCACTGTTTTGAGTCAGATCTGGAGAAAGTGGAGCTGTAGAATAAAACAAGACATTTATGTAACACTTACAGCTTACTTTTACTTATAATTCAAAACACAAAATGTCCTACCTGTTAATGATTTTATTGGTTTGTCTGTAACATTGTCCATGTTGGTATCATTCAAGATGTTGTGGCTGTAGTCTGGATGAAAGGATACTGAGTCCACTAAATAAAAAGTACATTTTGTGGTTTTAATAATACACTCTAGATCAAATCAGTATTTGAATGAATTATTCGATAGATAGAATATATACTGTATATATAGAAAGAGATCGATATATAGATATAGATATGGATAGATTATTTTCTCACCAGTTGTTGTCCAGCGCTCATTGGTCGTCACATTCATCAGATTGTTGGTCTGAGGTGGATATGAAGAGTCTAAAGTAGTAGATATAAAGCCGATTCACAATTTCTCATAGTTGTGTTTATGTTCATATTTATATTTAACAAAAACTAAATATGGTACACATATATATAAATATGTTTCTTACCACTTTTCATGGACGTATCATTAATATTTCCACTGCTATTAAAAGCGTCACTCTTTTGAGTCAGATCTGTAGAGAATGGGGATCTGGTGAACTCAAAAGCTAAACTAAAGATACATGTGAATATGTCAAAACTGAATCATGTTTTTTTTTTCGTATTATCAAAGTTAGATCTGAAAATAAAGTCTTCCTGTCACTCTAAATGGCGGCTTACCCGATTCTATATTTGTGTCTAAAAGTTTCTTGGAGTACGTAACATTCAAGACGCTTCTGGCATCATCAGCTGGACGAGGTGTTGAAGATTCTGCAGAGAAGAAGATTAATTCAACAACCAGATATATAATACTGAAGATAAACTTGAGGCCATAACATAAACAACATATACAGTAATAAAAATCATGAACTCATGTCATTACTGTAATGAATATCTTAATTCTGAATGATTTCCTACCAGTCTCGTTACTTGACCAGCTGCTGATGTTTCTGGTTTCATTGACGGCCTCTCTGGTCAGGAAAGGAGATGAATCTAAATATGTAAAATCAGAGTAGAAACATATCATGTCATCATGTTCATATTAATCATAATAATTAGAGATTTGATTTAGATTTGATGAACAAACTAAGATCCTTTTATGTTGAAAAAGAGACAATAGTTAACTATTAAAATGATGCTATCGATCAGATATAGTGTCTGTGGTCAAAGTTGATCAGTGTTGGCTGCAGTGAATTGACCACAGTGACCAGTGTATGAGAGAAGGAAACAGTTTATTTTGCCATTTTTTGGCAAAACAATGAATGTTTGGCCCAAACTGAGCACACTGATGGACATCAGAGAAGTAGATTATAGTAAAAGAGTAGTTTAAAAAGGTTATGTGGATGTTTTAACACTTTTTGATACTATAGGACACTATTGGATAATATTAACAGACATTTTTAGCTGACCACAACTGCCGCTCTCTGAGAGGGATTAATTAAACTATGAACTTTTTTAACCATATTACAACATCTAGAATGTTTGATACTAATTTCATGGGAATTTCATGTTATTTTAGTCTTTTTTCTGTCCTTCACCAGTTTTTTCATTCTGGTGAATGTTCGTACCCGTCAACATGTTGGTTTGATGGGTGTGTTCTCTGCTGGTGTTGGTTCTTGTTTTCTCAGGGCACCGAGCAGGACCAGGTGGACCGGGTGGGCCAGGTGGACCCCTTGGACCAGGAGGACCTTGAAATATACATATACAACAACTACAAGTCAAAACTGACCTACTGAACAATACTGCTGATCAATCACATTGGCTTTTTCATCTAATAAAAAAATAAAAAGAGCTGTTTCATTTATGAAATCATACTATTCAATATCATCTCAGAGCTGGAGGCTATCAAGTCTTTAAAATCAAGACAGCTTAGTATGAGTGTGTTTAGCACATTTCATGGAAGTGGAAATTGTGGCCTGATGATGGTGAAACGGTCATGAGATCACCACAAGTTTATCCTCTTGAGAACATGAATACTCACAGCTGATTTCATGGTCACCATTCGTTTTTGAGATAGTACCTACCTTGACCTGATGGTGGCACAAGACAAAAGGTCGGGGGGGGGGGGGGGGGGGGTCACTATATCATGGGTATCCTTGAATATCTACACCAAATTTAGTGGCAATCGGAGCATTATTTGTCAACATTTCTTGCTCTGAAATCTTGGATGGACTGATCAATCGACCAACCATAAACAACCAGATGTGGTGACAAAACCAGCAGACATCACTTCAAACACAGCACGTACAGTGGTGAATTTTAATGATAATGAAACACACAAAAATGGAACACACATTTTGTAACATTAGTTTGTCAGATTGAATCTTGAAGTGAATATTGAATCATCCATATCAGGGTCAAGTACGCTGTCATCACTCACCCTCAATGAAAATGTCATTGCAGGTCTCGCCTTTCAGTCGTAGAGCCCCTGGGTCTCCTTTAGGTCCTGGTTCTCCTTTTTCACCAGGGTGTCCTACACATTGACAGGTGTCATATTAATTTAAACCACTGAGATTAAAATAGAAATAATGAGATAATCATGAGATCATTTTACAACTGTAAACCTGTCAACAGATGATCTTAGATTTTTTTTTAAACATGAACTATTTCCTCTAAATACAGCCAAGTCAATCCATCAAGAGGCACTGAAATGTTCCAGTTACTGAGTTAAAGATAAAAAACATCAAAAAGGTTCAAACTACAGCAACATACAGCAAGATTCAAGCATAATCATTTCAGTAAACAATTTCCAACAATACCACATATTGCTAGTGTGGTGGCTATAGACAAAGTGTCTCTTAGACAACGAGTGGGATGCTCATGTTATGTAACGACTGTTGAACAATGAAAGACTGTTTGAAACTTGTCACTGAAACTTGTCTGAGTGTTTCCTCTGGAGCACATTTCTACACAGGGTATACAGATCTCTCACCTCTTTTTCCTCGTCTGCCCGGTGGTCCTGGTGAACCAGCTCTACCAGGCAAACCTAACATGCAAAAACATTGTGACTGTAAGTAACAAACTGAGCTCTGTTTAAGTAACTGATGTAGTCAATTAAAATGTCTGTTGTTGTTTTTTACCTGGAGGTCCAGGTGGGCCTGGGAAATAAATAAATAAATAATTTCACATAAAGCAAATACAGTATAAGCACCAGTTACCGTCACACGCACAGTGTTGGAACAAGTAATATTAATAAAACTTACCTGTTAAACAAATTCCTCTGGAGCTATTACACAGATCTACAAAGGCTTTAACCTGAAATAAAGAAAAACAGAGAGAAACAGTAGGTGAAGTCAGTGTTGATTGTGAGTACACCTGGACAAACTGTCTGCACAAGTCACGTTTTGGTCTTTCAATCACTTGAAAACAAATATGTTTGCTGTTATTGTGACAAGGAGCACTTGTCTTAGCCAGCAGAGCACATCTAAAGAGAGGAGATGATATATTACTTACATTTTACATATCATTTCTATTATTAGTAATAAATATTAATAATTACAAAGTGACATTAATGAGGGAAATCCATATTTAGAGTTATTGAAATGATCTGAGGCAGTCAAGAGGGTAAAAAAATTTAAAAAGCTTTTAAATATTTCATGGCTACTTAGTCATAGTTAAAAACATTCCTACTTGTTTCAGCCATTTAGGCCTTCATCATTGGCAATCAATACATTACATTAAAGGCTTTTTAAAATTTTTACCCACTTGAGTGCCTCAGATCTTTTCAATAACTCTAAACTAGTAGGATCCCTGAACCGAAGAGCACCAGAGGGATATCTTTCTACACCCAAGCAGCCCTCCATGCATCTCTTTTTTGACTGGAAATCAATATTTGTCAAGCTAACAATGAAAGTATATTTTATGTTAAGTCTACTGGTGAGATACTTCAGTATCACAATATATGCTGTCCTCCCTGTGGCAGCGCCCTCTGAAGGAAGGTCAGTTCCCAGAGGATGGGCGTACAGTCGAGGGAGGAGCAGGTAAACATTCACGCTCCACTGCCAAAAGCATTTATCCAGGAAACACTCAAAAGGAAAGACAGACTGCTTTGCTCTTAATCACTGCAACAGACTCTTTGGATTCTTTGGATCACATCCACATGCTTCTTATCCCAAAGGGGAAAAGAGAGGAACTGTTTCTATTTAAGATGACGGCAGAAATACTGTTCATTCTTCCCCTGTTCTCTCTCATAGGAATCTGTCATTCATAAATCTCATGCTTTATATTCTCACAGTACAGTAAACAGCCTGCAACATTCACACTTTTATTTAAAGAATCTTACAGGGACCATGGAGTATGTCATCAGCATCAGCATATCCTTCTCGTCTTTGTCAAGGCTTTGTTTTGGAGCTCCACTGTGGCTCCTTCTGCTGCGGTCGAGCGCCTTCAGCTGTCCGGCCTCTCCAGGCTCCGTGCGCAGGAATCCTGTCTGCAGCCTGCAGCTCTGTGCCAGCGCCTGCATCTGGGCGTCCAGCCTGACCACTTCCTCCGTCAGCTCCTTGTGTCGAAACAGCAGAAACACCACACCTGCCGAGCTCAGGAGCAGCAGCACACACACCCCTGCCAGCAGCGCTTTCAACGCAAGACAAACTCCGCTCCTCTCCTTCATGTTTCAACACTGTCGCCTGCTCCACCGCTGCAGAGTTGATCTGCGCTCTGAAATTCACAAGCACATACAGCACATATCTGAATACCTGCCAACAGACGACACGTCAGTGGGAAATTACGCTCAAGCTGTCGGAGAGAAATAAACATGTCAACATGCATCTGGGAAACAGCTCAATTCTGTAGGGTTGCTTGATTTAGAAGCAGCAAGTGGACATATTTCCATAATGACACATTCTGCAGACAGTGTGGTGCTTCACATCATTCTGGTGCCTTTTTTCTCTCAATACTGTCACCAGTCCGTCCCACACAAAATTACATGGAAGTGGAACAAATAAGTTGTGAACAAGGGGAACATTCTTTGGATTTATAAAGGAGCTTTCAGAAGCAGTGAGAGCGTGGGGATACGTATGTCAGTGTCAAAATCTCCCTTTTATAAACGGGTTTTCTTTTATCTCAATACACAGCTCCAAACATAGATTCTTTTGCTCCACTTTGCAAGTGACAAGTAACAAGTTTCTTCAATTACAAAAAGTTCTAATTATCCAGTTTAGTTTCTTCTACAATAAGGAAATAAGATTCTTCAGCCAACATGGCATGAAAGCCTCCACACAAACTCCTAAAAAGGCCAATATCTTGATCAAGAGCATACCAGCTATTCATTGAGCTTGAAGGACATTTCATTATAAGCACACAACCTCTGCACGAACTCTATTCTCCCTTTTTAATTTTTCTTCCATGCTTTTCTTACTTTCAGTGATGCACAGTCTAATTGTGTGGGCAGAATTTTTTTTTAATTAAAATGATGAACGATTACAGATTATATTTTCTCACTCCCTTGTTCCTCCTTTTGAGTTGCTGGGTAAATCCCTGCTCTCTTTGACATGGGTCAGTCTGACCCAGCTAATTAATTTCCCCTTGAAAAGCCTCCTCGGTTGAAGAATGGGACAGTGGGGTTTCTTTTTTTTTTTGAACAAAGCTAAATGTGAGGTCAGCCACTCTGGAGAAAAAAATGATACAGACAAAAAGTGATGAAAGACCTTCAGTTTTTGCATTCCTATGAATAAAAACAGTTGTTTTTTTTTTGCTTCTTTTTGAAGCAGCTTTGTGCTTTAGACGTGCACTGTTGTCCAGCCTGTTCAGGGTGTTCTGCTATGTAATGGTACTTGTAAGTGTTCCTAAGCAACTAGTAAAGTAAAGGCTCAACCAAGGATTTAGAAACACTTGAATCACTGTGATTAATTTGGCAGAAGAATGCTGATCATCTTTAAAACCAGAAGAGGAAGCACTGCGGGTCGTCAAACTGCTCTCTAGCTTAACCAGAGGAGTCAAGGACCAGAGAAGTAAGTATCGTTCTTTAATCGTTTCTATATGAAGAATTTAAAATGGCTGCTTTCATGTTTTAAACGCGTTAAACAAATCTAAATAAACATTTTCTACAAATATATTCTACAAATATATTTCTACAAATTATACTATATATATATTATTGGTTAAGATGTTCAGCTTTTATGAGGGGAAAGTATCATATTATAATTTCTTCTGATTGATGAAATAAGTTCATGAAGTCCATCATCTCAGATTTTAGGGTTAGAAGTGATGATATCACAAGATAAACCTCAAGCAAAGCGCACAACTTTGAGGGGTTTTTTTTCAGTTTTGCACCGTTATTTCTAAACTTGAATTCATATTTACCTTAATTACCCTTTTTACTTTTGTTTCAAAACTCTGATTCCATCAATATGCTCATCTTTTCTGATTTTGAACTGATCACACTCATTTCAATCCACTGTGATCCACTTTTTAAAAGATGTTTTTAAAAGATGCTGTAACTCAAAAGTATACAAAGTCAAGGGGGGCAGAATACAGAAATGGTTTGGGTATCTGTCTATAACTGACTATAGATTTGAAATATAATACCTAGCTCATCATAAAGCTTTGCGTGGGTGTGGTTTTATTGTGTTACATCCCAACACTCAAGGACAAGAGCATTACAAGGGATGAAAACGAAGGCTGTCCAGAGATTAAGCTTCTTCTTGTTGTGTTTTGACTAATAGATAAGCTTGTTTTGTCTGTTGGTTAGAGACAGACGTTTTATGAGCATGCATCAAACTCTCTGCAGGCAGAAGACACAGTGAGCCTGCTCAGGCGTGCATGTGTGCGTGTGTACGTATACCTGGCTGGAGTTGTGAAAAAGATGCTGCCGCTGGAGACACTCACCATCTGCCCCATGAAACTTGATACAATGTTTGAAGCTATCATTCTTCTTCTTCTGCTGCTGCTGGCTCTGCTCCTCACCGCCTGGAGCAGAACAAAGCGCTCACACATACCAGGTAAGAGAATTCAGCTGCTGTTCCTTCAAATAACTTGTATAGATTGAGCCTCATGTGCAGGTGACTGTGGGTACAAGTAGATAACAGAGACATATATGTTTTATATGTTTGTGCATCACATTACTGATTAAATGACACAATATTTTACTGATTGAATGTTTTTCCTTAAAGCATCATAGTCAGCTTCAGAGTATTGTCCCTGAAGATGAACTCATGTGTTGCTTTAAGTAGTTTATCATCTTTCCTGTCTGCCAGGTCCTTCCTTCTTGGCAGGACTCGGTCCGATTCTCTCCTACGGCAGGTTCATCTGGATGGGGATAGGAACGGCGAGCAACTACTACAACAACAAATACGGCAGCATGGTTCGCGTCTGGGTTAATGGCGAGGAGACCCTCATTCTCAGCAAGCAAGTCCTTGTGAGATAAAACAGTTCATACAGTCCCACAAATCTGTAATCCGACAAAGTCAGAGCCCGGCTTCTCTTTCAGGTCCTCTTCAGTGTACCATGTTCTGAGGAGCGTCAACTACACAGCCAGATTTGGGAGCAAAAAGGGGCTGGAGTGTATTGGGATGGAAGGGAGGGGTATTATTTTCAACAGTGATGTGCCACTCTGGAAAAAAGTGAGGACATATTTTTCTAAAGGTGAGAAATTCTCCTCCTTTTCTACACATGTTCACATATTAAAGAAAATCAGATTAAAGTCTGGCGATAACTGAAACGCCGCTTCGTGGTAATTGAATTACTGTGGATGTTTCACAGCTCTGACAGGCCCTGGCCTCCAGAGGACAGCGGCAGTCTGCGTGAGCTCCACAACCAAACACCTGGACAGCCTGCAGGAGATGACCGACCCCTCCGGACATGTGGACGTTCTCAATCTGCTGAGAGCCATAGTGGTGGACATCTCCAACAGGTTATTCCTCAGGGTGCCTCTCAATGGTCAGCTGCATGTTCACTATCTGTATATCCTGTACTTAAACTGTGTATTTTCTCCCAGTAAAAAAAAAATATCCCAGTTCTTGTCCTGAAGCCTGTAGCTCCTGACTTTATTTCTTCATAACTCAGAGAAGGACTTGCTGGTGAAAATCCAAAACTACTATGAGACCTGGCAAACAGTTATAATTAAGCCTGATATATTTTTCAAAGTCGGATGGCTGTACAACAAGCATAAAAGAGCAGCGTAAGGTCCTCACACACACAACAGTAACATCTCAACATCTGGCTTGTGATTTCTTCAATCTAATCTTTGTGTTGTTGTTTGCGCCATCAGCCAAGAGCTACAAGATGTAATGGAACACCTTCTTGAAATTAAAAGAAAGAAAATTAATGAATCAGAGAAGCTGGATGACGAACGTGACTTTGCAACGGAGCTGATCTTTTCCCAGGTCCATCTCTTTTAAACGCCTGTGACACAGCATTAATGCACTAATGATATTATATGTTCGCTGCACTCTGATTACCTCCGTTCGCCCGTCTAACAGAACCATGGAGAGCTCTCAGCAGATAACGTCAGGCAGTGCGTGCTGGAGATGGTAATCGCAGGACCTGACACGCTTTCCGTCAGCCTCTTCTTCATGCTGATGCTGCTGAGACAGAGGCCAGATGTAGAGCTGAGAATAGTGGAGGAGATGAACTCTGTCGTGAGTAAGTGCTTCCGTGCTTTGTTAATTTCAGTTTCTCTCCATGGCAACTAAAAATCAAACTATTTGATTGATCTAAGGATGCTCCATTTTTAATTTCCAGGTGAAAAAGGAGCAGAAAATGTTAATTATCAAAGCTTGAAAGTGCTGGAGAGTTTCATCAACGAGTGTCTGAGGTTTCATCCTGTGGTTGATTTCACAATGCGTAAAGCTCTAGAAGATGACAACATCGGAGGCACAAACATTAAAAAAGGCACCAACATCATTCTCAACATCGGTCGTATGCATAAGACTGAATTCTTCCCAAATCCTAAAGAATTTTGCCTGAAGAACTTTGATAAAACAGTAAGTTAACTTAAGGCTGTGCAACAATATGTGGCTCTGACAAAAGAAAAAAAAAAAAACTCCTTTATCTCCTCTGTCTGGCAGGTGCCCAACCGTTTCTTCCAGCCCTTTGGCTGCGGGCCTCGTTCCTGCGTGGGCAGACATATCGCAATGGTGATGATGAAGGCCATCTTGGTCACTCTGCTGTCTCGTTACACCGTGTGCCCTTGCCGAGGCAGCACCCTCAGCAGCATCAAGCAGACCAACAACCTGTCACGGCAGCCAATGAAGGACGATCACAGCCTGGCCATGCGCTTCATCCCTCGAACGACACCACCTCAACACACTCAAATGTGAGACATAACAGCACCGTTACACTGAGGATGAAAACTACAACTGTTTCGCTGAAGACCTGCTACTCCCTGGACAAGATGAAAGTGTGCAAAAAATATAAATCCTAGCACTTAGGGTTATTATATATCAAAAATATTTAGAGCAATTAAATGGTAAATTTGTGGTCAGAAAAGAAATTATGCTTACGTTGACATAACTGACCTTTAACTAATACAGTTGGAGGTTTCAGAGCAGTGCAAGAGTGGATTTCTGACCCATGTGGCGCAGTATGGAAAGCCAGGGAGGACATGGTTAAAGGTTTTGTTTTGCTGTCTTGAGGTCACAAAATATACAAAACAAAAAGACCAGAAATATGTGCATGTCTCAGTGTAGTGACAAACTGTTCGAAACAAACTCTTACATGATTTAGTGGTTCATGTTAAAGATGCCTTGCGGAGTTTCCTTGTAAACAAACAAAAGTTATGTTTATATTGGGTGTTACTCACCAAAACATTATGTGTATCCTTGAGGCCAAACAAACACTTTGAATGCACTTTTCTCCTCATAAAACATTTGTAGCAACAATTTTTTAAGTATTCTAAGTCCTGCCTTGTTTACAATGGTTTGTTAGCTTGCAGTAAACTGTTTATTGGCTGCAGGCATTTGCATGTGTGTCCTCTTGACGGCGTGTACGATGAAAACAGACAAAACAGGGACACACACAGCGCTACTAGAGGTCAGAAACTCCACAGGGTAGTTTTAATTAACCCTGCTAATGAAGACACTACTATCATGTTATATCTCTTACTAAATATTAAGTAACACTATGGTACAGTGAGTAGTGTTAGTAAACATCACGCTGTAATTTCAGCACACACTGGAAGGTATGAAATATTAGCTACATGCACATCTTTTCTTCTTATTTCTAATTGGGCTCTGATAGATGTGAATGGAAATGTGGATTATGCAGAAGGGGGCATCAAATCGGTAAAATGTTACTAATATTTTTGATATTTGCTGTCTTCTTAATGCTTATTCAATACATATTTAAAATATTTTCATGTAGCAAATATTAAATGTAGACCTGTATGAGAGGAAAAGGTAGTATGATGCAAAAGCACATAGTTTAGCCAATCCTTTACAACTCAGCTGCTCTAAACATTTGGCTGCTATTCAGCTTTTTAATCCTTTTTTTGCCCTCCTATTTCTTCATTTTCTTCACCTCCCATGTCCCTTATATATTCTATTTTTCACTCTACATATCTACACTGACATATTGTGTATAGTGTCCGTTCTTTGCAACATCTTTCTGTGATATATATTGTTATATGTTCTGTTTCTGTTGACTAAATAAAAAAAACATGAGAAGAGAAAAACATCAAAAAATTATTCTCTTTATCATCATTATGTTTTCTTTGCTTCTAGTCCAGCACATCTGCTTCATAGCCTCTATTGAATGAATGATCCGTGAGTCAAAATCAAGTTAATTTACATGTGTTGAATTTATTCATAAGTTAGGAGAATGTAGTGACAGGCACTCTATGAAACAATGATTTTTTTTCTCTGTACCACAGGCACAAATCAAACACGCCACCCTGGCATTAGCACATAAGGCGTTGGGTTAAAGTTTAGACACATTGTTAGCGTCACGCTGCACTTCAAATCAGGACACAGGCAAAAAAAAAAAAAAAAAAAAAAAAACCAAACTTTCCCTTCAGGTTCAATTAAATAACAGGCTGAGACAAGTCGGACAAACTGAAGACCAAATCTGGCAACACAGTCAAACAGTACATGAAGCACAATGATTTTTTTTTTTTTGCCTTTAAATGAAACTAATATAAAATATTTTCAGTAAGAATATAAATCCAATAAATATGTTTTTCTTCAATACTGCATTTATACAAAAATATAATAATCAAAAAACACTAAAATCCACCTTTCATCTGACTGACAAACCAGAAACATGAGTGCATAGATAATCATATTACACAGAATGCAGCATCTGCAAAACACGGAGAACTGAATTTAGCACATGAGAAATGGACAATATGGACATTACCTTCACTGTTAGATTCAAGTCAAACTATTCTCATGTAAGATGTTGAGTTAAAGTTGAGCTAATACTAAAACCAAGTCCATAACAGACAGAAGTGTTGTACTCCTGAAAGATACCAGTATTTTCTTCTCTGTGCTTCTCCCAAAACGTCTGATAATGAATCAATCCAATGTCAGAGTTGGTGCTATGTTTTCCATTTCAATCAGTTTTAATGAACTTGAAGATAGAAACAGTTTTAACTGGTGACAGCAATAAAGTGTTTTTAAGATGATAAATGAAAACCTGAGACCAACCTTTATGTCTTTGTCTAAATTAAGCAGGACATAATCTCTCTGTGAAAAAATAACTAGAAATTCATGGTTTTCACCTTATACAGAGAATATCATATGTAATATCCATTCCATTCACAAAAAAATGCTTTAAATTGAAATTTTCAAGTCATTATGGAGCCCTGTCATCATTTTAAGACATTAGTGTTTCTCTGAAACATCAAACACCCACAAGAGTTTAAATACATCATCTTTTGGCCTTGAGGTTTTTACCAGCCATTAAGTATTCTGTCAACTGTTAAAAATCAATCATTTATGGACAAAAAAAAACCCAAATCATGCTGAATAACGTATTGTGGAAGTGAACAACAAATGGTTAACACTGTAATGTAAAGATGAGAACGCACACCATCAGACGCTCTGTGTACCTTCCTCTTCAGTCCGGTGGTTGTGTCGCTTGATGGTGTCAGTGCAGGTGTTGCAGTCGGGGCTCAGTGCTCCTGTAAAGCTCTCTGACAGTGGTAGAGCAGGCAGTCGGGCAGGTCGGGGACTGGAGAGCGCAGCCACACGGCCAGCGTGTCCGCATGCACGCGGCAGTGCATCAGACATGGCTGATCCCGGAGGAGCCGGCAAGCTACAATACCTTCCATCCCTGCAGGGAAAAATTATAAAAGGTTTACTCACCAACACTGTAAGATACAAAGTGAGGATGAAATTAACACATATCAACCTTTTGGTCAAATACTGTATGTTAAATTTAAAATATGCATAAATCATGCTATCAGGTGACCCAAAATACAAGTTGACCAAACAAAAAAAGCTTGAAAGCTCCAGAACAAGCAAACAAAACATACTTTATAAAGAGTTTATGTTCTAAAAGCTTTATTGTTATTTAATAAATTACTTATTTATTAATGCTTACAGACCTGAAATAAGGCATTAATAAGAACAACTTTGGGTTGTTGTGTGGTGGCATAACTTGCTTTTTAGGTTCAATGGATTATTACTGATCTGCAGAGCATTAATAACTGATTTATTAGCATGAATTAAGTAAATTTAGAACTTATTTTCTGGTCTGCATATACAAATTCATTTTTTATACATACATAAACACAAAAAAGACAAAAATGCTTAAATAGAGCAGCTCAAAAACAGCACAATAACAAATGACATTGAGCTTCACTGGATGTCAGCAAACAACTATTTGCTATGTAAAGATATAGCAGAGTAATGGCGACCTGAGCAGTGAATGAAGTCACACTCCCTCTGCGTGTGTTGTTATCCGAGCTTCTCTGTTTTTTGTTTTGGTAGCCACACCGGCCGCACGTGTTAGTGCATGTGCACTAAAATATGTTTGTGAAAATGTTTCTGTTTTGGTCTGAGATGTTGGTGCTATAGTGCGTCATCTAGTGGCTGAATGTCGTGTACAGCAACAGTTTTAAAATATGATTTGTTAGAAAGTGGTGCCAAACAATAAATATAGTTATTGTACACATGTGAAAACCTAATGCATACACTTGTTAAAAACAATAACTTTAAACACAAGGTCCACTTACTAGCCTTTCCTTAAGTTTCAGCTACATCTCACAGTCTTCATCGGTTGATATTAACATTCAGCTGATGAAGACCATGAAAAAGTGGTCCTTGCCTTAAAGTTATATTTCAACTTTTTAACTACTGATTCCAAGGTTGAGACTCAACTTTCAGTCCTAATGTACAAACTAATAAGAGTACTCTTAACACATTACAAAGTAACGTGTTAATGCCAGTACTGGTTATAACATCTCTTTACCATCAAACTAAACACTCAGTGATGGATAACTTATTCACCTATGATCTCCACAACATGAAGCTGAAGTTTCTTCTTCAGCACATTCAGCGTGGCTGTGAGAGGTTCTTGGACATCATTTATGAGTCTCAGGTTCTGCTTCGTATCATGAGAGAAGGCCAGCCACATTGTCCCGTACTCCTCTGTGGACACCGCCAAAGGTCTGCTCCGACACACAAACAGGAAAGATGTGAAACTAACGTAAGCAACAAACAGTATCATGACTCTGTAAAGAAACCAGAAAATATTTCACCTGACAAAGTTGGTTAAAGGCAGTTTGTATGAGAACTGCACTGCCTGAGGTGTCCCGACAGGAACGTGGAAAGACACCGACCCGGCTACTTCAACATGAACGGAAGGCCTCTTCACAGTCAGGGAATACTGACACACCGCTACACTGTGGCTTCTCACCTCCTCCACTGGGCTGTCAGACACACAGGATACCTGAAAAACATTACAAGAAACGGTTCTTTAATATAAAAATCTAATAAGGATTGTATAAGACTTCATTAATGCTTTTCTGCTCAATAATTTACCTCAAGTTCTTCTGAATCAAACTGTAGTAGTATCTGTTGAATGTCAGAGTCAGAGGAGTTGGTCATAAAAACAACTAGCACTAAAGAGTCCTCTTTCTGCACATGACAGGCTGAAAGATCCAGACTTTGGTTGCAGCACAGAGGAGTGATTTCTGAGCAAGACAGCCCAGAGAGCTCTGCAGGAAGATGGGAACTGAGATATGAGTCTTTAGGTCCGTCTGGGTCTTTTAGTGGAGCAGGATCAGCAGCTACCATACCGTTATCCCTGATGAGAGAGGGCTTAGTTCCCTTTATGTTACTGTCTGTTAGTTCCCCTTCTACATCACAGGTGCCATTAGCAGTGGTGAGGCCCTGAGCGAGTTGGGATGTCTGTTTGGGTGAGGAAACGTCCGTTTCAGAGGCGATGTTGGAGTCCAGTAGGTTGTTACACAGCAAGTTATCCACCGTGCTGGGAGACGTGACGAGGGAGTTGGGTATTTGCTCGCTGACACCAGCGGATGAACCCTGACCTTTGGCTTTTCTTCTGAACCTCTGGGGCGTTGGCTCAGACTTTCCCATCTGTGAGAAGGAAAACTTTTAGACATAACTGTCATGTTTACGGTAATACACATTTGTTGTTATTACTGAGTGAATTTCACAATAAAAATTATAAAATGCAACAATATAAACATCAAAATGGCAGAAGATTGATACTGTAGAGCCAGTAGATCCTGCTCTCCCTATATCAGATTCCATCCCTCCCTTGCAATGTTTGAAAAAGATTTGCCAATATAGCCTCAAGACTTGCACAATTTAAATTAGCATCTTTTTTTTCTTTTCTTTTTTTTTTCAATCATGCACTGGGTGAGCCTTCAGGATTTACTCAACAGATTCATGTTTGTCAAACGGCTGCAGCTGCTCCACTGTAAGTGACTTCCACATGCCATAAGAGGGCACTAAAATCTTATGGTTATCTATTTTATTTAATCTCATATTGTCATTATGATATCCCACACTTTTATCACGGGTGGCATCTTCCTCAATATTGTTCAGGCCTTTAGAAGATTTTCTAAGCTCACCAAACACGCAGAGCTTTGGGAACTCAGGCCGACAAACAGCGAAGAAGCCAGCTGCTTTTTCTCTTGCTCTGGCTCAGGGGTTGGTATTGGAGTTTGAGTCTGACTATCTGAGCTGTCAGCCTCCTTCTGCTGGCTGGGTGACTGGACTGGACTGGGAACCTCAACCTGGGCAGTTTCCTCCACAGGTTCCTTATGGGCCAGATAGCCCTCCCTCCCCCACACCCTCTTCACTCCATCCAGATTCAGAGTCGTGGAGCTGAAACACAGATGGCAAATCACCAGAGTGAGCTCAAAACAATACAATGCAACATAATTCTGCAAGCCGAGGCATGCATGTTGCGTCCACATACCCTCCTTTGTGCGAGATGTCGGTGCTATCGCCTGACAGACCGGAGCTTATGGACAGCAGCGTAGGAGACTGTCTGTCGGCTATGCTGCAGGAGGACATGCTAATAGGCAGGGACAGGCTGTAGGGCTCCAGGCTCAACGCTGAGGCAAACAAAACAAATCAAAACAAGGCAGTGCACATGTTGCCAAATTTGCAACGGTCTAAATGTTTTAATGGGCTTTACCTTTTGCCTGGGCTAGTTCCTCTTGCCGTTGATGGGGAGGCTTGTATGGAGCAGCACCGGCCGCCAACGCCTCGGACACAAATCCATCCAGAAATGATAAAGAGGAGTCCACCTGGAAAACAACATAATTACAACTGCAAGTTTACATTTATTATTAAATGGGGTGGGAAAAAGCATTTGGAAAAGCAGTGTTGAGTGTTTAAATTAGATAGAGGTGTAAATAAATACACCTCTATCTCATTTTACACTTTAACTATGATTTGAAACTTTACACCAGTGGAAGCATCTGTGTATCTGTACATTATTCTGGTTGTCAACCCGACACTGCATCTGATACCGAACTGTCCTCTTATCAGACTGTTCCAGACATGCTCAAACAGCTGCTAACGACTGCACCTAAAACGGTACAATTACAGCTGAGTTGATGATCTCTAATATTTTGTTAAGTACTGTCATCAATCTAATCGACTCTGTGCCAGGGAGAGCAAGCGTATGCAGGTTTTTTCCCAACCATTAGATAATGAGCTCTTACTCTGCCCGAGAGGAGGAACTACAAAGTGACATCATCTGCTGTGGTTTCAAGAGCTGAATCATTTTACAGTAATTATGGTATTTTATGCCAAATGCCGAGATGTTTCAACAGAAGTAATATTTCAAATCTAATTAAATGACTCCATGTTGTCAATATATCAGGTTTCTATGACTATGGATAGTAAACAACATTACCGTGATAGCATCCTGTACAATTTAACATCATTATCCTAATTGTGCGGCCCTGATTGTGCGTTACCTCCAGGGGCTCCATGTGAGCATCTCGAGGCAGCACCTTGGCTCGTAGTTCAGAGTTGTGGCTGAGGTATTGCAGCTCCTGAGCTCTCTGTCTCAGCACAGTGTCCATGGAGCTGCTGTATGTTTCACAAACCTCCTGAGCCACAGAAACACCTGCCCCGCCCTCACAGAGCTTGGTCATTGCTATGAGGACCCAGCTCTTTGTTTCACTGCTGGTGTGCTTCATGTCCAACAGTTTGGCCAGAAGTCTCAGCACCGCGGCTGGTTCCAGTTCCTCCATCAAATGAGAGTATTCGCCGAGGACCTGTGCATGGTAGAGACGGGGTTAAACTTTGGCGTTCGAAATGCTATGTAGTGAAGTGACACTTTGAGGAACAGGGGAAGGGGTGTACTGTCTTGCTTCTTAACAAACTGACTTAATGCTGCTGGTCATGTATCTTATCTTATCTCTCAAGGCTTAATCTGGCCTCTGGCTGCACTCTTCAATCCCTGTGAGCCGCCTGAGATCTCCTCAACAAGCACTTCTGATCCCCCATCAGAATACACTCAGCTTTTATCGTCTGGATCCTGAGGCTATTATTTAAAGCAGTGGTTTCCGACCTAGACCACTGGCCGCGAAAGGTTGGGAACTATTGATTTAAAGGGCCTGCCCGAGAAAACTCATGCCAACTAATTCTTTATGATTTTTTTTAAACGTTTCTAATGGGGGTTTGCTCTTATTTTCCACATTTAACTTGCATTTAAAAGCATTTTGTATTTTCATCCCCTCACATATTTTACTGTTCTTATTTCCTGCAGTTTGTAAAGTGATTGGGAAAGCCTGCTCTGCTCCAAACTTTGCATTCTTTCCCTTCTTCAGCTTCTTGTCTTTATTTTAATTATGAGTTTTGACCTTTGACTTTTTCCCTTCTCCATGCACCTTGAAAATAGATGAAGTTGTGCCTACACTGCTTTTATTTTAATCATGAAAGAATATACCAACTGCTCATCAAGTTTATCGTGCAAACATCTCTTACCCAGCTGATGACTTGTAGGAAGCGCTGCGGCAGTTTGCCAGGCTCTCCTTGCAGCAAAGAAACATATGAATCCACAGCAAATAGCCTCAACTTCCTGTCCTCCTCCACACTGTCAAATCCTGGGGCCATTAAAGAGAAATTGAACATTATTAGATTGCGAATGCAAACTGAAATAATCTAATATGACAACACTTGAGTGCTACAGAATAAGCATTTGGGTTATCTCACCCTCAGAAAGCAGTTTAAGGAAATTGTTTGGGATGTCAGGCTGCATCGTGTCTCCACCCAATGAAAACACTGTGTTCATGGTCTCAATGAACCATTCATTGTCTGGTGCATATGTAAAAAGGCTTATAGGAAAAAAACACAATAAATAGGAACAAACAAGGTATTAGAAAATATAACAGAATATTAAGTCAATTCAACATTATAGAGAGCAAAGTGTGTGACCATTTTATTGTCTGCAACCAATAAAACTGTTTGTCTAGATAGAAAAAAAGGTTTTTCTATTATTATTTCAATGTGTGGGTCATCAGATGTAAATGACAGTCATATAACACTAAACGCTGTCTCTTGCCTCCACTATCTACACACACAAAAGGATATTTTTCTGCCAGTTCTGCCACCTTCCCCACCAGGTCAATAGTAGTGTAGTCGTCTTTACTGATGCTCAGAAACTCCAGCATCTTCTCAACAATGACCGTGACGTTCTGGGCGTTAGTAATCCGAAACAGCAACTCCAGCACCTACACGGAAATAAGAGACCCACAATGCTGAAAAAAAACCCAAACCCGATGACACTAAAATCCAAACTACACCAATATCTGTCTCACCTCACGCTTGATGATGAGGTCAGGGTGATCTAGACACTCTATGATGGTCATCTGATGCTGCAGGGCCAGTTTAGGATCCTGCTGGACCACATAGGTGAGGGCCTTCAAGCCTACAGTTACATCAAATTAACAGAATTACTACAGTGAATATCTGAGATCTTGATTTGGAAAAAAAATACTTCTTACTTAGGATTTCTTTCTTACCAAGATATTTGAGATTAATCTTAGGTGACAGCACAAAGTTGCCGATGCACTTTGCAGCTTTTTCCAAAAGTTCAGATTTGGGATGAATTGTGTAAATACATTTTACACACTCGTATAATATTGCTGGAAATAAAGAGAGATTTGTATAAGTGGCTGATAATGAAATGATTTAAAACGACTAAATTAATCAGAAAACACTATTTTAAATCTAACATACCATAGGTGATGTTATGGTTCATCTCTGCTCTTCGTAAAGACTCGTCAAGGACTTCATACATGATCTCACTTGCGCTGTCAAAAAACAAAGAACAGACTCAGAAAATCTACTCGCAAGAAGTTGGGCACAGAGCACAACCACAAGATACTACATCCAATTTATCCGGGGACATAATAAGTGATAATTACCTCTGGTCATTTTTTCCAAGTAAGGACAATATTCTGAGGAGTTGGATTTGAAGCCAGGGAGCAGGAACACTATGATAATTAAAATCCATGGGCAGTTTTCCTCCCACCACCTGCTTCAGTATGGTCACAAAACATGCTGCCAGATCCTTATAACCTTCAGGATTCTCCTAAAATGTAAGAAAAGTACATGACAGGACTAGATTACACTACAGTAGATCAAACAGAGATGTCTGTATAATGTTTTCTCAGCCTTAACCTTAGAAATAATTACAGAATCCAGAAAAATACCATACTAATTACCGTGATCATCTGTAAGTAGATGTGTAGTGAGGCTGTCATAACACCAGGATCCTTGTCGCACAAAGCTTTGCGAAACTTGTTGTGGATGTGTTGAACTTGATTCGGTGCTATTAGGTAGAATTTGTACAGTGCCAGAACAGCTTTTCGCCGTATGATTTCTCTATAAATACATCATAAGAAACCTCTGTAAGGCATAATATTCAGACAGGTTTATTAGTTACCGATGGAGAGGCAAAGAGTATGTCTTACTTTGGGTGAGTGAGTTTCTCTTCCACCAGAGGAAGGATCGCAGGTATCATATCTTTGGGGAACATTTGGCTGACAACAGTTAGAGCCATGCACACTTCAATAAGGTTTGTGCTCTGAAGATCCTGAAAACATGTAAAACACATTGATGTCCTTTATTGTCATTCAGACTCAAGATGACAAATGCTGTAAAAACTCAAACTGAACACCCACCTTTAATACAGTGTTCACAAGGAGAAGGAGCAGCTCATGACTTTCGTTCAGAAACAAGGAGACAGCGAGGTAACCTGCAGATCACACAAACGTATTGTTGGTACAGGGATGTGTGGGAGGATAGTATCACAGCATCATAGTTAAGCCAGTATAGTTGTTATGGTGACAAATGAGGACAAGTTCTGCAGAACGGCAACTCTAATTTCGCCAGTGTTAAAAACATTTGTGCTTATTGCAACATGAGCTTTTTGATTGATGAGCTTTGTAATACCTGCAGGCGAGGACTGAGTATAATTAGAAAAGAACATACCGACTCTCTTCTCCAGAGCAGTGCCTTGTTGAGCCAGTTTGATGGCGTGAATATAGCTGAATGAAGCCTCATAACCCAACATTTCACAGTAGATGGCTCTCACCATGAGCTCCTTCATCTGCCTCTGAGGATAATGACACAAGAAAGACACTTCAATACACACATCAATACTTCCAGGTATCACTCAGCCTGTTTTACTAATCTGGTTTCTTGCGCAAAACCAAAATGGGAATAAAAATCCAAAGGTCCATACCATGGAGGTGTTGGGGGATGACACCTGTTCTTTGATAGATGCCAGTTCACGTTGAATGAGTTTCTCTTCCTCCTGAATGGGAGAAACACAGTTGAGGATAACGAGCAAAACAAACACTGTGTTGTGAGGAAGATTGGCACTGAATTGCTCTAATTGATGTCATTAACCATATTAGTTTAATGACCATACTTAAACACTAATGACATCAGATCCTCTTTACATAACCACTGAACATTTTCAAAGGCGTACTGTGCCAATACACTTTGTGTCAAAATTGGTTTAGCTAAGCAATCTATCACAGTGAAAATGTTGTCACAGCTGTATTATCTTTGTGTTGTTATGCAGATATAAACAGTGACAGTTTATAAAGCTGTTCCTGATTCATAAATTCATACGTTTGGGGGAAACTAACACATTCTAGACTTGATATTTGGCTGCTGAGCAGCAGCAAGAATCTCCCAGATTTGCATGATTCTTTTCACAGCGTCCACGTACAGTACTGCACAAATGTTTTAGGCACTTTGGATGTTAGCTTCTTATCCATTATGCATACCAATTATTCTGCAGCATGACAACGACCTCAAACATACAGCCAGAGTCATTAAGAACTATTTTCAGTGACAAGACGAACAAGGAGTCCTGCAGCAGATGGTTTGGCCCCCACAGAGCCCTGATCTAAACATCACAGAGTCAGTCTGGGATTACATGACGAGACAGAAGCAACTGAGACGCATGAATTCACAGAAGAACTGTGGTAACTTCTCCAAGATGCAGGAACAACCATCCTGCCAAGTAATTTTAAAAACTGTGTGCAGGAGAGGAGAACTGGTGCTGCTTTAAAGGCAAAGCATTGTCACACCAAATACTGATTTCATTTCGGTTTCTTCTGTTTACTACTCTTAGTATGAAGTTAATTAATAAATAAAAAGTATTTATGGCACTATTTTTGAATATCCTCACTTTACTTTTAATGCCTAAAACCTTTGCTCAGTATTGTATGTCTTTCAGGTTTAATACAGAGCAACTTGACAACAACTGACACCTTGTTGACCACCTCACTGTTGGGTCTGGTTACAGGTGCAACAGAGCAAATTTCAGACCAAACCAAACCACACTTTTCACATTTTCAGCCTGGCGTGACATTATTCTTTACTAGTCTACAACATAGTTTCTGTCTGTACCACATTTTGGCAGCTGACTTCAGCGGTTTATCACAGCGCATTACGCTTTATCATGAATTATACATTTTGTACTCATCATTGGTCTCTGTATCATAAGGTTGGATGGTCTTCTTTACAGACAAGAAGAAAAAAACACCTCATGTTATTCATCTATAAAGCTCTACCTCACATCTCTCCTCTCATTTAAATCTAGGGCTGGGCAATATATCGATATTATATTGATATCATGATATGAGACTGGATATTGTCTTGGATTTTAGATAGTGTTATATCATGATCTGGCACAAGTGCTGTCCTTTCCTGGTTTGAAAGGCTGCATTACAGTGATGTGGTTTTCTGAACTTATCAGACTGTTGTAGCTGTTCTATTATTTGCCTTTACCCACTTAGTCATTACAGCCACATTACTGACGATTATTTATCAAAAATCTCATTGTGTTAATATTTTGTGAAAGCACCAATAGTCATCCCAACAATGTTATCACAATATAGATATCGAGGTATTTGTTAAAAAATTTGTGATATTTGATTTTGTCCATATCGCCCAGCTCTATTTAAATCTAGTAACTACAGCACGCGATCCAGTAACTACTTAATCTCAGATATCCCTCATGTTCGCACTAATGTTGACAGAAGTAGTTTCAGGTATTATGCACCTTTTAAATTGAATGAACTGTATACTGCCCTAAAACTTAAATCTTTCATTCTTCTTGGACTTTTTAAAACTGTATTATCTCATTTTTCTTATCTTATTTTTTCTTGTAGCTGTTTTTTTTATCAATTCCTTGTTGATTATGTAGTTATGCTGTTTCTGTTTGCTGATTGTGTTCTTGTCTTATGAATGTTTCTTGTTCTCATGTCCCTCTGGGAAAAGAGATTTTAATCTCAATGAGACTTCTTGATTAAATAAAGATTACATTAAAAAAAATAAAAAATGAAAATGGAAATAGCATGAAATTCTGACTTTCCACAAGCACCTGAACGCACCAACAAGGACGATTTTTCAATAACAATTGCTGTTCTGCTCTAAAATACATGACAATAACAACAGTAACAAACAAAAATCAGTCTAAAAACTTACTAAAGTACAATAAAGACTACTAAGCGTGTAGTAGAGCTTATATATAAACATATAAACACGTTTTCAGTTAGCATAGTCAGCTTAGCTAGCTGACGTTAAAGCATACCAGCAACAACTGAATAAGGTTGATGTTATTTCTCCTAAGCTCCAGTTTAAAAAGACAAACTCACATGTTTGGAAGTGAGCTCAGTGATTCCTCTGATGAGGGTTCCCAGTTTTGAGGTGGAGGACAGTTTTGCAGATCCAGGTTGGGAGTCTAAAGACAGGAGGCTCGGCAGAGCTGTCAGGGTCTTCTCCACAACATCGCTCATTTTGGCAGCTGGCTGACTTCCTACAAAATACACTCATTAAATCATCTATCCATCCCAGTCAGACCCCCGTAAACAGAGACTGTGAAGGTAATCTGTTAAACACTTAAAAAGAGCACACAAGGCAAAACGCTAGTTAGCCAGTCGGCCATTGTTTTGATTCAGCAGACTGAGGGGTTTGTTGATGATGTCACTTCCGGTGGTGTTTGGGAAACTTTATTGAAAATCTTCAGCAAAAACAGTCGCTGCTATTTCTGAACAGCTCAGTAAGTTGAAGGATAGGGTCACAATTTTTCAAGTCTGTTATAAAACACCAGTCACCTGACTATATATGACTGTACATGTGAACAGTGAAAGAGGTTTTCCTCGCTGTAATCATTCCTCCTGTTCACATTGGCTATTAATAGATCCCCCTCAAATGTGCTTTCAATGTAAGTGATGGGGGCCAAAATCCATAATGTGTCCACTCAGTCATTTTGTGTAAAAATATATTTAATATTATTTATTTTTAAGAGGTTTCAGCAGTCTGAGTTAGTCATATCAAGTGGATATCTGCCACATTTACAGTCTTTTTAACGTAACTGTAACGTTGAAAGTAATCTACTTGATTTGACTCATTTGGAAGCTTAATATTAGCTTCAGATAAACGTTTAAATACATTTTTGCCCAGAAGGAGGCTTGCAGATTGTGGCCTCCATCACTGACATTCTAAGTGCATTATGACGGGATCTTCTAATGGTCAGTATAAACAAGAGGAATGATTAAATCTATTTCAATGTTCACTGACTATTGTTTTAAGACAGACTTGAAAAATGATTAACTTAGCCTTTCACAGGAAATAATTATAAACCAGTAAGATAAGCAGTGGAACAATAATTAGAAACACAGTGATGATATTCAAAACTCAGTTTATTATGTTGATAATATTTTGATAAACAGTCCCTTGTATAACTGTACACTAAACTACAATAAAATAATTACAGTAAATATGAAATTACAGCCACTGGACAACCGCATGAGAAGGAGTACATTCTACGAATTTAAACATGTCATATATTAGCATTTGGATATCTAGTGGGGGACCACAGGTTCAGGGTGTCTGCAGTGACTGAATGTGCACATCGAGCAGTAAGTGGCTTCCATAGCTGGAGACAAACAGAGATGACAGGTAAACCTTATCTTAAGACCATCAGGATAATGATTTATCTTTAAATGTGCTTTCTTTACATTGGAATAATATCGGCAGGTCAGTTGCTTTCAAAACTGGAGAAGGCTTGTTGGGGGGACAAGGTGTAGAATTAAAAGTACATCAAATTGCTATCTATCTCCAGCTTAAATAAACCATCAGTTTGTACTTTAATCCATATTATCTAATGCCGATATCCATTTTCCAAGATTGTTTGTAAATATTTTGCTGTGTTGTATCCCATTTTCTTCCACAGCCTGCATACCTTCATCATTTTTGTGCAAAAAAAAAAAAAAAAAAAGTTAATGTCCTTTATGTGGGCACATACAACACATCACTTTATTGTGTCACTTCTATCCTAGACTGATGCTATTCACTACCAGTGTTATTTTCTGCAATATACATTTTACATCTTAAGTTGTAACTATAAGTACTTCTGTGCAATTTTCTTTCAATCATACTGTAATACACGCGTGCCATTTGGTTTAATTACTCTCTGAAATATGTCAGTCTACCCAGGTCATGAGACTGGAGTATATACAATGCTATTGATATGCCCTATGTACAACCAGAGTCTCTATTTCTGTGATTGTACTCTAGCAAACAGAAATGTCTGTGTGTCTTCAGTAGGTCTGTCTACCATTTATTCCTCTGCGTCTTCATCCTTAAGCCCAGATCTGAAATTTTAAAAAAATAATTATCATTACAAGATATTTAAAGAGAGGTCAATGCAGATTGCAAAGTTGTCAGATCGGACAATAATAGCGGACATCTCGTACCCGGAGAGTGTGGTCCCAGGAGCCTGTGCAGAAGGCCGTCCCATCTGGGGAAACACGCAGTGTGCTGACACGGTTCTCATGTCCAAACAGAATAGACACCCGCGTTCCTTTGAGAACATCCCAAACATTTATGGTGTAGTCGTTGTAGCCGCCAAACAGTAGCCGGCCTAAGAAAAAAAAAAAACCCAGACACACACAAAGCTTTTAACAGCGTGGCTTTTTTTACAGCATGGTTATTGATTGAACAACCAGAATAATATTGGATGGGACGTGTGTGTGTGTATATCTTACCACTGAGAGAGAAATCAACACTGGAGACTCCAAATATGATGCTCTCTTTGGAATAAATAGCCACTTCTCTGTCTGCCCTCAAGTCGTACAGGCGGCACTGTAAAAAAATAAAGGTCAATGTTTGAATTTTCAACAGAGCTGAATATGTTTCCAATAGCACTTTGTATATAGCTGTGGCAGTTAAAATCATGAAATAATATCTGATTACTTACTGTAGCATCATCTGAGCCAGAAGCAAACGCATCTCCACTGGGATAGTATCTAAAAAAAGAGAGAAGAAACAGCTACAGTTAGGAACAATAACAAATGAGTTTTTTAAACCCTCTATGTGATCGTAATATTTCTGACAGTAAGTGACTTTTAGTGGTAGCATAAAAAACAAAACACGGCTGACGGTTGATGTTCTAAATGCAAAACTGCACCAATTGTCACTGGAATATTTACAAACAAAAACTTATATCATCAGAATAATTTGAAAATTCTTATAATTACATATAAAATGTACACATATAAAATCTAGGTTTTTAACATATAAGCACAGTTCCTCATTAAATCCTTATCTATACACTCGTATTTTGAGTCACTTACCGAACACTATTTATGTCTGATTCATGAGTTTCAAAAGACTGAATACACTGTCCTGAGCGCATGTCCCACACGTTGGCCTTCTTGTCACAGCCCTGCAATAAAAACAGAACCATGTAGGAAAAAATCATAAGATGATGTAAATAATTCTGTGAAGCTGAAATAGTGATAAGCAGTAAGTAGTAAGAGCTGCTCTCACCCCCGAAACAAATGTGTTTCCAGTCTCAGAGGGGGCCAGGTCCAGACAGAGCACGTCTGCTGCGTGTCCATGGAAACTCTGCAACAGCTGCCCACTCTCGACATCCCATAATGCACATGTTCCATCCCCACTGGACGTCAGGATCTTTAACACGGACAGATGATGAGGAGGAAGAAGAATAACGGTTACTCTGATGTTTGGGCAGAGTCGATATGGGCTAACACACTGCTATAAATGGATTGCCTTTGCTGGGTGAAACATCATGTGACCAGGACATTAAACCAAGAGCAACTGGCTGCTGTGAATTATTAACAAAGCTCTTTTCACTGGAACATAGACGGCAGTGATTTCTGATTAATAATGAGACAGAAATAGAAGATGAAAAGAGAAGAAGAAGAAGAAGCTAAAAGGATGAGTGTGGTGGATATTTTCACCTGCATATCTGAGTTGGTGAAGCTACAGGCAGACAAGTAGTTTGTGTGCATGGCCACTGATTTCTTCTTCGCAGCCAAATTCTCATTCTTGTCCAGGGAAAGAGGATAAACAGAGCATTTGTTGTCCAAGCCCCTGGGACAGAACACAAAGCCAGTTTAGTAAAAGAAAAATAGATCACCAGACAGATGATACACTACGCACAGATCGTCACTCACCCGCAAGCTACAGCGCAGCCGGAGGGGGCGTAGGCACAGGCCATCACCCAGGTGCACGGCATTGTCACAGCGTGCTCCTAATAAACATCAAAAGACAAAGCTGCATGAAACGCTGCAGGACAGTGAGATGAATCAAATTCATTAGGCATAATTAGAGCAGAACAGTGAGCTGTAGACTGTTAGACATTAGACACTGAGGATGATACAGTTTGTTCAAAACTCAAAAAATGCTGGAATTAGTTTTTAAAGGTCAACTTTCAGCCCTTTATATGAGCAATGATGATGTGGATATCCTCCATGCCTCCTCCTATCCGTTATGGCTCATAGATTTGATTTTCGTCATGATATCAGAGAAAATGAAATTCTCAATTTGAGGCTCCACAGATACATTTTCAAAAAAACTGCAACCCTCTATAACTTACACAACAATTTATAAAAGGTTCATTTCAGTTTATATGAACAATGATGTAAATAACCCACATTTTATAAGCTTTAGGTATGTATTCTTGTCTTATATATATCAATATATCAATAGGCCTAATATGATCTAATTTTGCTGTGTCTTTTCATGTTTTTGATTAATTTATTACACTAACATTATTGTTATTTGCATCTTTGTTAATATGAATTTGATTTAGGCCAATGATTCCCCCAAAAAACCCATTTCTGTTACAAAAATGTTTATTTTCTCAATTTTTGCTTTTGTCTTGGGAAATACCAAACACTAAACACTCATTATTATCCTCACAACTCAAAGCGTCACAAGCCCAAAAAGGTTGAGAACTGCTTTAAATCATTAAGGATGTTCACAATGTCAACTAGGGAAGCACAGATGAAAAACTAGTTTGTAACAAGCTTTTCATGGCTTCAAATATCTGAACATTTTACTAAAGTAGTCCTGGTGGTTTTCATTCTGTAATAAAATACCTGCACATTGAAAAAGAGGAGTTACCTTGTTGGTAGTGAAAGCATCCCACACAATCACTTTTCCATCCTGCATGAAGAGACGAGAACAAGTATAATATGAAAAAACAGGTACTATTTTGAGTAAGTCTGATTACAAACTGACCAAAGTAGAAAACCAGAGTTAAAAGGAAATAAAGAAAAAACAGAATCAGGAGCATAAAGTTACCTGAGAGGAGCTGACGATCCTCCTCTTGTCCTTACACCAGTCCATACACAGAACTTTGTTTCCATGTCCCTTCAGAGTTCTTCGAGTCTTCATGACAAACTGGCCGAGCCCCTCCACCTTCTCTGCCACCTGATGTACTGCACATACACACACAGATTTACGTCATTTCTGGCGTATTTACATAGACTTACATTAATTTCCTGGAGACTTACTCTAACCCTAACCATAACAAATGTCCCAAAAATCAGCATTTTAGCAACTGGGGACACAGCTTCTGTCCCTAATTGTACAAGCTGTCCAAAATTAACTGGTCTTAAGTCTTGTTTGTGTCCCTGAAAGTGATTAAAGTCATACCCACACACACACACACACACACACACACACACACACACAATGTACATTACATTAAACCTCCTACTGTATACACCCTCGATTAATATTCCTAGCAGCAATAAGGATTAAACTACAGTAGGCCTGCTCTAAATGGGGGAATATATTGAGTAATCTTAATCTGTCATGTCCTCAAGTAGCTCGTATAAATATGATGCGTTACAAATATCTAATTTCTAGTTGTTTTTTTCTCACATTTCTATCTATATTATTGCCACATTGCTGAAACATGATTGGACATTACTAGGACATATAGTAGAAATTGGGATGGGAGCACTGAGCTGTAAAATGGGGAAGCAAACAAACATCCTGCTCAAATCGCCTGTCAAATCTGAGGTAACGTTAGGACAATCAGGTCAATAATCTGTTCCGGCTAATTCGCATCTCTATAAAAAAAAAAAAAAGTGGCAATCTACGACCTCTCACGGAAACACATAAAGCTGTAATAACACATTTGATGCCATTTGTCCCGTCCCACTGTGGACGCAGGGGTGAATCGAGGCCTCTCCATTTTCAACACTCACGCTCGACATCGTGCAGCTTCGCTCTTTCCTCCTCCAGCTTCGTCTTCAGCGTCTCCGATTCCGTTTTGAGATGTGCCAGGGTCTCATTCAGCTGTACCTCCTGTGTCGCCATTTCAGGGATTAGAGGGGATCTCATATATTTGCTTTGTGCAGGCAGCGATCGGCAGCGAAAAGGCTTAAAGCGGAGCTAACAGCTGATGCTGCTGTCATGACGTCAGAGGGAGAAGATGCTCCTCCAGTTTCCAGAGGAGGAGGAGGAGGAGGAGGAGGAGGATCCTGCATCCTGGTGATGCTGCTGCTGCTGCTGCTACACAGGCTGCATCCTCAGCGGCACTACAGCCTCACTACACTACAGCTTCATGATGCGTTTTCATACTGTCGACATGGAAAACACAACACTGAAAAAAACAGAGCAGATTAAATGTAGCGCACTGCGGCATTTTCACATATAAAACCATTTATTTTAATGGGATCAACTATTAAGTAAATGTATCCGCACATGAAAATATATGTTAAACATATTAAAGTAATTATACATTTCATCTAATCCTCTCTTATGAGTAAATTATTCAAAATACTGTTAAATTTAAAATACATTTCAAGCTACTTTCACATTTTATCGACTGTAATTTTTCTAGACATTCTGAAATTTGGTGGTGGATATAATCTACAGTTTTTGAGTATTAAATTGTGGGATATTCCAGATCCTCTATACTATTTATATTTAATTGGACTACTTTGAAGACAACAAAATGAAAAAATATTATAATATGAATTCACTGTTTGCCTGCCAGACGTTTATTCAGCAATATAAACAAGACTTTGAGTAATCAGCATTCACACCTTGATATTGGAAAATAAAATTTAGGGCTGCAACTAACTACTATTATCATTATCAATTAATATACTGATTATTTTCTTGAATAATCATTTCATTGAATGATTACTAATGATTGCATGCTGTTTACCATCTATTGTTTACATTGCTTACATACACTAAGTCACTTTAATTCATATCAGTACTACACTGCATACCTGTTTTTCCCAAAACTATTTAAGATACTAAAGGTTATTATTCTTGTTATTATATTTATTATCATTATTGGAATCATATTGTTATTGTTATTATTGTTATTATTATTCTTCCTTGCACTCCAGACCTTATAATTACTATGTAAACACTGTTTTATTTTAATCACTAAATAGGCTTTTTACTTATTGCCCTTTTGCCTTTGTTGGCTACTTATAATACTATTTGACTTATTTTATTTATTATGTAAAGTTGAGTTGACTCTGAGTCTAAGATTTTCATTACAGGTAATGATGTTGCATTGTTACAAGTACATGACAATAAACTTGAAACTTCATTATTTGGTCCATGAAATGTCAGAAAATAATGAAAATGAAAAAAAAAAAGTCCATCCCACTTTCCCAGAGTCAGAGCTGAAGTCCTCAGACGTCTTGTTATGGTCCAAAAGTCAGATGTTCAGCTTATCATGACATAAAACAAAGTAATACAGCCAATCCTCACATTGGAGAAGCTGAAACCAGAAAATGGCTGAAGTTTTTATTTAACCTTTATTTAACCAGGAGAGTCCCGTTGAGACTAAGAGACAAGTGAGACAGGCAGCAGCACAAATAAAAACACACAGTTACAGACAGAAAACACAAAAGGAGACAAATTTTTAAAAACAGGTATTTTTGATTTAAAAATAACTATTATTAAAATGGCTGCAGGCTGTTTTGTCATTTAACTATTCAGTGATGTTCCTGCTCTAATAAGATTTACAAAAATACTTGAATAAATAAAATATGAAAATTCAAGCAATTAAAGAAGACTTTCCTTCTGGAGCCTGGTTGTAATTTCCTCACAGAGCAGAGAGGAAACATGACTTCAGTATCTTTCCTGGCTCCGTCCCTGCATTTATTTTAAAAACATCATTTATTAAAAGTGTTTACATATTTATACATACACAACATATAGCCGTAGGCCACAGTGCTATGAGTCAGGAATAAAGAGAGAAAGGTCAAAGGCCGGCTGAGTCAGATCCTGGTGAGGAAGCCCAGATTAAGGCTGCTCGGGACTTGCAGCAGCTCCAGAGCCTGCGAGGATGAGCAGAAAGGAAACGTGACCTGGAAACGATAATCTGTGTCCAGCATCAGCTGTGTCGACCCTTCACGATCTTGTAGAAGTGACTACAACAAAGAGCAGATTCAGGCTTATTTAGTGAAGTGCAAGAATGGCACATATTTCATAACATTACACAGTATTTTAAATTGAGAAAGTCCTGTTACATTAAAATTAGAAAACAATCAATAGAGCTTACCTGAACTTTGCGGACGAATGATGATGCCACCCGTTTCTCAAAGTCATCGATGGGTGTGTACGAATTCAAAATCTTGACAATCTATAAAATTAAATGAGAGTTTTGTTTTACTTTAATGTGAAGCTGGAGTTTCTGATATCAAAAAGTGCAACATATGGCACTTAATAAAGTACCTGAACAGGGTTGAGCTCAGTGCATTTTTCAGTGATCTCCTTGGCGTCGTCATCGGTGGACTTGTTGACTTGCAGGAGCCAGGCAGCCTGAGACAACGGCTTCATAGTATCTATGGCGTTAGAGCTCTGAAGGTCCTTCTCCTTCAGCCACTCCTCCAGATAACTGATGTTACATCTAAACAAACAGAAAAGCTGTGAGACTGACCCTTTTTTTATTGTCATTCATTAAAAAATCACAAAACAACCACACACACACACCTGATTTGCATTCCTTTCCTGCAGGAGCACATATCTTTGCGGAGCATGATGTTGTTGAGGGTGGTCGCACCAACAAGGAAGAACAGTTGCTTGATAGCCTGTTTGATGAGACCTTGCTCCATGCCGTGCTGGCTCATGGTGGAGTGAAAGTGACTGAGCTGCTGAATGATGAAGGAGATGGTGTAGTTCTCTGAGTCCTCATAGAGGCTGTTGGAACGTTTCCTGAAGCCTGTTGGCTTCATGCTGGAAATTCCCTGTAAACTCTCGTGCTCCAGCATGCCGGGTACTGTTGATCAAGACAGATAAGAAGCACATTTTATGGCACCTATTAAAGTAAACCACAATCAAAATCATGTGCATTTATCATGCCGCAATAATGAGCTGTGTCTAATACCGATGGCTGGAGCGAGGGTTTTTTCCATGACCGTGATGAACTGGTGGTAGATGTGGATGGCCAGGTCGCTGAGAATCTGCCTGTGTTCTGACAAATCGAAATTCTGCAAGCAGTTCTTATTCTGACGGGGAGTATTTTGTTTCATGAACTCCTTTTGTGAACAACAGCAAAACAAGAGAATGTCAAAATATGCCTGCTATTGTATATGCGACATTATCGACGGACAAAAACCACAAAAGTGACCCGATGAGTAAATAAGGTAAATCCACACCTCTTCTCCGCTGTACTGCCTCAGACAGTTGAGCAGCTGGTACATGTTGGACAGCCAGAATGACAGCAACTCAAAGTCTTTGTGGTGAGTCTGAAACAGGAACATGTAGTTGTGTAATGAAATTTTGTTTAAATTGTTTTGAGAGGTGATATTTTATTGGCTCCGTTATTTGTGCAATTTGTAAGTTTACTTTAATGCAGGCCTTTAATCTTCCTCAGATCATCAATATCTCAATGTAAAATAACTGAAGTAAACTAAACTCCTGCCAACATACTGGCTGCAGTCCACGATCTTAGATATTGTCATTAATAATTGCTTTTTTACTATATTTATTCTTCATTTAGCAGCTCTGCGTAGCGATAAGGGCCAATAAACTTAGAATTAATCTCACCATGATGACCTTTTTGACAGCAGTGATAATTCCATTCATAAGAGACTTGAGTTTGGCATCGTCGTTCAGGTAGTCGGCATGGCGGACGCACATGAAGAGGATGTACGCCGGCAGACCGGGGATCATGTTGACCACCACACCTTTAGGCTTCAGATCTAGCAGGCAGATTGTGACACATTTGTAGGAGAATATCACCTCATTTATTCAGTTATCACTACATCTGTCTGTTTATTCCGGCTGAAAGTCACAGAGGACCTCAGCTATAACAGCACCGGGAGAAAGGCAGAAATGAATGAATGTGACTATATTAGACTCATAAAAATAAAGGAAAAATACCCAGAATGATGTTTTGGACAAGCTTGGATTCATCGTCTCTCTTGTACTCCAACATGCCGAGGTAATCTTTAGGAAGAGCAGGCGCCGGCGTTTGCTTGGCTGTGTGAGAAACAATAAAGTTATGAACATGGAGAAGTTATATATTTTTTTGACAATTATCATGTAAAAGCCACAACTCTACCTTTGTGAGATGTTTCAAGGCTCTTTATTTGATTCTGGAGTTTCTTTATTAATCTGTCCTTCTGATCAAGCTGCTCCTCAAAGTCCTGAAAGAAAAGAAGAATTTGTTATCATCTTTGTTACAGACAAGATACACATTCACACGTTGGTACTGTAACCATTCTCGCCTCTTTATCCACACATACCATATTCTCAGCAGTTAACTGTGAAGCCTCTTGTCTCAGTCTCATCTTGGCCTCGCTCTCCATCATGTGCTGTCTTTTCAAGTGATCATTCTCCTCTTGTAGGTCCTCTACTTTGCCTTGAAGATCCGTCTTCACCTCCTCCAACACTTCAGCTTTCTCCTCAAAGTGCCTAAATAGCAACACAAATCACGCCGACTGACACTGAAATCTGAACAAATCAGGACAACTGAGGAATCACCATTGCATCCATAATCAAGAAAGAGACTTCAATTTGAGTGTTTTACCTGCGTTGTGAACTCTCTTCTTGAATCTTCTTCTGAAGGATGTTGGTGATCTCCTCTGTTTTTTCTTTCAAATGACATAGATGAAAAAACGTGCAAAAAAAGAAGTTAAATACCTACAAAAGTGATTTTTATTGCAAATAACTGATAGACAAATCTGCGCAGAGGTAAACCTACCTGTTAACTCTATGTTCTGCTCCTCTACATGGACCTCTAGCTCTTGCTTTTGTCTTTGCAGCTCTGAAACCTGCAGTTTCAGCTCAGGTAGAACCTGTGGATTACATCAAACAAGGGAAAGCACAAACTTGCACATTCAGAACTGCATCCATCCCAGCAAGGAATTAAAATACAGAGACAAAAATTCAACAATGTACCGAGTTCTCACTCCTGAGCCTGGACACCTCTTGGAGAATTTTCTCATTGACATTACTTTTCTCCTGGAACAGGTTTTGCAGCTTGTTGTTCTCATTTTGAAGGTGGTCCAGTTTCAATTTCAAGCCCTCAACTTGGGTCTCATAGCTTTCCTTTTGCTCCCTCTGGTGGTTTTCCAGTATTCTGCACACAAAAATGAAACTGTGTCAAACAGGATTAAGCAGGTTTGTTACACAGGTACAAAACTGATATTAAGTGAAAGGATTGTTATGATTCTCAGGAAAAAAAAATAGACCTGGTAGCTTTCTGCATGCCATCGAAGGCTGTCAGCATGTCTTCAACTTCATACATCTTCTCAGAGTCGGAGTTTTGAGTTAGCCTTTAGAAAAACAATATGAAATAATGAATCCTTTAATGAGATAAGAACAACTAAGTGAGAAAAAGTGAAAACCTAAAATATTTGGATTACCCCAAAAGAACCTCCTCTTCAACAACACCACCGAGAAGTTGTTTTGTAATCTCCTTCATTTTAACTACAGAAACAATAAAAAATGTGTTGGGGTTATTCGTTCATCAGCTAAATACTATCCTCATTTATCTTCTAACATAAGAAACTGAAGTTACATCAGGAAACATCTGTACCTCTTGCTTGTTCTGACTGTTCTTTCATCTTTCGGTCAATGTTATTCCTCTGATTTTGCATGTTATTGAGATCTCTGCGTAGCTCTGGAATAGCCTTGACATGCTTGGAGAGCTGGATGACCTGTTCCTGCAGGTCAGAGTTCACCTGGCCCCCCTCCTCCAGCTTTCTCTGCAGACTGACTCTCTCTTCTTTCAATCTCTTTATCTCCTCTTTCAGAGTTTCCACCTCCTTCTCGTGGTCCTGTCTCTGGATCTCAATGTTGTTCTCTGCAATTCTGCCAAGAATGATCTTATCAGAAACCTGAATTCAATTGAACAAGTGGAGCAACAATAACGAAAATATTTGCTTCACACTGGAGACGAAGTTGCATTTTTGTTACTTACTTCCTAAGCCTTGCTTCGTTTTCTTTCTCCTCTAGCAGATTCATCTTTATTTGATCAAAGCTCTCTGAAAGAGTGTATGGCCGGTCACAATTTTGGTACAAATTACATTATTGGTTGCATACATAAGAACGTAGACTCTAGACTATTACCATTTGCCTCTTTGGTGGAAGATTCAAACTTTTTCTCCAAGTTCTGCTTTTCAAGGGTTAGTGCATCCATCTCATTTTGAAGCTGAGCAATTGTCTAGAGTGAGAATAAAAATACGTTTTACGCTCATAAAGTCTAATTTTTCAGCAAACAAAATCTGAAAAGAAACGCACAACTGTATCAGCATTAACTTCAAGACTGACCAGACTAGCATCTTCTTTCACTTTCTTCTCTCTTGCCTCCAAAGATGCCTTCTGGTTGGATGATTTTTCCAGCTTTGTCTCCAGACCATGAAGTCTGTCCACAGTTTGAGAATGAGTGTTGGCCAAGCTTGTCAGTCTTTCCATCAACCCACGGTTCTCTTTATTCTGTAAGGAAACATCGATTCATTAACAGATAGTATGTCTTCTTCAAGAAACAGCTGAAGTAACTTTGGAAGCATCTTTACCTGCTCATCAATCTTCTTTCTAAGCTGCTGGACCCTGTAGGAGAGCTGAACGTTAAGCACCAGCCGACGCATGGTTTGAAATCGCCGCCGTGCCAGCCATGCTCTGGCATACTTCTGTAGAACCAAAGCTTTCTGTTCTTCCATCATCTGAGAGGTAAAAAAGAGATAGCAGGGTGTTAATTGTGTGAAATTATATGTTGTATTTTCAACAAACTAAATTACACAAGCGATTAAATAATGATCCCTCAGTTACAGACCTTCTTGTAGCGTTTACGGGCCATCCAACCTCGTGTGAAAGCCTGGATGGTGATGGAGGCCAGGCGGACTATATGGTAGATCTGTCTCATACGGTAGCCTCTCCAATGCCTCTGGATCACCAGTGAAGCCCAGCCCCTCTTCAGTGTTGCAGCACTCACTGTTTTACTTCAGTTTTAAGAACAAAGCAGGTATTAATGTCAAAATTCTAACAGATACAACTAAGGATGCAGGACAACAAAACCTTCAGTGAATGCCTCTAACCGTATTGTCCTCTTTCCTCGGATGTACTGTTGGATGATGATGGCTGCCTGTCTCATGCACATGTACTTCCTCCTCTGGCTCCACCCACGGACGTGTTTCTGGATGGTAATGCAGGCTCCTCTGAGTCGGTCCAGACGCAGCTTCTCTAGATAAGCTACTTGACCAGCTCGGAAGAAGATCTTTGTCCGACCAAACTTGTATTGGTTAGAGTCCTGGAGATTGAGACAAGGGGCAAAAGTAACACAAAGAGATACAGTGCATGATAATTAATCACGAGGCTGTAGCAAGAGGCAGATAAAGATGCTGCTTACCTGAATCAGCCTCTGCAGTACGTCCTTGCAGGTCTGTTTCTTGTCACTGAGGCCTGCTTCCTGATGAGTCATTAGGATACTGTATCGACTGTAAAACTCAACATATGTCCACCTGCAAACAAAACATGTGAGCCAGAGCAACATGAGCATAGGCAGATTAAAACAATGTAATTTGGATGACTGAAACCTAGTAATAGAGAATCACCTGGACGGATAGCTCTGAGCACTGATACGAATAGTTTCAAGGACTCCACAGGCTCGCAGCTGCTGAACCACCCTTCTGGAGTCATACCTCAAAACACGCATACACACACTCTCTTAGACCAAAAACACGAACATGTGAATGTGATTCAGACAAATACAGAGTGGATCATGTTAATCTGTCAATAACAAGTTTCATTAGTACTCACTCAAACGGGAACTTTTCGTCGTTAGGCTTAATGCAGCGCACATAGTGAGGGGTGGTAGCATTCAGTGTTTCCATCAGTAAGGAGAGGGAGCTGCAGAACTGCATTCAAGCACAAGATTTATGAGAATGGGTGAAAATACAGCATACTAACTCAGTTATGTCTCATGCAAGCTGGTAAATATATTATGGAAACTTCAATCTCCAGCGAGCAGAGAGAGTAAATATTTTCACCTTATCTCCAACAGAGGTTCTCAGCTGTTTATTGGCTGGTTTCACTCCAGGCCTGGCGGGCCTTACTTTGACACTTTTAGTGCCCCGACTGTTTTGCTCCTCCTCTTGGAAAAAGTTGGCCACAAAAGGACACTGATAACAGTTGCAAGTAGGAGAAATATGTTAAAATGAGAAAAAAATAATGCTGCACGGAGTAGCTTTTATAATACAGAAACATTTTATTTGTTTTTGTGACCACTGTGATTATCTCTTCTTCAGGTATTGAATCTTATTATTCTACTGTATTTCTTATGTCTTTCTGAGGGCCTTTGATTACCTTACTAGCTCTCATAATGTCAATCAGTTCTTCATAGAGAGCATCTCGGTTCTTCTCAAGAAAACCTTTGCACTGATACTCCACCTGTTGAGCAAACAGACTGACAAAGTTAGAAAAAGAAGGCATCTGCCAGAAATACAAGAGCATTAATAGTCAATAACAGTAGGAGTAATTCTAACGCAAATGATTAAAATGTTAAGGTTTTTGTGCTACTTTTAGTTTGAACTGAGATTAGCAAGAAATGTGTCTCTTATCTGACTCCACCTTGTCAGCAAAGTGTTGTATCACAAACGCCTCATTTGATAACCTGGGCTTCTCAAACAGTGGATTGGCGTCTAGGTAGTTGTGCAGCTTTTGCAGCCAGCTTTGATCGGTGCCTTTAGGAAACTATAAAGTAGAAGGACACATGTACAGTATAAGAGTGACAGCAATCATAAAAACAGAAACAGAATTGTAAAAGTCCAAATCATGTCCGGTTCTATCTTACCAAACATTCTTCATCAAGCAAGTCCAGGATCCCCATCTTAGCTTCGATCAGGTCAATGACCGGTTGATTGTCATAGAAATCTATCAGCGTCCATGGGATGTCTTCTTTCATGTACTCCTCTTGCTCCAGCTTGAACACATGCTGAGTGAAAATAAGAGAGACAACAGAATAACCCTCTCAGTCGATGAAGAGGTGTATGCAATGTTTTGCAAGGATTTGGGACGCTGGCAATGCATACCAGATTAAACTGCTGTTGAAGCTTTTCATTTGCATAGTTGATACAAAACTGCTCAAAGCTGTTGATGTCAAACGTTTCAAAGCTGAGGACAAAAAAACCCCCAATAAGTTCAGGTCAAAAATGGCAGCAAAAGAGACCAAAATATATCAAACAGCAGAAGAAAACAATCTGCATTACCCATAAATGTCCAGAACACCTATGAAAGCATGTTGTTTTCCTGGGACCTGCAGCGCTGTGTTTATCCTGTTAATAATACGGTCGAACAGGAGGGCGTAGATCTGTTTGGCGAGGGCATCTCTGGCATTTACTGCCTGGTGTTTGGGTACTGGCTTCACCACCGTCTCAGTCACCATAACAATCCTCCGATGGCACAACCAACGCACCAACCCTGCTGCACTCACATCCAACAACTCACAGAAGACTGCCAGATGTGGATCACTGGGCTAAAAGATATTCAAATCAAGTTTTGCAGTTAACCAGGTTAGTGTTTTAAGATCTAAACTTGCACACAAAAAACTAATTTAAGGCTTCGAGACTCACAGAAACTGATGATTTGTCATCTCCAGAGTTCTTGATCTCCACATTGCCCAAATGCAGAATGGCTGCCAAAACTTTAAAGACATCTGACTGGAAGTCTTCCTTCAGCCCTGGAGAATCAAAGAGAAGAGGGCAAAATGAACATGTAAGTCACACTAAAAGGTAATAGTCTAACAGCTGAAGCACCCTTTACCCAGCAGCGAGAAGGTCCGTCGAGTCTCTTCCATCTCTTTCTTGTCATCTACACCTTCGATAGTGATCTCACCACCCAAGCATGTGTACCGGAACTCATCTGCACTCACTGCAGTTAAAAGGAAGAACAATAAAACAATCACACAATAAATTAGATTAAACACAGCAGCAGTGGACCAGAGTCAAACCTTCAGAATAAACCCTCAGCATGAACACTCACACAGTCTTAGGTTCTTGAACTCTGGCAGCTGTGCACAGGAGCACATCTGGTAGAAAATGTGATAATTCCTCTCATTGTCTGTCTGAAAACAACAGAATACCATCAGAAAAGATCCAAAATTAGTAAAAAATAACACTCAACATCATCCTCATTTTATACAATACCTGAAAAACGACTCTGGATTTCTCTAACAGGTAGGTCCTCATATTCGCGCCGATAATCCGGTGCCTCCTGTCAAAGCTGATCTCGGTGTATTTCCCAAAACGGCTGCTGTTGTCATTCCTGGTTGTCTTTGCGTTTCCTATTGCCTGAGAAAAAAAAGTTATTAGGTCTATTTTTAAGTTAATTTATTAATCATGTCAGTATATGTTTATGTTTTTGTCAAAGTGTTGAAACATTAACAGTCTTTAATAGAAATAATAGCTCCTGTATGTGTTTTTCATTTTAACACAGCCTTGTGAGCAGGGCTGTGTTAAAATGAGTGAGGCTGCCCTCTTTTTGCCCCTAGACCAGTAAAAATCATACCTCTGTTATTGGATTGGATGCCAGGACTTTGTCTTCAACTCGAGTCTTACTGCCAGATTTGCTGACAACAGCAAAGTACCTCATAGCATATCGAGCAGACACTGTTTTACCGGCTCCAGATTCACCACTGACGATGATAGACTGGTTCTTGTGGTTTCTGAGAAAGAAAAGGGAGCATAACACAACTACACTAGAGCTGCAACGATAAGTTGATTAATCATAATTAACTGCTAACTATTTTGATAATCAATTAATCGTTTGAGTCATATTTTAAGAAAAAAATTCTCTGATTCATGCTTCTTAAATGTGAATATTTTCTGGATTCTTTAGTCCTCTATGATAGAAAACAGAACATCTTTGGGTTGTGGACTGTTGGTTGGTACATAGCAAGACATATTAGGTTGCATGATGAGCTTTGGGAAACAGTGATTGACATTTTTCACCATTTTCTGACATTTTGAAGACCAAACAACTAACTGATTAATCAAGAAAATAATCTATGTGATTATCTGAGTTTTTCTTTACCTGGCCATCTGTTTGTAAGCCTCCTCTGCCACTGCAAATATGTGAGGGTCCATGTCTCCCACGTTCTGGCCTGAGTAAGCATTAATGATTGCGTCTCCGTAGAGGGGAAGCTGTTTGTAAGGATTTACAGCCACCAGTATAATACCTGAAAAAGAGGAAACATTACAGGCTGAGCAAAGAACACGCACCACCTCAACGCTTACATGCTGCTAGACAGTCAAAGGCTTCTCTCAATACCTACCACAGTAGGTATAGATGATTCTGGACTCCACGAATCGCACTTTGAGATTGTGCAGGACCGCAGGTTCATGGAGGTAGCTGAGAGCAGTGAGGTCATTCTCTCCCACCAAGATGTCCGGGTTGCGGAGAGGAGGGAGTTGTGGTTGTGACGAGTCAACAGGGTAGTAGTGCTCCTTCACAGCGACAGGTTATGTAAAAGAGTCAGATCAGCAGCTGCTGCTCCTCACCATCATAAAACTATTAAAGCTACATGTGAAAGTTTTATTATATATAAGTAACATTTTTACTCACAGTTCCATCTTCCAGGAGCAATTCAAGAACATTATCCCCAAAGTGGTAGTCTCTCCTAATCTCTGCTGATTGCCACACATGTTCCACATCTGGAATCCACACTCTGTTGTACTGAGGGAGCAGATCACAAAGGTGGCAGGTTAATTTACCAATGCTTATTGTATTGTAGAAATCATTGAAACATGATTTTCTCTATAAATATGAGACCATTTCCTATGCGAACAATAACTTATAGTAAATTTTGTGCCCCCAAGTTTAGTTCCTATTGCACTATATGTTATAAAATAAAGAAGATTTACATTTTAAATGTTGTGTGAGAGTAAACAATTCAACACTTAGACATTAAATTCCTGTGGATCCAGCTTCCACTACATCTATGCACTTGACATGAGCCTTGACCAAGTTTCCATATGTCTCTGTAAACCAACAGTATGGGAATTATCTCTACTGTGATAATAAATAAATAAATGTCAGGGAGTTTTTCTCTTACCTCGGTGTACAGTTCCGACAAAGCCATGTTTATGCATTATTGTTATAACTTCTCCGGTCAGTATGTTTGTTTATCACCTCCTGTTTCACTCTACTTTCCAGGTTAGACACGAAGTTCCTGTCTGTTCCTCACAACTCTGCCAGAGGATCCAGCAGAGTCAAGATCGCAGGAATACAACCACCTTTCCTGTCATGGTTTTCAAAGTAGAACTTAAAATGTAACTTCCTTTAGAAAACACTTAGACACAAGGTTCAGTAAATACATAACACTTTAAAACGGTATCAGGTTTTGAGTTTGTCTGTTTTATTGATTTAGTTCTTCCCATTTATCCAAAATCACAAGTTACTTTCTGCTTACTGTTATGTAATATTATATTTTATTTATTGTTGCTGTTTGTGTTGTAATTTTATGTGATTTTCTCTTATTTATGTCCATGTTGTTATTTTGATCCTGTGTTTCTGTTTGATTGTAACCATCAATCAAATAATCCCATAATTTTAATCTCAGTGTAAAACACTTTGGTCAAAGTCTGTTGTTTTTAAATGTTCTCTATAAATGAATTGACTTGACCATGACTATGCAGTAAATATTTTGTCTTTATTCTTGACTCTGAAGCTCTTCTTATATTTAGATAAAGGTTATTGTCGTTATCACTGATCTGTAATGCTTTCAGTGCCAAAATGAATCTGAGAGGGTCACAAGAAGATTAAATGACCGAGAAAATACAACTACATACAGTTCTGTTGCACAAAATTGTTTAATTTCTACGGCGAATATTTGCAATTTTCTCGAATATTTGCAATGTTTCCTGTGAAATACTGGATGCCTTAACATCTTTACGCCTTCTAAAAATAATAAAGTTAAACAGTTTAAGAGGGGAAATCACTCTTTGGTTGAATGTCTCATGATTCACATCCTCATTACAGTAATAAACAGTCATTTCAAATGATCACAAGGCTAAAAGGATGTGAGCCAGCAGTGTCCCGTGTTTATTTTGAAAACCCTAACACTCATACTGCAGGTTACTCTTGTCTTTTCCTGGTTGGCTTGTCGTGTGCGCGAGAGCCGCTCACCTGTCGCGGACTTTGACTGCTGACTCCGCCCCCCCGTCTTGTGATAGAGTGGGTGTGCTCGTTTGATCAAGGATTCAGGCAACAAAAGAAACCGGATACAAACTCAGAACATATGTGAACGCATTTCAGCCACAGCTTCACCGCAAGTGTTGATGAAAATGATAAAAAAAAAGGAGTAAATATTTCACCACCTTATACTAACTTGACCCACTTGCGAAATTGAAAAAATACTGGCAAAATTGGGAATACTGACATGATAAATTACATTCCGAGTTGCTATGAAGATATGAGGAAACACACTCCCACATTCCTTGTGCACATAGCTGAAAAACTTTAAACCAAGAGGTTAATCATTTGTGAGTTTTAAGGCATTTTCATATATAAAGCATTTGCAAATACACAGTCATAATGAACAAGAACGATAAAAGATAAGTTCTGGCAGCATAGCAGCATGAAGGAGGAGAAAGGCTGGTATATAATTTCATAGTAAGAACAGAAGGGAAAGAGTTACATCAAACCATGAGATGGATTCATAAATTCAACACCTTTCAATGTCAAGGACTCCTAAACAGATGAGAATCCGAGTGCTTGTTTGATTACATTTGATTGAGGATTCCTGCTGTTAAATCTAATCGTACACCTCATTACATAACTGCCTCCGAGGATATAGCAGAGTCTCAAAAGACAAATACAAAGTGTAACTGAAATATTCTACATTTTCTTTAGGAACCTCATGAGGTCGTGAAACCCTTTGTGCAGAATTGATAAGCACTTGACACCATCTTTACTGAAACGCCAGCCTTTAATATGACCGACAGTATTAAGACTGGTTAAATACATACTTGGATTATTTTCTTTTCCTTCACCTCATCCTGGCATAAATAACCATCACCTGATAGTTACAGAAATAAAACAGTGCTCCCAAATTTCATCACAACACATCTTCAGCAGTTAAATCAGTGTTTAGATGCACATTAATACTTTAACATCACTCATAGTTATCCATTTTTAAAACTGTGCCCACTGAAACAAGTTATCAGAATACGTTTATATATCCTACATATCAGAAACGTCACTTGTAGATTTAGTGTTGCTAAAGGTCCAATTTTGTTATTTAGATAGCAGGAAAAGAATCATACTCATGAATACATGAATGAACTATCTGCACATGTATAAGTGATACATTTAGTGTAGAAAGATGTGACCTTTAAAAGACTGTTTGTGCATATTCACTGCTCATACAATTATTACTCTTTGGCTATGCAGTGCTGAAAATCTAATACATAGATGCATGTAAACAACATTTCCTTATCCTGTTGCAGCATTACAATATTCGCTTATCATGAAACTACTACATTAGGTACAAAGTTTGAAAAACAGTCCTAGGTGTTTTTGCTCTGGTTAAGTCAGAGAACAAGGTGCGAGTATCAAAGGTTGGTCTAGATGCGGGTGAGGAAGCCCAGATTAAAGCTAGCGGGGATCTGGATGGTCTCCAGAGCCACAGAGGAGGGTGAGAAGGGAAGAGTGACAGAGAAGATCTTCTTGGTGTCCATCATCAACGTGGATGACTCATCTCTGTCTTTCAAAAGGTTCTGAAATGTAAAAAAAAAAAAAAGATATAGTAAAAAGGTTGATAGCTTAACTGGGTATACTGTTAAAGAGCACCGCACTTCTTGCCCACACAACAACTCACTTTAATGGTTTCAATGAAGCTGGTTGTCACTCGCTCCTCAAATTCAATCACTGGGGTGTACAAGGTCAACACTTTTACAATCTGAGAGAAAGAAAAACAAACAATGATCAAAGCGGAGCAAAAATATTATGTAGACAGATTAAGGAGGCTGAACGTTCACTGATGATGGACCTGTGCTGTGGTGAGGGCAGTGCACATGTTGCAGATAGCTTGGGCATCCGCCTCGTTCTTCTTCTTGATCTGCAGAAGCTGTGCGGCCTGCACGAGAGGCTCCAGAGTCTCCTTGGCACCGCAGTCTGCCAGCTCTCTCTCTGTCAGCCACTCCTCCAACTGCCAAACATTGTACCTGAAAACAGACGCATTGAGGAAACAATTCAGATTAAACTCAGGTACTGTCTAAGCAGGTCAACTGTATCATCAGTCCTGTGCAATCACAATATTATTAATGTTAAATGAAAATGTTGCTACCTTTAAGAATAAAAAATTCACCAATGCTAATATCTGTCTAATGTCTGTGAAGCAATGAGTGTTTTAAGTATATCTGTGCAAATTCCTAAAGCTTTGAATCTGGAGATAAAAGTGGTTGAGATTCAAAACTAAAAACAAACTAGCACTGAACCAACACATGACGTAATCTTATTTGGCTCAATCATTTAGATTAAGGTTTTCTTAGCATGGAATATTGTCTTTCTGTATCAATTAATATCACAGAAAATAACTGTATTTTTGTAACTCAGATCAAAAAGTTGCCTCAAATGGTGTGTGTGTTCTGTTTTATTATAGACCCCTCGTTAGGCCAAAACGTGTCATCTTAAGACCTCAGTATGCTTCAGACAACATGCTTGTCAGAATGTCAAAGAGTCTAAAACACCTTTCCCATGTTGGAATTGAGGCGGGCAGTTTTTGTAACCTGCTGAAACCGACACTCCGACAAGCACGTTCACTTTCAAAAGTTTGAAAGTGTGCGCCTTTATCTCCATTTTAACAACTGTAGCATCTCAGCCCTATCTATTCTGGCAGGGTTTTTGTTCAGAACAGCTATAAACACTGGTTCATCTTGAACATACCTCAGCCTTTACAGCTCTTCAATTCCACTGATCTACAGTATCGGTGGGTCAGTAATTAAAAATGTGGATTATTCAGTTGAGCATGGTGCAGGGTTTTTAAAAGTTTGAAATTCAGACCTCTAATTATAGCACACACTCCTTTTAAATGCTATAATACTGTAAACACACATTATCCCTATATGTTTTGTAACAAATCGAACCAATGAGAGTCTGAGACATCACCTGAGGAAGCTTGCTTGACATAAACAAAGACCAACAAATTCCAATCCACATGTTTTCCCTCTATTCTTATTGCATAAACTATAATATCAACAGGTGGATGGGTGTTCCCTGCTGTACCTGATCTGCAGGCCTTTACTCCAGGAGCACATGTCCTTCCTCAGCAGCAGGTTGTTCAGTGTGACAGCGCAGATGATGTAAAACTGCTGCTTGACCACCTGTTTAATGAGGTCTGAGTCCATCCCATGTTGACTCATGGTGGCGTGGAAGAGGCCAAGGCGCTGCAGGAGGACTTCCACTGTAACAGCCTCCTCTGGGGAACTGGAGCTTCTTTTCCTCAGACCAGTTGGTTTAGAGCCCAAAACGCCCTGGATTGCTTCATGCTCCAGCATGCTTGCCACTACACATGTAAAACACACAGGGGAAAAACATTTCATGTTCTGGTTATGGTCAGACAGAAGAACATGGTGTTTGTAATCATGTATAGTTAGATTATGTCTCTTCACCTATCATGGACTGCAGGATGTCCTCCATACACTTGATGAGCTGGCGGTAAATTTGGATGGACAGATCACCAAGAACTTGCTGATACTCTGACAGTTCAAAGTTGGTCAGGCAGTGCTCATTCTGCTTAGCAGTGTTGTGTGTGATGAACACCTATGTAGAGGTTGTGCAAACATCCAAAGTTAATTAAGGGACATGGACAGCTGTGAAGTTGACTCTGGCATCAAAACTGTCTCATGCCTACCTCGTCTCCACTGTACTGCTTCAGACAGTTCAGTAACCGGCATGTGTTGGACAGCCAGAAAGAAACCACTTCAAAATCATCTCCTCTCCTCTGTAGAAACATCACAAAAATCAATTCAAAACACATCAATCACTTTATTTACACAGATCTAAGCTACTGCATATATAATGTACTTCACCTTAATGACCCCTTTGATGCTGCTGATGGTGGAATTGAGCAAACTGCTGACTCTCTGATCATCGTTTACATGGTCAGCGTATCGCAGGCACATGAAAATGATGTAGGCTGGAAGCCCAGGAATGAGGCTGACTGCTACACCACGAGCCTTCAGATCTGAGAAGATTACAACATGTCAGAGAAAAACACTCAAATACTGTGTCCTCCATCTATGAAGAAAAACCTTTGCATACATTCTGAAAACACTTCAGAAAATATTAAATTACAATTATTTGCTTGAGTGAAACAGGTTCGACATACCTATGACCAGATTCTTCAGCAGGCGGCTCTCATCTCCCTCTCTGTACTCCAACATACCCTGGTACTCCTTCTCCTTGCGGGTGATATTTACTGCTCTCACAGGAGTGTTCATCATGGAGGAGTTATTCTTTTGCTGAGCGCTCGCTAAAAACAGCAAGGAAGGAATTACAGGATTAATGTTGTGATATTTCATTCTGGGAGAAACACTGTATGAACACTGTCAAGGCCATGTGATTACCTTCAAAATCTTCCACTTTTTTCATGTACACCTTCAGTTGTTTTTTCAACTTGCGTATGGTTTTGTCTTGTTTTTCCTGCTGCTCCAAGAGTTCCTAAAATTATGCAGACATATTAGTGTGAGGGCAAACAAAACTTTCATATACGGCAAAGTGTTCATTTTTTAAATCATCACACTATGTAATGAGCCTAGATGATGAGAAATATTTTGTCCAGTAGAAACTCTTAGTAAGTCTTCAATCCTAAAAGCACTTTCCTTACTCTTTTGTGTTTTTTAATATTAATGTAAACATGCTTGTATTATATTATTTGTGGATGCAATACCACAATGTCTCCTCAAGGAAAAACACATTTATTCTTATTTGAAATAGAAAATTATAAGATGCCCTTTCAAAAGTTCAGATCCAATACTGGACAGTCATTTAACTGTTTATTTTAAGGGACTGTGAAACTAATCACACAGTCAAAGTAACTGATAAGACGCAGAGTGACAGATGTGGAAAGCCAGTGAGCAGACCCACCAGGTTCTCATTGGTGAGCCGAGTGATCTCATGCTTCAGGATCGCCTCAATGCGAGCACCTTCAGGCAGGTTGAGGCTCTGAGCCAACAGCTTCTGCTGCTGCTCCTTTTCCTCTTTCAGCTTGTTCACCTCCTGCAGCAGCTTCTTATTCTTCTCGTTGTGAAGACATTCCTGCTCCTGCATCTGGCACTCCAGAAGCCTGGAGGACGGAGGGACAGCATTCAATTCCATATGGCATGAACTTGCTTGAATTCACTAACCAGCGACATAATATTACTTTATTACCTGTTGGTCTCCTTCAAGCCTTCATAAGCCAGCCACAGCTCTCCATCTTCATTCAGTGTGTGGATGGCAGTGGACCTAAGCGACAGCATCAGACAATGTAAATAACACTTAACTGTACCTCCTGATGGATTTAAGCCAGAGTGGGAGCCAAGTGGTTTTACCTGTTGACATCTTGAAATGAGGGGATTTCACTCAGATCTATTTTTACACCTTCTCCAAGTGCAGAGTCCTAGAGGCGTCAGTTCAAAAGGGACACATTATTTTTAGTTACGATGTCCGTAGCATCAAATAAAAAATAGAGAATATTTAAATAATCCTAAAATAAAATAACAAATGTAATTAACTGTGTCACCTTATGTTTAAGAGCCTCTTGACGGACCATATGCGATCTAAGAAGCAGCACTTCCTCTTTCCGCATGTCCAGCTCCTCATTGGAAGAGCTGAGTTGATCCACCAGTATGTTGTAGGGCAGCGAGCCAGGGGCAGGGGGCATCGAAGCACTATTCTCATTGGTCAGAGACTTCCGCAGCTCATTTAGATCCTGCTTCAACTTTTTGTTCTCTGACTCCAGCTCTTGCCGCTAAATTAAATAATTTAATAAAAAAACACAACGTCTACAAATTAAATTTTGTTTCTATTCTTAATTCAGAATTTAAACACAACAAGAAGTTATTGATTATAAGTTATAATAATGGGTCTCTTTCTTTTGGGGATTTTGGAACAGATCTTGCTGTTAAGCAAAAAATATTTTTTTACTTAAAAATCCCATTTTATGTACCTGACTAAGTCATACCTTAAGTGTTTCCAAGTCCAGTTCTGCTCTGCCTACAGTTCTCTGCTTCTCCGCCTCCTTTTTTGACAAATATACACATAATGTAAATTTCAACCACAAATAACAACCAAATTATAACTTATAAGATTGCAATTGTTCAGTGTTTCAGTGCATACTTTTGCTTTTTCTTGTTGGGCTTCTTCTCTGTTATCCAGCTGCTGCCATAGTGACTGTTTTTCCTGCTCCAGTTCCTTCACTCTTCTCTGAAACTTCAGAAGGACTGGCAGGTCCACTGTGGGCTGGGTCTCATCCTAACAAAACACAGCAATCATTGGCTGATGATTTTCCTCACAACCTAACTAGAATGCTGCACTAATAGGATTATAACATAGACAAGCCCAGTTAAATCTTCCCACAGCTGCTCAAAAACATTCCCTACAAGCGCTACAAGACAAATATCAACACACACCAAGACGTATCTCTACTTTCTTTCCCTTTTTTGTGGCACTAATAAAAAGTTTACTGTAGTAAACCATAAACCCCTCTCAACTGCAGCACAAATGTCAAATAATGTGAATTCAGGGGAAATCCAATGTCTCTATCCGCAGTAATCACAGGGAGCATGTCAACATCGTAACTGTCCCCTCAGTCAAGCAGCTAATTTTTGTGGACAATATTAACCTGATCTGATCAGAGACAAGCTTCAGTGCTCTGAACATGAAGGCAGTGTCTTTGGTCATATTTTAACAAAACTATGAGTGATAGAAACAAAATCATCATACAGATGGATAGTGGAGAACTGGATTATGGTGTTATTTTTCCACCGTGAAAATGTGTCACCTTTGCAATTTCTTCTAACTCACTGTGTTGACGCCATACAGCTGCAGTTCTTCCCCAATAATGAAAATACAGATGTTTTACAGCCACCTTCAAGCCCACACATAGATTTTGGATGGAGTATCACGTCAAGACAATTCTGATTATGCAGTAGCACCATGATATTGTCTTATTTAGTACATTACCTCTGTTTGAGAGTTGTCCTCTCCATCGGTAGAGCCTAAGCTCTGACTAAACTCAGATGAGTTACTGCTGTAGCTGGAGTCTGTCCTCTTGTGACTAGGTTTGCTTGGGCTCTGTGGGGGGAAAAAAACATGTTACAGATGGATAAGTAGCCAGGCCTAAATGTGTTCCATCAAAGACATAAATATTGTCATGTTACACATAATTTGTACACAGGATGTGAGACGTCATACTCTTTAAGATGTATACATGTAAAAAGTCCTGTACAACTACTGAACTACTCTGTTGAAGTGATTCTTGTTTGTGACAGTATCTTGAAACTCCCATGCCGTTTAAATCCATCATCAAGAGCTATCACATGACAAGTAATGCTGCAATTTCAACACTGTGACGCCAAATGATGTGTTCCTCACAATGCTGACATTCATCTCCTCCTTCAGGTCTCTGTGTCGCTCCTCCAGATGCAGGTGTTCACTCAGCAGACTTTGGTAGCGTGAGCGTTCTTCAGTTAAGTCTTTCTCCATCTGTTTGGTGTTTTCCATGTTGGTTTTAGTCTCTGAAAACAACAATTATGTTTCATTTAATTCAAATGTATCCATTACTAAAGGACTGTGGAGGTTTGAGGTGAACTACTCAGTACCTTTTAACTGTTGGGCTTGTTCCACGATTAGCTTGTTAAGTTCATCTTTCTCGTTGTTCAATGAGCTGTTTTTCATATTTAGCTCCGCTACCACCTGATTGTGAGACAAGGAAAAATCTAAGCGTTATTGCTATTCATGATAGCAAGTCAGGCTTTAGAAACTAACAAAAACACTACTACCACACTACTGAGTTCATACAATTCCCACATGGTAAAAACGTTCCACAAATGTTGGTATTTTTTTCCAACATAGACCACCATTGTTGATTTGTGAGGACATAAAACCTAAATGTAGGACTGCTCCACTTTTTCCTGAACGCTTTGGGCAAGCAAACTTATTTTTCTCCATCATAAAACAAATGAACATGTAGTCTAAAGAAGCAGAACATGGTGGCATCACACAGCAAGTAGTAGAAGTAAATGTAGACCTCACACAAATGTCTGGCATTACAAAAAAACAATAAAACAACAAATGTATGAAAGTTTGAGCACATAATGATGGGCTGACTAAGACTTGAGAAAACAAATGATGCTCTGCTGTACAGCCTACTGTGGGAAATAACAGTTTGTTGGTGTGAGTGCAACATAAATTTAACTAAATGTCATTGAAGGTACTCATATAGCGCTACATCATTCTCCCACCCACTACTATACCTCGTAATTAAGGAAAAAAGCACTGTGTGGAAAATACTGGTGATCTTGTCAGCCAGTAAAGTTGGTTAAATTTAGATGAAGTGGAGTAGGCCAACCTGTTGTGTCTCCTCTACGTAGACCTTTGCCTGGTCTTCAACGGTTTCTTTCTCTCTGCGGGTGTTTTCCAGCTCCTTTTGAAGGAAGGAGAGCTGCTCCAGCAACGAGGGGACCGTCTCTGCCTTGACTTTGGCCTCCTGCTCTGATCTACGTAGGTTTTCAATATCTCTGCTGTGTCTCTCCCTCTCCACAGCCTGGGTCTTCCCCACAACATTTAGCTTCTCACTGAGCTCTCTGTTTTCTTTATGCTGCAGGGGGAAACACACACACATGCTGTCTGTGCATGTGATACAAAAACTCCCAATGACCCAAATTATTGTCAGCATCATTTTTTGTTATCGTAGATTACAGATTAAACAAGTATCTCATACAGATAGCACCGGATATGCATACTGACTCACACAATACTCACCTGCTCGTTTATCTTGTGTTGCAACTGCAAAATCTTGTTCTCCATGCCAATGTTGAGTTTCTTAAAGTGCTCCACAGAGCGTGCCTCCATTTTCAGCTTCTTTAATTCCTTCTTAGCCATCATGCGACGTACACAGCTCTGCAGCAGGACTATGTCTGCCAGGGCTCGTTTATAATGCTGCCTCGCTAGCCAGCCTTTTACCCACTTCTGGATGATCACAGCCTTTTGCTCATACATGAACTATGAAAACAAAAACAGATATATATTGTGTTAAGTGTTACACATAGTGTTAAGAAGAGGTGAGCTGAAAATCCTGGGGCATCATGTATAAAATACTGGATTCTTTCTTCAATAAGATTATTTATACATAAGAAGTGTTAATGCATTTTTATACAATAAATTGCATTAACACTGTGTGCCTCTGTCTTACAAACCTGTTTCACAGGTTCATGTTAAAATATTAAAATATGTTCCAGTTGATTTCTTGTTGGAGTGTATGTGAATGACATCATCTTACAGGAAGTAAACAGGACCCAAGCTGTTGCCTAGCAATGCAATTTCAATTGAAATTGTCTGTACTGTATAAATTACAAACATTTAATTCATTTAATTCAAGTGTAAAATCAACTAATTCTGTACAAATGTTGTCAGTCTCTACTTATATGACTCAATGATTAATACACTGATCAAGGTCTAGAAAACAATCTGGTGTACAAGGCTTCACTAACTCAACAATGTTATTGCAGGAAACTGGCACATCTGGACTTCCTTAGAGCTGGAAACTTTTACACATTATGTTCAACAGGCACTAATTCTTGTTTTCTTTGTGCCAGCTATTATATCCAGGTTTGCCTAATGTTATATTCAACTGTCAGGTTCCACCATGTTTTGAAAAAAAATCTTTTTAAATCCCCTCAAGACTCAAGCAGACAAACTCAAAAATACTCGGCAGGGAAGCTAAAATCATCTGGAATTATGTTAGTAAAAAATAATTTGGCTACAGAACCTTCCAGTTGAGGAGACCTTGAAGTGTGCAGTGTTTAATTATGACTCTCTAGGGGCCTTCACATTTTCAGCAAGCATAACATTACCTTATAGTACTGCTTTCGAGCCATGTAGGCCCTCAAGAAGCACTGAACTGTGATTGCTGCAGAGCGCTGCTTCTGGTAGCGTCTCCTGGTCACCCACATACGCACGTTCCGCTGGATGACAACAGCTGCTCTGGTGCTTCGCAGAAACTTAACATAACTGACAGGGAAAAAAATTGTGAGAAATATGCTGGAAATAGCTCTAGTTCTTATAAAATTCTTATTCTGCTGTTGTTCTACTCACCAGCGTGCCTGGTGACCTCGCACGTGTCTCTGTATAGTAATGGCAGACTCCTTCATCCTCAGGTACTTTTTGCGTGCCAGCCAGCAGCGGATTGTTTTCTGGATGCGGACACAAGCCATCCGCAGCATGTCAGAACGCAGCTTCTCCAGGTAAGCCACCTGACCAGCTCTGAAGAAGATCTTGTTTTTGCCAAACTGATACTTATCCTGATCCTACGAACAATAAACACAATAAAGCGTATATAATATATCACATATTTTAGTGGGTCTGTGAAAGTTGCACGTACTGCGCAGGAGCTCTTCTACAATTAAACACACCTTGATGAGCTTTTCCAGTAGATTTCTGCAGGTTTGTTTTCTATCAGGAAGCACATCCTTTTGCTTCATGAGGACCCGGTAACGGCTAAAGAATTCCTGATAGGTCCATCTGCGATATTTATATAAAATAACATAAATTTTTATATTTCTATGTATTATAAACAACATACAGTTGTGTGTACAAATGGTCCTATATCTGTACCAGATGCTGCTGTTGATATGCTACCTAGATGGGAAGCCTGCTGCTGAGATCCGGATTGTTTCGAGGATGCCACATGCTCGAAGCTGCTGCACTGCTCTCACAGGGTCCAAGCTTTATAAAAAAGAAGACACGCATTACTAAAATTAGTATGCTTCTCTTTCGTCTGTGCATGTTGTGGATAATCATATGAAACAGACAAGTGAAATAATCCTCCTCACGTGAACGATGCTTTATGGTCATTTGGCTTGATGCAGCGTACGTAGTGAGGAGTCGTCGCATTAAGTGTGTCCATCAGCAAATGTAGAGACTGTCGAAACTGAGTGAAGAGACAACAAAGAGTGAATCCTTAGTGAGTACTTTTGGAAATATAGGAATTATAATAAATGTGTTTACACAGTTTAAATGTCTAATGTCATATTTTGACTTCAATCACTCAGAAATGATCTAATTATACATTTTTGGTGGCAACTAGATCTACCAGCCAAATCTCATACTTGCAAGATTAAAAAAAATCATGGTTTTAAGATAACTAGAACTGAAACAGTAACTATCAAACTATCACATACCACCAAATGTCATGTGACCTCCTCTATATGCCCTCACCTGCAGTCCAACAGTCTTCTTATTTTCCCTCTGTGTCTGACCAGACCTTCCAGTGTTAGTCTGCTTGTTGGTGGAACTTGCTGCCTTCTCATCATCCTCAAACAGCTTCAGCAGGAAATCAAACTGAAAAGAGAAATTTTCAGACATCAGAGCAACAGAAAACAAACTTGTCATTGAACAGCAGATGGCAGTGTTTTCAATCTAAAATTCATAAATGGGTGTATTTCCTTCAATAGTTATGGTTGAACAATTCCAGGGTGTGTGCCCAAGGACTTGCAACACAAAATGTACTGAACAGTCATTTGGGTTTAGTTGGAGAGATGTTGACATCGAATTCTAGTGAACACATTTCTTACATCCATTAGGACCGACTAATTAGGAGGGATAATAAATTAGGATATCATATACAACTGGAAACAAATTATTTCACCTTGCTCTTTTTCAGCACATTTATCTGCTCCTCATTGACTGTGTCCTTGTTTTTCTCCAGGAAGCCCACACACTGGTACTCCACCTAGGCACAAAGAACCAGGTCATACAGTATTCTTGGACTAAAAGAGCAAAGGTCATGTACATCATCCAAAGTCTGAAGTAAACTGATTAGTACTGCTCTAGTAAATATAATCATCAAACATTTGTGATGAAGGAACAGGATTCTGGCTCTGCAGACAAAGTAATTACAATTTCACACTTGACTCTCTTGGTAGTCCGGATTAGAAAACATGAATCATCCATCCGTCCGTCTATTTTCCACACTGTTTGTTCTGTAAAGAGTGGGAGGGTGGGGTGGGGGCTGACGCCTATCCCAGCACACATTGGCAAGAGGCTGGTTATACCCTGTAAAGGTTGCTAGTCTGTCACAGGGTAAACACATTCACACATACTGGCAACTTAAAAGTACCGTATGGCTTTTCTGACCTCTAGTAGCGATATGGAGCAGATTTTATAATGTGTGTGTCCCGGTTTTGTCTCTCTAATGAATTTGCATGAGGTTGCACATGCGCACAAAGAGTATATTCACACATTCGTGCAAGCAGGTGGTGAGAAACACAGTCCAATGGTTTCACTTTATTCCAATGATCTACAGGTGGCTGTAATTCGCCAAGAAACACAGCAATGCACCAACAAAGGCAGGGAAGAAGAAGACTGGAAGCTTGTAAACATGGATGTAAACAAAGGATTTAAAATACTTTTAAAAACGTGTTGTTTTATGAGGAAGGAAATGCATTCAAGACGTTTGTTAGACCTAAAGGATACACACAGTGCATTTTGGTGAGCAACACTCAATATAAACATGACTTTTGTTTGCTTGCAAGAAAACTCCACAGGGAACCTTTCAGAGTGTCCAATTCTCCTAACCTAACCTATCCCCTTTCTGTGGTGAACCCTTCTCACTGTGAGGCAATGCTAACCACTGACACCACCTCAGCATGAGACATACAACTGTATGTCTTACCTTGTCTGCAAAGTGGTGGATGATGAAGGCTTTGTTTGATAACCTGGGTTTATCAAAGTGAGCATTCTGCTTCAAGAGGGTGTTGTACATTTTCTGAGCCCATGTGTCATCAGAGCCTTTAGGCATCTACGGAAAGAAAAAGAGCTGACACATCAGTTAGTAATGGCTTTACTCATAACTTCCAAACATAGCACAGTGGAGATTCCTCCAATGGAGAGTAGCTGAACCGACTTCTAGTAAAAAATAACAGTATTTTACTTTGCACTCCTCATCCAAAAGGTCCAAGACACCCAACTTGGCCTCAATCAGATTGATGCACGGCTGGTTATCATAGAAGTCGATCAGTGTCCACGGTATCTGCTCTTTCATGTACTCCTCTTGCTCCAGTTTGAAGACATGCTGGAGGAATGGAGGGAGTAATGGCTGAAAATGATTTATGTGTATCTTTTGACAAGAAAATGAAGATGTTGAGCAAGGAAATCCACATACCAGGTTGAACTGTTGTTGAAGCTTCTCGTTGGCATAATTGATGCAAAACTGTTCAAAGCTGTTGACGTCAAATGTTTCAAACCTGGAAAAAAACATGTTTAAATTAAAATGACTTATCTCACAATCTGAATCATAAATTGAAAATCCACAAACCCGGAGATAAAAACATACCCATAAATGTCAAGCACACCAATGAATGAGTGTTGTTTCACAGCAGATTTTAACGCATTGTTAATACTGCCAACAATCCAGCTGAAGAGTCTGGCATAGATGTGTTTGGCTAAGGCATCTCGACCATTGACTGCATTCATTTTGGAGATGGACTTGACATAGGTTTCTGTGGTTGTCTTGAGCTTCAGGTGACATAACCAGTGAGCCATTTCTTCACCAGGGACCCCCATCAACTCACAAAACACCATCAAGTGGACATTGTCTGGCTGAAAATACATCAACAATAATGATCCAGGTAGGCTACATGATAAGAGCCACACATCCTCGATACAAAATTCAGAAATTAACACATACACAAGACAAAATACTTAAAAATATAAAGCTCCATTGTTTTGTCCAAGGTTAATCAGTGTTTACCGAAACGCTGCTTTTGTCTGCTGACTGATCTTTCACCTCCACGTTGCTAAGATGGAGAATAGCCGCCAGAATTTGGTAAATTGCCATTTGATCACTTTCACTGATTCCTACAATGAAAACAAAACAATGATATAATAAAAGTACAATAACTCACTCAGAAACATGAATTTATATGTACAGTACTGCCTACTCAACATGAAAACCCAGTCAATGCAATTACTAACACTCACCTAACAGTGAGAAAGCCTTCCTGGTATTGTGCATCTCTTTGGCATCATCCACTCTATCTATGACAGGGCTGTGACCCTGGTTAGTACAGTGGAAGTCATCCGCGCAACCTTCAATCATTAAAATCATATAAAACATTAATAAGTACTAATATAGACCACTTGTTAAATCTGGTACTACTACTTCAAACTTTTCAAAACAAACATAACCGAACATCAGTATAATTATAAAAGCTCTTTAAACAAATAAAAATGTATCCACATCACATTAATACTTAAAGGGATTTTTTTGAAACTCACATACCCAATTTGAAGGCTTTGAACTCTGGTAAATGTGAAGAGGCACACAGCTGGTAGAATATATGATAGTTCCTTTCTCCGTGAGCCTAAAAGTAGTTTAGACAGATGTAAAATTGAAACAAGGTAAATGTCACAAGTACTGCAAAGTTCTTTCGACTGTATATACATGCTTAAAGTGCAAAAACATTGCCAAACACAGGCTTAAACTGAAATTATCAATTTTTGTCTTGAAAACTGTTGATCGTTGTTTAATAAAACCCAATATGTTGCCAACTTTCTGAGTCAAAGGCCAGGCAGGCTAAACTGTGTGAATTTTATGTTGTTTGTTGTTAGGTTGCTAAGATATACACATGTTGCATGTCCATGAGAGTTTCAAATCAATTAACTGCCAGGAGACATACAAGAAGATAGAAAGATAAGAAGGGCCACATTCGGACACTGAAGATAATCAGCCAAAGAAGTGCAAGTTCAGTTCATACAGATGAAATTTACCTGAAACACAACTCTAGACTTTTCTAGTAGATAAGTCCTCATATTAGCCCCAATTATGCAATGCTTCTTATCAAACCCAATCTCGATGTACTTCCCAAAGCGACTGCTGTTGTCATTCCTCGTTGTCTTGGCATTTCCAAGGGCCTAGATGAAACACACAAAAGGCTCTCAGTAACCTTTGTCATTTTTATCACTTAGTTTTATCTTCCTGCAGTGTTATACGTTACCTCCATGATGGGACTGGAGGCCAGGACTCTCTCTTCAACATTGGCCTCACCAGAGGAGCAGCTGACCGTGGCAAAGTAGCGCATAGCATACTTAGCAGAGACGGTTTTACCAGCTCCAGACTCCCCACTCACTATTATGGACTGGTTTCTTTCATCTCTGCGTGAAAAGATGTGATGATATAGAGATCAAACGACAGCTAAAACAGATTTAGAGTACTAGCATAAAAGTAAGTGAACCCTTCACTTGCTTTAAAAAGTAAAATGGAGTGTATTTAGAGGTGTAAAAACCTGGCCATCTGTTTGTATGCCTCCTCTGCTACTGCGAATATATGGGGGTCCATGTCTCCCATGTTCTGCCCACTGTAAGCATTGATGATGTCAGCTTCATAGATAGGCAGACTCTCATATGGATTGATGGCGACCAGGACGATGCCTGAATACCACAAGGAGAAACAATCTCAATGAGTTTGTATGAAAACATGTGTATGTAATACATTTTAGTGCGTGTTCCTTTAAGAGCAGCCCGTGCCACAATAATCAGCATAATGTAGATTATGTCAGAGCGTACAGTGAACGGGGCTCCAAAGTCTACAGTGACGAGTGATAGTGTGAGTCAAAAGGAGATGAAGCTCATTACCACAGTACGTGTAAATCGTCTTGGAGTCAATGAAGCGCACTTTGATGTTGTGGAGGACAGCTGGCTCATGGAGGTAGCTGAGAGCTGTGAGGTCATTTTCCCCCACCAAGATGTTTGGGTTTCTTAGTGGTGGAAGATTGTTTGTTTTGGGGTCGATTTTGTATTTCACCTCCTACAAAAACACAATAAGTTAGCTTTGAGTACATACAGTAGTTGATTTCATTTTCAGAAAAACTGTAAAGAAGGACAACTAGTTTGTAGTTCATTTCAAAGCTACCTAGAAACCATTGTGCTTGGTTTGTTCGTGTTCACTCATGATAATACCTGGGCCTTAGTTCCATACCTGAAGTGCATGCCCAAACTCGACATCACAGCTGCAGGTAGCAACAACACTGACTGAAAAATGTTTTGACCACGCTGTTCATCCGTCAATCCATGTATTTTGAAACATTTAACATCACTCAAGACTTCTTGTGTTTACTTTTTCAGAGTTGTCAATCAAGCAAAAAGGTATTTTGTCTCTTTTGGGAATATTTGTGCGTTTACCCAACATCACAGCTGCCTTGAATAATCCCACAGAGATTTATGAGCACTCCATTGCCAGTGTTCTCGCACAGAAATGTGTGTATGGCCCTCTGACAGAGCATCACACACACACACACACACACACACACACACATCCATTTCCACTCCGGTGCCTCTTATCTCACTAACACTGTGTGTGGCTATGTGGGTATTTTGCCTGTCTCACCGTGCCATCCTCCAGCTGCAGAGCAAGCGTCTGGTCGCCAGGAGTGTAATCTTTGATAAGCTCTGCTGACTTCCACACTTCTGCTGCATCTGGGAGCCATACACGGGCATGCTGATGGACATAAAGGAAACCGGGTCAGAGTCACCCAACCGCACTTTACAGTGACACAGACTTTTAAGAAAACTACAGCAGAACAGCAGTGACATGTTTCCACCTTGGGAAAATGGCAGGGTAGCTAACTTGAAGTCAGCAGACAGCAGTCATGCGTGTAATGTGGATGGATACAGAGTATTTTAAATGGCAGAGAGATCAAAAATAATCGAAATAAGAATTTATATACCTATAAAAGCTCTTAAGAAAACACCTGTAAGTGAGTGGTACTAGTAAATCACACATTAATGACAGATACAATTACCGCGACGTAAACTAACGTCAAGAGAAAAACCGTTGAATGAGCTTCTACCAGTTAATTTAACCCAGTATGTCCAACTTACCTTGGCGTAAAGTTCACAGGCTGCCATGTCTTTCAACTCGCTCAGTGAGTTCCCACAAACTTTCTCTGCCCGTAGAGAGGAGGCTGAAACATTTTATTGACTCGCAGAGAGGAGAACATGAACTTTTTCCGAGCTCCTCTCCCAGGTCTCGGTGCGCTCAGCTGGGAGGAGGACTCAACTCAAACTGCTGCTTCAACAGTTGTCAGTCAGTTAACAGTGACACGTTTTGCTCTCGTGCGTCTTGTGTGCCTCCCAGCGGCCAACGAGCTCAAGTCAACTCAACCGCAAGAGGAGGAAGAGGAGGAGGAGGATGTGGTGGTGTCAACATTGCCGCCACATGCCGGTGTGTCGTGTCTGGAGGTAACCCTATATTTGCGAAACTCTCGCGAGACGTTTCAAAATATTCTTTTCTCGCTGTTTGTTGGTGTGACAACGCTGTGGTTAAGGTCTGGTTTGGTTTAGACACAAAAACAACTTGTTTAGGGATAAGCGAATATCATGGTTTGGATTAAAATGATCACTTGAAAGGTAGTGTGTGTTAAAGTTACTGCTTCTCTGCAAATCTCGCGAGAGTGTAGCATTTAGGGTTACCATTTAGACGACCCAACCATATGCGCGTCACTTATACCGGATGATGGAAAATAACACGCATACGCTGCCTATAATAACTCATGCGTATGTTGTGCTTCTCGCTTTTTATTATTCTGACCACTTCTTCTCAGTCCACATGTTTTTTTTTTAAACTTTTCATCTGCTGCATACTTTGTGGTAGAAAAACCATTCAAATGTCAAACTGCAGCTCATTCAGCAGATGTGAGTTTTTCTGTTGTCTAACATATTCAATTAATTTTTATATGAATTGTTGGAAATCATACATTTACAGTGGCAGTCTATGGGATGAATGATGCACCTCAGTTGGAATACCATTCAGCTTCCAGCAACGCAGTGCAATCAATTTTAACTCATTATTATTATTATTATGTTAGTTGTGTGTTGTCGGTGTTAAATGCTTCATAAAGACTGAGTACCCTTTCTAACTATTTATCATATTAATACTTGGCTGGTTGACATTTTGAAAACCTTCAAATGTTGGTATGTACAAGTATTGTGAGTCACTGGGCCATTTCCTGTGTGTTCTTTTCCAAAAGTAGCATGACTGAGAGAACATAAGACTGCTAAACTTAGAAAATAAGAGTCCCAATGAGGTAGGAGGAGCAAACCAGGCTGCTTTGGAAAAGGCTAGATTTTCAAAAGAACACACACACACACACACACATTTATATACTAACACACACTCACCCACACATACACAAACAAACAAAATACTTTTTTTGCCTTTAACTCCCAGTATACAGCAGAGGGAGTCAGGGGTTGATAAAGGAGGAGTGACATCTGGCTCAGGTCCGTCTACTAAGGTTAAGGTTAGGTTTAACCCGAACCTGAACTTATCATATAAAATAACTACTAAAATAAATAACTTTATCATATAAATCTAGCCTAATTCTTGATATTATGATTGCGATTACAATTTTTGATTTAAAAAGAACTGCTGTTAGGCTAAATACATATTTTGTGTAGGCCTATTCTTTTACTGGATGTGGACATTAAGCATTTTAATGATGATTATTTTTCAAAACACACTAGTTTTGACAGTATAAACTTCACCTCGAATTATATAACTGTGATAGCTGAGTGCAGAGAGTTCATTGCATGTTCGTATTCTCAGTCACATTACCCACATCCTTCCCAGGTTACACCAAACATCTATAGTAAAAACTGTATCTGTAGTCATGTCTTTATATTTTGTTACAGAGGTGGCTTGGTCTGGGGGTGTATTTTCAGCCACACAGACGCTACTGAATGATCAAAGAAATATTATAGTATACTACAGGCAGCAGTGTGTCTCTATGATCCTCTCGCTCTTCTGCGACTACTCTTTGCTGCTTGCCACTTTGATCATGAAGGTTACACTACTCTATAGATATTGTATAGAATTTAGTATTTATACTATATAGTTTAGAGAATATCATAGATCCAAGACAAAACTGAGGGTGGGACTGAGAGAAAAAGGTGCAATTACAAATCCATCTGCTACTTCAGGACCACGGATTTATCAATACACAGCACAGTTAGGCTACTGATATTTCAGAGCCATTGTTGGGGCCAACTTGCACAAACCTCAGTCAGATAAAGGATCAATGAGTCAGGCAAACTAATTTAACATATTCAACTAAACAACCCCTCTGCCCCTGCACTCTCTCTGCTACTAGGGGACTGAGAGGGGGGATGGCAGGTTAACAGGGGGATGCATTTTGGTCATTTTGCTAACAAGGGGAGAGCATCCCCCCTCAAATTGCCTACTGGATATACACAATAAAATTGTAGTCAATGCATCATAGCATTGTAAATGAGTGAATATGCTGCATGTGTATATTTTACTGCTCTAACTTCTTAATTTTCATAAAAGCTTTGACTTATTTTCCTTGCCATTAATCAAGTATCTATTGTGGCCACTTCAATAGTAATAGATTTCAGTATTTTTTCACTAGTGCTTAATATTTGAGAGGAAAAAGAACAGCAACAGCAGCACCTTTGGTGTCTCCTATACCTGGTGCTCTTGAAGGGGGAAAGGTAATTTCAAGGAGGACAATACCAATATGAGAAATAACAAATATAAATATTTAAATAAATATGGGCTAATACATTATAAAAATATGTCAACGTGTATAGGTACACTACAGATTTTTTACACCACAACTGACCAATGGGTGAAGATTACTTTGTTTTCTCCCTTAGCAATATTTAAGTTTCTACATGAGCACAACATAAACTGGGCTCTTTTTAGTGCAGGTGGTTTTATTATTTAAGTGCAGGTTCACAATTTTTCCAAGTCTGTCTTTAAACAAGTCAGCTGCCCAAATGAACATCGGGTTCATTTTTTATTCAATTTTTTTTTTTGTTTCTTGCTGCAATCATCCCTCCTGTTCATACTGACCATTAGAAGATCCCTTCATGATGCACTTACAATGTAAGTGATGGGAATCAAAATCCACAAGCTTCCTTCTGTGCAAAAATGTATTTAAAAGTTTATCTGAAGCTAATATGAAGCTTCAGCTATCCAAATCTAACCAAGCAGATATATTTCAATGTTAGTCTTTTTTGTACCAAAGTCCCTCTTTTTGTTACTATACTTCCACTGCAGGAAACACAAAGAGGAAAGTTGATACTAAAAAAAGACTGTAAATGTAGCAGATACCCACTCGATGTGACTAACTCAGACTGCTGAAGCCTCATAAAAGCTTCAGACAGACTTTTAAATAAATTTTTGCACAAAATGACTGCGTGGACATACTGTGGATTTTGGCCTTCATCACTTACATTGAAAGTGCATTTGAGGGGATCTTTTAATAGCCAGTATGAACAGGATGAATGAATACAGCGAGGAAAACCTCTTTCAGTGTCCATTTGGGCACCTGGCTGTTTTTTTAAGACAGACTTGAAAAATTGTGAACCTATCCTTTAAATAACCTTCAAGTGTGAAAATAAATGCAAGGACACATTCAAATTGAATAAGTGTACTAATAAGATATTATGCAAAACTATTTTATTTACAAAACAAATGGCACAGTGTGACTGCACAGTATATGCACATGCACACTCCAGACATGTCAAGGGAGGTTCTTTCCATAAAATCCTAAATGATTCCAGTCAAACAGTGACAGACATTTCAGGCAAGATTCACAACTAAGATTCTCACTGAGAGAGCAAATATTGCTCAAGAGGAACAACGGTTCATTACTTTTAAGGCCATTTTAGTGGTCAGGATGAGATGGAGACCAGCAGCAAGTCTTTGCAAACTAATGTCACTAAAATGAATTAAAATACAACTGGCTACAAAGTGTATGTGATCCAATCTTGGGTACTTTGAAAGCACAGAATCAAACAGCTTTACAGAGAGAGGAAGGGACAGAAAAAATAAAGGATTAGAGAAAAAAAAAAAAACAAACAAACAAAAAGGATTACTTCACTTTTCACTATTTAAACAGACATGCTTCCATGTGAGCAGGCATCCTTAAATTTAACATTCGAAACTGTTTCAAACTCAAAGGCATATCTGTAAATCACACTTCTACATCACACATACAACATCAATGCAAACTTTGCTTATATTTTCTGTCTGTAGTCGTAATTCAAAAGTATTTTGCCTCTTTGAAAATATTAGTAACACTGAGGACTGAAAACAGATCCTCTGCACAGGCTCTTCAGCTACTGTTAGACAGGCCATTAGTATTGAGGCATATATCCTTGAAAGTGAAAATCATGTTTACTATGCCAATATGCCAGAATAAGATAGCACTTACATCCATTCATATTTCAAAGTATGATATTAAATACAGCAATCAATCACTATTCAGTCTTTTTTTAAGATCTTGAGAAACATTTTCAGCTACTTACTTATTGGATTTAACTTACTGATAATTCAGTGCCTGCAGGTGATAATTTTTTGGCTTGGTACATAACTTGCTCGTAGAGAATACATACAAATGCGAGAAAACAAAACAAAACAAAAACATAAAAGGCAGGTAGATATGAATTAGGAGCTGGAATGGTGACAAAACAGTAAACATAAAACCATCAACCAGCCAGTTTGCTGGCCACAATTGAAGTCTTTCTTTGAGGGAGGTCCTGAGGTGTTGGGATGTGCCCCCCTGTGATCTCGGTCTTCTCCGTTGGGGCTGATGGCAACTGTTTATTCTTCATTTTTGCCTTTGCCATGTTGTAGTCACCAGAATCAAAATACTTTGGCTGGATAAACAAGAAGGCACACAGTGAGAATACTATAAGATTAGTTTTGTTTAAATGAATAGCTGGCCCTGTGTAAGTCTGAGACGTACCCCCTTCTGAAGTCTCTTCCTGAGCAGGTCTGAGCCCCCGGGCTTGGCTCCGAGGTTAGGATACCTAGCCTTTAGTTTGGCCTCCTCAGCTTTCTCTGGACTGATTACTTTGTCCTCCATTTCCTGTTAAAAGAGCACAGAGTGTATGGATGCCAAATGCTCAACTCAACTGACTCGATGGACTAGAAGTTCCCTTCAGAGTCTATCTGACATTAGTGATGTATACTTGTGCGATATATACTGAGAGCAGGAGGAGGAACAGCTAGCTATGGCTGCTTAGATATTTCATAATATGCAGGCGCCGCCATGAGGGAAACTCTGATTGCTCTAGCAATAGTCTTGCTATTTAACTTAGCAGGATTAGCTAAAGATTAACAACGTTAATTATATTAAAAGTCAGTTTACAAACAATTATGGTAACCTGCTTCTTATAGGTTTTGCTTCACCAACAAATGGCGGTAGCTAATTAGCTAATTACTTGGCGGTAGCATCCTTGACGACATTAGCCTAGAGTAGCTAGTGGCTAACTAGCTTCGGCGCTAACCGCCTGCTAATTAACCTGTAACTAGTTAAATTTGCAGTTCGGGTCATTGTAATTTACCTGCTGTTCTTCCGATGTCCTCGTTCCTTCAACCTCCTCGGACATAGCTGTATTGAATCCCTGATCTACTGCTCACAAAACGGTGGGTGTCGCCGTCTAAACAGCTCTTGAGGGAGATGAAAGGCAGCAGTGAGAGCAGCAGCAGCAGCCTGTCCAGCAACAGGCCGAGGAGTCGATCACAGAGACACTGATGGGAGAGACTGAGGTCATGCATATATAATTTATTATGGGCCTCACACAGGAAGCACTGGTACAAACTGATTCGTTCTTAAAATGCACATATCAGTGATTTAAGATTTGTGGCATTCATCAATTTTCTCGTACTGATACATTTCTTTTAGGTATGAATGAAATGTAAAGGCCTTAAGAGTGGTCCAGACCTGTTTTAAGTGTCATGAATAGATCATCTCTGCATTTCTTCACTTGGTAGAAACACTTGTTTGACTCACAATTATAATGTGTTTAAAATGATACATAAAGTAACAAAAAAAGAGCATTTAAGTAAAACAAACATAATGCAAAATTAATATTCTGTTTACTATATTTTCATCATCATGGCTGCCAATTTAGTGAAAGGGTTTTTTTTTTTTTTAGATTTTATGATTTTTAAGGGCAGCTTCTACATTTCTGTAGCTGTTATTGGAAACTTCTCTCAGTCTGACAGCTGTCAGCTGGGTGTGTCTAGTGTCATTTTGTGTTGCAACTGAAAGTGTAAAAACATCACATGTAGACTATAATATTCTCCTCTAATATCTCTGTGACTGTCACATCCATTGACCCCCTCCCATCATGGAGCTTTTTGCTTTAGAAAGATTTTTTTTTACCATCTAATTTCACGTCAAAGCATCCCCTTTTTATTTCTGTCACAGTGTTGCTCTGATGACATGTTAGATTCATATTGTCATTCCTGAGTGTGTTATGTATTTGTCGTCTGATTTCTGAAAGCAGGACTTGAAGCTGCGATGTGTTTTTATTATTTGGGAACTTTTTAGTGAATGAAAGTCGCCCACAAACGGAGCGGAACACGGAGCCTTATATGGCATTTTTTAGGGGCGTGGGTTATGCAAATGAGCCCATCACGAGCGCGCACCTATAATGAACAGGTGACATTCATCAGGCTGAGAAGAACGATTTACGAAAAGTTCAGGCAGTTAAGAGAGTTTGTTGAATCTGACTTGAACACTTGTACCAGCAAACCTAACAGAGTAAAGTTTTGGGCCCGATGTGCGCAGGAACAACACACTGAAACTGTACCTCATTTATTTTGGTATTGTTACTAGACTAAAAGATTGGGTGGAAAATAGGCCTATTAATCTTGGCTGATGAAGATATGAAAGGAGAACACATGATGGAGGTAAATAAATCCCAATTCTTTGATGTTCTTACATCAAACAACATATCTGAGAGCTGCAGCACAGAACCCGTTTCCTCCATAAAGCTCCACACACAAAGACCACTGGAACTGGGTTTGTATCAGCAAAAATCACCCGTGAGATATGAAAGTGCTTATTACTCCTAACAAATATAGTATTCAAGCCAATATTTGTTTTCCCACCAATTTACACTATAGTGGGATCAACTTAACAGAAAATAAACACAAGAAGAGCAATTTCGAAAAAGATGCTATTTAATTTTTTGTCGGTAATTGAACATTTTCTGCATGACTGTAATACATTATGTTATGCATCAGGAGCCTCAACTACCACACACACACACACACAAAAAACCGGCTTTGGAGGCATATTTTAATCAGGTCAATGCTTCCAGCTCTTGTACGGCAATTAAAACTGGATGCATTTCTGTGTCCATCATCAACCATTTGGGAATTTATAATTCCAAAACAAAAGTACAATATAATACAAGGTCAAATTGCTCTCGAGTTTCATCGCACAAACAAAACCTCTTGAGCACAAGATTAATTATCCTCATCTCCCATGTCCACGTCCTCTTGTAACTTCTGCACCATTTTGTCTTCCATTTGTTTGGCTTTTCCTGTAAAAAAAAAAAAAAAAAAAAGACAAAATGAGTTTGTTTGTCCAGTGTATCAAGGTGCGTTGTCTCCTTTGCATTAAATGGATCCTTTTCTGTTCCCTCTAAATGTCTTGTTATGTCTGCAACAGTCACACTTGATTGTACCTCAGTGAATCAAAGTGCATGTACATGATTATGTGATTTTTGTATAAAATTTCTTACCTGCATGTGGTGCTTTGATGAGGTGGATATTTTTCTTGACTTCGTTGATGGCCTCTTCTTTCTCCAACTGTTTGCCCTTCTTTAATCTATGAAGTGAAGACAAAAATAAACAATAAAGGGAAGGCAAACACTGCTTTCAAAATCCTGTCAACACTATTTGATATATAAAAACTATTAAACATAAGATAGTAGTTGTGATATGCAAAAAAATTAATTGCTCACCTGTTCATGATAAATCTCGCCTGTCGTTTCTGTTTTATTTCTTGCACCCTCTTCATTGCTTCCACTGTAGACATTAAAAGTGACACGTGACTCTCAGGTTCAAATATCAAACCACAAAACATTTTCACAGCAGAAATAAATGTACAGCATACCTGTCTTGTCCCACAGCTCCCGGTTATATTTGACAGGTATATTTCTGCGTTTCTCGAACTCCAAAGAGTTATCCTGAAAGACAATATGCATGTTGTATAAGTCAAAGGAAAACACTAATTGATGATGCTGTCAATCAACAGATTAAATCCATATCTCACCACTGTCAACTCCTTTCCAGATGCCTTCCTGAATGCCTTGGTCCATCTTGTTTTTCTTGGGTTACGCTTCTTTTTGAAGTTCTTGTGGCATTTTGATCTGCAGAATCTGAATGTCTATATTTATATTAAAAAAAAAAAAGACAGAAAAACATATTTTAAGGTTTAACTCAATAAAAAAAAACCCCATAAGACTCTTTAATGGATATGAAATTGTGATGACCTGTGAGTGGGTTTCTAGTAAGGAAAAGTGAGACTAGAAGTGAAAATTTGAAATATTCAGCGTCAAAGAGTTTGACATTAAATCCATCAAACTTAAATGTTTTGTTTTGATACAATATACATATATTGTATCTTGATATTATCCAATATATCAGCTGATATTGCCATATTACAGATACATGTGTCAGCACACATCAGACAATAAAAAACAACAGTATCGACTGACAACTTTGTTTTTCCAACACTAAAATGTATTAGTCCGTACATATTTGTCAGAATAATAAGTAAGTTTAATGGATTGTTATCTATTAATAATATGTGACATGGGCTAATGTAAAAATCAAAGAAAATCTGTCTATTTATCTTTATCAGAGTTTTCAAAAACTCAGATATAAATATCAATACTGAACTCAAAAATCGGGTATCAGTAATAACTTATAAGCAATATATTAATACAGTAGTGCAAACGCTTACACCAGATTTACACTGCAAGTATAATTATGAATGAAAGACAAATGGCTTAAATTCTAACAAACTAATTTATATCATCTATTCTACTGCCAAACCCCTCAGATCTGCTGACCAATCACTGCTCTTCATTCCACGCTCCCTGTTAAAATCCAGGTGATCGGGCATTTTCCATTGTTGGCCCTAAACTGTGGAACAGTTTACCTCTCGTTATTAATCCTCCCCCTCTATTCATATTTTTACCACTTGTCTCTTTTCTTCAGTCTTTTAATAATCATCATGAAGACATGAATGGTCACATTATTTGTTTTTTCTTTTCTCTATTATTTATTTGTTCTCTGTGCAATGCTATTATACTTTTAGGATTGCTTTTATTAATTTCCCCATTGATCCTCATAACAATGTCTGTTTTTTTCAATTTAATTGTAGTTCTCAGTGTCTGTAAAGCACTTTGATCAACTTTGTTTGTTATTTTTAAATGTGCTCTATAAATAAATTGACTTGAATAATAATAAAGAAGCCAATAAAAAATTAAAATTAAGTCTAAAAGCAGTAATATATAAAACATACTTAAAATAAATATTATAAAGTCAAATTAAGGTAAGAAAATAAAATACAATACACACAAATGAGGCCGTGCAATAAATACTAGCCTGGTGAAACTTTAGTTTTGTCTTTGTAGTGACCAATAGCTTCTAATACATAATATGCTATTGAAAGGTATGTCACACATTTTGGGCTCAAGAATCACAATTAAGTTTAACCATATCAGTACAAACATAAGCTCCAAATAAACAGTGTATAGTCTAGAGCTGCAAAGTTTATCGATTAGTTATCAACTATTAAATCAATCGCAAACTATTTTGATAATCGTTTAATCGCTTGGAGTCATTTTTCAAGAGGGTCCAAAATCTGATTCCAGCTTCATCAGACCTCTATAATAAACTAAATATCTTTGGGTTGTGGACTGTTGGTCAGGACAAAAAAAGATATTTGGGAAACAGTGGTTGACATGTTTCACCATTTCCTGACATTCTATGGACCAAATGACTAATCAATTAAAGATAGATAGATAGATAGATAGATAGATAGTTTGTGTTGGTGGTAAATGTTTGGTACAGTATAGTAGCTCAGTTCCACTGCAAAAGAAAGAACAAAACAAGCAAACAGGCACCATAAACCATTACAACAACACACACAAAGGAAATACATGAACGTGAGAGTATGTACAGTGAATATATGATATGTACAGTTCAGTTTGCCGGCATATCAATAGCCCAACAGGCAGAAAGTACAATGATTGATGTACAACTGCACCAAGTCCAGTGAGTTCAGTCCAGAGTGTACAGGTCAGTATATGGGATCTCATGGCAAAGGGGGGGCAAGCAAGGTGTGTTAAGTATTCTGACTGCTGTAGGAAAGAAGCTGTTTTTGAATCAAGTGGTTAATATGGACCCATAGCGCCTTTCAGAGGGTAGAAGCTGGAGGAGGTGGTGGGAGGGGTAGCTGGTGATTTTAGCTGCCTGGTTGAAGGTTTATATACAGCTTTATATACAGTGACTTAACTGGAGGAAGGTCACAACCAGTCATGTTGGAGGCTCCCATACCAGACAGTGACATGATGTGAGGATGCTCTCTATGATGGTTTTATAGAAGCGGACTAACAGGTATTTTTTGACATGATACTTCTTCAGCTGTCTGAGAAGAACAGTCTTCTAATCGAGAAAATAATCAACAGATTAATCTATAATGAAAAATATTTGTTAGTTGCAGCCCTTGCATAGTCCATAGCTATGACTGTGGAGGTGTTCATGATAATAATATGTCCACAGTCAGCTTGTTATTTTACAGCACACCTTCAGATGGCGCCATAAGCCCAAACTAAACCTACAAGCGGCCTTGCTACTGGTTAAATGTCCGAACTCTTCATCACTTTGATTCTCATCATGTGTGTCAGTCCAAGAGACAACATTCATGTAACAGTTTCAAATTATTACGTAGAAGTTATGTGTTTCAACTCCTCGCTGTAATTAAACCTTATTTACTGTTATTAGTTATTAAGGACAGAAGCCTCGTTCTGATCCCACGTGAGCGACTCCCAGCACGTTACATTAGCCAGATAGCTAACGGACCAACACTGACAGTAAAACACGAGCTAAAGCTACAATTACTTCATTATTCAGACAGAGAGACATTTTCATACCTTACAGTCGTTCCGTACAAACATCACCCCATGCCCGGGATACACAGGTCCCGAGCAGAAATAGCATTTTTCGATACGCATTTTCGCAGCACAAGTGCTGCGTGCGAGCACCGACAAAAACAAGACCGCCCCGTTCCTCGGTCCTGTCTACATGGTAGCGCCAGACCCGCGAAAGATCTCGCGAGAGTGATCGTTTTAACCCAAATCATTATCTTTACCTATCCCTAACCAAGTGATTTGTTGTGCCTAAACCTAATCAGATCTTAACCACAGCATTGTCACATTATAAAAAATAATTATTTTGTACAACGAGCACGATGGAGAAACAATGCGTCTACATCTCGCGAGAATTTCGCAAACCTAGGGTAACGCTCTAGACACGACGCTCCTCTTCTTCGAACCTGGAGGCCGAAGTGTCTGGTGCAGATGTGCTGCCCCCTGCTGCACCATCTGTCACAGGCTTTATTACCTGACCTTAACGGCTGTGTTGAAGAGGGTTCCTGTGTTTTTGTCATATAGCAGGTGACCCTTTACATCTACTGATCAATATAGTATATCGAAAGTTTTGTAGCTCTGCATATTCAAACACAGTGAATGAGCCAACTAAGTAGAAAAAAATTTCTCTTCATTGTGAAAAAGCTTGAAAAATGAGCAGAAAACCCTCAGATGAAATCTATACAGTACTGTAAATGTTAATAACAATATTTTTTATCAAACAGAAATTGCTGTTTGTGCTTTATATGTGACAGAACTGTTTGATTGATTGATTGATTGAGTCCTTACATTTGAAGTCCTGGTCCACAGCTGCAGACATTCAATCCCCGCAATAAAGACTGTGTCACTAAATGACTGCAGTTCTGAACTTATATCTGTAAGTAAGAGGAGTTCTTTTATAAACTAAAAAAAGACACAATTATGATTTTAATGATGGAATGAAGAGTTTTGAGAATCTGGGACAAAATGTCCTCACTATTGTTGCTAACAGTGTATATGTATATGTATGGGTGTAGTGTATATTGTTATTCCAGTTTAACTTTTAAAGTTTTTTAATTAACGTTTAAAGGAATTTTAATTTACTCTCAAACACACCCACATACACACACATACACTGATAAACTCAAGGAGACACAGTACGACAACAACAGTTTTTTTCCAAGAAAATTTTATTATCTAGTATTTGTGATCATCTTGAGAATATCAAAAAAGTCTGTTGCAACATTTCAACACTTAAAATACTTTGTTTTGTTGCTCACTTTGGATTAAAAGGTGTATTTTGGTATTCAAAAGCAGAAATATCAGAAAACCATAACTTAAATAATAACAGTTAAGTCTACACTCTAAATCTACATTGGCTCCAGAGTTAGGTCACAAAATTACCTGTTGCATTCAAATTATCCATTTTTCATTAATGCATTACACAGGCATGAAACCAGTCATATTCATTTAGGAAAATGTCACATTAAAATTGGGAAATGCTTTTCTTTACATCATCATGCTAAAAAAAACCCATCTCAATTAAAATTTCCAATGTAACCTAATTATCATTCAGGTGAAATCTCATGGTGATAAAAAGACAGCAGAACAGTTTTTGACATCTCATCATCTCACATCTATGTAAAAAAAAAAAAAAAAAAAGCCTTTCTAGCAATCAAAACCATTGGAAATCATATCACATTTAAATGCAATTATTGTAAATGAACCCAAAGAAAATCACTAAATAACAGAGACTTCAAGTTTCTTTGGTTAGGATTATTTGTATTACAAAGATATAAAAATTGATTATGTTGCTCTTCACACATAGGGTTTCCATTTTGATAGTCAGAATCCTTCATTGTCACACCTGGACAGGAAATATTACGGAGAGATAGAGAACTCTTCCCCGTACAGCAATATTGGTGATCGGTGACAGATGATTCTCTAAACAAAGAATAAATATCATCATCTATCACTGGCAGGACACACCGGATCTTTGGTCTTGTGTCAATAATAATTTCCACCACATCGTACCAAGGATCAACTGAATGAAAAGCCGTACCCATCTGAGGAAGCAGACAACTCTTTGGATAATAGCATCGGCGTCACCGCTGCGTTTAGCAATGGTCTTGAAGGCAAATGCGACACAAGCCGGGGGAGACTTGTGCTAAAGCTTTCACCAGAATAAAGCATCGAGAAAAAAGCATTCAAACCACCATTCTAAGAGAAATTTACATCATTGGCAAGAACAATATTTTGGCAAAACGCACCCTTAATGTACATCCACTATATTTTTTTTGGTTGCCTTAGAATATCTATTGTATTATCAAAAACTCTTTGGGTACAATTTTTTGTGTCTTTGGATCTCATCTTCTTTAGTATGCAAAGCCCTTTCCATATTAAGGCCATATTAAAGCTTTGAGTTCAGTGCACTGAAAATGCCAAACAATATGGTATGATATAGCTCCAATAGTCTGACAATATCTAATGCACTTGTTTTTTTTTCACAACATACATCATTCAAAGACAAACAATGTGAAACAAAAGCTCTTTCAACCGTGAAATTAAAAGTTGAGAGAATTTAAAAAATAAAAATGATGACCTCTAGATAATATCGCCCTCAATTGAGGTAACAAGACATGGCAATGAAGTGGTTTCACCTTGTCCCCTGAGTCTGAGATAATACTGCACATATGTGGTGAAAAGGAGGTAGTAATGTAGATACAAGAACAGAACACTGAGGTAGATAATCAGTCCAAAGGGCTCAACCCTCTGCTCCAGTGGAAAGAAATTAAATACAATGAAAATGTATCTCAATACATTTTTGACATTCTTTTAAACATTCATCATGGGTGAGCTCTGGTTTAGGACAGACAACGCCAAACACAGACAAACAGGTAGAAAGTTTAAAAAATGGAAATAAAATGTTGTAACAAACATTCATACAAAATCCTGAGGTAGATCCGAAGTAAATGCTCATGTCCTCCATCGCAGCGGCTGACTTCCTGATCCCTTCGGAAATAACTGAGGGGCTCAACTCAGGAAGCAAAACGAGGTAGAGGTGGAGAATCTTCGGCTGCTGGAGAGCAGGTCCGGGCCAGGTGATGTCAGGAGCCGACTGCTTGGGACGAGTGCTGAGGAGGATGAGAGTCATCCGAGGTGCAGCAGAGGCGGGTAGCATCAGGGGCGGAGTGATGGAGGCAAAGGTGCTCCTCATTTTCCATTTCGAAAGACTGCTTCAGCTCAGCGACGGCGGTGCTGTCGTCCGGCCCAAAAGATTCAGGTCTGGAGCTCTGGCTGGTCGACGGATTGCTCATCTCTTCGTTGCTTTCTTCGTTGGAGTAGTGCCCAGAGTCTCCTGTCTCTTGGCTGCCCTCACTGGTGTGAGAGCTCTCCGAGTGAAGTGGTCCGTAGATGATCTCCCGGGACGAAGGTGGCAGGGGTGCTGAGCCTAAATGCTCCTCATACCTCAGAACAGTTTTGCCGGCCTCATACAAGCTAGCCCTCCTCTCAACCTAAAGACATAGAAAAGATCAATTAGAAATTAAAATAAAAAAAAATGTGATTGAAAAGACAGCTGATTGATGTCACATCACTTACATCACTCTCAGTTTGATTCCTGATGTCCCTCTTGAAGAGCAGCCACCTCTTGCTTTGACTCTTGCTGTTGAGTGGACCGGCGCTATTTATGACCATATTAGATCCACCCTGGAATGAATGAAAAAATGTTGTTTTGTTATATTGTTTTTTTTACATTAATAATGTAACTGTGGCATTTAAATTTGCAATTATAGTCATTTGAGTTATTTTTCTGAAACCAACAGTCATCAGGCTCATTTACTCTTTGTTTGTCTCACCTTGGCATCTATAAAGTGAGCACTTATCATGGGTATTAGGGCCTCAGCGTTCTCTACATGCAGTTCATTAGGGAGGGACAAACCAGCATGTGGGCCTTCACCGGTTGCCACAGCAATGACTTTGTGACCAGAGGATTTTCTGAAAGTCATACAATAATAATAATGTCAATCAATGATAGAAAAAGTAATCTTTCAAGTTTTATAACATGCTTGTGAATTGTTTTTCATTATTCCAAAGAGTTATAATCAGTACCTTGGTCTGCCCTTACTGATGAGGATCAAGGCACACATAACGATACAGGCCAAGGCAATGCTCACACCAACAATGATCCCTGTCATGGACCTCTGGTCTATGTGGTAGAGACCATCAGAGAACACTGGAAGATAAACAACATTGTGATTTAGACAAATAATCACACATACATGACAATTAAAGATACAGAGTCGATATAATACTGAAGGAAAGCAGAAATTAATACTTTCATCCAAGAAACTCTGTTTAACTGCTACATGCATTGATTTAGACATGCACACACAGTAAGACTTAACATTCATGATTGTTGTTTGCAGTTCATGATCAATATTCTTTTAAAAAGAAAACTAAAATTAAAAAATTAAAAAGTATACAAAGCTTTTCTCAAAAATATGACTAAAATTGGGGCTAAATAAATAAATATACTAAAACAAGTCATTTCCACAAGATAAATGAATGTACCTAAAAAACAAACTAAAACAAACTTACTTAATAATAATGATAGAAATAATAATATACATTTAGATCCAAAATAAATCAAATATAAAACATATAACCCTTTTTGGAACAGATTGTAGCACAATTTATACAGGATATGCTTTGTGATGCCTTCTCATTGGGCCATAAGTAGTGGTGACCTACGCCCTCTAGTGGTTCATTTACCCTTTTCAGACCCATTCTCAAAAATAATTATGAATCCATAGTGGTGTCAGAGTCAATTTTTAAAAATATATTCACAGCAATTAAGAATAAACAACAAAGTTTGACATCTCACTGTTAAAACATAGTTTTGTCTATTTCTGCATGATGATACATAGATTCAGAAAAGGTGGACTCCAATCAAATAAAGCTCAGCATCACACTGTAGCCTGAGGAACACTGTTTTAAAAGTTCCATATAGCAAATGCAAACCATGCCACATAACTACCAACTTAATGCTCCAATATTTTTTGGTACTGACCTGTTGTGTCATGATAGCTGTCAGAGTGTCTGGGATTCTTGCTGCGGTGAGCGTTTCCACGCTTCAGTGCCAGCTCTACAACGTTAGAGAAAGGTCCGTCCCCGACCTGGTTGGAGGCAGAGATCTTCACCAGGTAGACGTTCCCTGCCTCCAGCTTCTCCAGCAGGGCCATTGTATGGCTTCCTGTAAACAGTAGAAGAAATACTATGTTGAAATGTTTCTCAGAAACAAAAAGTTCCTGTGGTACATGTTTTAGCGCAGTAATACTCATACTATGGTGGCATTAAGTGGTTTTGTTGTACTCAATGTTAACTTTATTTTACCTAGTGACATTTTGTAATTTCTGCCTTTACAGATAACTTAATCCCGTGAACTACTCACCTTCTCTCTGTATTATTTGCCAGTGTCCAGCCATCCAGGATTTTTGGGAAGCGTACAAGATGGTATAGTGTGTGACCACCATATTAGGCTCTGTGGGCTCCCTCCAGGACACCAACGCAGTGTCATCCTCAATCAGAGTTACTCGTACTCCTGCAGGTGGTTGGCTGGGCGCTGCAGACAGAGCAATCATGTTCGTAGTAAACAACAACATTTAAGGAAGTTAATTTATTTAGAAAAATTGTGATTTGAGTCTGTACAGTGGACACAACAGCTGCAAACACAGAAAGTGACATTGTCACAACAAACTGAAGTTACAGTAATGTCCAATTTATTACCTGCTGGTAGAGTCCGATGGTAAACAACAGAACTCCAGGGACTCGACATCTGGTCCACATGAAGACGCACCACAAACTCATAGCGAGTGTTTGGATGCAAATTCTGAACTGTCACACCTTGTTTGGTACTGTGGACAAACAACAGAGCATGTTCACATCATTATCAAACTGTAACATAATAATAGAAAAACCTATATAACCAAACCAAAAGGATTTTTTGCCAGTGGGTCAAGTGTTGAAAATTTGAAATTTCAGCTTACGTTTGTAGGTAGCGTATAGCAGAGGCATTGTGTGTGCCCACAGGTGTACAGCGGACAGTATAGCTGACAGCCTTCCCAGAGGTGAAGGCAGGACTGCTCCAGCGCAGGGACACTTCAGATGAATTGGTGGCCAAGACAGTCACGTGATCTGGAGGTGGAGGGGTTGCTGCTGGTTGGTCTCTGGCCGCTGAATGATGCAAGCAAAATTAATATTTTCTTCATATAATGTTGTACACAGTTCAAGCTCAGGGGTTGTATTCAATTTTAAGTTGTAAGGCTTCTGAAGTAAACAATAAAGCAATGTACTTACACACACATCCAGGAGTACTAATTGTTTGGTCTGTCTGATAGCCGTCTCCTGCTTGACTGACAGCCAGGATCTTGACATGATACTTTCTCCTTGGATCTGGAATGCAAATAATCAATTTTCAGATATTTCTGCCCGTTTTGCTAAAACCAGACTGAAGGTTGGTCAAACCAACATTTTAATAACTGCATAGAACAGCTATTTGTCAAGTTAATGGTCAGGTTTTGTTAATAATGTCAAAGCCTGAAAGATCATCATTAAAATACAACTGATGGCAAAGGCAAAGAAATGCATTGACAATAGCTGCAGGAGGTGAAGTTTGTGGGTCATAACTGGCCATCCCCCATGCACGGACAATGCATGGTCTCCCGAGTCACCCCAACCTCTAATTTATTATGTGTTGTCATGTGTAAGGGGCATGAGAAAGATCATCCAGCCCCAAGGCCCAGTAAATATGGTGACATGATCAATAAGCCCTATGACAAGGAAATTTCAGAATTTTCAGATTTTCAGAAAAAGTCTTTTACCTAATGAAAACCTATCACAATTTTACAACTATACAACTCATTTAGCACAAAGTTGTGCCATAAAACATGATAAAAAAACAAATCACAAACTTTGAAGAGAACAACTGAGGTGGAGGAGGTGAAATGTGGTCTTGTTTGTACTGTACATTCAAAAAATACATGAAATATAGGACATACTATGGAGTACAAACTACTAGCTAAAAGACATGAGAAATATCAGTGAAGTCTGTGGATGGGAACCTAAAAATATACGTACAATCGAATTTTGTTTTAACTTAAAAATGTACCATTGCCTCAGCTCCTAAATCAGGACATTTTTAGGGAGTATTAAGATTTGTTTTATGCCTCAAATGTGAAAGGTCAGCCTATGGGTATTGACCAGTGAAGGCGGTGTGTCCGGGCCTGTTGTGGGGGCTGGGCCAGGGGCAGCGTTCAGCTGCTGGGAGCCTAGGCCCATGGGACTGGGGGGGTTTGACTAGGGTCACCAGGTCAGGCCAAGATAGAACAGAAGGAATCTGGGCACAGGACTGTGGGATAGGAGCGGGGCCCCTTTTGTTTCCCCTTTGACGTTCTTCCCGCTGCCCTTGTGTTATAGCCTTCAACTTGGAGCAAACATGGCTCCAAAACAGAAGTTATATTGAGATCAGTGATATTATTGAGTCAGATGTTATGGAGCCAATGACAGTGGCTTGTGTGATTTTCAAAATAGAACTAAACTGAAAACTTTTACATTTCTGTTCTTCTTTCGAGTTATTACTGATACATTTAAAGTAGAAACAGTTACTAACAATCTACCCATTTCTATTTTAACATATTGAGTATGAAGTGAGTAGGAACCAAACAACTGTGCTGGACTCACATCAGGCAAAACAATATTGGTGACAATTTTGATCAGTATGACCCTGGTTCATTCTGCATATAGATTTTTGTGGGTTATTTACATGGACAACACAGACAACCAGTGGGGGCAGGGTCCTAATCCAAGACTGCTGTCTCACGGCTAGAGGTCAGTGGCCCAGTCCAGCTCTGGCCAATCCCAAGGGTTTTTGTTTGTGTGCTCCAGTGTCCAGCTAAAGAGGGGACTGGCCAGGGTCTTGCAGGGCAGGTCTGGCCGTGGACATAACACAATGGCCAGGGGTAATTATGCAAGACACGGGATGGGAAACGGTGGTGGGAGGGACATCTGGACCCTGACCTCTAACCCTGGGAGCCTGATCTCACACAATGCCGCAGCCAGACTGGAGAGGGCTGCTGGTTAGGCAAGAGGGGTCAGCCCATATTGATCAGGACAGAGGGTGAAAATGCAAATGCAGCATCCAACTGCCCACTGAATTAAATTGGGCGATAATATAAGAGACCTATTAGAGTGAGAACCTATTGGTCACACTCTTTTGTTGCTACACATCTTCTAGATGATACAAACACATTAAAATGCTTTCTATCCACTCCACTATCCTGTGATCTCACAACTAGACAGCTACAAGAACAGGAGTAAATAACTCACCAAGGCCACTGATGGTGTAGGTATAGGTTTGAGCCTGCAGCTGGATGATGGGCTGCTCTGGTTGGCTTTCCTCATGGTAACACAGCCGGTAACCCTGGACAGGCACAGATTCTGAGGAGATTTGCCAGCGTGCTACAATGGAGGTGCAGTTAAGCGGCTCAAGTTGAAGAATAGGGGCTGAAGGCACTGAAAGGGCAGACACAGCAGGAGTTAGATCAATACACACTCATATTTAGAATATTACTGAGCACAAAAGAACACTGCACCTTTGACCAACACATAACAACAGCAGGATACTGGGTATAGAAAAAGGATGGATGGATGAAAGACTGTCTCATTGAAGCAATGGCTTCTCAGAAATGTCAATTCAAATTGGTTGTAACAGTTATAATTTGGATTGAAATTGGAAGAAAATGGCTTCCAATGTGCTGCTGGATGTAAATAAATAAAACAGAAGACTGATCACTCACTAGCAGTCCAGTTCAACACCTTGTTCTTGAGTCAAAAATGTGTAATTCTGTTTGTTGTGCAGCTCTATATCACACAAATATTTAACTAAACTTTTGAAAACTAGGAATTCAGCCTTGGTGGACAAACAGCCTCCCCCAACACACCAGGCCATGAAAAGAAGCTATTCTTTCCCCCACATAGACGCCTGAGGCCCTCTCTTTATGACCCGTGACTGAGGCCGCTCTAACATCACTGACAGCGAAGGGCAAAGGTTCCTGGGTAACCAACACAAAGACTGTGGGACAATGCTACAAGAGAAAACTCTAGTCATAAGCTGGCCACTCTGCATGAGCTCTAGAGATCCTCCTGGTATTCTAAGAGCAGCAAAACACTGATGTGACAAAAGCAAAAGCTTAGCCACTTACAAGTTTGCCACCACATGATACTGCTGTTCCATAGCATGCACTTTGCTTATCAAACTGATGATGCCTGCTTTTGACCTCAACAATTAGTTTGATCACGCAAGAAAACCTCTGACAATGTAAAAATTAAGTGAACAAATTGCTCTTACAACTACAAGATTGTGTAGAAAACTCTCAAAACCATGTTTCATTTCCTATCCTGCCTTCTGCAGGTTTACCTTTGCTGCTGGTGGTCTTAGGTGTACGATGGGATGTCCACGCTGAAGGCTCACACCAGCCCACGCGGGTGGCTGCAGCCATGCGGAGCAGGTAGATGGTGTCAGGCTGCAGACCTTCCAGGAGATATTCAGTGCTGTTCTGAGGTATCTCCACAGAGATAACTGTGTTGTCTGCAGCTGTACGATAGGATAGTCTGTATGCAGACAATCGACCGCGGCTCACCTTGGTAGGCAGCGGCTTCCAGCTCACCTGGATATCTGTTGAGCTGTGGCTGGTCAGACTTAGCTCTGGAGTACGCAGAGGCACTGCAAAACATATGGATAACACAAATATACTTGATACTCATGTGGTGATGGATCAGAATTGTATACATGCTGGTAAAAAGCGAAACTGTCATATTCACACTAACCTATTGCTACATAAAAGAAGACTGTGCTAAAAACAGCAATGCCCTTCCCCCTTATTTCCACTCAAAATGTGCTCTGTACACACATCACTTGCATGCATGTTAGCTTAACTACCAGAGTGATTTATTGCAAGGAATGCTGGGAGTCTCAATGCTCTATGCTTACCATCCTCCAGGGTATGTTGACTGACTTGGTCTGACATACGACTGGCTCCCATTGGCATATAAGCAACAATGTAAAAGCTGTAGTTTCGGGCCGGCTCAAGATCATCGATGATATAACTGGTCGTGTCGTTGCCAATAACAACTTGGTATTCCTCATTGTTTAGACCTGACATGGATCAGATCAGAAAGCAAGTTAGGAAATAGGTTAGAATTATCCGAAGAGGAGGAAACTTCTTTGAAAGGTTGTCAAACACAGACCATGTAAACAGTCAGGGTTTTGAAAGGTTTGATGCTTCTAGTTTTTGAATGTCACTCATCTTTTATATAAACATGTGTAATGCAAGGCACAGCCAAATACCTGCCTCCAGGCCTCATAAAGCAAACCTAATTATACATGTAAAATGTGTTTACTACAAACACAGATGTGACTTAACAGAGTTACCTAACTGTCAATTTAAAGGTTATACTTCAATATCTCCTACTGGTCTGCAAGACTGTGAGGATTTTAAATAGCTACCCTGTCCCTTTAAGTGTAAGCAGAATGAGATTCAGACTGGACAATGGGCTGGCTAAGCCTGTTGTTATTTCAGTGAAGTTGCCATTCTGAGTCCTCCTTGACCTCTGCTCTGTGCAGCAACAACAGATGGCCTTTGCCAGCAGAGTTGATCACAAGTGAAACAGTGAGATAGCTTGTTGTGGTTGACTGTCATCTTTTTACACCTTCATCCCTTCCAGTTCAAGACTGTTGTAGCCTAAATGTTAGGAAAAACCTGAAACATAATTTACTGTGTTGTTCTCTTGGTCTCACCTTCAGCTTTCATATAATGGATGGAGTAGGCAATGACTTTGTCTGCATTATAGAGGGGTCTTTCCCAGGCCAGTAAGATGGCAGAGCTTGAGATGGTCTCAGCGTGGACATTTCTTGGTGCACTGGGCCTGTCCTCTGACATGACAACAATGAGGCGAGCCAGGGACAGCACAGAACCCTGCTCACTCTCTGCAATGCACTGATAGATGGCATCATCCTCAGGGATGATCTGGGTAATCACCAATTTACTGTGAAATATTGATAAACAATAACAATCAACACAAACCATAAAAAGATACTTCAAGACATTGGTTTAAGCATGTTTTTTCACTGGTAAATACTGTTTGATTATGATCGAAGTAAGTAATACGTACCTGTTGTACATCTTAATTCGGCCATTTAAGTGAACCTCTTCTCCATTCTTTAGCCAGCTGATGCGGGGTGGGGGTACTCCCTCTGCTTGGCACATAAATCGGGCAGTGCCGGCCCTTGGACGGGTCTGGCTCTCGGGCCTCTCGACAATGGATGGTGGCACTGAAACAGAGATGTATATGAGAAGTGTTGAAATAAACAAACATTTTCTCTGTACATTATATTGCATATTCAATCATCATGCTGCAGAGCAAGTCCAATTATAATTTAGACTTTATTTCAGAATATGATTAGGTCCCACATGAAGTGATGCATCTTTGGCCTTGTCACACTAATCCTAAAAAGTGACCGGTAGACGCTTATTTTCTGGGGTACAAGAACCATGCAGGTCATGTGGTCTGCGGTGTAACTAATTAAGAGTTTACCTAGAACCGTGAGGTTGGCAGCAGCAATCGTGTAGTTGCGGGTTCCAGGGGTGGTGGCCCTGCAGAGGTAGACTCCACTGTGCTTGGAATTGACATCAGTAATAACTAGGTTCCCATTGCCCAACACTTTGGCATTGTACACATCGATGGGTTTACTGTCAGCGCGGCTCCAGGAGATGATGGGCCAGGGGCTTCCTGTGGCCACACACTCCAGCACCACAGTTTGGTGGAGGGAAACTGTGATATTCTGAGGTCCAGCTATGATTCTGGGCCTCTGACGTGGTTTAGGGCCAGCACCTTCACAAGAAAAGGAAAATGTTAAAGATAAATTCAGCATTACTTACAGTATATAACATGGTGGTTTAATGCTCATTCATGAAATCCAGTTAATGCAGTCTCTGCACCTTGGTTGACTGTCAGCGTGGCCTCTCTACTCTTCAAACTGCTACCAATGTTAGTTGCCACACATCGATACTGTCCGGCATCTTCCAGTTGTACATTGTGGATCTGAAGAACTCCGTTGGGCAAAATGGTAATTCTGAGAACATACAAAAGTAACATTAGGGTCAAACTACAGGAGATATTATGGAAAGCAACAGAATTACAAATACATGACACAAATGAATTATATATGGGGACTACAGTATGATGGTGTCTAAAATGACTGAAGGCCCGCAGCAGGTACCTGTCTGTCTGTAGTGGTAATGTGCTTTGGTTGAGCTCCCAGGTGATGGTGGCAGGAGGGCTGGAGGTGACTGCACAGGAGAATCGTGCCACTGAGCCCTCAGTCACCACCATAGGCACGGGATGCACCACAAACTCTGAGATACCTGGAGGAAAACATTAAGTATCAGTATCAGAAAATTTCAACAAAAGCTAACTTACCACTTCTTTATGAAATGAATCAGTATTTGTTTTAGTTGTGGGCTGATTAATGAGATATCTTACACGATTATGAACATTATCAATGTGGATTCAATTAGCAATGTTTTGTACAGTATTTTATAAATAGCATTTGAATTCACTTGTGGTAAAATATGATGCATTATGCATGTAAAGTCATGACTTTGATGGATGTTAACTGATTCTATGAAAGGAATTGATCTTTGTAAGACACTGTGATCTTGCTTTTGTGCAGATGAGCTATCAGGTCCCATACTGACCAGCTGGTCCAATCAATGGATCAATTGAAGAATGACACTGAATGATGCATTGTTATAGATAAAAACTAATCAATTCACTTTGCATTAAGAGGAGACGTAAGCAATCAGTAGTAAGAAAAAAAAATATATAAAAAAAACATTGAAAAATGAAAGTAAACTTGTTTCTTGCAGAGACCGTAGATGACACACTAGATATAGACAAAATATGCCATTTTATCATATCAAAATCACACATTTTACAGTTATGTCTATGTAAATATTCTACTGAGACACTGATATGCACAGACCAATTAGGTATATGTATTTTAAAGTGACTAAAACTGTAACTTTTGCTGAGTCACATTCTGTTTATGTGGATTCAAAAGATCTTTCAATAATCACCACAAATAAGCAACCCCTGATCTGCATTAATCTGAAGCACACTCTTTAAATATGAGCAATGACCTTCATTCATTAAGGCGATGACTCTCTCCCTTCCCCCTCACTCACAGGAAGGAAGTCAATATCACGTTAAAGAAAATCAATACTATGTTCTCCCACTGGAACTCCACATTTAAATCCTGAGCTTTAGGAGATCCAAATTAAAGAGCAATTCTTTTATTTAAGACCTAATTTCATCAATATTACACAAATAAACTGGTGGCAACCCTGTTTCTGTGAAGCGCATTAGGAGGTTAGGCTAAAGCAGGCCCAGAAATGATGATCTTTTATGGTATATTTGTGAAATATTCTTTTGAACTGGCAGTAGGTTTGACAAAATACATTTGAATTATTTCCTAAAAGTCAACAGTTTCATCAGGTCTGGATTCAGCCACCTCATCTGTCTCCATAAAACATGGCTGACTGGAGAGCATCATAAAAAGTGTGCAGCACCTGGTTAAAAACAAGATGTTGTTTACTCTCTACTTAGAGATAACAGATCGTCTTCACTGAAATCAGTGATGTGCTGCGCAGACTGATCTGCTAATATGGTCACCTCTGTTGTGAAGAACAAATCAATGTCTAGGTCAAACAGCACAAAGGTTTCTCTAAAGAGGTCAAAGTTCGCCTCAACCCCCTGTCCATTCAATTTTATCCCAAAATGCTAGTCAGATCGAAGTCAGTTTGCCATTAGTCTACAAAAGAGAACCCTGTGATTCTTATGTTGTCTTTATCTTATATCAAATGATACAGCAGCATCACGTTATAATCGCAAAGCACATACCTATTTATTTTCTGAGTTTTGTGACACATAATGCATATCTGACACCTTCTGTATATCAGCAGGGTTCTGAAAGTGGTGATGTAGTCTGAGGACTACGAGGAAAATACCCCTGGATATAAACGTGTTTCGAAAAGGCCGACTCTATTTACTGTGGAGTATCAGGCCCGTTCATATACATGACAAACTGGCCAATCTTTAACAAAAGGGCTCTGCTTGACAGGGCAACAGCGGGGCCGGTCCAGTGAAAGGGATTGTGTGCTGGGAGAAAGAACAGCAGGCCAGCCCAGTCAGAGCAGGCCTGTGACATCACAAAGCCTTTCCCTGCTGACCCCTGACCCCCAGGACCTCAGGACAGAAGGGGAGCACAGCAGAGGAGGCCCATCCTCCACTCCCCGCCTACAGCTGACCAAAACCTTTAACCCTTTCCACTGACAAAGACTGGACGCCGGACCAAGCTTGACTTTTTGGGGTTTTTTTATGCGGCCTTCTTTTGGAAAGCTGTGATGGCAATTTTAGTTGCTCTGTAATAGTTTGACAACAATCACAAATAGATCATCAGAGCAAAGTCAGTGTGTCCTGCTTGTAACTTTCCAGTTTATATTGCCATATAAAAATCTCCTGTGTGATGGTGATATCTGGTTCATCCTAGTTTTGTATTGTTTAGTGTTACAACACATTAGCCAAAACTTTCTATCCTCAGTGTCAATGTCAAAATCAGTGTATTTCAGAAGGCCACGTTGGTTTCCATGACACCAGTCATCACAGGATATGCCTTCTAAGACCTGTGAAAAGTGTCCATGGTAGACCAGGCCCATTGAATAGACACAGCTGCCCTGTCCACTGATATGTGGACAAACAAATGCCCTGAAAACCTAGCCTTTTCTTCTGGGGCGGTCAGGGGAACTCCAAACAAAGGCTAAAAGGCAAATAGCCTTTCAGAGATTCCTCTGTGTAGCAGACCATTCAGCAATTACACAGAGCCACAGTCTGCAGTAACAATGCAATCACACTAAAGTGAAGAGAGACAAGGCTAATTTCCAACTTTTTTGCTAATGTTTCCTGTGAACTTATAAATATATAAATATGCAGGTGGTACACTTCCTCAAAACAGGGAAAAGATAGTGCACTCTGACTCAGGGCTGCCTATTTATAGAGTATTTATGAGCTTTTAGATGGACTCCATCTATCCTTAACTGTCTCTTAAAATGATCCTATAACTGGACTGACAGCTTTAAACTCAAGCATGGCCCAGTCTGAACAACTTCCAGTGACATGGAAACCCAGACTTTAGAGGTTTTTCCTTAATAAAGCAAAAAGAGAGGGGCGGGGTACATCTGCTTCCCATCTCCAGGTTAATAACCCATGAACTTGCCATTCTGATGCCTGCGTGTTGACACCACAAAGTGGATACCACCAAGATGTTTGAACCACTCTCACCTTGATCTTGGTGGAAAACAGCAATATAGTCCATGTTAGCCCCAGAGAATTTCTATTACTTTGAGCTCCATACTTACTTGCGATAGTCAGACGTGATCTTTGGCTTAGGATAGCTCCATATTTGTTCTGTGAGAGGCACTGGTAGAATCCTTCATCTGAATCCTCCTTGGTATGCTTTATCTTTGGTATGTACAAGGAGCCGTTGGGCAGAAACTGTATGTGCTCACTTTCTGCCAAGCGAACTCCATTCTTTAGCCACTTGATGGTGACTGGAGGCTGACCATGAGCCTGACAGTCCAAGACAGCAGGGTCCTTTGGTAGAACAGTTACATCACTGGGCTCTGTGATGAAGGACAACTCGCTGAAACATAAAACACCTGGAGGAAGAGAAAGGGGACATTAGTAGGGGGTAGATCATGATTTTCAGCGAGGGTGGACTACAAAACTACAGCCTGAGAGACCATACACATAATGTAATACAGGAATATTATACCATAATAATATTATAGGAAAAGATTAAAAAAGGGGCCACATAGAATGATGTTGATGGCAAAAACAAATGTTTAGCACAGCAGGCCCACTTTATGACAGATATATAGTAACTGCTGCGTTATTAGAATTATTCATCATACTTTATAAAGGCTTAAATATGTGATGTGCTGTCCTGATAAAACAAAAACCATTTATCTGTAACAAACAATAATGTACGATGGTGTTTTAATATCTGCTGTAACAGATATTAGACGTAAGGTGAGCATCCTAACCGTTATAATCGTTAACTGACGTTAATAACGAAGAGACGCTGGACAGCGATGTTAGTGATGTATATAGTTAGTAAAGTTAAGCAATATGTCATATTATCTCCTCTAAATCAATGACTTTAAAAAAAACAACGTTGCCTTTTAACTACATTTATATTTTGGTGTCAGAAGGTAACGGTAGCTATCATTACAAACGGTTACGAGCAATCAACCGTCTCTCCGCGAACCGCAAATCAGGTCAGCACAACGATAACATCAATAACAAAAACAAGACACTTACTTGACAAAGGAAGAAACAAAACAAAAAGCAGCCAAAGCTGGTAGACTTTCATCTTAAACTTCGCCATTTATCCAGAGGATTGTGTCATTTTCCCCCACCGCGAACCCCCGCTCTCCTGCGTGCTGCTCGTCGGTCCCCAAAATCACTTCTGCCAGCTGCGGAGGACCACCGGCTCTACAGGGGTGCCGGGGCCCCCACACCCCGCCCTCGCACGCATGCGCAGACAGCATCCGACAGGAGCAAGTGTGTGTGTGTGTGTGTGTGTGTGTGTGTGTTTATGTCCTCTGGACTAAATGAGCTATCAGTAATATACAGGAATTAAAGGAAACACCTAAAATATTTCAGACATATGTAACAATTTTGAATAATAATTTGTGTCTGCTATGTTTTTTCACTAAAAAAGTTGAATTACCAAGTTCTTTCTACTTCTCCCTAATTGAAAAATCCTGAATCTATGAATATGCAAATATTTTTCATTTCAAAACTACTGGACATAAGATGTCACCTACATCACTGAATTTTCCATTTGGTTTCACATTTCCACATCACACCTGTGTAAGTTGAATATTGAAACAGAATCAGAATCAGGTTTAATATACACAAAATTAAATAATCCTAAATGATATAAAAAAGGAAGAAAGAAATTTACAATATAAAATATGTAAAAATATATTCTAGGCGAGAAGAGCTGCTACAATTTTACATTTTAAATTGAAGAGAATGAAATTAAATGTACAATATATTGACCAGGAATATGCAAATGTTCATAGTGCAAACAGTATACGCAATGTGCAATTAATAATAATCAAAATTAGCTATCAAAACTAGCTGTGAATGTGATGTCACTAAACTGTGTTCTTACATACACACCTTAAACTAAGATTTAAAGTGAGCACACACACAGACAGAACTTCCCCCCTTCAGAAGATGATTGACAGCCTATAGTGTCAAACTCTACACATACATCATTCTGCACAGTTAAAGCTCAAACATCCAGGTGAAGCAACAATAAGCAAAACCTATTTTTGAGTGGGGACTTTAAAAACATACTGAATGCAGCGGGTATTTCCCTGCCATGATTCGGATCTTTTAAGTGCAAACAATGCAAAGCTATTCTGAATGATCACCTTCATCCTATATGTTCAAAGATCTTTATCCTGATGGGAGCAGTCTCTTTCGAGATGACAGCGCCCTCATCCACAGGGCACGAGAGGTCACTGAATGGTTTGATAAGTATGAAGTTGATATGAATCATATGCAATGGACTTTATTGTCACCAGATCTCAACACAGTTGAACACCTATAGGAGATTTTTAATGAGTGTATGTTTTGGGACCCACTTGAAAACAAGATTTTACGTCTCAAGGGCTTTATCCTGATATAATAACTGACTAAAGTTTGGAGTGACAATACTTGTAATCTATGACAAATTGAAGCTGTTCATCACCATGTGGCTTCAGAACCTCTTTCATTGCTCTGTACTGAGCTCAGATGTGAGGCTAAGTTAAGGGGAAGCATCAACTTTGTTGGGGTTGATGACACTTCAACGTGAAACCCTATGCGGCACAACTTGAATCTATAGATGGTAAGAATATTAACGTCATGGTCATGTGACTGTTTTCATGTCTGCTGCTTCTGTTGTAGCTGCTGTTGGTTGGACTCTGCTCAGTTATGTCATGATGACCCTTTTCCAGGTGCTCGATACCAGGCATTACTCATCCTGGACTGCCCTGGAGCGCTGAACGTCCTGGCACACAGTGGCTCTCTGCACCGCATTCTCACACACTTCATCTCGCCAACCTGCTGTTGATCATGGAAGACTTTATGAAGGATAGTAGTGGATCATACACAGGGAAGTGTACCTGCAGAGCACAGATGCTAAATTGGTAAATACTTACTAAGCATTTCTAAAACTAAAATAAAAGATTCATATATTGACAGGACTGAATATGCAGTCGACCTCACTTGCTGTAAATAATCTAATCCTGCTCTGTAGTGCCAAGTAAAAGAAAATTTACAGCAGGAGCACTGAAACTCAACACCTTAGGTGTCCCACATTTATATTCATGTAATTCAACAAATATCCATTTCAGACAAATATCTGTGGGTCTTGTAACTGGATCATAGTCATGGAGTCCTGTAACATCAAAGGTGTCAGGTCTTTGTCAGCAAAACTGACGCCACGACAGAAAAGTTCGTTTGGAACCAAGAAGGGAAAAATAAGACATAATACATATATTGTTTTGTCATAACAACCTACATCTGAAACATTAAAGGATACTGTAAGTTCACATACGCATGTTAAGAGTGCTGTTTTGCCAGACAACCATGCTTCAAACCACAGATTTTCAAATTACCATCATAAGACAAAGAAAAGCATGAAACAGTGGCAGTGGACGAGCTGGAATCAGCAAATATTTGACATTTCAGCTTGAAAAATGAATTAAATGATTAATCTGTTATTAAGTTGCAGATTAATTTTCTGTTGATCAACTAATCGATTAATCAACTCATAGTTTTAGCTCTATGCCAAAGTTACAACCTTTTTATAAATTATGTTGCCTTGCAAGGACATCTGATTAAAGACTTTCACACTATAAAAGACTGTAAGTGTGTGGCTAATTCAGGTTGCTGAAGCCTCATATTAGCTTCAGTTAAACTTATGGATGGATTTTATACACAGAGAGAGGACAATGAATTTTGAAATCACTTCACACCAATATGAACCGGAGCAATGATTTCAGCAACCAATAACTTTTCCAATGTACATATGATTCGGACATGAGGAACTCCAAATGTTCCCTTTCATTCTGTGATAACATTGTTGTGAACTGGTTAAAGTACATTCATTGTTAAACAGCAGCAAGTGAGAAAGAAGATGTTGTTAGTGACTGTGTTTCAGACTTACAGGTGTGACATATCCAAGCACTGGTCCTTGAAAGGTTTTCTTTATATGAGCACAACAGTGTGATCAAAGAGAAAAGAGCACATTTCATTGACTTACAAGCATAAATAATATAAAATGCCATTAGCATGACTGGACAAATGACAGATGATGAAACAGTAACTGTCAGTTCCTGATTCTGGACAGTTCAGTCCATTGAGCATGCCAGGTAGACAGAGGAAGCCATGTATGACCTGCAGGGAACACAGCACCCATCTCAAGGTAAAGAGCAGAAGTGACTTTTCTCAGCCTCACCTCTATGCGATTTTGCATCTGGTTTTTTTTTCTTTCTTTTTTTTTTTAAGTATGGCACTGAGCAACTGACTAATGACCTGAATTCATAAGAAACATCTGGCTTTGGCTGTTGAACAGTTTATACTAGTTTGATTGACAACTTGGCTCGACATGGCTTTTTTTTTCTTACTGAACAATTGCAATTTACAAACTCAAGAAGGTAACAGTAGCTTGCATATGAAACAATAAATACAAGCCAGAAGATATACATATATACACATACAGATACCTCCAGTCATATATGTAGTTAGTGTGTATATATATATATATATATATATATATATATATATATATATATATATATATATATATATATATATACATACACACATATGCATTGTAACAAAAGCACAGTAGAAAAGAAAAAGAACATATAAACACTTAGGAGGTTGAAAATATAACAAAATGTAAACGTACGACTAATTTAAAATGAAAGAGACTTAGACATGACTTCATATGATGCATTAAGTGACTGATTATTCTTAGGTAACATCTTTATTGGTGATTTACATCCATACTTAAAACAAATTAATGAGGGTTTACTCTTTTTTCATTTGCATTTATATATATTTGTTCATAATAATAATTATGTCTACCATGCATTCAACTGCATGTACTGTCCATTCACTGAATTTCATTGACAATTTCAACTTTTTCTGGGACTGCAGACATCTTTTTAAGGCAGATGGACTTTTCCTTAACGAGTCAGGAGTAAAATTGTTCATCTCTAACTTATTTTACTTCCTGCATCACCAGTCTGCTCCCTCTGCCAAGGTCAAGAGACAAGAGGTATCAAAACAAGAAAAAGACACAACAAAACATGTCAGAAACCTTAAAAGAGAGCCGCCTCAGCCTCAACCTGAGAAGAGCTTTAAACATGACAGTCAACAGAGTCGAGAGGAGGAGTCTCTGCCCCCCTCACCAACTTCCACCTTTGAGGATTCACCCCCTTCACCCACCCAAATCCCATCCAGGTCACTCTCTTCTCCAGTCACCCTTTCTCCCTCCTCCCCCCTCTTGGAGTTCACTGACCAGATGAAAGAGCTGGTCACTGCAGGGACAAAACTTACATCCCGCCCTACTCCCATATTTTCTCCCCTAAATCCCCCTCAGTGTCCACCTCCACCAATGGCTTAAAGTCCTCGACCAGTCTCAACTGCACAGTAACACAGTTATGCCCCCCCCCCCCCTCCACAACGGCTGCAGAATCATCCTCTCTCTCCCCAGTCTGATAAAAGCATAGCACATCCAGTTATTTGTGTACAAAATACAGCAAGTGCTAACTGATATGTTCTGGGTCCAGGCTGCAAGGCTAATGGCACTCATGTCTCTTCCCAGGAAAATCCGGGGCCCAGTGTGCCGGTAGCTAGCCCAATTCCTGTCTAGATAGGTGACAGGAAAAGAATACTGAATCTATTAAGAAACAGGAAGCACTCAACTGATTCTGCAAATTTATCAAATTTAGCATCCATTCCTTGTCAGCTACAGCTTGTTCCAAAAAATTGGGTAGATAATATTTTTAACACAACTTCAGTTTTATGAGTGAAGCTAGAGTGCATAAGAAAGGAGGTGGAGTTGCCATTTTGTTTAATGATTCCCTCCAATGCAAACAGATGTCTTTCTGTGGCTCTTCAGTTGAATTCCTCCTCTCGAGCTATATTCCTAAATATCTACAGGCCACCTAAATACTGTCCTACCTTTTTTGATGACTTTGCTGAACTGCTGTCTATTGTCTGTATTGACTTTGACTGTGTAGTTATTGTTGGTGATCTTAACATCCATGTTAACAACCCCCAGGACAGAGGGACTAAAGAACTGTGTTATGTTCTTGATAACTATGGACTGACCCAGCATGTGATGGAGCCCACACACAACAAGGGGCACACTCTGGACTTAATCATCTCTAAGCTGAACAGCTGAACAACTTTGTGGCACTAAACAACTGTTTTGATGTCTTCCTGTCAGGATTTCCACCACACCACAGCACTGAGAGTGCTCTTGTTAAAGTCTTCAATGACATCCACTTAAACACTGACAGTGGCAGAATTACAGTATTAGTATTAATGGATCTCAGTGCTGAATTTGACACGGTCGACCACAACATATTACTAGACAGACTGGAAAACTGGGTGGGACTTTTTTACACAGTACTACACTGGTTTGAATCCTACTTAAAGGACAGGGACTACTTTGTGTCTATAGATAATTACACATCTGAGCGTACAAAAATGACATGCGGAGTTCCCCGAGGCTCGATTCTGGGGCCTCCTCTGTTCAACATCTACATGCTCCCACTAGCTCAGATTATGGAAAACAACAAAATATGCTACCACAGTTATGCGGATGACACACAAATTTACATAACCATATCACCAGGCAACTATGGTCCAATACAAGTGCTGAGTAAGTGCATTGAACAAATCAACAATTGGATGTGCCAGAATTTTCTTCAATTAAACAAAGACAAAACTGAAGTAATTGTTTTTGGAGCCAAGGAAGAACGTTTAAAAGTCAGCACTCAGCTTCAATTGATAATGTTAAAAACTACAAACCAAGCCAGAAATCTTGGTGTAGTCATGGACAGACCTGAATTTCAACAGCCACATTAAGACAATTACAAAGTGAGCCTGCTATCACCTGAAGAATATATAAAGAATTAAAGGACTTATGTCTCAGCAGGAGTTAGAAAAACTTGTCCATACATTTATCTTCAGTAGACTTGACTACTGTAACGCTGTCTTAACAGGTCTCCCTAAAAAATTGAACAGACAGCTGCAGCTGATTCAGAATGCTGCTGCTTGAGTACTCACTAAGACCAAGAAAGTGGATCATATAACTCCAGTTCTCAGATCTTTACACTGGCTTCCTGTCCGTCAAAGAATTGATTTTAAAATACTGCTGTTGGTTTATAAAGCACTGAATGGTTTAGGGCCAAAATACATTTCTGATCTGCTGCTCATTATGAACCATCTAGACTTCTCAGGTCGTCTGGGACAGGTCTGCTTTCTGTCCCCAGAGTAAAAACTAAGCATGGAGAAGCAGCGTTCAGTTTTTATGCTCCACATATCTGGAACAAACTCCCAGAAAACTGCAGGTCTGCTGCAACTCTCAGTTCTTTTAAATCACAGCTGAAGACTTTTCTGTTTGCTGCTGCTTTTTATTAAACCAAATTTGAGGGTTAATATTTTACACTGCAATTTTATTCTCGTTTTATCTGTCTTATTCCCTTTTAGCTTCTTTTTATTTCCAAATGTAACACTTTTTAATTGTTTTTATGTCTTTTTAATTGTGTTGCTTTTATATTGTTTTGATGCCTTTTATTCTCTTTGTAAAGCACTTTGAATTGCCTTGTTGTTGAAACGTGCTATACAAAAAAACTTGCCTTCCTTGCCTTACCATATCTAACAACTTCCTTGAGAGACCTTCCATATAAATCAAAACCTGAAATAAATCAAAGCAAGGATTGCCAGTCCCGATATTTCACCAACTGTAAAAATCCTTGGCTCAGCATATTTCAGGTCAACGAGGTGTTGATATGGGTCCCACTTCTTGTCTTGACAAGACACGCCCCGCATAGCATTCAAGCGCTATGATTGGCCAGGCGTTGACACCTGACCAATCATAGCGCTTAAAGGCTACGCGGGGCGTGTCTTGTCAAGAAAAGCAACACTTCCGGTTTGTGTGTTCGTCTGCGAGAAGAGAAGTCATCTGAGCAGATAGGTGGCGGTGTAGCTAGCATGTTGACAAGCAAGCACAATTACAAACCCCCGGCGTCATTCAGTACCCGATATTATGTGATATATTACCAGCAAACTTCAAGGTAGTTTCCGCATGGTTAACAACCGCTAATCTGTCCTCTGCTCCGTGTTTACTCAGACTGTTAACGTTAATGGGTGAGTGTCACCATCGCCTGCTAAATGTAGCTAAAATAAATTGTTATGTTGCAGTGTGATTAGCAAGCTAACATGACAACGTGTGGAAATCACAGGACTTGCAACTATAACAGACCGATAAACTACTAACCTATAACGTTACTTAGCTCTATTTTGTGCCTCTCATTTATGACTGTTAAGCTAACTGTTACGTGACTATGATATTAACAGTAAGAGTTGCAAACTGCGACTAAGGAGTAAGTTACCATACATTTGATTTCTGTGACACACACACATTAAGAGAGAAATATTAATTAATTACAATATCAAGCAAGTCAAGTGTGACGGTGTGTAAACGTTAAACCTTACTTGGTCAATGAGACCTTTGTTTGTTGTCTTCAGCTGAAGCTAATTGACAGTAATAAACAGTAACTAATATGTTTTGGATCTGTGCCGCAACACTGTTTTTTTTTTTTTTTAGTGAGTGATGGCAGTTGAACAGTTTGTGTCAAAGACACTTGAGCTTCTACAAGAGGAGAGGGAGGCTGAAATAGATGAAACCAGGTATGTGAAATACCACTGCATTGATTAGTGTATAAGTTACCACTTACATAAAGTTGAAGGACTTGCAGGAGACACATTAAACTAAGAGTGGTCAAAACAAGCTGAGATATCCTGACTTTTAGTCCCAAGTATGCGTCAAACTCCAAAAATACTGGATCCTACACTTTCCCATAATGCCTGTAAAGATTCAAACACAAAACAAGCTGTTACAAATATGTTTTTAAATTATAAATGTAAGCCCAAAACAAGATAACACTGATGACATCCATGAGGGTTTTTCTTCTCAGACCTGACAAACATCCCCCAGAGCCACATTATTAGTTGGAGTACTACTTCCCATAGTGAGCAAACTGACCTTAATGTGTCAAATTGGTGATGTTCCCCTTTTGCAGAAAGAGATTAGGCAATGTTAGAATCTTTAGCTGCAACCTACAATGTTTTGCCCACAAAGTCATTAAAAAATCTTCTTATTGATAGTTGTTTGTATAAAACAAAAGTGTTTTTGTGCTTTAAGGGTATGGCAGGAGAACGTCTCTCTTAAGGATCTTCAAAACAAAGGAGTATGTCTGCTGAAACTGCAGATAGGAAGTCAGTCCACAGGCCTGTATGGTCGAACTGTCGTCGTCCTAGAGCCAAGAAAGCATCTTGGTTTCTTATCTCTTCCAAGCAACAGCTTTGGACCTGGTAAGATGTTATAATAAAACATCTGATCTGTGTTCTTTTGTGACTTTGGTTTCATATTTTGCTTAATGTGAAGTTTGTATCTTTTGCTACAGGGGACATAGTTGGCCTGTATGACACTGGTGGATGCAGTGCAGTGTCTCAGATCAGCACAGGGATAGTGACGAGGGTCACCCAGGCAGCTATAAGTGTGGCCTTTGACGATTCAAAGGATGGGCTCAGTTTTGATACAGATGCTCTTTACAATCTTCTAAAGTTGGCAAATGATGTGACTTACAAACGAATGAAACAGTGAGTGATATATTTAATGTCAACTTTTAATCTTTTAATGTCAAATTCTTACTGTACAACTGAACGTGTGAGTTATGAACCACTGATACAAATTATTTTTATGCTTGCAGTGCCTTGAATGCATTAAATGGATACTGCAATGGACCAGCTGCAAATCTGATAAATGTTCTCTTCGGAGACTCAAAACCTTCATCTCAATCGCAGCCAAGTAAGTGAGGCTTTATGAAATATATTTTATCGAAAATGATCCTTCTAGTTTTTCTATGAAACTGTACTATGAATTGCTAGCTTTTATATAAGTATGAAGTGCACTCTTTACATTGATTTCAAAATCTCCAAAAATAGTGTGAATCCCACAGTGCACAAAATTATTTATCTCTCTGTTATTTTCCATCAGATGAAGTAGAATTCTTAAACTCAAACCTGGATGATTCCCAGAGAGAAGCTGTGTCCTTTGCTCTGTCTCAGAGAGAACTGGCTGTGATTCATGGACCACCAGGCACTGGGAAAACCACCACAGTGGTGGAGATCATTCTGCAAGCTGTCAAACAAGGCCAAAAGGTGCAGAAAGTTGAAGTTTATTATTGTATATGTGGATAATTAGTTTTTTTCTGATTAGTTGAATTATATTAACATCCATGTTATTGGTTTTCTGGAGTTGTCACTACAGCATCTCAGTCTAGACAGAATCATTTTGATATATGGGTTCTGTGTTTGTGCAGATCCTGTGCTGTGCCCCCTCTAACGTGGGTGTGGATAATTTAGTGGAGCGGTTAGCCCGAAGCAAGGCCAAGGTTCTGAGGCTGGGACATCCTGCCAGACTGCTGGAGTCCATACAGAAACATTCACTGGATGCCATCCTTGCTAAGAGTGACAATGCAAACATCATCGCTGACATCCGTAAAGACATCGATAAAGTGTTTGTAAGTATATTAGTGTGTTCTACTACTAGCATGTGTGCTATGCCATCCAGAATTATTTGTAATGTTTTATATTTATAATTTTCCGAGACGGGAATGAAGAAGATGCATGACAAAGGAGATCGGGGGAACTTCAGAAGGGAAATAGGAGAGCTAAGAAAGGAGCTGAAAACCAGGGAAGCAACAGCCATCACTCAGATCCTGAAAAGTGCTGATGTCGTCTTATGCACCAACACAGGTCAGCAATGGCCTTAAGTGTAGAGGAAGTCATTCATTTCTAGCAGTGATGATAAAAGGCAACCAGAAACCACTTGTCTGCGTCCGCAGGTGCTTGTCATGACGGCCCTCTGAAGTTCCTGCCAGCAGAGCATTTTGATTGGGTGGTGATAGACGAGTGCGCTCAGGCCCTGGAGAGCAGCTGCTGGATCGCCCTGCTCAGAGCACGCAAGTGTATTCTGGCTGGAGACTACAAGCAGCTACCACCTACTATCAAATCACAAACGTAAAGCACAGGTTTTTCTCTTTTTATGCATTCATATTAACATTCAAATGTTCATATTTGCTTAAACATTTTCCTTAAACTGATCATGTATATTTTGATGAATATTGTTCTCATATGTCTCCCACAGAGCTGCATCAAAAGGCTTGTCTCTCAGTCTTATGGAGAGACTTATCCAGATGTACGGGGACTCAGTGGTCCGAATGCTAACAGTACAGTACCGCATGAACAGTGCCATCATGGAATGGGCCTCCAAAGAGATGTACCAGGGAAAACTAACTGCTCACAACTCAGTGGAGAGACACTTGTTAAAGTGAGAATCAACTTGGTTGTGAATTTTTTTTCTTCAGTGAAGCAGTAACTCTCTAAAATAACATATGTTTAAAGTAACTGTTAAAATTAATGTCTTCGATGCAAATAGAGATCTACCAGGAGTCACCTGTGTAGAAGAGACCAGCACGCCCCTTCTTCTGATTGACACAGCAGGCTGTGGTCTGAGTGAAATGGAGGTCACAGATGAGCAGTCCAAAGGCAATCAAGGTTAGACATTTTTTCATTTTTATATATATCCATATCTATATCTATATCTATATCTATATCTATATATAAACATAAATAAAAAGATTTGGTTTATGTGGTGTGGGACCTAACAGTGTGTTTGCTGTTTCCTCAGGTGAAGTAGACATTGTTGAACTGCACATAAAGGCCTTGACTGAAGCTGGGGTTAAAGCTAAAGACATAGCTGTTATTGCACCGTACAATCTACAAGTAAGTAACTGATTTGAGGAACTGTACCTTTTAATATTTACTCAGTAATTTACATTTACTTTAAAAGATTCCCACTGTCACATTAAGAAAAAATAAAACCCCAAACACAAAAAATGTTTTGTCAAGCTGGAAATCTAAAATTGAATTAAAAAAAAAATAGTGGTTTATGAAAATACCTGAATAATGGTTTTAATGTGTGTGTCTGTGAAGGTTGATCTTCTGCGCCAGAAACTTTCTGCGAGGCATCCAGAGCTGGAGATAAAATCAGTGGATGGATTTCAGGGCAGAGAGAAAGAAGCTGTGGTATTGTCATTAGTCCGGTCCAACAGGAAAGGTAACTTCTTAATTTTCGAATTTTCCTGATACTGCCACACCACGAATGTTATCTGCATTGATCAATTTACATACAAAAATGTTTGTTAATTCCCTTATTTTAGGTGAGGTTGGATTTCTGGCAGAGGACAGAAGGATAAACGTGGCTGTTACACGTGCGAGACGTCAAATTGCTGTAGTATGCGACACCCAAACGGTTCAGAATCATGCTTTCCTGAAGTCCCTAGTCAATCATATGACTGAGTTTGGCGAGGTCAGAACAGCATTTGAGTACATCCAGGACATCGTACCACAGAACTACACCCGCGACCACAAAGACACAAAGCCAAGTACATCTGCCAGCAGCTCCATGTCAGCTAAACAGAAGGTCAAAGATCAGCGTCCCAGTAAGGCAAAGCCAGGCCAGAAGAAATCCACTGGTAGCAGCATTAAGGAGGATGATAAGAAACAAGATAAGCACACAAACTCCTGCACATCCGCACTGACAGAGGAGGAACAGAAAAAGAACAGATACACTGAGATCAGACAACAGGTGGAGAGCTTTCTGAAGGATTTAAATCAGAGTGAGCTAAAGTTTCCATCATCGTTTAACTCTCATGACCGACTGCTGGTCCACCAGATCGCTGAGGAGATGAGCCTTGTGCATGAGAGCAAAGGCGAGGGGAATGACAGGTGTATCACTGTCTCAAGACCAGCTGAGGAGCTGACACAAGCAAAGGAAGAAGAAAAAGAAGAAGAAGAAGAAGAAGAAGCAGCTCAGGAAGAGGAAACTACCCCAAATCCCCCAAAAGATCCATTGTGTCAGCTTCCATTAGATTTGAAAAGTTTACATTTGGAGCGAATGAAGAGGGAGCAACAGAAAAGGGAGGAAAATGCTCAACAAAAAAAGCAACAGAACAACATCCCACCAGCTCAAGCACAATCTTCAAAGAAGGCCAAGTCTAAAGGTTTGCAGTAAAAACATCGAAATGCTTTATGAAACTTTTTTTCTGATATCACTTTAACAAGTCACCATTGTCATTTCCCAGGGAAGAACCGAACCAAGGCAGGCGCCTGTGACATCGCTGCTGCTGCCGCTCCAGACGATGACTTCGACACACTTATCAATGCTGTCGTGAAGGCTGAAAGTGTGTGCAGCTTTGTCAAGTGTAAAGCCTCTGTGCTAACCCTCGGTCAGCTTTGCCTCTTTTGCAACAGGCAATATTGTCTCAGTCATCACATACCAGAGGTAAGACAAGAACAGATGTCAGCCAAGTAGTCTTTGCAAGTCGCTTTTGTTATGTTTATTAGGATTCATACTCTGGGTGCCTTCTGGGTGGTATTTTAGGAGTCTGTATGCTGTATTTTCACTATGAGTGACAGCTTAAATGTAAGAAAATGCAACACAGGTCTGAGAAGTTATGTGTTTAAAAAAAAAAAAATATTGTCATGTTTTTTAGGTTCACGGTTGTGGAGATAAAGCCAAATCTCATGCTCGGATGAGAATAAGCAAGGAGGGTGTTCTTTATGCTGGCAGTGGGAAGAAAGACAAATCCATGGACCCCAATAAGAAAGCCTATCTGCAAAGGAAGCTGGACTCTAAACTGAAAGACATGGCATCACAGAGGAAAGTAAAAAACAAAGAGAAGGATAGTTAACAATAACAAATAAAATCTGCAATTTAACAGATTTGAAGCCTGTTCTGAAAAAAATAAACAGTTCGAATATTTAAAAAATGTTTCTAGTCTTCTTTGATCAATTACACATGCATCTTTTTAACCCTTCATTGGATACAGTCGGGCATCATACAGTTTCTTGCTTAATTTCATGCAACTTTTATCTTGTCACTTGCAACAATCATACAAAAACACACTCTCCTATTAAGTCTTCAAGTTTAGAGCTGTGCGTCTATGGTCAGAGGACAGACTGTCAGTGGGGAGGAGCTTTTCCCCTCTGAGATCGAACAGGGATGTGCTCTTTTTAATTTTTTTCCTTTTATTATGTAAACAAGATCCAATAACAATACATTGGACGAAAACAGAAAACGAATTCAGTCACATTACAACACAATAATAGTACATGACAAATAAAGGAGACACTAGAGGGGTAGATGAGAACTGTTATATAATGTATACAAGCACATTGTGTTGTAAAGAGAGATTGACAAGTGTTATACATAGCAAAGCCAGTGATTGGCTCCCAAGGACGTGTCCTGGAAATGTGTGATTTTGTCCTGTGAGCAGTGTGTGCTGCTCACAAAGTGAGCCAGTGCATGATGGATATTTTTTCCAGTTGAGCAATATGATCTTTTTATCCACTGTTAATGCTATTAAAATGTAAATGGTTTAGAGTATTGTGTGATGTGAGGTCACCCAGGATTCAGACGGCTGGATAGAGGGGGGATGCTGAGGCCAAGTATGTGGGATAGCCTGCTCATGATCTCCGACCAGAGGGATTGAACAGGTGAACAGAGCCAGAAGGCATGAAAATAATCATCTATTGCACGTGGACAGTCATGGGATTTATTATCATCAGAAAATCCCATATGATATAGATGTGATCTGTTATATGAGTTCTTGTATTAGTTGAGTTCCATTTAACTGTGAGTATTGACGCAATGTTTTCCTGATGTAAAAAAAGATTTGTATATCTTCAATGGCCTCAGTGACTTCAAGTTATGATAAACTGTTAAGAGGCTGTGTCATTATCAAAATTACTGATCATTTTCACCTTGATGGCTTCTTCCAGCTGTACATATTTAAAGTGGCAACAGTGAGGTATATTGTAGTTAAGGTCAAAGATCATGAACAGGCCACCACTGAAATGGTTCCCCAGGCTGGCTACTCCCCTCTCCTTCCACGCTGGAAAGACAAAAGGCCTCAAAAAGATGACTGATAATACTGTATTTTCCACCACGCTGTGAGGGTGGTGTTGATGGCTTAACATTTGAAACAGATGTTTAATGGTCTTGTCAGTAAAAGGAAGGTTTTTGGTGGGGTTTTCATGTGTTATTGTCTATTCTACATCCAGTTAGGATGGATTTGTGTTGTTTGTCCAGTGCCAAATATATAGGATTGCATGCGGTGTGGCAGGAAATAATGGTAATGGGTTTTTGTACGAGGACAGATATTTTAATTCGAGGCCTTCTGTCTTTCCAACAGAAACGATTAACTGTTAAGAGAGGACAGCCAGCTGTGGGGCATGTTAACAGGAGTAATGGCAGAGAGGTAGTTTATTCTTGCAAGTATGTTAATTTTGACTGCAGATATGACCACATAGTGATAGTGACAGTTTATTCCAACGTTCCGAGTCCCCTTTAATGGTCTTTAACAGCAGAGAGAAGTTTGGTTTTGTTTAGATTTTATGATAAATGAATACCTAGGTATTTTATGGAATGAGGGTAAATCCCCGTCCTCGGCATCCCAGTCTTGGACTTGACCTAGTTGATGGAAGACACCTTACTTGCACTGTTAATGAGACTATGGACTGACTGAAGAGAGGTTAAAGAAGAAGTCAAGTATAACTGGATGTCATCGGCATATAAACTGATTTTATGATGAAGTGATTTAGATTGAATGCCTGATATACTGTGATTTTGCTTTATGAATGTAATTAGAGATACTATGAAAAAGAACGTAGTTATGGTGATAGTGGACATCCCTTTGTCATGCCTCTTTTTAACACAAGGGTTTTTAATGTAATTTCACTGGTTATTACTGACCATTACTGGCAGTGGGGGATGAGTACAGTATTTAATCCAATTAGTGAAACACAGACCAAATGGATGATGATTTCATGTTATGTAAGTTGTTAAGTTTATATTTAGTTTTTAATAGGTCTCTGAAGGTAGGGCCTGTGGACATTTGTGAGGCTAGGTGGTCCAGGCTAAGTGATGTTCTTTTTTTTGTTTTTGGTTTGTGCAAAATGCTATAATTCTTCCTCTCATTACTGCTTTTGCTGTTTCCCATAATGTATGTGTGTTGTAGGTGTCTAGAAAGAAAGTCCAGTCTTGATCAAAATATTTGATGAAATCCTTATGTCAGAGTAGTGAGGTATTGAAGTGGGAGTCTGCTAGGAATGTCATGGTGACGGGGGCATGATCTGAAAGGGCGATGCAATGAATGGTGGAGTCAGATAGCGTTGTTAATCAATAATCAATGTGTGGGTATAATTTGTGGTATGGGGAGTAATATGAATACTCTCTTTTAATTGGGTTTTGCAATCTCCATGTGTCAGTCAGTCCATAGTCCTCTACATAGACCGGCCTATTTTTGGGATTTAATGATGTGTTCTTAAACGAGAAACATACAGTAAGTGCTTGTGCAGTAAATGTAAAGTAAAGTAAAGTAAATGTGTTGCTTTGCTGCAAGTTTTTTTTTTTTTAAATGATATTTTACAGCAGGGTTTGTAATGACATAAGTAGCTCACCTCGTTGCTTTGACTATGAAAGTTTCAAAACGTATGGTGATGTTTGTTGAAACTATTTCGTCCCTGCTGTACCAAAAGTTTACACCATAAGATTAAATTAATCAGTGTCTCACATCCGTGAGAGAGCACTTTCCCAAACTACAACTACAGTTTCACTAAAAGAAGTCTTAGTCTAAGGGGCTTACATTTTTTAAGGAAAATGTACTATATATTACAAACTTCATGTAAGCCATGATCATTTTTGATTCAAATGGCTTTTTTCCAAATCAAAATATGTAAAATAAATTGAACAAATATATAAGGAATTTGGTAAAAGCCACTGAATATTATTAAATACTGTGATAAATAATTCTGATACAAGTAAATATGCAATTAAATGGAAACATCCATTGATGTAATCCAATTTAGTTGCTCTGTATCGTAAATAAAACATGCAACATCTGACGTGCTGAGCTCTCTTTTCTGTCAAAACTCAGTATTTCATCTTTCTCCATCAAAATCACCTTGAAAGTAAATTATCTCAATCTCACTTTTGAGATTGTACCAATAAATTCCTATTTACATATAACTACAAACATGTAAAAAAAAACACGTTAAACCATTTGTATATTTTCTAAACAAGTATTTGACAAGTATGCAATTGGTCAGAAAAGTTTCTTACCCAATAGATTTCCTTATCAACAATCTGTGTCCTTAATGCTGATGTCAGACTAAAAACAATTTCCAGAAATGGACAGAAAAGGAATTTCTATGAATAACACAATGTGTGTTGATCCTGCTCCTTAATCGCAGTGGATAAGGAAAAACAGCTGCATATACCTGCTTTGTAAAGACATAATAGTTTTTAAACGGTTAAGAGATTCTAGTTAGTTTTAGGTTTCACAAAACACCTAAATTAAATCAAACTTTTTAAAACAAATGACCATAATAGTATGTACATGAAAACAATAATAAATATATGAAATCTGTTGAGTTCAGAAATGGCTCTTGTGTTCTCCTGATCAGAAATCAGAAAACTTCAATAAAGAAAATGTGGATGAAGTGTAAAAGGTAATATTGGAATTTGAACAACAAACCCTGAAGTCATCTCATCTCATCCTTACTATACAATTCTACTGCATATAATAGCATATGTTAAGTTATAAATGCTCTTTAGACGGCCATATTGCTCTCTAGTTGAATTTTGCAACAAATGGCCAGTCTTCAGATCAATGAAGGACTTATATTGAAATGTAACATTGTCAGATATACCTCCTCTGTCTGCTTCAGTCACTTACAGACTGATGTCTGTAAATAATAGTAGATGCCTTGATCGAGTCCCCAGAACCGCACCCTGGGACACTTGGTTCAGTTCAGGATCCTCTGCACAGAGCAGTGAATTATTACTCCTCAGACATCTTCAGCACATCCTGAGGCTGCCTGCTTCTCTCAGATCAGTCAGGAGCCTGTGAGGAATCAGCACGCTGTGTTCGCAAAACCATCGCAGAAACACAGTCTCATAATCACACAAATCCTGGTTTCATGGAGGACTTGAAACATTTAGGGCAACCTTTTGTCCCGTTTGTCTGCAGACACCTGAAACGATAAAACAGCAGAGTGTCAACAACTTATTTTAAAAACAACCATAGTGTATTGATCATTATAAATATAGCCTGTACCAGTCTGGGTAAGTTCTTCTGGTGGCAAAATCATGTATGAAGAGCATAAAAATGAAACTCACAGTCAACAATTTGTTAAATCTGAAATGTATACCTCAAAAATAATAAAAGGCAAGAGTAGACTGAGAATAAACACCCACTTGAGATGGAAAACGTGGGAACAGGGTAATGCCTGCAGCTTTTGGTCCCTGTCCCCGATGGACTCGCCGCACATGCCGCAGTAGAGCTCCAGCTCCTCAACACACTGCAGGAACTTCACCACCTGCTCTCTGACCTCCTCCTGTTTCCCCTGGTTTCGGTAAATCCCCTCACTCAGGCAATGCACCTTCAATGTACACAGCTGAAGACACATATAGGAAAAAGACCGTCAGTGTGACACGTAGACACGCATGTACTACCATACCAGCTTGTACGGTTTATACAACGTTGTCCTGTATCCTGTGTAAGGAAACATCAAATACCTTGTTTCCCATTCCATCTGCCAACTCCTGTGCTCGCTGCAAAGAATCCAGAGCCTGGAAAATGAGGCAAAGTGTGTCTTAATAAGCACCAAATAATAATAAAATAATTATTATTATCATATTTTTATGATAGCCTGATAATCAGACTGAATTGCCATTTTGGTTTCATTTCATTCATTTGACTCTTTATATTATATATGAATCCTCAAACAAATCTGAGATGCAGGCAGCTATTCAGAGCTCTGAAACTACTATTTATATATTAGTGTGGGTACCTTGTCATATTCTTTCTGCAGAAGCCAACACTTTGCAACTCCCAGGTACACTTGTGATTGTCCAAGACGATTTCCAATCTCAGTCATGATAGCCATTGAAGACTCATAGCGGGGGAATGCTTTCTGAATGGAAAAGACAAATACCCAAATAAAAGTTTACCACATAGTTCAAATATTTGAGTCAAAACTTACATTTCAGAGAGCACAAAAGCATACAAAGCAATGACAAAGTCTCATCCTCAACGACCACTTTTGCAAATCCTAAACAAATCTGCACAAATGGTAGCATCTTACATCAACGTCATGCCTGCAGCGGTGTATGTCTGCAAAGTTTAGTAAGCACAGGGCCTGCAGAGGACGGTCACCATGCTGCAGAGCAATCTTCATAGATTCCTGTCAAAGCACAAGAGAAACCTTTTAGAGGTCTGACCCCTCTTCAATCAAACGGAAGTATTAAACAGTCATATACAGTACTATAATGTATAATACAAATATGCTTCCTAAAATTCAGTCATATTATAAATACAAACATGTCGTAGGGTGCACATAATTATATTTGTTTATAATCAAAATACTTACTTGAATTCTAAAAATTAAGGTTGTATTTTATCAAACTACTTTTACAAATGTCATGCAGTTATTTCTTTTTGTTTTATTATCAGTACATTTTCATATAAACCTCAGTGAGAAATGATGGGGGAATGTGAGACATTGTTGATTTTCACCTTTAGTCCTCCTCTTGTACACTGGTATTCTAAATATGAGAAGATGTATAAATTGTTTGGCTAAATGTGTTTGGCAAATGTAATGAATCTGAAATGCATCCTGCTATCTTGTTACTATACTTGCACTCCAAGGCAATGACATCAAGTTATTTTTCACCCTCAGTACATAATTAGAACAGAGTGAAGACTAAAGCCACCCTCTTCATTAACACTTTAAACCAGCGCCTCTGTGAGCATATTTTTGTCGAGGTCTAAGGCCTCGTACAACAGAACAACTGGCACTCGCACCTGTCGGCAGCACAGCATCTACTGTAGCTACAGCTCCGACATCAGAACAGCCAAAGGCGTGAGGGGAAGACAAGTCGGTGAGGAAACCAAAACTGTGACATTCTCCGTTAGGTTATGTAATTTTGTCTCTGAGGACAGTTATCATGTGCTGGACAGTTATAAAACAATACCTCACAGCATTCCATGGCGTCTGGCAGGCGCTCCAGTTTCCTGTAGGCTACAGACATGTGGTACTGGCTCATGGCGCGATACTTGAGGCTCCAACCCTTGCCGTAGTCATTGACAAGCTCAGCTGCTTTGCAGGGGAAAAACAGGGCTTTCTCATAGTCCTGTTGGCAGACATTATTGATGAGTAAAACCTCTGATGTCCGAGTACTGCCCAAAAAGGTAGAACATCCTAATAAGATACTACTGACACAGGGTTTTTTGGTTTGTGATTCCCTTCAGTATCCAAATCAAGAATCTGACCAGAGAGCTGTGAATGATTTTTGTTTCATAAAATAACGTGACATATGACTGCATTCCTCGAACGGCACTTCATCACATTCCCATTGAAACCAATCCTCCCTGGGAAGCTGGGGGATTACTCTTACAAATCTCAGATGTCAAGGGTACTACATAAGCCCCCGCCAGGCAGCCTGCTCACTCCGCCCTTGTTTTACAATGCCCAGTATTGCATGAGCTAACCAATGATGATGTTTGTTTGGATGCTCTGCGGTGTTATCATGCTCTGCAAATACACTGGCAACATCGGTATTGATTGCACAATCAAGTCACACGTGCAGTCCACTGACCGTTTCACCCAGATAAAATAAGACGGAACTATTAAGTATTCAGATTTCTTGATGGGCTCCCATTCAGTCTCTTTGTCTATAATGTCTCATAGAAGAACAAATGTAAAACCAATTTAGCTTAAGTTAATGCTGAGCAAAGGCTGTTTAAAGTGCAGCACACTCTGAAATCATCAAAATCAGCTTTCAGCTAAAAATCAAATATCATTTAAAATAAATGCAGTGCATTTACTTAAGCGAAAGTACCTTAAGCTGAACATAGATGTTTCCCAGACTGCAGCAGACTCTGCACTCCAGCATCTTGTCATCGTTGTTGTGTGCGTAGCGCAAGGCCTTCTCGTAGCTCTCCAAAGCTTTCTGGAAGACGCTGAGGCCCAGGAAGGCGTTGCCCATGCTAAGACATACCTGGCCGTTGAGCTGCAGGCTGACAGTGGTACCCTGCATGTTTAAGCAGGTCTTACAGTACGAGACGGTTTTCTGGAAGTCGCACAGCTTCTCGTTGCTACGCGCCAAATTCAGGTACCCCTCTGTAAGGTAGTCTGGGTCCTCCATTTCTCTGGCTGTGTCGATTTGATCGAGGGCGTACTGTAGAGAGAGGGTGAGTATAAGGTGATGGAAAATGTGCAGGCAAATTGTGAAGAGTCAGATGAATGACTGTGTATTCAAATAGATACTGAATAAAAGAGAAATTATCTGATAATTGTACTCAAAGAGATAAGGCCTCTACTTTAGGGCCACAACTTTATAAGGTCCTCATTAAACTACGTGATAGAGAGAGTGCGTGCTGCTTGAGTAAGGCTGATTATATAAACAAGACACCCCACACTGATACTCACGTTGCAGGGCACTTATTTACTCTGCATTGTGTGGAAGCCACAAATTAACCCATGCTTCTCAAGATCACAGTAAATGGCACTTAGAAGGTAACCTTTGACCTCCTCCTGTTTAATAATCACTTGGGCATTCTGGAAATGTTAAAATGCTACTACGAACATGAAATGTACCAGTCCCGAACAGACATGATGACGCATAAAATTGATGAGATATTCAGTGGCATTCTCTCATTAGGTTGCAACCTAACACACACACTGGTGGTTGCATAACAAAATATAATCACACAGTATTAAAAAACTGAGGATGAATTACCTAGATACCAAGTGATCACAAAGCTATTTGGAGTTTAAATATTAATAAAGGAAAACTTCTCATACAGGCAAAAAGTCATATTACTTTAATACTAATGTTCTCAAACTGAATCTGGCCAGGAAGGCTATAGCAAACTCAGTATACACCAATTATATATATATATACGATATATATATATAGAGAGAGAAATATATGTTACTGGTTTCCTGAATTGTAAGTTGCATGAAGCAAACTGTTCTTTAGGAGTCTTACCTTGAGCATATCTTTGTATTTTCCCATTTCTGAGTGAGCTGTGATCAAACATCCCAAAACCCGAAACTTCCCTCCAGGGTCTGAGGTCTTCTCCAGCACTTTTGTCCAGACATGCAGGGCTTTCTCTGTCTGATTGGACTGATACAACCTCAGGCCCTTCTCTATCTGGTGCTTGGTTTGGTCCTGGCCCATCTCTGGTACAAGGCGCCTCATAAAAATATTCATTCGTTTAGGCCATGCAATTTCAGTGAGGCAGCAAGAAAGTAGATCCTTGCCATGCAAAGTACAACTCCAAAGAAGATCCCTTGAAGATGATCCTCTGAGCGGTCGGTGCCAGAAGGCCTAACAGATCCAGCTCTCTCAGCTCCGGCTCTGCTGAGAGGGAAAGGAAACTGGATCTGCCAAAGTAAAACGGCAATACACCAAGACCATTATTACCAATTGCTTCGTGGAGAGCTGGAGGGCCAAGAAAATATCTTCCCCATTTAACCCTGCAAAGATCCCCTCTCACCATCAAGTGTTCAAAAATTCTCCCTCAGATTTCCGTTTGAAAAACGCCAAAGAAACACGTTTCCCAGCAGAGTGCAAGCAGCGATATCCCAGAATATCTACTCCCTCCACACCCCAGCGAAAGGAATTCTCAACACCCCTCTGTCCGACCCCCTCCACCTTCCTCCTAGTGCTGGCGCTACAGCAGATGGCCTTGTCACTCTAGACCATGTGTCCCTTCAGGAATTCTGTTCTGTCCTCAGCAAGCAATCCCAAGGTCACTATAACTCCTAGTGATATACCTTCACACTAAACTCCACTCTGACCAAACGCTGGAGTAGAAATTTTGACATCACAACCCACCGGAGCATTAAAAACACACAGCAACAAATGGATCTAACCGGTCTTTACACGAGGGACTGTGAACTGTCATGAGGGGGCTATAAACAGCTTTATTTCCCAACGTTGAGGGACTGCATGTCAGATGGTGCTCGTACCGGCCGTCAGTTTCATTTGGGAGTTCTTATGGAGGGGCATATGTGCCCCCCAGAAACCCCTCCACCCCACCCTCCCCCCACCCCTCATCTCAGCGTCAGCAACTGATGCTTAGAATAGTTCACAAAGTCTGACATGTTACTGGGCTTGGGTTTCAGCTGCACAGACTCCTGCAACACATCAATGGGATCAAAGTTTTGGCCTCTCTGTAGTAGCTTTCTCTCCTTCAACTCCCCTTTTATCCCCCAAGGACACAAACAGGCACCTTTACCACCTTGTCATTCACAAGATGCATAACCAATCCAAAGATAAACGCGGTTAGAAGAGACGTCTTTGTTGAGGCAAAGCTTTCATAGCTACACAGCACCAAAACGGACCATTTCTAAATGCATCATTGTATAACTGCAACAATGAATTAGTAACATATATATAGCATTAATAGTATTTAGTTAATTCATTAAGGTTAAAGGGCCATAAATATCAAAACAAACAGTGACAGCTTTTAGCTACAGCCATATATTTGACATATTTGTCAACAGTTAAACTTGAAGAACATGTACATCAAAAAAATACAATCTTCAGACAAGAAACTGTGAAAAATTGAAAAGTTAGAAAACATCCTCTATTATCATCTTTATGCACACTGACTTAAAATTTGACATCTGAGGACACAGCCTACAACATCATGATACACTCAATCACTTACGACATACTGAGAGATGTTTCGTGTTCAGTAAAGTTTTTACACTGAAGTTGTTCATGCGTGTCAATAAACAAGCGGTGCACAAGAAAACAATGTTGATTAGTACATCACTGGTTACAGCATCATCACAAATTATTTGACTTGTCAGCTAATGGATCCACAATGAGACACACTGTAATACAAGCAACTGACACACACACACACCACTGAACTGTTTTTACTGGTCTGGTGGTGAAGTCAGAATGGAATGAGTGACGCGGAAACCAGCTGAGTAAATACATTTAGAGCAAGTCTCCGTGCAAGATGTCTGAGCAGTAAAGTCATAGCAAGTTACCCAACAGTCTTCCCTGATTGTCCGTGGTGTGTGTGCCGACCACAGCGTGAACATCAAGAAGAAAGTTTAGGCCAAAACAAACTGCCAGTTTGTGAGGAGGATTTTTATGCCTCTGATAACGGAGACGACAGACGTGGCTGGGTTGAACTTTAACGTGTTCGCATCGCCTTTCTTACATTTGTCTCTGAAAACATATATGCAGCCATTGCAGCTGGCCACCTTCCAGAGTGAAGGAACGCAGCTCCACACTTCAGGGAAACGCAGGCGGGTGAAACTCTCCAGCAAAGGGTTGTAGCACACCAGCGAGTCTCCTTCTGCTACGATAAAGATCACGTCCATGTGGACCGCGGCGTGCATGCACCCGGCAAACGGCAGCATGTAAGGTTTGATCTGGCACTTCTGGGAGGCGGTGTCGAAGCACTGAATAAGACGGGATGGCTTCGTAAAAAAGTCCATGTCATTCTCCTCCCCCCCTAGCAGGTAGATGGTACCTCCCAGGTTAACACCAGCGGCCCCAGACACCGCGGTGTCCAGCTGACTGGTCTCTGTCCACATGTTGTCCTTCACTGTGTAGTAGATGACGGCATTAGAGAGCGTGTCCTGCAACGTCTTACCTCCTAACGAGTATATAGCATCCTCAGTGGACACAGAGACCATGGTGTGGTGGAGGCGGTCTCTGGGCAGTGGGGCGCAGCGCTCCCAGTCCATGGTGTGCATGTTGCACTTCCACATGCGGCGGGGGATAGATCCCCCCACTACGTACAGGTCCGCTCCATGCTTACAGGCTGCAGTGATCTGGTGGCATAAACTGTTCTGTCCGCTCACACTGATCGCATCGTCTTCGTCACAGTGTAGTGACACGGCGAGGGAGTGAGTCCTCGTCTCCTCTTTACCAATCAGGTAAATGTGGACATTCTCGCCAATTTCCTGTGGATACAAAAAGATAAAAGAGATTAAGAGATCATCAGAGAATATCAAATGACGTGAGATGAGAGTCCCTTCAAGAATGGTTTTTACATGAGAGAATGTTACCTTGAGATTTTCTTGCAGAATACAAGAAAACTCCTCTCTCTCCACCTTGTTATGGTTTATCCACGACTCGATGGCCACCGTTGGATTCTGAGAGCTCGGAACTCCATCTGAACACAAAAAAAACACAATTGTGAGCTGAATTCATTAAATGTGTTCATGGACATTAACAGTGTTTTATTGTTTTCGTGAATTTCTTCAAAATGATGTAAAGCATACTTTTTTTTTCTTTTTTTTTTAATTTTTAAAAGAAATTTGAGTGTATATCTATATTTTTTTTTACTTCTCACCTTTTTCAACCTTCAGTTTCCAGTTAATTGAGTGAAAATTAACTTGGAAGTTGACCTGAGAGAGTTAACAACCCAGCACAGTGAAAATCTTTAATTCTGGTGAAATTTATGTTAGTACTGCATGATAAAGCAATTCAAACTTTTCAAATTAATCTATAGTTTCATCTGCATTACCATGCAAATATAGTCACCATGGACACCTATCTGATTACCTTTCTGAAGCAAACGTCAAGAATCTTACAAAGTGAATGGGAACCAAAGGTTTCAGGGAAGGCAGGAAGAGATCAATTCAAACACATAGAAAGAAGTGTATGTTTTGGAAAAGAAAAACAGTAATGTTATGTATAACTAATTTGTAGTAAGTGAGCTTGATGAACATGCAAAAAATGGTGACAGAGCAGAAACTATAAATACCTTTGATGATGTCCAAGAGCAGACAGAGAGGCAGATTGAGGAATTCTTCAGTCTGATGAAGTTGAGCCAAGTGGATTTTAGCGCAGTGCTTTGCTGCAGTATACAGCTCCTGGTCACTGTGTCTGTCTGCAAGCCACATCACCTGGACGAAAATGGATAATCATAACACTGATATTATATAATGATGCCTAAGGACTGCTAAGCCTGTGGAAAACTGTAAATTACCTGCAGGCAGTTCTTGACTTCCACTGTCCGTGAGAGGAAACGAGAGCATTCCTCAAACAGAGCGGTTAACTGGTACATGTCTGCCATCTCGTAGGTGTCCTGCAGCTCCTCCACCCGCAGTTTAATCGTGCCGTGATAGATGTAGTCAATCAACAGCTGAAAGACAGTGGCGCTGACGTCCTTCAGCTCTATAGCGCGGTTGTGGGATTCTTTGAGGTTGGAGGTGAACATGGAGCGGAAGAAGCTGCTCTGCGCTGAGAGCACCAGTCGGTGCAGGTGGAACTCTTTGCCGTCCACCGTGATGGTGACGTCAGCGAACAGGCCGTCCTCCAGGCACAAGTCCATGATGCTCTTCACCACCCGGCTGGAGTGGGAGCGGTCGGTGAAGGTGTATCCCAGGAAGTAGTTCTCCTCTCCCACAGAGCCCCCGACACTGAGGCCCCCCTCCTCGCTGGACTCCATCTCTGCTGCTCGCCTGACTGAAAGACACCAGGAAGCAGGGCACTGGTTTACATGCAGCTAAAACTAATGCGATTTAATACAACACACAATGCAATAAATAATACTTCCTTGACGGTTATAATGTTTAGTTTTCTGTTAAACTGTTTTAGAGAGTTGAGATTGAAAAGTTTAATTCTTGAACTTGGAAACAACAGACACCAAATTACAAAGTCTACTTAGTAGCTGTGAAATCATATGATCTTCCTCAGCAGGTGAAGTTATCTAGTTGTCCTGGAACTTGTAAGCCAATATGGATGAAAGTGCTCAGAAAAGAAAAAGTTTATTTTAATCATTTATCGTTAGATTTCCATCACAACTGTGAAACTCCATCTGCTGAAGAAGCTCGAAAGCTACACAACAGCCACTGTAGATTGTTTTTATGCTGTTGAATTGTGCTGTTATAGTGAGAGTTATATTATTAATTCGTCCGCCCTATTTTTACCAACAAGGAAAGGACAATAATTAGCAATATAACTCTCAGTATTACATTTACATTCAACAACACCACAAACTACACAAATTAACCGTTAGCTCCTAACAACCGCTGAATCATCTCCATGACAACTGAGCGAACTACAAACTCCAAGTGGAGCTTGTGATGAAATGTTTTTGTGTCAAACTCTGTAAAACAGTTTCAGAACGGCAGGATTTATCGCTGATGTTTTAAACAGCAATACTTTCAGCTACGTGTAAATAGTAAACTGGCAGGACATGCAAAAACACAGCAGCAAGTAAGTTAACGTTAACGTGGCTCTCGAACGAATAACGGCGGTGAGGTGACTGTGATGTTTTTAAGATTTCTGAACATTTTGTGATGTGACATTGAGCTAAAATTTAACTTGACATAGATTACAGAGCAGGCGATACTCCGCACCGACGGATGCTAGCACATACAAGTGTTCACCACTGACTGGCTAGCGTTAGCACTCACAGCAGCTGCCTGGCTAACTCCCCTCGAGTATTAATTCAACCGTGATTTCGTGGAGGTAGAGTTATTATTACGACTGTTAGTGAGACTGCAGAGTCCCGACGCTTTATAAAATGACTAGTAAATAAGTACGGTTACCTTTAACTCCACTACTTTATCATTCAGAAGCAACGGAACTGTTCACCGGAAGTAAATAAACTTTTCACCGGTCAGCTGAGACACGGCTCACTGGTATAAACTGGTGCTGCTGTCTCCATGTGGTGGACTTGTGTTACTAACGTTGTCATTAGAGAAATAATGCTTACCCTGAGGTAAATAAATAACGCTGCATGACGCTTAAACAGTGGTGCAAGAGGTATTCAGATCCTTTACTTAAGTGCCAATAGGCTAATTTACAGTAATGTTAAAATACTCCATTACAGGTAAAAGTCCTGCATGAAAAATCCTACTTAAGTAAAAGTACAGCAAGTATTAGAAGTAAAATGTACTTAAAGTATTAAGTCGTGTTTTGTTCCTCTGACTGATATATTATTAGATATGACTGATTAGATTATTAATACTGGAGCATCAGTGTGTAAGCAGCATGTTATTGTTGTAGCTGTTGGAGGTGGAGCTAGTGTGAACTACTTCATATATAGTTAGTTAAGTCCAGTGTTTCCCAATTTAGGGGTCAGGCCCCTCCAAAGGGTCACCAGATAAATCTGAGAGGTTGTGAGATGATTAATGGGAGAGGAAAGAAAAAAAAAAACAAAGTTCTGGTACACACATCTGTTTTCAGTTTTTGGACTTTTTCCTCTAAGCTTTGCTTTTTGGTGAAATATTGGACCATTTGAACATTTATTGAAATGAAACCATGTGAGAAGTTGAGAGGGAAACTGTGACACCGACTACATGCTACCTTTTGTAAGACATCAAAAGCCAAAAAGGTTGGAAAGCACTGGTTTCATCTTTAACAATGTTTTGTATTTTAAAAGCTTGTTGTGTTATCCATTGTGTCAAATCTTCATCTGAAAAGTAACTAAAGCTGAACTGAACTGAAAGTAGTCAGTTATAGGTTAGATAGTCAGTTATAATGACTTCAGAGCCTTTTGTGACAAAAATTATAATAGTACATCATGCCTTTGATATAGAATATATGGTAAACTTTACCATCTGGATGAGGTTTTAAATTGTTTTTATTTTATTTCTGTGTCATGCCAAAAATCTAGCCCATCCCACATGGGATTATAAGACACCACTATTTCACAAAACTCTTTTTTTTACAAAACATCTTCCAGTAATACATATACAAGGCATCATATATAGAAGCATGTGGAAAAAGAAAAGAAACACAAACAAAAAAACAAATGAACTGCTCACAGAAAATAAATTTAAGAAAATGCAACCTAAAGCCAAAGAGATTAGCTTTAAAATAATAAATGTCATTCATCCATCGAATGAATTATTCTGTAAATGATTTAATTGGGATGATAACATTTATGTATTCTGTGAGAAAAAATATTAAGACTATAGAATATATTTTCTTCAGATTTGAATTAGAGCAGTAATTCTGGTTATTATGTCAGAGCTGGATTCACCTTCTTGTTTTGTACTAGTCAAGATGAATATACTAAAAATATTATTGAAGTAATGCCTTAAACCTTTGCAGTTGAACAGTTTTTACAGTTAAGGGGGGGAAAGATTAGTTCTACCTCTAGTAACTCTGCAAACTCTATTAAGTTGTTCTTCCTCAAAGGGCTGAATGCTGCTTAAAAAGAACCAGGATTTAAAATTATTGCCGTCTTCCCCTGCTTCACAGCCAACTGGCTTTTGGTCCTTTTTTCCATGATGAAAAAATGCACGGTATTCAGTCTGAGCTGCATTTGCCCGGATTCACAAAAGTGGGAGAAGGATGTGGTGATAGGCTATCTGTCGGCAGTAGTCGAGAGAAGAAACAACATGGAATTACAACTTAAAATCTGCCTGCAGGTCATTTTCTGGCTTTGTTTTGAAGGACTTCTGCAGGGTAAGTTGAAACTAAAGATCTGCTAACAGGGCTGTGATGAAGACAGAAATTGCGAATGTTGTTGCATAATGATACTGCATGCATTGTGTAGTACGCATTTAAAATAGCAAAACAGGTGTTCAGCTTTAGTGTGTGGAGGAAGTGACTGTTTAATTTGCAGTTACTTATTTCAGCAACAAAAACAACTAAACATCAGTATTTTCTACTTCAGATGTGGCTGCAGGCTTTAATCCGACTTCTCAAAGAACTGCCTCCTCAGTGTCTGATGCAAACCTGATGTTTGAGGTATTTTCTTTATTTTAGAGGGTACAGAAGTCTAAGTGCAGTTTTTAAAAAAACATTTGTTGTTGTACTATACTTGCAGAGTAAGCAACAGATATTTCTTTCTCCCCTTTCTGTATGCAGTTCTTGCTGGGCGGGGTAGAAATCGACCAGGACAACAACATTGTTCTGCTTGACAAGGAGATGGCATCAATGAGGCCGGGGCGGGCCTTCCTGGCTCAGATCAATGACAACATTCCCAGAAGTTTGAGCCCCATGGTGCAGATGGTGGACACGCTAAAGAGTCAGAGAAAGAGGCCGATGACTCAGGCTCAGTTTGAGACTCTTGTCCTGAGCCTGGTGTACTCTGCCCACCAGGCCTGGCACCAGGAGACGAAAGAGGAACAGGAGCGCTGGGGAGGAGTGCTCCTCCAGCTGGTAAACGTCACTGTCCATGAGCTACGTGGAAATGATCTCTACAGTTATGCGTAATACAGATGCTGTTCTGTATGATATGAAGGTGTGTGCAATAAATCATTTGACTTAAAATGTGTGTTCATTACTTATTAAGTTCAGTGGTGAAAGATTTGTAAAATAAGGGCTTAATAATTTAGGAATCATGAAAAAACATTTGTAAGAGCACACAAATGCCAGTTTTATACTGGTTTTATAAAAGAGTATCTGGAACATTTTTTGACATTCAAACACTCCTAGAGGTTAGGAACACAGTTAGTAAACTATCTATAAGCAATTTCTCAACTGAACACCCCCCCCCCCCCCCAATTGTATTACACCCCAATATACATATATCTGTATCACAATATATTACATTAAAGGGATAAAATATTTTATCCAAATTACACAATAGCTTTTGGATTTATATTTTGTTGGTGATTATCATCTTGTAATAAAGAGGGATTTATCACCTTTCCTCTACAGTGAGTCACTTGCAGTCATCACAGTTTAATGTACACATCCTGAGAGCCTCTTATCATGGGTAATCTTGATTATGATGGGCTTTATAACAACGCTGATAAACTTAAGTAACTAAATAGATTCATTTGGCAGGAATCTCTCACAGCTGATCACTAGACCAACCAGAATATGTTCCAAAACTCTATCAATGCAACAACTGCATTGATAGACTTAATATTAGAGCTTAATACACAGTTGATGGAGTCATGGCCAAAGAAATCAGTGATCACTGTGCAGTGATTGAGATTTCTCCTTTTTTTCCACTGTTAAAGGAGTTTTTTGGTGTAGTTTTTCTTTATTCAAATCAAGGGTTGATCAAGACAGAATGTCACATATATTGAAACCCCTTCAAACTTGTGATTTGGGGCTTTAAAATGTAAAGTTTTAAGTTTGTTTAGTTAAAATAACATAATATATAAAGCTAAAATGCAAGTCAAACTGTAATCAGGCTCATAGACTACATCCATATACAGTAATTTTTAAACAACAAACTGATAAGTAATCAGCTACTGATTTCCCATGTTCCAGTGAGCTCTTCTTCTCTGTTTATCAGATATTTGAGACAATAAAAATAAGATGAACAAAGTGAATTATCTGCTACCAAGGGCCACTGGTAATAAGGTCACACTGAACAACATCTGCTGCTACCACAGAACCTGGTGATTATGAGAAGATATTGATGGCTGCAAGTCAGCTGCCTAATGAATTCAGATATTGATCCAGTGACCGTGCCTTATGACAATGACCCTGCCGTCTCCCAGCTCTCATTCAGTAGCAATACAATGGGCTCCAGCTGTGCTCACACAGACACACACGCAAACGCACACAGGTACCTGCAGTCATCACATGCAAACTGGGAAATGTTGTGTTTTCAAAACATATTATATAAATCTTACTCTCAACAATATCTATGGATGTTTGTGTAATGATTTTAAGGGATTTCTGCCACAAATAGGAACGTCCACACTTCAATATCCCATCAAATGAGGAGAGTGGAGTGTAATTATATATTGATTAGAGCTAACTATTGATTTAATCATCTGAAGCCTTATAGTCATAATTTATGACTAAAAACCAATTATCAGGTTAATAGCATCCTATAATTTGTTTACTCAATAGTTTAGATTTTCAGGTTATTTTATATATGATTCTGTTTTCAGGAGAAACACTAGCAAAACGACGTAAACAATATTTTCTTAATTAGGACACACACTTACAGTATGTTATAGTTTATCAGTCACGAATGGTTATTAACTGTGAGTGTGTTACCGTGTTCACACGACAGTTATCGACATGCATCAGTTGACCAAAAAAAAAAAAGGCAAACAATTTATTTTTTTGGACACCAAAGGATGTTTTCTCCACTCTCACAAACCCTCCGCTGATGATTTTAGCTGTGAAAAGGATGGCAAGATGTTTATGTCAGTGCGTAAAATAAACAAAAGAGGAGTTATCTGTATTGTTTCCTCATTTTAACTATAGTTTTACATTTTTGTCAACTGGTTTGTTGTATACAAACAGGGCACGTGATCTTACGTTCATTGTGAAATCTGTCGACTCATCTTGCCAAATGTTTTGGTGTCGAGGTTACCGCTGGGCTCCACATGGCTAAAGGTTAGGCTGTTTGGCCGTGATCAATAGGCTTAAGGTCATTAACATGTTATGAATATCACGAGGCCCTGGGAAAGCAGAGCAGAAGACCGCCGGACCGGGCTCCGATTGGTCGGAGCTCGTCTCTAGGAGAGGCATCCCCCACAGTGACCTTAGAGGTCATTTGTCATGACCTTTAACCTCGTGCCATGAGGGTGATAGAAAGGTCTTGCTTTTGCATAGACTTGACTGTTAAAATATTAAAAGTGTGCGGTGATGAACCAAAAGAAAAAAACATCAGTATTAGCATGTCTACAAAAATCAATACCAATATGTCATAAACTGGAGATAGCTTGTCTTGTAACTTGTTTATCAGAGACAAATCCTACATTTTCTTTTCTAAAAACACTTTGTTAGCCTGTAACATTATAATAGTGCTGACAATAACACCTCATGTAAAAATGTGCAAAGCTTAATAATCAACCAATTAAACTAACAATGTCTCCTAGGACTTAATTCAGCTACAATGACCGTGCCCTGCAGGTTTACTTTCTCGTTATTTGACACATTTTTTTTTTTTTAATTTACTGCAATAAAATACAAAATCATCACTACTGAAACACACAAGAACATTCTTTAAAAAAGTTTATTGGCTTTTAAAACCACTTTAAAAATCTCACCAGTGAGTACTTTCCATTGAAAAAAGAAACAACGCGTTTGCAATATTAACAAGCTACTGTACATTAAGCAGTACACCAGACAACATCACAGAGGAGGGTTTTTTTCTTCTACTGGTAGAAATGGACAAGATAGTCAAACAGAGTTGGTTCTGGGTCAGTCAAAGGTAAAGAATCAGAGTCACTGCTTGATGGAGCTCCTGTACTCATAAGAGGTGCATTTCCTTCATTCAAATTCAAATATCAGTGCCTTATTGTTAAAGAAAAAATTAAGAGAAAATGTAAAATTTCTTCACAAATGCATTTTTTGCAAAATAAGTCATATGTAAAATCGACAGAAAACAGTCATCAACATAACATATAGAACAACATTAACTTAGTAAACAGCACACAATAAAAGTAATGTAACTCATGAAACTAGCACTGCCAGTCTGGTTAACAGAACCTGCCCAAATCACAGAAGACAGTGGTTTACCAAGAATACAAAGTACAACAGAAGTCATCACACATGCGTGCGTACAATCATTTATCAACATAATGAGCATGTAGGTTTTAAAAGGTTATCTTAACTTTTTTTCCCTCAATGCTTTATATTCTCATGTATGAGAATGAGTAAGAAATGTGTATCTCACTGAGATTAATGCACATTTTGCTACAAGACAATTAGTCATTTTCTGACAATTCAGTTAATTTCTTTACTCATCTTGTCATAAAAAATATTTTTTTTCTTTTTTTTTGCGGGCATCCATCATTACATTTGTCCATAAAGATGTGGCAAAGCCATGTGTCATAAAAATTTAGTGCAATAATGTGAACCTCCAAAGTTTGTTGAAACATGAGTAATTGATTTTTTCCAGTGTCTGCTGAAAGGCTTTGAGCACAATGTCTGTCACAGAGATGTTTGCAACCAGCTAACAGTATCACAACTTTTTTTTCTCAATATACCATGCTATTGATCCTGCTCAAAGCACACATCACTTCTGCAACTGCAGAGACCTATTATCTTTGAATAGAAAAAAGTAAAATAAAAATCAGCAAGCGAGACCAGACAGCATTACTTTTACGACACATTGAGCCAGAAATGTAACACACAACATACAGTATCTTGCCGACTATAGATCTGTTAAGCTTTTTTTTTCTTTTAAATGGCACATACTTAGCTAGAATAATGGCCATAATATAGTGTCTTGATACATCAAATCTCTATGTATCTATCCTATTTACAGATGGAGCTTAAACATGACTTATACAACATTGACAATAGCCAAAAACTCAAGCAAGCATCCTACTGTATCACATAGCCTACCTGGCTAGCAGTGATGGTTTCAACATGCTTTCAGGTCCATGGTTACCTATAAAACATAGGACAGTGACCATTTCACAAATTTACATACTGTACATAAGATTTATGCAACTTAATCCTTTTCCTCAAATGCAATAAAACTCTTTTATATCTCCGAGGCTGCCCGATTCCCGTTGTTGTTAATGTTTACTAGGAGTGTCTCTATGTGTAATAATCTCTTATGTTATTCAAACAGATCATCTTTGGTATGGAAATAAGGCTGGATCCCCACAAACATAATAATTTCATTTCCTCTTGATCTCAAGGTGACATCGAAACATACATTTCAGCCTCTGGCCTTCTATGTAACTAAGCCTTCTCCATACCATTGATATTCTTATCCAAACTGGGAGTATAGCATGCCAAAAAAAACCAAATCTCATGACTGAAAGTGTGCCTGCCATGGTTTTCATGAAATGACAGCATATCAAATTCCTCTAAATCCATCACTGATAAGGGCACACACAGTGTAGTCGTTAGCCTATACAATACGCATCTATACTGTAACACTGCAAAACAAAAACAGAATAAGAAATAGTACTGAAAATATCAGAGTAACAGCTGCCTTGATATGATGAAGCTCTGGATGGTTCTGAAGATATCTTAACATTATACTATATACAGTCTCTCTAAAGATGGCATAAGGCCTTGGACTTAAGGAATAAGGCAGCCAGTTGTTGATTCCTTTCAATGTATAGTCCACAAAGTGGCCTGAATTCCCATCTTCTCACTACTGATTCATCTACTCCCTTTATAAGATATTAAACAGTACAAGAAGTATAGGCTTTAAGAAAATTTCACTCTTGAACAATGCTCAGATGTGAATCAGTTTTCCACTGATTTGGTATATGATAAAGTATAAAGATTATGTCATAAATTCAGCACCTGATAGCATAAGATGCTACCCTTTTTAATATTCAGATATGGCAGGCAAATGTCCTACAACTATTATGTGCATATACTGCAATCCCAATATTGTCTCCATTTGGTTGAACTTGAACTGCACACACTGAAAATAGTATACAACAGCATATGTTTTTTTTTGGTGAAGTCTTTTGTGCCAAATTTCCTACCCATCTCACTTTCATTAAGTTCATTAAATACAAATATTGCATTATTGATTGGTTATAACATGGAAGATTATGTTTCTCTTAATGTTCATACCATACAAATCTGCTCTTTGTAAGTGCATGCTGCCACCAAGTACTCACACTTTTTACTTGAAATGCTTACATCTCTGATTTCAGATGAGGGAGAAAAGTGGTTAAGTACTGAAACTCTGGGTGACAAATGAAAAAGGAGAGAAGTAACTAAACGTCAGTAGGAGAGATTTTCTGGTAAGCCTGGCACTTTTAACAGAACAAATGGCAAAGTCCAGACAAATCCCAACAAACTAGAGATTAAAAACAGATATACTACATACGCACCAAACAAACAACACAGAACAGAAATCATACAGAATAAAAGATAACATTAGCCCAGCATCTCCACTGTAGTAGGCTGGTCTTTGCTTTCTAGCCAGTCAAAACCAGAGTTCACAGTATCACTGCATATCTGCTGAAAAAGTGGGTCGTTTTTCAGTTCTTCCAGTGTTGAGTCTTCATATTGTTCCTGCTGTTGATTAGGGTCAAACAGCAGATTGGTGTCCAATGTGTTAAGGTCAGTGATGCTACTGGACAGATCTGAGGTCAGTCTGATGTCGTTCGAGAAGTCGGACGCCACAGCGTTGAGCTCCGAAGCTACCTGACCGACCAACTGGGAGCTGGGGTTTAGGCCATCGTCCCCCAACAAGTCCTTGACAGTGTTGTTGAAATCCAGCTGTTGCTGCTCGTCCTCAACCTCCTGCTGCTGTGTGCTCTGAAGGAGGAGCTGTGGTTGCGTCTGCACAGGATTCTCCTGGAGCTGTTGCTGCTGCTGCTGCTGGTCTTGCTCACCAGTACCCGCTTGTGCTTGGCTGTCCCCAGTGGAGAAAGTCACTTGTTCTCCACTGCCAGTGGTGAGGTAGCCATGCTGCTGGAGCTCGAAGGCAGCAGGGCTGGAGCTGACAGGCAGCTGAGTCTGGTGGGGAGTTCCTCCAGCGAAGCCAGGAGTTGTCTCCAGGATCTGTGTGAGGTTCATACGGGCCGTGTAGTTAGAGGGGAGGTTGTTTATCCCCAGGCCACGGACAGAGTCATCCCCGTCAGCCTCCATCTTGCTGAGAAGAACATTGGTGATTTTGGCGGTGTTACTCTGACCCTGCACAGGCAACATTTCACTCTGCATCATGATGTTCAGAGGTACAGACTGGCTACGCTGGACCATGCTGTGGACAGAGCTGACCGTCTGGCTGTTAGACAGGATGCTAAGAACCTCAGAGGTGATGGGGGAGTTAAAGGGCGAGACGACGGCTCGGGTGGTGGTGGTGGTGTTAGTGGTGGTTGTTGGAGGGCCGGTGTTACCACTGAAGTTCCTCTGGCGCACTGCAGGGCTAACACTGCGGCAACGGAAAGTACTGGACGCGGATGACGTTGAAGCCTTGTTGTCTAACGGTGCGGGCACAGCAAAGCTCTCCTGCTTAGTGGGAGTAGTCACACCTGTTACCAGCTGCTGTTGCTGCTGTTGCTGTTGTTGTTGTTGTTGTTGTTGCTGTTGCTGCTGCTGCTGCTGTTGTTGTTGCTGCTGCTGCTGCTGCTGCTGCACCGGGGAAATGGGCGTCAAACGACCAAAGTGAGCAGCATCCTGCCTCGGCTGGGCCTGAAATGACTGGCCTGGAATTGCAAATGCATGTGGTTTACGAAACTGGTCATCTACCAGGTCTTGGTAGCTGGGCAGAATACCTATGCTATGGTTGGACAAAGGACCTCCAGAGTTGCTGTTATAGCGGTTGTTGATCCACTCCAGTTTGGCCTTGTCAGGATGCGTTGCCATGGGCCTTTGCATGGGCTTGACAGGGCTGCTGGAGACAATACTGGCATCATGATAACCTGTCATACTCGAGTTAATGGGAGTGAATGCGAAAGGGTTCCTGCACTCCACCGGGCTCGGGGGGACGCTGCTGCTGCAGTTGGACAGTGGTGTACTGATGGGGGTGTGGCGACCCATGGCTCCATCCACAGGAGTGATGGGAGCCATGCGCGAGCAGGGGCTCTCTCTTGTCAGGCTGTGCCCAAGTGTCATTTCAGAGGTTGGGGTGGGTGTCGGGGTTGGTGTCGGTGTCGGAGTGGGAGTTTGGACGGGAGTGGTGCTGCTGTGGGCAGAGTGGTAGAAGGTAGTGCCAGCCTGGTGAGCATTGAGGATAGAGCCTTGATTGCTGGCCGACTGGCCTTGTAGAGACACGTCAACACAACTACTAAACAGACCCTTCAGCTTCATCTGCTCCTCCATTTGCACAAGCTCCTCCACGATGCTGTCCTGGGTCATGTCGTCATCATTGAACGGGAAGTAGTCCATGTTGGGCTGAGAACCTGCAAAGTCAACCATCTCCTGTGTGAGGGTGAGTTGGCCTGAGGCCTCGGGGGGTTGAGCTATAATTGAAAGTTGGTCTGTAGGGGTTTGTTTGTGTTCAGCTGGTATCTGCTGAGCAAACGCCTGCTTCCGAAGCTCATCAAGCTGTCCCTCCTCCCATATTGTGCTCTTTAAGTCACTCATCACAGAGGCTTCGTGTGCTCCTGAGTTGGCTGGTATGGCACGAGGGTCCCCGGTGATCTGCTGTAGCAACACCTGATCGGATGTGTTGTTTCCAGCTGCTGCAGTGCTGGTGTCAGTGCTGAGGGAGTGGCCTTCGTGCTTCACCACCAAGGCCTGGGGTTTGACAACAGTTTGGGAGCCCTCAGTGTGTGTGATGGGTGAGTCGGAGAGTGCAAGGATCTGTGTGGGCCCTATGGAGGTGTGTTTCACAGTCACTTTGCAGGGGGCGCTCTCTGGTCTGGCGGGGGTTCCCGGTCGGGGAATCCTCTTCACTGCAGCACTGACTCCAGGTTTGGGATTGTCAACTACAGCCAGTGGCTGCTGGGAGATAAACACCCTCTTCACAGGAATCACATGGGACTCCCCGGCAGGGACTGTGCGCTTCCTGGGGCTCTTGGCATCTGTGCAGGGATCTTTCGATGTTGGGGTAACAGCGGAGGGGCCACTGGATGACGTGTTGCCATTGGAGTTCTGATTATCAACAGTCAAGTACAAAGTACTGTCATGGCAGTTACTGTTATTGCTGTCCTGAGTCCCAGCTACAGCTACCGAAGTGGGAGGGGATGTGGGGTCACTTTTTATCCTTGCCACTTTGTCTGGTCCCGGAGAACACTTGACCAGGAAGCTTGGTTCACTGGCAGCCCTGAACTTTGCCACTCTCTCCTCTTTGGCCCCAACAGCAGTTTTCTCTGCCCCAGCAGTGGGGTTATTGTCATTTCCAGCTTCAGACACCACTTTGGTGTCAGTGGAGAGGGTCAGGGTGGAGGCTGGAGCACTGGGTCTGATTGCAGGAGACTGAAGGGCAGCTGAGCTCAAACTGTTTAAATGTTGGGAATCGTCTGAAGCAGCAGTTGTACTCACACCTGCCGAGGCAGGTCGCACAGTCGTGGTGCTGCTGCTGGGAGCCAGAGCGATGGCCGTCATCTTCACCACATTGACTGAGCTGACGTGGGGAGTAGGCATCACAGTTTTTATGGGGCTGTTGGTGATGAGTAGGGTGGGGGGTGAGCGCAGTGTGATGGCACTGGTGGCAGAGGGCTTGGGCAGGATCTGAGCGTACCGGGTACCGTGTCGTGCCAGCCGGTCACCCACAGGACTAGCTGAGATATTCTGGGGAGCTTTGGGGGACTGTTTAAGAGACTGAGTCACCACTTGAAAGTTCACAGGCAACACTTTCCCCTCTGCTGTCCCCACAGGGCTGGGCGAGGTCATTAACTGCCTGCTTCTCTGTACCTGGGAGAAAAACAGTCATAACATAACATCACAATTAGTCACATTCATCAATAACGAGACTGAATACAACTCTGTGGGTTGACTGGAGAAAGTTCTGTCTCTTTGCTTTGAAAGCCACATACCGTGACAGGGCTGGGAACAGCTGCTACTACAATGCCTATGGTGGGCTGAGGGGAGAGCAGAGCAGGGCTGCCACAGGGGATGGTGGGACCTGGTGTACTGGCCTCCGCTCTCTTGACCTGGGTCTCGATGGGTAAGGGCGAGTGGAGCTTCTGCTCCTGCTGCTTCTTCTGGATCTTGCGCTGCAGTTGCTGCTTTGCATCGACAGAGGGAGAGGGCAGGGTCTTCACCTGGGGCTGGAAAGAGTTTGCCTCAGCTGTGGGCACAAACGCTGAGGCTGGAGTTGGTGTCTTTGTTCCTGGCGAAAGAGGAAAAATTCAAAGTGTTGAGTTTTACAAGGACACACAGTGTAAACTGATGAGAATCATGTAAACTAAGCATATAGCAGCAGTTTGAGTAGGTCTATGCCACCTAGAGGCAAGAAAATTATTATGAACAGTATCAATAATAGTACCAGTTTAACAGTTTTAAACCTGGAAAAGGTTTAAAATGTAAAAACCTAACCCATGTTGTGATATACATAAATATTGGAAATATTTATGATTATATTTATTTATTTAAACTATATCATATAGCCCTAAATTTCATCTTGGTTTACGAGTACATTGTTGAATTTGGTATATAAAATGGATGTTGTTCCTCTGCTTCCTCCAATATTATCTCATCTGGCCAAACTGATGATTTTTTAAAAAAATCTTTTGTTTTTTGTTTGTATTTTTTGTTTATAGGTGTTGTTTAAGTAACCATTATTCACTGATAAAGAATTTCAAGACCTCAAACAAGAAGGTGATTGTGATGACAACATGATGACATCTGCATAAATTGTTGATGATACTCCTATTTTAGGAAGTGTAGAGGAGCTGTACCTGCTTGACTTGAGGCTAGTTTAAATTTGTGGTTAATGGCAGCTGCCTCAGATCAACATCTGGCTGTTGATGTACAGTACACAGTGTAATTACAAATATCCTGGAATATATGATGTATTTTTAAACATCTTTCAAATTCACAGTGCTCAGGGTCCACTAAAAACATGAAAATAAGGAACTTCTCTCACACACACTACTATGGTTATTCTCTCAACATTTTAGGCAACAATTGCTTAATGAGGGTGGTTCAAACATGACTCAGTTTACAGGCTGAATTCCCCTGTTTAAGTTTTCATCAACTCCATACTAATTTAAGACAGTTTTGTGAAAAAAACATGTAAAAATGTAAGAATATTTGCAGGATAGCACCAAGAAAACTAATTAAATGTCTTGAAATGATCATCATGAGGCAAATAAACACTAAAATAACCAACAAATTATATTTTTTAGAACACACTGTTCTTCCCAACTTAAAATATCCATCAAAAAACAACGACGTACGTTGTTGCCGACTATCACGTACAGCACAATACCTCACAAAACACATTGATAAACACAAAACAGTAAAACTACCACACCAGCAGATCAGAGGACATCGTTACCTGTGGATGTTCCGGTCATAACAGTGAGTGCAGCCATGGACTTAGTACCAATGTAGTGGCTATTGAGCAGAAAGCGCGCCAGATCCTCCACGTTGTCAAACTGACGACTCAGGACCTTTTGGGCCCACTCGCACACCAGACCGCAGGCTGCAGATCGCATTTCATCTTCAGCGCTCGGAGACTGGCCTGACGCCTCCATCAGCTCGCACTACAGTCAGACAGATTCAGAGCGGAGCAGCAGGAACATGAGCACTGGAAAACTTGAAAAGAAGTCTATATCTGACTACATATAGTATATACTTTATATAAGTCTTCTAAAACGTAACTTACCCCATCACCAGATTTCTGCAGATCCAGGTTGGGTAAGGACGGCATGTGAACAAAAGCTTTCTTCCTTAACCCGCTATAACAGTATGTAAGCAGGAGTTAAGGTTTTTAAAACATGATCAGTCTCAGTACAGAAATGGTTATAATACGCTGGTGCTGGTCTTATGTTGAGTCCTGGCAAATCCTTTTGTGAAATTGTGTCTCTAATCTATCCTCTGCTAGTCTTTGCTTCAAGCGAGCAGTTCCCTGCTCAGAAGGTCTGCCAGAAATAGTAAATAAAAAGAAAAACTCACTCCAAAGCCAAACAGTTTTTCAGCTCCGTGGCATGGATTTCCAACTGTTGGCTTTGATAACCTGCCAGCAACAGTCTTTAGGCAAAAGTGGTTTATAGCTTTTCAAAGATGAACTTACCACAATACAACATGGTTTTAAACTGCCTCTAAAACCTCATCTTTTGCGAACATTTTCATTAATAACTATAAAAAATACAATGTTATGTAGTATTTAAACCTGACCTTTGCAAGAGGAATCACTTCATCACCTGACATGATTAACGTTGCTTCACCAATACTGGATTTTTAAGGCCGAAACAGATCTTTGGGGATATAAAAAAAAAAAAAAAAAAAAAACAGACAGCAAAATATTGGCCAAAAGCTTGATACAGATCCCTTTGATTTTTTTTTTTTTTTTTTTTTTTTTAAATCGTGACCAAGACACATGCTGAGCAGGACATTTTCAAAATCAACTCCTGAGTGCTCTCTGGTGGACAAACTATGTAACAGAGTCACTGTTTCTAAAAGACCTCAAACCTACTTTGGGCATTTCTGTGTCGCAATTTCTTGTTACTTATCAGCTGACACATACATAAAGATATATCTGCAATAAGCTAATATCAGCTGATACTGGCCTGGTCGATTTCTGAAGTCTAGCTCTAATGCTTTGTCATAAAAATGTACATTATTTTACGGGGTTAGATTTCTCACTGGGACATTCTTGATATATGTGCCTCTTCATCTGCATTATTCATATTAATTTTAGGCCCTGTTTACACCTGGCATTAACATCCGTCTCGGGTGATCCGATCTCAAGTGGACAGCTCTAAATACAGGTGTAAACGCATCCGAGACGCGTTGAGGACGGATTGAGATCCGATCACTCAGACCACATTCGGAGACCACATTCCCAGCTGGGCTGCATGTGGCCACATTCTTGATGAGATGAAGACAAAACACATCATCCACTGTTACGAGAGCAAAACCCAGAATTTACACTGTGAACAACACAGGTAATAAATCACCAGAGGTCTAGTAATTTGCTGTAAGCTTTGTGACCATGGAAACGGACAGTTAACTATCTTTTTGGCCAAGAAAAGTTGGCAACGGCTGAACTTTTATGATCACTGACCATCAATACGCAAACTGATTTACATGCATCCTGAACTTTGAAAACTTTGAAAAATAAGTGAAGTTATTGAATCCCATGTAAAGACTCCATTGTCTGTAGAGTTTTCTATTTGAAAGTAATAAACAAAAAATACATGAACAGAATTACTATGTTAACAGTTGCCAATTCTGGTAATGGTCAACTGGAATATTACAGGAAAGGTCCACAATTTTTCAAGTATGTCTTACAACAACAGTCAGGTGCCCAGAACATTGAAACAGGTTTTCCTCGCTGTAATCATTCCTCCTGTTCATAATGGCTATTAAAAGATTCCTTCATAATGCACTTGTAGTGTAAGAGATGGGAGATAAAATCCACAGTCCAAATTTTGTGGTTTTGTGCAAAAATGCATTTAAAAGATTATCTTAAGCTTATATGAGGCATCAGCAGTCTGACATCGTCAAATTAAGAGAATAATTTCCAAAATTATGGTCACATAATTCAACGTAATTCACTCTCTGCTCTTCCCCGGACAGCATTTCTCTGTTGAGCTGTGGTGGAACAATAGTAAACCACTAATTTGGACGGCTCAAGCTTCATTTAACCTTCAGATCAACATTTAAATACATTTTTGCATGAAAGGAGGACTGTGGATTTTGTCCCTGTCATTTACATAGAAAGTGCATTAGGAGGCATCGTTTAATGGTAAGTATGAAAAGGAGGAATGATTATGGCAAGAAAAACATGTTTTATTGTTCAGTCGGGCACCTGACTGTTGTTTTAAGACACAATTGAAAAAGTTTATAACATGTGCCACCAGTTTAGCTGATGACTAGAAACTTATTAAAACCTAACAGGGGAGTTTATTCCTTCGACTGACGTCTCTATTCCATGAAATTCATATGTAAAGTTATATAAGAGAATGTGGAGATGTTTATTATGGTTAACGGTACACAATGTCAAAGCAGCACAGATCCATGATCTGCCACATCGATGTAATCAAGAAACAGCATCAACCAAACTGCACGCAGACATCGAAGCAAAGACAAAATGAGACTTTGTTGAGAGGTTTGTCAGAATTAAAAGGATATTTGGATTTGCCCCTCATGCCCAGTCGACGTGCCTTCATGTTAGGAAAGACATTCTTCATGATCTTTCCGAAGTCTGCTGCACTCAGTGGATTGTAGCCTAGATTGTCACAATAGCTCCTGCAAAAGAAGAGAATCCTTCATAAGACTCTACGTTTAAGCACATATCAGTAGGTCACACTGGAATAAACAATGATGTCCCCTCTTTTGCTACCCTTCACCTGCCCTGGTGGCCCCCCCACACACTCACTTGTATTCATCATACACCTCTTGCTTTGGGAGGGAAGTCTCTGGGTGCTCTTCTAGGTGATTCCGTATCCAGTTGAATGCATACATCTGTTGAGTACGGCTTGACGACATGGAACTCTGATCACTGAGATGGAGCATGAGAGAAAAAAAAAGAAATCTGGTCACTGGGAATTGTCCTTGACTGGTACGCATCATTTCTTGTTAATACAGAAACTTTAATACCATAATCCAGGAGTGGAGGACCCCCTCTCATTCTCAGTCCAAATGGGCAGAATTGGGGGGTTGGGGTGATGAATAGATATGGGGAAACAAATGAAACACAGACAGCTAGGTATAGCAAAAATCTACATAGATCAGTGTTTTGCTTCATAATGATAATCAATCATACAGCTGAAATGAAAGAGTGATACTTTCACACGAGGCCAAAAAAACCACAACCCCCCGAAAAATATCACAAAGCAAAATAAAACAAAAGGCTTGAGAGTTGTAATTTAATTTTTTTTTTTTTTTTTTTTAGAAGCTATTAGCCGAAATTGTGTCTGTGAAGTAGCCAGTGGATCGTTTTTGACAAGCAATGAGACAACGGTGCCAAAAATGTAATGAGAGCCACAACAAAGCAGCCGTGTGTGCGAGACAAAAAAAACAAAAACGCCAAGGAGCAAAGTGGAAAACTTAAGTGTGTGTGTGTGTGTGTGTATGTGTGTGTGTGTGAGAAATAGACGAGGATCAATACCTTTTATCATTGCCACTGCTGGGACCAGAAGGCAACTTAAGGTAGAGGTAGAGTTTTTCGATGTCTGTAAACTTCTCAACATCTTGCTGTAAAAACAAAATATCAAAGACGACAAGGTCAAAAAAAAAAAAACCCCAATCATTCAAAACATAGTTAGTAAAAAATGCAGTCTGATAGCTTCAGGTTTTCATATTTTTCCCCAAACAGAAACAGAAGTCTCTTATCTCAGGTATAATTTTTTCATACGTTGAAAATTAAGGGAAACAAGTTCCGAATTTAGCGTCGATTTGAAAACACTACACAGGTATGACAGTCGCACATCTTACTATCAATTCCACTCCGACTGCTTTTCAATTGGTTTCTAAGAATGGATTCATCTCACCTCTTCCTTTTCTATTTGCCTCTTTGTTGCTAGGGGAACCGATACTTGAATGAATGAGGTGAGATCTGTCAGCCAATGAGCAGTGAATGAAAACGCTATTTACTACACTCCATTGCTACAAACAAGTACAGAGTGAATTACCTGTCTGAGTCCTTCTCTGCTCACACAGAGCCTTAATTAATTTACTTCTTTTGCACAATCCATTTGAATCCTATTTTAGCCTTTACATTTGACATTAGCATGTATCCTGGTTGATTTTTTATTTTTACATTGTTAGATTTATATTTATAAGCTAATCAAGCACCACCATACAGATGTTTATTGCAGCTTCCGTTTCATAAACAACGGCATTACAAAACAGACGTAACATTTAAATTCTAGTATCTAAGGCCATAATATTGTACCATTAAATGCAGTTTGAGTTGCTCCTGTGCCTACTGACTGTGCAAGATTTACATTTGAGATCAACATTTTTTTAATTTATTTTTTTAATGTATTTTTTTAACACAATTTGTCAATTGTGATATTTTTTCCACACTGGTTATACTGTGGTAATATGTCTGCTTGTATAAGTACACCATTGGTTTATAGTAATATTGAATTTACAGGATTTGTGTAACAATGTGAACATATCTTGATTTGTTAGATATTTAATTCAGTGATTGACCCAAAAACAAACATTTTAATCTGGTTATTTTAGCTATAAATGGTTTCTCATTTGAATTTCTAGAAAATGTTCATTGTTGTTGTATAAAATGACATATATGGGCATAGACTGTATCCATATCACTCACCCCTGTATATTACTATTGCTGGTATAATATTTTGTCTTCTTACCTATACATGATAAGTACATTATTGTAGAGCCGAGTTTTAATCATATTTAAGCCACCATCCATATTTAGACACAATCCAGATGTGACAGATGTAAAGGAGGTCTTTTAGACAATTTTAAGTTTATACTTGAATATACTCTTTTAACAAAGCATGTAAGCATCCAGTTTGTGTGCGACTATGTCCACATGTAAGCATCAGAGCTGCCTTACAGTGGATATTTTTCCAGGACTCATCATCAAAGGGACTAAACCTGCCTCCCTAAATCTGCCAACAAAATACTGACATTAATAGACTGTATTTTTTTTTTTATAGGCGACAAAAAAAAAAAAAAAAAAAATAGACAAAGCGTTCTCATGTAGCTTTGATGTCACTGATGTGACTTTGTTGCTGCAAACAAGCTCAGCTCAGATAAAATAAAACCAAGTGTGTATTCACTCCGAAAAGAGACCTGATGTGAGGGAGCTTCACTCACTCACAGTAATTACAAATTAATTTACTCAATGGACTACATTAATTAATAAACACAGGGGCAAAGATATGTTACATTTAACACATGCCAGGTTGATATGTATAATGAATATAATGAAACCCTTCCACATAGTACATATTTCATTGTTATAATAGTAAAAACATATTTTTAATCTATTGTTGTAATGTAAATAACATGTAAGCATCAAATTTAAGTATTTTATAGGATCTCTGAGCCACTTCATCAGGCTCTAAGAATGAAATACACGACATTAAGATGCTGTTTACACTTGGTTTTAAAATGCATTTCAGTGATCTGAACACAAGTGGACAGTCGAGACACACTGCTGTTCACACCTGTGTCTATCATGCGTCTCCAAGGTGTCCAACTGACCAGTTGGCATTAGCGTATACACTACAAAAGCTATGTGGTCAAATGCGTACCGGGCCACTGTGGGAAATGGTTTGAGTGATCGGATCACAACGCGTCTTGGTGGTCGTTTACACTTGTATTTAGCGTTGTCCAACTGTGATCCGATCACCTGTGACGCATTTTAAAACCCAGTGTAAACAGGGTCAAAGATATTCGTTCTTCAAAAGCTACAGTAAGCTGCACACCTGTAGTCATGATCCAACAGACAACATTAATAACTGATTTGGCGTTGACATCGTGGATACTCACCAATATGCTGTCCACTTTTGATTGTACAGATTTGCTACAATAAGAAAGAGAGAAAAAGACAGAATGTAAATAAATATGACTTGAATTAAATAACATGCAGGATTTTCTTAACAAGGTTTGGTTTGATTTAGTTTGGGTCAAATTGATTTGCTTTGTCTGTTGCCATGTTTGTTTGTAATGAACAAAAAAATGACAAAAAGGACGTGACTACCAGAAAGAGTCAGGTCACATGAGGGCATCGATATTAATTATTATCTTCCATTGGCTTTTTAAAACATGGATTTCTTAATATCTTGAACCATAACCCACAAGTGTAGCAATGAAACAATTAATCAGATACTCGACCAACAGAAAATGAGTTGCACTATTTGTATAACGAGTGAATCATTGAAGTAATTTTCCAAGAAAAAAAAAAGCCAAACATTCACAGGTTCCAGCTTCTCAGATATGACGCAATTTGAGGATCAACATTCACTTTTTTCTTTTTAGAGATTAAATGATTCATTAAAAAAAAGAAAAAGAAAATAATCATTAATTTCAGCCCTGAACAACTGTAATGAAAACTAATAAGCATTATTCCAACAATGTCTATAACACTCGAATGAATTTAAAATGTCAGAAGTTTAATTTTTTTTATCACTGTGCTGTAAAACGTGATTGAAATCAAGAAAACATTTAGACATCATGATATACAGTGACTGTGGAAAGTATTCCTTCACTTTTTGCACACTTAAATGTGTTACAGATATAATTCAAGATGGATATAATGTTCTTTTATGGCGATCAATAACCCATAATGACAAAGCGAAAAAAATAAAATCTCCAACACAAGTATTCAGTATTTTGGCAGCATTTACATCATCAAGTCCTAACATGTACGTCTGAACTGCCGTCTTCAAGTTTCTCCACAGATGTTTTTTGGGGGTTCAGGTCCAGGTTTCTGCCGGGTCATTCAAGGACATTTATCCCAAAGCCACTCCAGTGTTGTGGTGGCTGTATGTCGTGCTAGGAAGTGAACCTTCACCCTGGTCTGAGGTCGTGTGCTCTCTGGAGCAGGTTTTCTCCCCTCAATTCTGAGACGTACCCCCATATATGATGCTGCCACCAACGCCAAAGATTCACTGAAGGGATGGTACTGTGTTATCAGACATACAGCTTGGAGTTCAGGCCAAACAGTAACATTTTGTCTTATCAGATCATCTTTTTCCTCTTAAACTCCAGGTGTGCAGTCATATACCTTCAAAATCCGGCTATACACAGATGTGCGATCAATTGAATTTGTCACAGGTAAACTCCAATCAAGTTCTAGGCTGTGCCCGAATTCACTCCCTGGAGGGTACGTTGAGCAGTACATTGAGATTCTGGATACCAGTGACAGATATAGTGTCTAATATATACATATAGTGTCTAATATATGTATAGTGCTCTAATTTTTGTGAAATCAGTAAATTAGGATTGTTAACAGGAAGTGAAGAACATGCCACAGACACTATTATTTTCCTTCAATAGGCCTTTTTTCCACAGCAGATATTTTAACTTGTCATGGTAGGAAACGCACAGGTGTTACAAATAACATTAACGATTGTTCTGCTCCGTTCGAGTATCCCAGTAAGCTTTGACAGTGTGACGGTGTACCAGGACCCTTAAACTGAAGCAGCTAAATGGAATTTGTCCACCATTCATGTCACTATTTACACTTGTGCTTTTCTTGCTGTCAAACTGTGAAAAATGTCTATTGTGGGTTTTTTTTAGGGCACTATAGAATAGCCAGATTTTTCATTAAGAATACAGTAATAATAATAATATTAATGCATTTAATTTGTACTGCACTTTCCATTCGGATTGAATCTCAAAGTGCTACAGTGTTAAAAACATATACAACATAAAGAAAATAACAAGTGTTAAGATGACAAAGTAGTATACAGAGCACTGTGTAGAATATAGGAAATAATTTTGGACACAGCCCTGGAGATATCTCAAGGATAATCACAGCAGGTGCATCCTTTGATGCAGCTGAGACTAGCAAAGAGACTGAATACTTATGTAAATGAGATATTTCGTTTTTTGATTCTTAAAACATTTGCAAAAACCTCTAAAAGGTGTTTTCACTTTGCCATAACGTGTTATTCTGTGTAGGTTCATTGCAAAAAAAAAAAGAAAAGAAGGTAAATGTAACCCATTTTAAAAAGGCATCTTTAACACAGTTAAGTGTGCAAAAAGTGAAGGTATCTGAATATTTCCACATCAACAGTGTGTCATGATATGTAGGTAGATTACAGATAACAAAATGTCAGGTAGTTTAGTATATCTTAATCTCCTTTAACCACACTGATGAGAGATCACACTGAAATTGTCTGAATACTTTCTGAAGCCGCAGTAAGTAAAACATTTTCATTTTCATATCACCCACATCTTTCATTATAACCAGCAGTAAATCTGTGTGTGTGTGTGTGTGGAGCGAAGTTATTACAGTTACTCAAACTAAAGTCTAAAACAAGGTGTGAAAAAAATTTAAATAAAAAATGAAAACTAGACTTTTTAAAAAAAAACAAAAAAACAAAAACTTACTGAAACGACGTGTACTTAAAAAACTCATTAAAATACAATAAAAATTTACAGAAAATGATTTAGTTTTAATCTTTGTCAATTTGGTCAAATTTGTCAACGCAACTAGCGTGAGGAAGCCTTGTCGCAAGTTTATTGAGGCTGGGACGTCGACATGACTGTGAATCTACTGCCTTCACACGGCGTTGTGTTTGTAACACCTATACTGAACTTCCTCAATCCTGCCCCTGACAAATACCCCCCTTACTATAATAATACAAAAAACAACCTAAAACTAGGGCTGGGCGAAAAAATGGACAAAATCAAGTATCTATTTGATAATATTTTTGATCAAATACCTCAACATCAATACTGCAATATTGTAGGGATGACTATTGGTGCTTTCACATAATATTTACACAATGAGATTTTTGATAAATAATCATCGATAATGTGGATATAATAACTAAGTGGGTAAATGAAAATGATAGAAGAACTAGAACAGTCTGGTGAGTTCAGAAAATTACATCATTTTACTGTAATGAAGGCTTTTGAAACCAGGAAAAGAAAACACTTCTGTCATATTATGATATTACAATATCCAAAACCTATGATATCTAGTCACATATCACGATATCAATATAATATCGATATAATATTGATATATCGCCCAGCCCCACCTAAAACTAGTACTGAATCTAATAAAACTAAACTAAAATTAAACATTTTTTAACAATAAAGGCTAAACTGAAACGAGCAAACCCACTCTGGGGTCTTAACTGAATTGAAAACAAAAATTAAAACCGAAATAAAGATAAAAACTAACGAGAAACACATGACTATAATAATAACAATAATAATAACAATAATAAGGGTGTTGAGGAGCTGCCTGGTTTGACACCTGTCATCATGAGCATCAGCACCACCGGTGGATTGGGTGTCATCTATATAACATGGCCTCCTGTGGCTCGATGCTAATGATTGTAGCTGCTTGTGCTGCAAGTAGCGCGACGTTATCGTGTTATTAAGGCACAAACAGGACACCGGACAATGTGGTTTTCCTCTCTGCTGTCGCATTTCAGGTAAATATCCGCGTGTTGCTCTGCACTCTTTGTGCAGCACACTGCCTCCCTGCTAAGAGACGCTAATTATGAGGCTAGCGAAAAGGGACAGTGTGGCTGCTGGAGGACCGTTTCCATCCTTACCAAATTGAATTCTTGATTTTGAACTGTAACGCGTTGGCCTCGGGGCCCTGGAGTCCCGGCACCAGCGCTGGAAGAGAGCCTAATCCCGAGGCAGGCTTCTGACCAGGTTGTTGTTGATCATCAGCCATCACGATGGAGGGGTGGTGGGGGAGCTTTAACAAGTAGGCCTCATCCCCGGCTGTGCACTGCACCGGACCTACCGCTGCTGGAGCGGCTCAGTCAGCTAGGACAGCCCGCTGAATCCTCCACAGAGCATGGCTACGAACACTGTGAGCTGACCCGAAACACAAAAACACAAGGGGGAGAAAAAAAAAAAAAAAACACCCGGGCATACAAAAGGCATTTCGCAGAGGTCTCTCCGCTGCCGCAAATAGCACGCCTGCAGCAGCCAGCAGCAGCTACAGACGAGCTGCGTGCGTCAGGTTACACACAGGTAGCACGCACGGCCGGAAGTTCAGCAGAGGCTGCCTTCACAATAAAAAAGCATAAGCTTGTGTTTTTCTTCTTGTTCCTTCAGGTGGATGTTTGAGCGTCACTGTGCAGAATGGTGTATCTGCAGAATTTGACATTGTCTTAATACACTGAAAGATATACATGTATAAATGAAATACCTGGCTTGGAATAATAATATGTGTCTAACATGTTTTTTCCTCAAAAAACAAAAAAAGTACAGTAACCTCATTTAAAAAAATCCAGAATTGGCATGCCCTGGTAGCCTACTGGTTAAAACACATGACATATAACCGCAATTTCCCTGGTTTGAATCCGGCTGTGTGTCACTTTTTGCGTGTCACTCTCCACTACCCCCAAAATAAAAGGCATATTTCATCACAAGATGTCTCCTACTTCACCTTAAAGTCCATAATCAGTGTTTGTGCACTGGAGGCTTCAAGTTTCTGTATCATGTGTGTGTAAGTCGCATAATTCATGCCTCTTTAACTTAGATTTTCTTTAACATTGTGGATACTCACCAGTATGCTGTCAACTTGTACAGATTTGCTCCAACAAGAAGAAGAGCAAATGTCAAATGTGAATAAATATGACTTGGATTTAAAAAAACCTTTTTACATGCAGGAAGTCTGGTTTGATTTAGTTTGGTGAGCACAGAGAAACTTTCCACTCTTAGCAGATGAATGTGAAAACAGACGTTTAGTGTCAAACTCTGCACATATATCATTCTGCACAGTGAAGCTCAAACATCCAACTGTAAGAATAAGAAGAAAAACACATTTTTGAGTGGAGGGGGGCTTTAAAGGGTTGGTTCACAGTTTTCAAGTCTGTCTTAAAACAACAGTCAGGAGCCCAAATGAACACTGAAACATATTTTTCTTGCTGTAATAATTCCTCCCGTTCATACTGGAGCACTTAAAATGTAGGTATTTAAGGTATTTAAAAGTTGATTTGAAGATAATATGAGGCTTCAGCCGTCCAAATGACTCAAATCAATTCAATATCTTTCAAAGTAGAAGTCTTTTTAGTGCCAAATTCCCTCTTTTTGTTACGATCCTTCCACTGCAGCTGAACAGGAGTACACTGTCAGTCGAGACACTTTCCATTCAGAAATCCACTAACTCGGACTGCTGACACCTCATATTATCTTCAGATGAACTTACATTTTTGCTCAAAACCAGGACATAAGATTTAGTCTGCCATCACTTACAATGTAAACACAGTTGGAGGGGATCTTTTAATGGTCAGTATGAACAAGAGGAATGATTACAGCAAGAAAAACATGTTTCTATGTTCATTTGGGCACCTGACTGTTGTTTTAAGGCAGACTTGGATGAAATAGAGTATAATACTATGGTAGAAAATATACATACTGATGTGGTGGCCTTGTGAACAGTATATATAGAGATATAAAGTCTATCAGTGCAGAAGTAAAGTGTTCAGTGAGCTTGAGAGCTCGACAGTCTTGTGGGATGAAGCTGTCTCTGAGCCTGGTGGTCCATCAGTCGCCTCTCTGATGGTGTTGCTTCGTGGATCAGAATCTAACCATCTAAAGTGCCTTAAAAACCTTTACACAATGCTGCACATTCATCTTTGTCCTGTTATTTTCTATCATTGGTTGTAGCTTTTTAGTGTGAAAACGTTGACCGGACATGAGTCTTTGATTGAGGCTCACTTGACGCTGATTGGTTCGCTGTAGTTCCGCTGTCAGCCGGCGGCGGCGCTGCTGCAGGAAGCTGTTTGATCAGATAGTGACAATGACGGGTAAACAGCCAGGATGATATCACCTCACCATATAAACCGGTCATTTACCAGCGCGCGTATTGATCCCCATAAATACCAATATGCTTTTTTTATTTATTTTTTTGTTAATCGAATGATTATGTGATCAGACTTTCGGTGAGAAAATGCTGAAACACCAGCAGAGGCCACACAGACAGATTGTCTCAAGATTTTCTTTGCTCATCACACAGTTTACTATTTTTTCCTTCGGCTGTAATCTGAGACATAGTTGGCGGAGAGAAAAATAACCAGAGAGAGAGAGATGAATTGAATTGAGACTGTCTGCACCAGATATAAATATAACCTCCCATTATGTCACATCACATGCTATAAATCACATTTATTGCACACATGTCGGGATATATTTGATTATCATGGATATTATGAGCTACAAATAATTTTAAAAAATGACCCAAAGATCCTTCTGCGTGAAAATATTCGTGTAAAAAATGAAGTCACCAGGTCAAGAAAAACAAGACCTAAATAAATAATTTGATCTTGACTTATTTTATACTGCCATCTGTTGATGGAAACAGGTAAAGTTACTCCACTGCTCCACTGACACCATGGTCATGAAACATAATGCAAGACAGCAATAGACTCGCAGACATGGAAATAGCATGCATGCAGCAGTATACAGTAACTTGTCTGTCTTTAAACCACTTGTCTTTGGTTGCTCAGCTTAAACCTTTAAGTGTGTAGAGTGTGTTTGTGTGTAGTGTGAGACCCTGCAGGTCAGACATCAGGGTCTACTTAGACCTACTTAAAACTGCAGACTACCGGTTGGTTTCCTTATCTATGTTAAGAACTGAGTGCGTAAGTGCTGACATGTCTCTGCAGGAGGCTAAGGAGAACAGGTTCAGTTGTGACACCCTCCAATCAGAAACAGGTTTAAGTCACTCAGCTACCTTATACTCACCAGCATGACCTGCTCGCACCTCAAGAAGAAACCACACATTGTTCTTTATGAATGTTTCTCAATGTTTAAAACCCAGTTTGTTTTGCATTGGTGTGTCAAGCAACTGTGATCTGATCATGGTAAAGCTTTAAAATGTGTTTTCAATAATTTGACCTTATAATCTTATACAGTGCAATAAGATAAATATGAGGACTTTAATGGACTGTAGCAGAAAGATGACAAGAAACAAGGGAGAGAAACATGTGACAAAAGTCCCTGGACAGGTTTGAACCAGTTCATAATCAGCATCTCCAGGTGTCCCATGAAGCCACATGATTGATAAAGTTGGTAAAGTTTCTGAAAAGTATTAACAATTGAGCACTTTCTGACTAACATCGTCCCTAATGTTCAGAAATTAGATCAATAAATTCTATTCTCAAAACGATGACTTAGTCCATTGAAAAGTGGGTTAGAAAAAGGTCCAATTTTATTTGGCGCTAATCGTGCTGTGGAAACCTGACTTTATTTTCAGGTGATAATTGTTCGATTGGTTGTGAGTGTTTTCATACTTACTGGATATAAATAATACACATATTATTGTACCACAGTAAATATATTATTCCCGGAGTCAGTATTTAAATGCCAGTATCACCATTAAGAAGCAAACTGAGGGGGTTTGATAAAGAAAGGCAGCAGCATATTAATGACAAAGACGCTGGAGTTTAGGTTTTGGTGTTGTGGTCACACACTTTCCCTGACAGTTATGCATTTTAGGAGAAAGGGTTTGACTAGGAGAACTTTTCACTTTTTTTTTTTTTTTTTTTTTACATACCCCGAATTCTGTATTGAACCAACTTCAGATGATTAGCTTTTGAAAATGAAATGAACAAGCTGAAATTTCACTGGTTGCTTATTTTATAAAAGGTATATGAGGTATTAATCACAGCAGTACATACAGTAAATGTAGCTGTGTTGATGTTTGTCTGATCTTTGACAACAGTAAAGTGCTTTGGGAGCATCATAAACAAATAATGAGTCATGTAGTGCAGCTATGAGCTGATTGTGCACGAAAAAGGCCCAAACCTCACAGTTAGTGAACACATGACGAGGGAGCCATGCGAGGTGAGACACGAGGTCAGCATGGAGCAACAATGGAGCAAAAGATTCATATTATATATGTCATGTTTTATATATTTTATATTCTACTCTTCCTGTTTAGCTTGTGTGCAGAACATGCAGCATTTTGTAGGTGAGTTTAGCGACATTCAAATAAAACATTAATCCATAATTCATTCAATACATACCAAAAGCTAATAAACTGATAAATATGATTTGCTCAGGCCTGTTTAGCTTTTGTGTTTCGTTTTCACACCTTAAAGCCATAAATTGGAGTAAAATAGAAGTCCTGTGATGTAAAGTTATACAGTTAGATTATTCATTCATTAAGGTGTGTGGAGATGTTAGTGGGTATTTTGGGAATGATCTCTCAAATTGTAAAATATTTGCTCATATGTATAGACTGATACATGCATATAGTTGAATTATGATGATGATTTCCATAACGCATCACACACATCCATCAAACCTTGTCATTTGCTGACTTGTTAACAACACCGGAGGTGTGGAGCAGTGACACTTCGTCTAAATCTCAAGAAAATGTTGTTTCCTTGTTAGTCATTGTTTTCTCACTCTATTTCTGACCTTCGGTTGCTGGCTATTCTGGACTGATTTATTTTACTGTCAATCTCCTGTCACTTCTGATTTGGGTTGGAAGGTTTCATCTCAGCAGTCTTTGCCCTTGCTCATTCCTCCAAATGTTAAGATTTACACAACACTCCTCCTCCACCAAAGTTGCTGCCATTTTTGTGGTCATATCATATGATGGTAACAATATCTGCTCAGTGTAGATGACTTCTGATACAGTTGTCTGCCTGCATGATTTGATTTAGGATTTTATAAATAATCTTGCTTTTTAGAGAAAAACTATAATACAGCGTACATTGAACACTTAAATAAATAAATAATAATAAATGATAGTGAGATATATAAAGACAAAGACCATCTGGTGCACTGTAGCTTTTGTTGTATGTTGTAGCTTAAAGTGTAGCAGATACACTGAATTTTATTGCCTTAAAGACTCATTTTGTTTGTTTGAGTTTTGATTTCATGGGACGTTTTTTCTGGAAATCAAGCAGGTCAAACGTTATGCTGGCATTGACCTAAAGCCACCTGTCCTCTTCTTGTATTGTAGGTGCTGGCGAATGTGGGACAGCGAGGTCACCGGTGGTGCAGAGGTCGGTGAGTCTGGCTCTCACGTGCACTCCATGGCTGCTCCAATCCTCTTACAACCCCCACTTCTTAAAGCACTCATGCCAGACTATAAGATCAGCTTGCTGTGTCCAGGTCTTATCCCGAAGATACAGTAGATCCTCAGCACAGAGTCACGCCAGCAGGTATCAAACACCACATCCAACCCATTTACCTCCGTACACATTTAGTAGGCCTGTTTGCCCTGAAGATGCCTTCACTGACATGTACTCTAGTGGGATTATTTACAGGTATTTCCTGTATGAATAGCTTTTAATTGCTTTATCATAAACAAAATCTACTGGTCTTGAAATTTAAAACATGCCAATGTAAATTTTTTACAGGGGTCAGGATTGGTAAATCCAGACATAATCCCATCACAGTGACATCATACGGTTAATACACAGTATAAACCAAGCTATTTTTATCTGTACTACTGTTGATGGTAACCTACTTCTAATTTAAGTACACGAGTGCTCATCCAAGAAATTTGTTGTTCAAATGGACAGAAAAGTAACTCGTGCAACAATATGTGGATTAATAAAATAAGTAATAAGTAATAAGTGGATTAATCAATTGACAGAAAATTAATTGCCAACTATTTTGATAATGTTTTCATTGTTTCAGTAATTTTTAAGCAAAAAAATGTCAAACATTTCACAGTTCCAGCTGTTATGTTGATTTTTCTCCATTGTGTATGATAGAAAACAGAATATCTTTGTGTTTTTTGACAATTTTTTGGACAAAACAATCAACATAATTGGCATTTTTGCACAATTTTCGGACATTTTATAATCAAGAAAATTATCAGCAGATGAATCAATAATAGAAAGTAATTGCAACCGTTAGAGGAACCAAGTTTTGTAAAAGCTAAAACCTTAACATTTAGATGATGTCAAACATTGTGAGAGGAAAAAGTCATTTTATCCCTCAAATGCTTCTATTAAATACAAGAAATAATACACTCTTCAGGCCAAAATGTATTGGTACGCTTGTCTACTTTTTCTCCTGGTTTATCAGTTCAGTACCAGGGTGAAATATGGGAGTCCCTGGCTTTTACGTCACTTACACAACCTATCTCAGGCCAGGCCGTTATTGCAGATTTTATACAGCGTTTTTTTTTTTTTTTTCCCTTCTTTTTCTTGGCGTCCTGAGGAAGAGCGGATGGGAAATTCTGATGTCATCAACCTTGGCACAGCGGGACAGAGGAGCATGCAGACCCTCAGGGTGCCACGATTGGTGCCCATGTGTTTGTGCCCCGTAGATGGTGAAATAGATGGTGTGGTGCTGCCCGCCTGCGCTGCACCTGCGTCTCAGCATGCTGATTGATCAGTTTGGTCATGTGGAATGTCACCATCTGCTCCCCAGTCCCACTCACCCCTTCTTGTGTGAATGCCAATCACTGGCAGGAAGATAGTTATTTAAGCCATGTCAAATCAGGCGCATGACGAAGAGCAATATGCCAACAACGCTTGAAATGTGTGTTGCAGGCGTAGTATGCACAACAGCATGTCGTACAGTAAAAGGACAACCATGACTTTAATCTCCAAAGAGGTATATTTTTCTTTTTTTCTTTCAGGTCACATCAATATTGTATTTTTCCTTTACATATTTTCAACCCCTTGCTAATATATTCATCAAAAATTGAATTTGATTACTGGGGACTGCAATGATGGCGTGATTGCGTGAATTAGTTTTGATCTATTTGCATGTAAAAGTCTTAATTTTCTCTTCTTTTCTTTCGAGCACGGCTCCTTATTTATTTCCCTTCCATCCCCTTCAGTTGCTCTTTTTTTGGCCTCTTAATGGCCAACGACGTATCAGGGGGCCATCAGGACTGACATTCTTCATTGTAGAGCGTCATAAACAATGACATTTCAACCATGGGAAAATAAAGATATGCAAATTTGAACTCATTAACATTTGCATTACCTGTTTGAATAATCGCACTCCTGACAAGACTGCAATTAACTAAGATTGATGCAAAGTTCAGGGTTAAGGGACAGTATATATTTGCTCTTGGATCATTTACCCAAGATGCATGTGTGTATGCGTGCTTAGTGTGTCAGATAGGAGAACTGAACTCTGTCAGTGGAAAAGGTCACTCAGTAGCTGCTGGTGTTCCTGGAATTATTTGTAAAAAGAAAAAAAAAATCCTTAATTTAGTTTTTTGCATTTTTGGTTTTTGAGAGCATTTTCTCATTATAACCTTTTTTAACTCAATGAAAAAAAACAATCTTAGGATGCTTTTTTCCCTGAAAAAGAGAGAGAGAAATAAAAATCTACAAATGATTGTTCTGATGAAGATGAAGAGACTGACCTCCTAACCCAGTTAACACTAGCGTGGATAGTCAGGATTAAACCCTGACTTTAAGGAAACTGTGCAGACGGCACAGTTCACCTTCAGAGCAGTTGATGTCTGCATTTTCAGTTTGTAGCTTCTTCCCACAATGAAAACTATAGTTAATAAACTATAGTTAATAAATAAATAGCAACAGTTCTCTTATTTTTGTAATGGATGGTCCTTTAAAAACCAAAAAAATGTGATTCCAAAAAAGATATAAACAAATACATAATGACAATATATAATAAGAGTAATACAGTTGGCAGCCACAGCAAACACTGAAATAAGAATAGATGTTATGGAAAGATTCCAGCGCATGCTCTGCCCCCTGTGGCTCGAGTACAAACACAGGCGGGTCAGTGAGACAATGTGTTCAACATAAAGACTTAGTGGGAATTATTTGATTGGATTCTTGTAATTTAAATGCCTTGCCAGGACAGTGCGCCACACTGCGGGTCTGTGCATCACGCCAACTGAGTGACTCTCCAATACTAGAGTCATGAGTCTGAGTGGTTCATTACATGCAGTAGGTCAGTGTAAGTTTCAACCAATCAGCCAAAGAGAAGAAGACAGGGGATTTTTACTTCACGCAGCAGGTCTGACTGTTAAACTGTTATTCATTAGCAGGTCAGACAGACTACTGTATAAATAACCTTTAACCCAGCCGCTGGAGTAGCTTTCCATGCCACACGTGCCTACAAAGTAAGACTTGGTTCTATTTGTAAATGTGGGTCAGACAGGGGTGTGGTATGCTCTGTTTACTGGAAACCTCTACCTGTCTAACAAGAGATAATCTTTATGCCGTCACTACTCCTCTCTGGTCCTCAGGAGGGCTTTCTGGGCTTGCTTGTCTATGATTTTACACTGATGATACAGGAATAGATACCTGATACCTGAGCAATAAAAATATACAGCCCACACTGATAGTGGCTCTCTTTGCTCTGGTGTGGTCAAGGTGAGAGCGTTTGGAGATGTGCGAGAGGGGAATTCCCTGATTAGTACGAGTGTCAGTTATTTTCATGATGACATTTTTGCAAAAGCAGGCTCCTTAACAGTCAACACACAGGAAACACTAAACACTACAACCAAACTGTGTTCATTTTCTTAATAGAATTCTCTCTAATAAAAAAAAAAGGATGCTCATAATATCCTGGACCAGGCATGAACTACAGTAATAGCATCAACCCTTGGCCACCCCTCCCTGCCGTCTGGAATGGTCCAGCCCTTATTTGCATAAGTTGTCTGCGGGTAGCTGCATGACCAGCAGGGGTAGGTTAGGGGAAGGAGTGCATGTGGACTATATACACATGAGTAGAGAGACGGACTGACGAGCTGTGTGTGGGCTGTATTGTGAGCCTGGAGTCTTGCACTGAACCAGACAGAGTTATGTACTGCGCTCATCCTGTCTCTGGAACAGGCAACAACTCATTGATGTATTGCTACAACATGAAACCAGTGAGTATATGTCTTATGTTTGTCTTATTTCATTTTCCAGAGGAGATATGACACTGTCACAGCGTGTTTGCTGCTGCTGCTGCTCAGATGTTCTGTTTGCTTGTTGACTTATGTAATTCATCAAGAGTTTCCAGCTTTATGTGTTCACAGTGGTTGAACAATGTGTTCTCTGACAGATATGTGATCCAAACATTTTCACTAGTAGGTAAATGCATTTACATGTGCAACCTGTGTTAAAGTTAGGAGTATTATCATTTAACATTGTCTTATTTGGATTTCCCTTTAGTGGGACACTTTTAGAGGTGGTGGGAAATATTTTTTACTCTGAAAAAGAACATTTATTTTTATGTGTGTTATGTTATGTGTGTGTGTGTGTGTGTGTGTGTGTGTGTGTGTGTGTGTGTGTGTGTGTGTGTGAATGAGAGGCAGAGGATAAGAGAGTTTTGAAGGTGTCATGTCTTTAGTTTGTACTGAATGTGTCACTGTCAACGCTTTAATGAGCTGTGTACATGTTTCCATCTCTTAACTTTTGGTTTATACAAGAACTGATGCTGATATGTGAAAAATGCTTCTGTAATCTGACCATTCGTCACTTGTTTGTTTGTTAAAGGGATCCCCATCAACTGCTGCATCTCAACTGCAATTTTTCATGGGATTTCACACATGAAGTCAACATTGTGTCAACCCAAATTACAACTCACCATGCATGACACCCGCAATAATGTTAGCATCCAGTTAGTTAACACTATAACGCCTCACTTGTGGTTTTTATGTTGTTTAAAATGCACCGGGGAGACTTGTGCTTCCTGTTGGCTGAGCACCATGTAGTCAAGCCTAGCAGCAGAAAACATCTTGACATGAAGCAGATTGCTGCTATTTCTATTTGATTTAACCCCGCTATGTTGGAGCAGTCCCTCCACCACTGCAGCCATTATCAAAGGCAGCTTTGATCTCTGTGAGACTAACCATATCCAGACATCGTGGATCACAGAGGCAGAAAATTGGTTGCATGTGGCTGGAGTTGGCCATGGTGGAGCACAGCATAGGCCCTGAATAGCAAGTTGATATTTCACTGATCTAGCATGATAAAGCTGTATGTTTTTACAGTGGAGGAAAATAGCTTACCTGTTTGTCCTTTGTGTGCAAGTTTATATGTTTTTGAGATTAAAATAACTTTGGAAATGTGTCTGATAGATTCACAAAAAAAGGATACTCACCCATAAATGATTCTTTCAAGTATATGGTAGTTTTTATTTTTAAATAGCATTCAAATTCTCTCTTATTTGTAGTCTTTTATTTGCTGAAAAAAAGTTTCTTATCATTTGTGATGCCATGATTGATGGTTCCTAAATCAATGCTATGCTAAAAGAGGATGCCATGGTGACGGCCCCTCTCCAGCGGGGGCCAGAGAGGGCGTGCTGGGGCGGGGGTGTGACCATTATTAACGGGTCGCCTGCTATGCTGATGGTAAGGAGGACAATTGGCTTTATCCTCCGCCATATGCTGCCCATGGCGGCTCAGACGGGCCCAGTGTCGGCAGGGGCTCCTCTGTTTGGCCTAGCCCACAATCACCATGGGACTCATGCCAGCCAGGGTCACGGCTGTGTGTGTGTGTGTGTGTGTGTGTGTGCTTAAGTGTGTATGTCTTTGTGTGTATGTGTGCTTATGTGAGTGTGCTTGCATGAGCATACTCAAGAGAGTCTTTAATAGCCTGCTTTACAGAACTTGTCGTCCGGGTAACTGACACCCCATTGATGCTGCGCAGGGAGGTTTATTTTCATTTCCTGGGGCACATCAAAGCAATCGAGGGAGGTGCAGGTGCAGCCCAGACCTCTTGGTGTGTTTGAGTGAGTGAGCATGTGTTGGTGTGTTTTGTGTGCATATGTGCACTTTGTAGGACTGCGCTTTACAATTATAAGAAAAAGAGCACATTAGGGGAAGGTACCTTTAGTTTAATTCTTAGATTTGTTTACTATTTACAATAAATCATCTCTCATACCAAATCTGACCTATTAGGTTGAGACGCAGTTCTGTGGTTTCTTTCTGAGGACAAAGCACGAGGAGGCCTGTTATTCAATTTTATTTAAGAGGGAATTGTATCCCAGTCTTCTGAAGCCAGCAGAACCTGATCATGATTAGGGCAGGGATTTCTCATGGTGAATGGTTCCTAAATCCGGATGAGGAGGTGCATGGATCTGCAGCTTATGGATTATCGCAATAGCTCTAAGTGTGCATCAGCGCTCTGCTTTGTTTTCATAATGCTGTTGCTTCAGCAGCTCGCGCTCACAGTATTCACGCGTTTGTGTCAGTAAGATCGGTTTGAGTGATACGTAGGGGAAGGAAAGTCATTGTTTGATGTACATTATTTTATAGTTGAACCTTATTTTCCAACAGGTTTATGGGCAGTCTCCCAGTAATGACGACATCAACCAGAACACATCCTCACACCCATCCAACAAGCCCCCCAGCAATGTGTTTGCAAGCACATTCTTTGGTAAGCTCAAACCATCCAAAATGAACATGATTATCTATGACCATGCAGACAGTCACTTTGATAAGAACAGTTTGTCTGCAAACCCCTTACTAGGGTGTTGCCCCAAGGACATTTACTACTATGAGTTTTATGGTATATCACAACAGTTATCAAGTTCAAGTTTAATCAAACAACCTCACCCTGTGAGCACACCAATAACCTTTGAAGCTTTGCCAGCTTAGATTTCTAAATGAACAATAATGAAATGTTCTGAACTCATGTCTCTCTCTGTTGGCCTTTTCTTAGTGTATGCTCAAGGTCCAGGGTTCAATTTATTCATCCATAAAATCATGTAAATTACAATTCTCCCAACTTAATCAAACAATTCTGATTACAGGACATAAGAAATAAACACCACACCATTTGAACACCAATAAAAATAGTAATAATTAAAAGAACAACAAAAAGAACTTTATTCCCCATTAAAAACTGTCACACTTGTGGGTGCTTTGAGCCAAATACTAATGTTAGCATGCTAACACATTCATAGTAACAATGCTAACATGCTAATGTTAAAGGACCAGTGTGTAAGATTTAGTGGCATTTAGTGGAACAGACTTGGCAGAAATGGAATATAATATTCGCAAATATGTTTTCATTAGTGTATAATCACCTGAAAATAAGAATCGTTGTGTTTTTGTTACCTTAGAGTGAGCCCTTTATATTTACATACGGAGCCCACCATGTTGTACCGCCATGTATCTACAGTAGCCCAGAACGGACAAACCAAACACTGGCTCTAGAGAGGGCCTTTCACGTTTTTCGTGAGTTTTTCGGCCACTGTAGATTCTCCTACATGCTTGGAGAGGGGAGGTGAAGTGTATTCATTTAGTTGCAATCTGCAACCTCACTGCTAGATGCCACTAAATCCTACACACTGGTCCTTTAAGCAGGCATAATGCTTACCTTGTAAACGAGGTTATCATGTTAGTATTTGCTAATTAGCACTTAGCACAAAGTACACATGAGGCTGATGGGAATGTGATTAGTAGTAGATTAGTATTTAGCCATAAACTGAAGTATTGGACAAGTTAAAAATGCGACCTGAAGATGGCGCTAGATGAAAAGTCACCAAAGTCATAGTTTTGGAAACGTACTTCTGTAATAAATTTTGTACTAATCTATTAAATAGTTGTTGAGATATTTCAGTCATGGGGGTAAAATAACCAATCAAACAACAGCATAAAAAAGTAGAAGTAATCTTAAATTAAAATTAGAGTTCATGTCTCATATTTAAAAACTGGGCACGTCCAATGATTCTCTGAGCTCAGATAAACATTTCCACATCATTTATATTAAGAAACAATACCACAGTGTTTCAGCAACATTGTCCAGCTTGTTCAGGTGATTATGAAGCTAATGTAGCTCTCAAAATGAAGATGAGGAAAAAACAGTGTTTGTAAACTGGTAAATATGAGCTTTAGTTCAACCAGAGAAATTGTTTCCATAGAGGCTGCTATAGAGCTTAATGGCTGGACTGGCTGCTTGAGATGCTGTTCCAGTGCAGACTATAACATACTGTTATCCATTTTAGAGGGAACGAGCAATTCACCCGACATCTGGAATGCTGTAAATGGGCTGAACCAGCAGGGCTATGAAGGTGCACTGGGAGCAGCCACAACCCACCAAACACAGCCGGGGAGCTACAGCAGCCTGCAGCCACCACACAGTCACCTGGTGAGATTTACCACCAGGACCTTAGAAGTTGACAACGTAGCACTTTTTTTTTTTTTCAAACCCCTGTGGATTTAACTGTATGTTTGTTTACTGCTCAGGACTACTCCCCACATTCAGTGATGGCTGCAGATATGAACCGAGGTCTCCCACCCATGTCCACTTTTCACCGCAACAACACAGCATCACACACTCCGTCGATCAACACGTCAGAGAACTCCACAGGTGAGGAAATGGATAAATATTCCTCACTGTTTATTTGAGCTGAATTTTATTTTTCTGCTCTTTACTGTTATATTTTATTGAAATGTTTTTTTTTTCTCAGTCTCAGGGAGCCAGAGAAATGTGTCAGGAGGTTCACAGACAGGTGATACCCTGGGAAAGGCTCTAGCCTCTGTAAGTATGCACAACCTCACTCCCATTAGACCAGCACATCTATGCTCTGTTATGTTCGAAAAGTCAAACCAGGGCATAAAACCAAGCCCTGAGAGCCCCAGAGGTATATTGCAAAAGGGAAATAGTTGTTCTTCCCTGCCAGTAACAGGCTAGTGCATATTAACAAAGGGCTACTCTCACGCTTCTGGACTTTTTATTGGCTGCTGACTAGTAAAATGACCAGAATTGATGTGTTTAGTTCAGATTACAAGCCCGTTCCAAAGGCTGTGGCAGCAGCTGTAAAACCCTACACAGAAATGACAAGTTGTGCCTTTAAAATGATCCATGCCTTAGTCCCACTCCTCCCCCTTCTCTCTCTCTCTCTCTCCATGTCTGCTGCTAGATTTATTCCCCCGATCACACCAGCAGCAGCTTCCCCTCCAGCTCGTCCACACCGGTCAGGTCTCCGTCCCCACTGCCGAATGCCGCTGAACCCACAGGTAAACTGGAGTAACAAGAGGACCTATAGGTGCTGCTCTGAGTGAAAAGATTTTTTTTTTGTGTATGTCAATCCCTTCATGGTCTATTTCTGTTGCTGTCTTATTCCTAGGTACTAACATGTGGCCCCGGAGTTCAGTACAGGCACCAGTCTCACCACATTATGAGTCTTCCCTCATATCACTGGTAAAGACCTCCCTGAAGTTTATTTTATTTATTATGTTATTTAGAGATAATGGATGGGTGGATGGATGGACATACAAAGAGATGATAGATTAAACTCATGATAGACAATGTAAAGGTTATAAAGACATGTAGAATATATTTAAATATTTACACCTCTCTCATATCTGTACTGTCAATATGACGCTACCACTAGCACACCACAAATCACCATTTAGCTCAGCATAAAGACGAGAAACACAAGAAAACAGCTAGCCTGTCAAAAGGAAATCAAAATCTGCCAACAAGCACCTCTAAATCTCACTAATTAACACGTTATACCCTGATTGTTTAATCTGTACAAAAAAAACATTACTAGTTGTGATTTTACAGGGTTTTATGTGCAGCACAATTTCTGGACGGGTGCAGGGACTTCCTGGAGTTTCCACTGGAAGTTCCTGTGCCAGACCAAAAAATAGAACCAGGCTAGCTACTTCCAGTTTTTATGCTAAGCTAAGCTAACCAGCTGGCTGTAATGTTATAGTTAATGTACATGTGTGGTATCGAGATTCTCATCTAACTCTCAGCAGCAAAACAAATTAGTGCATTTCCCAAAATGTCTATTATTTTATGAGTTTGAGAAAAAATGTGACCATAGATTGAACTTAGACTGTTTTTACAAAACTAAGCTCAAACAACTACAGTTTTGTTTTGTTTTTAAAAGAATGAAGTCTACGATTTGTAAAACATAAGATATTCATCTTGCTGAAAACTGTCTCAGGATTATCCTGAAGTCCAATAGAAACCTAACAATTCTAACTTTTTGTCTCTTGGTGTTTTCAGTCTCAGGTGGAGGACCGTCTGGACAGATTGGACGATGTGATCCACGTCTTAAGGAACCACGCTGTCGGCCCCACAGCCTGTCTGCCCTCTGACATCCACGGCCTGCTGAACCAGACCCACCACGGCCACCCAGGCTCCGCCAGCACTCTACCACTCACCTGTCACACTCCAGCCATGGTTAACAACCATTACTTTGAAGTATTTAAGGATAGGAAGGACAGGGCAGTGTGTGTGGAAATACCATGTTGTATGTGTGTGTGTGTGTGTCTGCTGGTATTCAGTTTCAGGAATTTTCCACTCGCTATGTCTGCATGTTTTCCTCATGTAAAGGTTGTTGTCCTTGAAATAGGAAACTGAGCACAATGGGAGAGAGTGGTGACGTGTCGGCCTTGTATGGAAAGCGTACAGTATGTGCAGACTCTAATTCCACCGTGGGGTGATGGGGGACGCCTGCATCGTGCACTCCCATTCCTGCATGTTTCCCTTTCAGCAGACCAGGGGATTTTAGCCCAGCTGGAGTGGAAGTATATGCAGGGGAAACGGGTTTTTAGTCTAATCCTTTGGGGGGAGGAGGGGTGGGGGGTATTAAATTCTATCACTTTTATTTTTCCAAATGATGTGTCGGTTAGAAGTGAATCATTCCTGAAGAGAATTAGGGGTATGTTTAGGGAGTATATAGTAGTTTTAAGGGAAGGATTAAGATGGTCTGAGATTAAATTAATTCTGTAGAGCGAGCGATCTACCCAGGGTGACGTCGGAAACCAGAGGGCAGATGTTGGTTATGTGATTTATTTGTTATTCGTTGATCTAAGAGTTGTATACTGTATGTGAGTAAGCTGGGCTCGCCGTCTTAGAAGATTTACGAAGCCACAGCATCATTTAACTTAAAGACTTCTTATATGCTGAAGGCTGAACTGTAGAGGTATGAACGCATGGATATTGCCCTTATCTCATCCTCTTCTTTGTGTGTCATAAAGGTTGAAGCTGTCACTATGAACAACAACCACCCAGCCTTCCAGAGCCGCACACAAAATGGCCACCCGTACCCGGTCAGACAGAGGGCCACGCTTCAGCCAATCCAGGCAGGAGGCAGAGGCAAGTCCATCACTGATTTTGTATATTTTGCCGACTTAATCTGAATTTACTTTATAGCTATGAACGATCAAGAGGTGTCACAATTCATAACTGTTGCAGCTTTAAAATGTTGTGTTATTTGTGCCCCCCCAACAGGAGGTTTGGGAGTTCAGGGTAATCTGGAGCTGAAGATGGAAAGCGTGGGGGAGAGAGACGAGATGATGCACACCAATCACAGCCACAGCTCTGACAGCCAGAGATCAGATGAGGAGAGCGAACACAAAACACAAGGAGAAAACAGCTCCAGGAACAGGTAAACACACTCACTGCTTTCATATTTTCATCTGACGAGAAAAAAAAAAAAAAAAATTCACCTTTTCAGGAAAAAAATATTTTGGTGTGTAAAACCAGCTGCTGAGTGTGACTGTCAAAGAAAAACTATATGAGACGCATTGTGCTGAATAAGCAGAATCAGGCCTTTGTGCTGAAACTTTCGTGGTGTGCATGATGATAAATAATCTACAAAAAACATTACTGAAGTAACATTTATAGGTAGTTTTTACAGAATCATGCACTTAAATATCAAATGCGATTATCAGTAGATTTCGAAATATAAGCCCCTCACTCAAAAGCAAGTAGTAGAGCCGTCTTGTGATTCAGTTTTACTCATTTAAAATACTGTCAAACCTCCTGCTGTGAAGGACAGCTGTGTCCAGGCAAGCCTATTTAGCTGTCTCATTTTTCTTCTTCATGTTGCATTAAGTTGCAGTGAATTAAATGAGGAAAGAAAGAGGAATAAGAACAGCTGCTCAGACATACAGTACATGGTAAACACATAAATGGTGGAAAGGTGCACTTACTGGTAGTGGGTTTATCAAAAAAAAAATCCTAAAACACAAGGAGACAGAAGCTCATTTGTATCCTACCAAAGTTAATTTTGTATTACTAAACATTTACCACTGTCCTCAAGTCCTCAGAAGCAAAATTTCCTGCACTTCTATTATTTGTGACAAAAAATGATAATTAATCAACAAAGATATAGATGGTTTTTCAGGTTTATAAACCTGGTTTATGAATATACAGTGTATATAGTGCGTCTTGATATACATCTCCAATGAACCTCACAGATGAGCCTGCATGTCCTGGTGTCTTTAGTCTCAGAGGTCACTTCAGGCCAAACCTCTTCATGACATCAGCTCTGATATCCGAGTGCATGTTTTCATAATGTCTAGTTGAGTGATACTGTTGCTGACATATATGGATGACCTGCAGCAATGATTTTTCTCGTGAACGTTTTTTTAACATATTTTTTTAACTAAAACTCGATGACACAATGATAGAAAGGAAAACAATTGTTAAAATGTAACACAAACTGCATTTCTTGACTATGAAGAGTTGTCTGTGTTAGAATAATAGTCGGGGGCTCGTACAGTATGAACTTTGAAGCAAGTTTTGGTTGCTGTAATCATTCCTCTGGTCAAGACTGAACATTAAAGATCCCCATGAAAAATATGCTTCTAATGTAAGTGATGGGGTACAAAATCCATGGTCCTTGTTCTGTGCAAAAATATAACATTATGCACAATTACAATATGAAAAAAACTCCATTACAAGTAAAAGTCCTGCATTCAAAATCTTACCTCTTACTAAGTAGACGTATAGAAGTAGAAAAATGTACTTAAACTATCAAAAGTAAAAGTGGGTTATGCAGAGAAATGGCCTCTGAGAATATTATAGTATTTTATATCATTATTATTCATTATTATTATGGATGCATTAAACTGTAAGTAGTGTTTTAGTGTTGTAGTTGGTTGGGTGGAGCTAATTTTATTTACTTTTTATGGTGTCGGAGACATTACAATATTTCATCCTGAAATGTAGTGAAGTGAAAATATGAAGTAGCACAAAACGTAAATACTCAAGTAAGTACAGTATTCAAGTACATCAAAATTCTACTTAAGTACAGTACTTAACCAAATGTACTTAGTTTCTTTTCACCACTCACTATTACAAATGGATATATATTTTGAAAGTTAGCTCTTACAGTAAAAACATAAGCTCTAAGGGGTTACTGATCAATTTATAAATGCGTGACTGAGTACATGAGCCTGCTGTAAATGTACCGTTTAAACCCTTTTCACAGAACTAATGAGAGTGTATCAGATGACCTCAGGAGACACAGTAACATGATATCAGCTCAGTGGCCAGCAGAGGGCATAGAAATCCACAGTATAACTCAACACAGTCCTCTTATATGTGTGTGTGATCCACTGAAGCTTTGACATGGATGAGCTTTAAAATCAATTTTTAAAAACAAATCTGGAATTTTAATAAATTCAGACAAAACATTTATGAGCATCCTCACCAATGTTTTCTCATACTTTGTTGATATTGAAGTATCCACGAGGATGAGGACCTGAGCCCGGAGCAGAAGGCCGAACGTGAGCGTGACAGGAGGATGGCCAACAACGCCCGGGAACGTCTGCGCGTGCGGGACATCAACGAGGCCTTTAAGGAGCTGGGTCACATGTGTCAGCTGCACCTGAAGAGCGAGAAGCCGCAGACCAAGCTGTTGGTGCTGCACCAGGCCGTGGCGGTGATCCTCAGCCTGGAGCAACAAGTCAGAGGTCAGTGCTGCAGGCTGAGCTGTGCAGGAGATGCTGCAGGTCAAATAAGAAAAAGAAGGAATGAAAAGGAATTATAGACTGTGACAATAAGATAGAGACCTTCAACTAGTGATTAAGAGCTAGAATATTTAGTTACAGAAACTTAAGTTTGGCCGACCTGGTCCAGAGAGAAATATTAACATCATATTTATTTATCTATGTTTTTATTTTTTCCTTTTATTTATTTATTTATTTATTTTGCAGAAGTTAAACCTACATTAATTGCTTTTTTTGCACTTGGGTGCAGCACAACAAGCCGTAACATACTATCACCAATATTATCACCAAGATTTTAGCTCACAGATGTCTATTTAACACAATAAGTAGACACTGAGCAATATTATCATTCATTTGGAGTCATGCTTGTGTCCATCTGATGAATGTAGGTCCAACATGTAGGCTCCTTCTAGCCCAGTCTTAGTTTCCTGTACTGTGTTCACCAGCTAGTCTCTTACTTTGACTCTGTGCTGTGTTGTGCAGGGCTGGTATGTCCAGTACAGTGGAGTTATTTTGTATAAAACGTTGACCTGCTGCAGCTGGAAACTGACGAGAGCAGTGAAAGTGAATCCAAACCAAACCAAAGCAATGAGCTGAAAGACTGAAAGAGGAACTTTTGAGCAAGATGATAATTCTCTGTGTTTTCTATCACTTTGTGTCACATTATTTACATGCAGTCATTTAATACGTTGCTATTATAAAAATGCATTTAGAGTTCTGAGTTTTACGACTTGTTGATGCATCAAAAAAAGACACTGTTGTGCACTTAATTCACCATGACAATAATTTGTAATATAGTTTAATAAGAGGATCTAAACTGTGATGTAAAAGTCAACAGCCAAAGCAGAATTCATGTGGTATTTTCCAACAATTATTGTAGAAATACAATAAGTGAGGCTCCAGTACAAAGCAGGGATGGAAATGACTTATATCCACGTTTCAGTTTCTTTATTTAGTCAGACGCTAACCCATTGTTTGTTAAATCCCACAGAGAGGAACCTGAACCCGAAGGCAGCGTGTCTGCGGCGGAGAGAGGAAGAGAAGGCGTCTGCTGTCATGACGGATCCACAGTCCATGCATCTAGCTTTCCATCCCGGTCTGACAGACCCAGCGAACCCCATGGGCCATCTCTGAGCATCTGATAATAACTACAAGTCCAAGTATTTAACAACTCCCATTTAACTCTATAGTTTGATATCAGTGAGGACTTTTATGTGTCCAAAATGAGATAGTAAATGACTTTCAGCAAACAGGAGAGTTTAAAAGTATTGTTAAAAATCTGTTGACAAAATATTGATGCTTCCAAATCATATATATTGACTGGTACACTTTTATTATGCTTCTTCATATTTGGAATGAACTCTCCAGAAATGAATTAATAATAACACATCTTCTTATTCAAAAAGTGTTATTTTGTCATGATCTCTGACATTTCTGTGTCTCTGATGTCCAGATGTTGAGCGAAGAGCATCCTATAGGAGCATCCAGCTGTTCAGGAAGTCCAGCGTTTCTTCTGAATTCGGACCAGAGCGGAGAGAGTCTGACCTCTCTGTTTGTAAAGTGTGATGCAGTTGAACAATCATCTCTTCTCTTCCCACACGGACTTCTAACTTTGTGCCTAAACTTACTCATAACAGACAAATGCATTGTAAGCTGCAGATGTTTTTTTTTTTTTATGTACATATTTTGTATATTTATTGATTATCTTTCTGTACTGAATGGATGAAAACCAGTCGTGGCAAAGTTGTCATCTGCAGTTTCATTTTTGGCAGAGCCAGATATATTTCTGACAGACTTTTACAGTGTATCACTATTTACCATGTACACTCGTGATTTCCACAGAGCTCAGAGGACTGACATTCCCGCATTTGTGTGTTCAGACTACGGATTTCATTTGTCGTGTGTGTGTGTGTGTGTGTGTGTGTGTGTGAGAGTGTGTTGTAGGAGTTTGACCATTCTATGAATGAACAGATCTCCAAGAATGTTCTTTAACGTGTGGGCATCATATACAATATATTGAAGCTGTCCTGTTATTTGTATATTTGTTACAGATTTGTGTTATAGCACTGTTAACAAGAAAACACTTCCTGAAACACTGGTGGACAGAACCAAACACTTCTCAGTCTTATTCCTTCTTCTTCTCAGTGTAATTATCGCTCTCCAGATGTAGTCGCAGCTCTCTAATGGTTCTTTGCATGTTTGAGTTTTTAATAGAACATTTCCTTTTTTTTCTAAGTTATGTAAGTTATCTTTTATACAAATATTGTGAATTTAATAATGTCCGTATTTGCTTTTGTTCACTCTGATTTTACAAAACCCTTTTTGTGCAGTTTTACTAGATGTAGCCACATTTCATGCTCCGAGCAATACGGTATTAACAGAATAATTGATGTCTTGTTTGCTTATCACTCTGCAGAACAAATACTGTAATAAATAATAATCACAAATAATCTGAAATACTCCTATCATAACGTGTACAGTATGTGTACAGTTTCAAGTAGCCTGCAGGCATGTGTCAAAATAATAACGTAGCAATAAATGTCTTTTTTTTTTTTTTTTTACAAATAATTTGAGTCTGTCTGTTATATGATTTATTATAGAAGATACAACACACACAAGCAGACACCTGCTGTTTATACAGTGTAGTGTAGAGCCAGTATGTGTCAATGATTTCATAGATAGATAGATGGATATATAGATAGAGTACAGTATACACACACTCAACAGTCTTATCAGAGAAGGCTTCATAAAGTTTGTGGTCTATTTACGGCCAGACTTCAGAAACCAGGCACCACACAAAGTTGCAGTCTGATGCAGAATTCACAAAACCTTGACCCCTGAAGGATGAAAAAAAGTATTGGATTAGTCACTTTTCATCATTTATCCCATATAAACATGGTTTTACATTGAGAGACCCACCAGAATCCTTAGTCATTGTTAATAATAACCCATTAATGTTTCATTAATAAAGACAAACCTTTCCTTCTTGGTTTTCCAATATTTCAAGATGAGAGTGTCTCGTTTAGGCTGAACTTTTAAACACCTGGATGAGGTCAAACATCTGCAATAGACTCTTTAAGTAAACATTTATTTGCAGCGTTTAACCCCCTTTATCCCTTTAAAGAACGGGTTCACAATTTGTCAAGTCTGTCAGGTGCCAAAAAGAACATTGAAACATGTTTTTCTTACCATAATCATTCCTCCTGTTTATACTGGCCATTAGAAGATCCCATTATGCACTTCTAATGTAAGTGATGGAGGCCAAAATCCACAAGCCTCCTTCTGTGCAAAAATGTATTTAAAAGTTTATCTGAAGCTCAGATGAAGCTTCAGTCGTCCAAATGAGTCAAATCAAATAGATATCTTTCAACATTACAGTCTTTTTAATGCCAAAGTCCCTCTTTTTGTTACTATACTTCCACTGCAGCTCAACGGGGAAACACAAAGAGGGAATCTGATGCTAAACAGACTGTAAATGTGGCAGATATTCACTTGATATGACTAACTCAGACTGATGAAGCCTCATGTAAGCTTCAGATAAACTATTTTGTAGACACATTGTGGATTTTATTTGTGTACATACATTGAAAGCACATTTGAAGAGGATCTTTTAATATCCAGTATGAACAAAAGGAAAGATTACAGCGAGGAGAAACTTCTTTCAGTGTTTATATGGACACCTGAGTGTTGTTTTAAGACACACTTGAAAAAATTGTGAACCTGTCCTTTAACAGGCTCCACATCCTGGTCACATGTCCCACTACAAACAGTTCAGGACTTAATGTGGAAAACTATCCGGATATCACAATTTAACAGATGGTCAAATCCAGTTACTACACAGGTTATCATGTTGAGTGTTGAGCAGTCGTCATGTGGTTTGAATATGTGACACAGAGCCGGCGGTGAACGCCTCTCTTAGCGGGACAGTGAGCTCCAGTTCGGGCGGAGGCAGGACAGTCTGGTCCGGAGGAGAAGGAGGAGAAGGAGGAGGAGGACTCTATTCAACTCTCACACTGGACACACAGCGGGTAAGTTTCACAGTTTAGACAGTGTTTCGATTTCTTTCTTAACTTATGTTGACTAAAAACAAAAATCACCATATTGCTGCTAGTAAGGCGTCTGTGAGGCGCAGCTCAGAGTGAGTTTAAAGCTCTTAATGCGTCTTTTTTCATCTTTTATTCTTCATCTGTCAGTATGACGCTCCAATTTACTACCGCGATATGCTACGTGATTGATGTTAGTTAATTTAATGTACCTGTACGTATTTTTTCAACTGTATGTAGTCTTTGTTCGATGTTTAAAGTATGAGACGAAGTGAAGTTTAGCAGGAAAACCGGATAAGCGCAGATCCGCAGCAAATAGTATATAAGTAAAGTAAAAAAATATATAATTACCTGTATGTGATGGACTGATAAACTCGTCTTTTACAAGTTTAAACAGGCGACTAAGTTCAAAAGAAAAATAATAAAAATCCCCCATAATATATGACCAAATGAGCTTTGACAAATATGTCACTTTCTAGCTGTAATTATAGGCTTTATTAAAGGTTAATAAATGATTTAGTAATGTTTAATAGAACAGTTATAAGCTATTACTAAGAAAAACATTCGAGTTGTCTGTAGAAAATCCTCCTCCAGCCAGTATGACACTTTCTTTGTAGTTTTAGCTAACTTAGCTCTTTCATTCCTCTGGAAATCCCCTTAAATGGACTTTATACAATTAGCCTACCTAACAATTTAATGTTTATAGTTATATGAAATAGTGTAGTTACAGCAAAATAAATGGATTTTGCTGGTCAAACAGTCCATTTTAGGGGACTTTCTGATTAATTTAAGAGTTAGCTAAAGGGACAAAGCAAGTTTAATGCTGGAGGAGGGTTTTTCCACAACCTGGCAACCCAAAAGTTGTTCTAATTAATAGTTTGCAGCTGATCTAGAGCTGCAACTACTAATCAAATAATCAATTAGTTGCCTGGTATTAAATTAATTGCCAACTATTTAGATAATCATTAATTGTTTTTAGTAATTTTTAAGAAAAAATGTACAAATTCTCTGCTTCCAGCTTCTCAAATGTGAATATTTTCTGGTTTCTTTAGTCCTCTATGACAGTATACTGAATATCTTCAACTTGTGGGTTGTTGTGGACAAAACAAGACATTTGAAGACGTCACCTTGGGCTCTGGGAAACAGTGATAGAGAATTTTCACCATTTTCTAATCAATTAATCAAGAAAATAATCGACAAGTTCATCAATAATGAAAATAATTAGCCTTAAACTCATCTACAAAACATTTGGGAATATATTTAGCCATTAGTTACAGCTTATAAACCCTTTTTAAAGGGCACTTTACTAGAAAGTGGTGCCAATATTTTTCTTAAACTTACTTGACTGAGTTGCATCAGTAGTGTTATTCATTAAAGTGAGCGTGCTCAGGATGATGCTCTTAAGAAGATGCCGTTTTCTCTGCAGCACAGCACCTCTTGTGTTCTTGTGCTTCAGCTTCACAGTAACATATCTGTTGACAAACATTTTCCTCGAGTGTTATACCATGAGGTGGGTGACGACACCTCGGGGACCTCGGCCAGTTGCAGTCGTCATGCAGTTGGCTCAGCTTTGGCTGTACAATAGTACCCTGTCATTAGCACACAGAAGGAGCTGTTTCCATTGCACAGCAATATCAGGCTCTTGTCAGCGTCCATTTATTCTGTCTTTATGTTCTCTGGCTGACTGAGTGCAGCTGTGTGAGGAGCTCCCTGGATGTGTGTCATTGTGTCCCATTGTGGCTCCAACCCTGCTCCAATGTTGTGTAAACAGCTTCCTCTGCTTGGCCAACCTGATGCATCAGTTTTGAGTTCACCTTCCCATGCAGGATGAGTCTCTGTCAGTGTCACGATTTTAACATAACTGTCTGTTTTTTCACTGGCTCAGGAGATCATCTGTTAATCCAGCACAGTCACGATGGAGTCTCACGGACTGAGTGGCTCTCCGGATGTCAGGATACAGAGGAGCTACATGCAGCAGCACAGCCCCAGAGGCAGCCAGGACAGCTTGTTTGGAGTCAGGGTGCAGGTTCAGGGGATAAAAGGTCAACCCTATGTGATTCTGAACAGTTCTGGCCAAGAGAGCCACAAAGACATATCTGTCATCACTCACCAGGCAGGGTATAAACCGGGCATGGTGAGGAGGTCTGCGGATGAAAGACACTCTCCTTCTGAGGCGCAGAGGACTGCAGCCTCCTCTGGGTTTCATTATCAGAAACACCCAGAGATTCTTAGACCTTATGACCCTGAAAATAATAACCTCAACCTTCTCTGTCCTTCACAAACAGCCTTAGTTGCTCGACATGGACAGCAACACACCGGCCCGCCTTCTGAAACAACTCAGACTGCCAACCCGACCAAAGCCAGGATCCCTCTGCCTGCTGAGGGCCCAGAGGGAGATCAGAGTGAGGCGCCCCAGGACAAAGCACCTCCCTCAGGTGGACAAATCCCTGCAAGGTCCCCAAACGCAGTGGACACAGAGTCCTTCTTATCTGTAGGGAAACTAATACATCAGTTCAACAGCAGCCAGCGGAGGGGAAGAGGCCCAAGGAACAGATTGGACCCAGAGCAGTGTCGAAGGTCACGTAGCGTGGACAGCGGCCGAATCTCAGACTCCTCATCCTCCTCCTCTTCTTCCAGCAGAGCCTCGTCTCTGAAGGGCACCAGAGTCGAGACCCCAGGTGGGATGTATCCACCCGGGTCAGCCAGGGCTCGGCTGCTCAGCGGTGAGGCCACTTTGACAGACAAGAGAGAGGAGAGCAAGCCCAGCGCTCTGCTCAAAGCACATAATGGAAGAGAGACGATGTCCCCAAAGACCCCAAAACTACTTCACAGAATGGAGAGATCGTCTGTCTCTGTATCATGTAGCGACCAAACTGATGGATCTGATCAGAGAGACACACAGGTAAAGAGGTTTGCTGTAGGATACGCTTGTAATTTTAAAGATTGTATTTATTTGCTGTATATTCTCTAACCAGGTCACTCCTGATCTTCTGAAAGGACAGCAAGAACTTTCAGCAGATCCAACCGAAGACACGACAAAACAAATACTGTTCACTTACCTCAAGGATGGGTAAGTCACCCTCAGTATTGACCACTTTTCGTCAAGATAACTTAAAGGATAAGGCTGGTGATATTCTGTGTTTTCCTTATTGTCACCAAATCACAGGAAAAGATCAAAGCCAACAGTAAATTGATCTTATTCATAAACAACAGTCTAACACAATTAAATCCTCTGTCCAAAAACTAAATTAACAAACTAAAAACACATCAGTAAGACACACTGTTACGTTCGGTGTGTTTCTATCTACCTGATGAACCAACTCAATTTTTGCAAAATGGTAGAGGATGAAAATGCACATTCATTCAAAATTTCTTTTCTGATATTCTGGAAATTTGGTTAAATTTTGCACTAAATTTGGATAGAAACCTTGCTACATGTCTCTTCATTATAATGAAAATGGACTCTGTAATTTATTTTGACTCAATCATACTCCACATACACCATCCTGGTGCCATTAATACACACTAGCATACCAAAAGTGTATTAATCCGCAGCTGAAAATAGTCCCTAATAAATGCACTATTTACTCCTGTTTGAATAACATTTCCTAGAAACTACAGTGCCCAGCTGTTTTAGGAGATTACTGAACCTTTTTTACACAACAAACTATATATTTGTGATTCATTTCTAAAGCTTCAGGTCTTCTGGATGAACCGATGGGCTAAATGCAGCAGTCATGGTAGGGAAGTTGGACAGTATTGAGATGTTTTGGTCTTTTCATGGTATTTGCTGACAGTAAGAAAAATATAGAATATCACCACCTTATCCTCTAATATATGAGCTTATATTTGCCCTTTCAGCTCAAGTTCCAACACTTGAAAAGTGCTCTTTTTTGAAAAAAATGAATATTCCATAACACCGTCTCTTATATATTTTACCTTATAGCCACCTTGTGATGATTAGCTTGTGGGTGTGATCATGTGGTGTAGTCAGATAAGGGGGTGCTGCTCCAGCTGTGTGTGCTCACACACGCAGCGGTCAGGAATGCAGAGCATGAACTTGTTTCCACTGATAAAATAACTTCTTCACATGGAATGTGTTTAAGATTCATCAGTGCCTATTTTGAAATGTGTGCTGAAGAAAAGACAATATTTTTTCAAAAACCTCTGGGTACTTGAGGCAGGTACAAGTTTACACCATTGTTAGTGTGTTTGTGAAATATTTTTCTTGCTGCTTCAGGACGACTGATGATGACTCCACCACTCAGAGGAAAGTCAACCTGCTGCTTGAAAGGATCAACAAGCTTAAATGGAAAACTGCTGTGAATCTGGAGGAGGAGAAAGTGAGTGGTGGGATGAGATGGTCGTCAGTGTTGATCGCTGTTCAACATAATCCACTGTTTTTGTCTGTAACTGCTAATGATACTGTGCTATTGGACGTCTCTTTTTCCAAACATGTAGGATAATGCAGCTGATGTGAGGCAGCTGCAGGAGAAACAGGCATCGCTGGAGAAAGAAGTGTCCCAGTTAAAGCAAAAACTGGAAACTGAGATGAAGGTGTAGTGCAGTCCTATCCTGCTGATTCCCTTTTAAACCACTCACATCTTATTCCTGTGATTGAGTATGTTTCTTTCTGTTGTTGTGTTGTGCAGAATGAAAAGACTCTGGCTAAGGCCTGCGAGAAGGCCAGGACAGAGAAGAAGAAACTGGAGGAAGAGTTGGTCAAAAGTCAGACGGAGCTCTGCAAACTCAGGGATAAACTGACTGAAGTTGAGGCAGAACTTCAGTCTACCAAAAAGGAGTAAGGGCGCGACTTCTTAGACAGTTTATAAAGAAAGAATGTAAAAATACACAAATTGTATGTGAGAGTTATGTGCTAATCAAATAAAGTTGGATGTTTTTCTTGGGTAACAAATGAAGCTGTTTTGAAATGCAGAGCTAAATACCAGGACGCACTTAAAGCCTAACCTACTTTCTTTAAATAAGCTTTCGCTCATAGTCTTAGGTCATTCAAGTGTACTCTGATGTATGATTGGATCTGATAAAGGTCATTTGACTGAAAACAGAGTCAAATACCATTTGGATCAAGTGAGCAGATATCATTTTATCTTATCTAGTCTCATCCTTTTAAAACTTTCAGGCAGGGTAAGCGGACATCTTCCCATGATATGAAATATAGAACTAAATTATGTCTGTCTTAACTGCATATTTTGTGTTTTTTTGTCTGATGTCAGTCTGACTCAGATGAAGGCAGAGAGAGAAAGATCTAAGACGGAGATGAAAGACCTTCAGCAGCAGCTCTCTGAGATGCACGATGAGCTGGACCAAGCCACGAAGGCAGAGGTGATAAATATGGAGAAAGAAGATCTTCTGAAGGTAAATGAAACCATTTGAACAAGATACACTTCACAAATCGACAGCAGATGGAAAGCTCCTGGTAGTGATGTATTTTGATGGATGTCTGTCTCAGGATGTGGCGCAGCTGCGTGCAGACTTTCAGGAGATGCTTCAGGTAAAGGAGGAGCAGGAGGATGTGCTGCACCGCCGGGAGAGGGAGCTCAGCGCCCTGAAGGGGGCGTTCAAAGAGGAGGTGGAGACCCATGATAAATACATTGCCGCTCTAAAGGACGAATATGAGCAGGAGCTTGAGAATCTTATCAGGGATTTAGAGAGGGCTAAAGAGGTAAAAACACAGATTCTACTGATTTCTGCTTATTTCCAAAAGCTAAAACATGCTTTATTTTGCCTCCTATGTGCATAATTTATTATTCCACCCTGTCTCTTAGAGCAACACTCTGCTGGGCCAAGAGAAGGTTGAGGCAGAAGAGGAGAGTGGTGCAGCTAAGGTGCAGCTGAAGGAGCTGGGTCAGGAGAAAGATCAGCTGAGAGGAAGGGTGCAGGAGCTCAACAACAAGGTGGATCAGCTGAACAAGGCCATCCAGGATTACAGAGCCACGGAGAGACAGCTGGAGCAGAAAGCCAAGCAGCTGGAGGTCGGGAAACATGAGCAAAATATCTGATTTACTTTTATTTTAGTCGTTTCTAGGTGTTTTGAATCAGATTTTGTTTAACTGATGTGATTTATTCTGACCTTTTCCTGTATATTCTTGTTTTTCCCTCAGAGGGAAAAGCAGCAGGTTGAGGAAATGTTGAAGGATGTGAGAAGGAATGAGGAGGAAATGTGTCAGTCCAACCAGTCGCTGCTCTCTCGCTTGGAGGATGTGCAGGTAAGAAAAAAAAAAAAGCTTGAAAGACATAAAGCGTATGATTGATATCTTTACATGAGATCATTGTTTGATCTTCTTTTTGTTTTCTTCTGTTAGGGCAAGTTGACCAAACTCAATCATGAGCACAGGGACCTGAAAGAGAAGCTCAAAGAGGAGCGGAAACAAATCGAAGAGCTGTGGAAGACAAAAACTGAACTAGAGGATGAGAGGACGCTGCAGGACAGGACTGTGGAGCAACTTCAGAGGAAGGTAAGGAACCAAAGGACTTAACCGACCCCATTATCTTATCAACAGCTGTCAGAAGAGGTTCTCTTCTCTCATTGTAAATACTTTGTGGTCAGATGAACAGCATCATGGAGGACTGCGAGGCGTCTACAGACATACTTCAGAACCAGGTCGACGAGGCCAGAGAAAAGAGTCAGAGGGAGTTGGCCGAACTGCGGAGACAGCTGCAGGAAAAGGGAGCAGAGCTGGAGAAATCCCGACAGGCAGCCAAAAATCTGCAGGAAGAGGTGTGGCACTCATTGTCTTACTGATTCATCAGTGTGGGGGTTCAACTCTATTAGTCACCAATGAAATAAAAGGAGTCATGCCCTTTGTTTCAGCATTTTTCTTCTAATTAGATTCTAAAAACAAACAAACAAAACAATTTTCCAAAACTCTTTTGTGTGACATTGAACAGAAACATAAAAGTCTCAAATGTGTAACCAGACTTGATTAATTCCGTGTTTGTGTGATAACGTCTGGCTGCCCGACAGCAGACTGCATTGCATGTTACCTTATCTCAGCGTGTGTGTGTTTATTCTGCGCTCCGCTCTCTGTTCAGCTGCTTCCTCTGGAGGAGGAGCTGCGTTGGTGTCGCAGGGAGCAGCAGGAGGCCCAGCTGAGGGGCCAGCAGCTAGAGCAGAGGCTGGAGGAGCTGGAGGAGAAGAACGCCACCACGGTGGAGGATCGAGAGCGGCAGGTCAAACTCATGGAGGTAAACGTCTCAGTGCAGAATGTAGAAAACAAATTATATATTGTGTCAACATAAACATTGATGAATCATGGGTTTAAGGTGAAAACAGATACAAAAATATTAAAAAAATACCCACATTTGACTTTCTTGTTCACAATTCTCCTTTTATCCTACATGGTCATGACAACATTTCGACCACAAGTTGTCTCTTTCAGGTCTGACTATCTTTTCTTTTTGCAGATTATTGTCAGTCAGCAGCAAAGATTTTATGATGTGCCTCCTGAAAACAGAAATAAGCCCTTTTTGTTTAACATAACAGCTATGACTGTCTCAACAAATGATATAAAATATCTCTGTGCACACAGTAGATCTAATCCTCTAGCTGCAGTTACAACATAAAAATCTTCCCAAAGTGGAGTTTCTATTTGTATATATATGTTTACTAAAAAGCTACCGTTAAAACCTGATGATCACAGGCAGCTCTCAATCAGAAACAGCATTCACTCGTTATACTTTAGTTTATCGCATATTTTTGGATTGTTTATTTGTTGGGATGCCAGTATTTGCACTCACTTGTTCCTGTGAACTATGAGGGTGTTGAAAAGAACCATGGCAACAACATCTCACAGCTCAGCACTGTTTGTCTTGCTGATGACAAAACATTACACAGTGACACCAGCGTGCACACTGTTGACACTGCGTATCGACTGAGGAAGCTCGTGTTTACTGTAAAAGTTATCAGACCTGTCTGGGCGTTCTCAGGAAACTTCTTTCTCCCCCTTTCCAGTGACTAAAACAGGAACATCCATTCAACAATAAACAACCAAAAGTGTTTAATTATCACATGTTTTGCAAATGCAGTTATCTGTATCTTAGTCATTATTTTCCCACACAATTCCCACAGTATTCCCACTTTGAATATTACTAACATTACCCTGTTTGTTTTGTTCTAACCACACCCTCAAAGGATAGATCCACCATGTGCGCCGATGCAATATAAATTAACTTGATGATGTTTTTATACAATTCTTAATGCTATCCTCTTCCCCCAGGGGCGTATCAGTCAACTAGAAGAAGATCTTCATGAGGAGCGCGGCAGTGCTGACCGCCTGATGGAACGATTAGACAAAACCAAAGAGCAGGCAGGTTTACTCCCTCATCCTGCATTTGACCTTTTTTTTCCTGCACAGATTATTTTCTATTTGCTAACAGTCATGAATTTCCCCCATCAGCGATAGAATTATGCCTCGTCTCAAGTTTGAACTGTCATCCCCTAGATCTGTTTTTATCACAAACAGATGTAGGGCCGAGTACTCAGATTTCCCATCAGAGGCTGAAAGCTGCTGATTGGTATGTCCAGAGAGGCTCGAGAAACAAGTTTTGTTTCTCAACGTTTCACTTTGTAACAGCCCTGAAATATGACTGAACCCTGCTGACTTCATATATGTTTCTTAATATCAGACGTCATCATGAGAACCTCAGCTCCTCAGTGTGCCTGTAAAGTAGGCCACTATTCATGAGAGCAAAGTGGTGCAGACTAATTGACACAAAACACTGATTTGAGTGCAGTGCAAAGACAAAAAAAACAGCTAACTATTGTGAGCAGCTATTCACACTCCCTTCACTGGGCCTCTGGATGTTATTAGAGAGGAGAGCCGTTAGATCTGATGCGGCGGCTCAGACCAGACAGCATTTCCTCTGGTTTTAGGAGTTAAGCGGTGCTTGTCAACACGTCCTGCCCTTTTTAATAAAGTACAGCCATGTTTTTAGTAAATATGGGAGGCTGTACGTATAAAGTGCAAGCCCATATTTAGCTTCATGTGAGAATTGGCATAAAGAATTTGTTTTAGTGGTTCGGTGCCCACATGTCATAGCCTTGTTAACTTATTAAAAATGTATGTTCTGAAGTGTATTATGACTGAACGGTATAACGGTTTCTGTGTCTGTTGGTCGTGTGTGACAGATGGATCAGATGAGGAACGAGCTGATGCAGGAGAGAGGAGTCAGACAGGACCTGGAGTGTGACAAGATGAGTCTGGAGAGACAGGTACTGATCCAGAGCAAAATGATTTTTTATATTTAAGGAGTCAACACATCAGGTAAATACAGATAAAAATAGTTTCACCGATGGAAAAGAAAATTAAATGGACTCTAAATATCTTTTAAGACACCATCTGCCACTTTGAGCTGATGTGTAATTTGGCAAACCAAATCTGCTGTTTCTGGCATCAAATTTACAGCACAAATAATCCATCATCAAAAAAAACCCCAAACTCAACAGGGTATCTTTAAGTTTTCCTCATAAATGACATTCTTCTGTTTCATTTCCTCTGTCAGAACAAAGACCTCAAGAGCAGAGTGACTCATCTGGAAGGATCACAAAGGACCAACCAGGATTCTCTCGTCTCCAAACTTAACATCCGCATCCAGGAACTCGAAGAAAGGTTGCAAGGAGAGGAAAGGTAAGCACCTCGCACATTAAAATGTGACCTTTTAACTCATCAACTTTATGATTTATAGTAAGTATAGAGGGTCTGTATTTGACAGTGTAGGATAACACTGAGAAGACACTTTGTGGATAATGGTTCCATCAGATACTTGATGGTTGCTGTCGGGCGGTGAACCCACTCATATCACTTTCCCTGTGGTTGTAAGAGTGAGAGTATCTCTGGTCCAAACATACCAGGAAGGTGTTGAGTTACAGGAAGCTGCCGCAGCAGCGATGTGATCTCTTGGTGCTTTTGCTCTCAGGGACAACAACAGCCTGCAACAAGCCAACCGCAAGCTGGAGCGCAAGGTGAAGGAGATGAAGATGCAGGCAGACGAGGAACACACCAACCTGCAGACCCAGAGAGATCAGGTAGACGTCTTTATTCATAAAGAAAAACAAACAAAAAAAGTACTCAAGAGCAGCAGACCTGACTCATAATTCAATATCTCACTTTTGTGAACTCTGCAGCTGACTCAGAGACTGAAGACGGCGAAGAGGCAGATGGATGAGGCGGAGGAGGAGATTGAGCGTCTGGAACACGCTAAAAAGAAGCTACAGAGAGAGCTGGACGAGCAGCTCGAGGCCAATGAGCAGATCCACAGCCAACTCAGCGCACTGCGGAACGAGATGAGGTGACCACACGCCTTCTGCCGCCGAGCCTCTGTGTTACATTAATTCATGAAAATCACATGTCGTTCTTCAGCTGTGGTCATTTTTATTTTTTCATTCACAGGCGTAAGAAGAAATCGACTCCTCTCATTAAGGTTGTGGAGGATGATGTGAAAGACTTGGATGATTTTGGCTCTGATTAACTGGACTGATGTGTGATAAAATAATTCAACAGGACTTTCGGAGGAGACGCTGAACTTATTTTCAAGAGTGGTTGTTTTAATATTTCAACATAATTTCATTAACAACTCAGGTGTGTTTGTATCTTTTTCTCAGTTGTGCTTAGCATGGCACCGTGCCAAGGCTGACCTCTAGTGGCAATATTTATAACTACATTATCTGACAGACTTGTTTGACAGAGCAATTCTGACTTATTTCTCAAATTAATGTCTTTGTTAAGTTATTCTTTTGTGGTGTGTGTTAATATTGTGCAAACTGCAAATCTCATGACTAATAAATAAATGTACTCAAATGCTTTTCCAACATTCACTGATGTTCATGGAGCTCCAGAAACCCTTAAAACTGAAATAAATCTGGCTAGATGTTGTTTCTGTAAGTCTAAAGGCATTAGACTTACATTTAATGATGATACAAAACAAAACTCACCTGTCGATCGTTCTGCTGTGACACTTTGTGTTTTGACGAGGCTGAGGAGGAGTGTGATGGTTGTACAAATGGATCAATGGTCTGCGCTGAATGGCTGTGGTTGGGTAGAGGTGGGTATTTGACACGAGCGCTTTGACCAACTCCAGAGGTTTACACTGCTGGACATCTGGCAGTTTTAACAGCAGTTGGCACAGTGATACATGGAAATAAAACAGAAGAGAAGCATGAGGCAACACTGTGCTCTTAAACATGGAATACTTAAGGAATTCCTGGCAGAATTCCTTGGGACCTTCGTCTTGGTTGTGAGTAACATTTTGGATTTTATAATTGTGTTTTTTTTTTTAAAAACTGAGTTTGGACTTGGTAACAGTGCAAAAATATTTCTATATAGTGCACTCTACTTTTTTTTTTTGCTTTCTGATTGACCTCAGAATTTTTTTCTTTAAGTCTGTGATCTTGTTTATACGCTTATTTATTTGTATGTTGCTCTTCATCTGTATCCTCCTTCAGTCTGTCCCCTTTAAAAACAGATTTACTCGAATAGATGTGGTTGAAAACATGTTCTCTTCCTCTCTGTTTGTTAGTTGTTCGGCTGTGGCTCGGTCGCTCAAACTGTCCTCAGTCGAAACTCTCTGGGTGAGCCGCTCACCATCCACATTGGCTTCTCTGTAGGACTGATGATGGCTGCGTATGTGGCTGGTGGAGTGTCAGGTAAATGTGATTTCATGTCGTTATAAGCACTCACAAGGGCCAAACCATCCAACAAGTGCTCTGAAGTTAATGCATGTGCGACACAATTGCATGAATAATTGTTAATGTGTGTTGCTGAGATCGATTTCCCACTCTGTTGGATATTGGCATCTTGTCAAATCAACTGAAAAATATCACTTTTAATAGTATAGTTGTTAACAGTTTGTTGTTTGCATATTCAGCCTCACTGCTGCCAAATAATCTATTGTTTATCACTACAGACTCTAAAACGTAAAATAATCCATAGTTAATACATAAAAACCTTTGCCAGAATATATAAAACAGTGAGACACAGCTCTTTTGTTACGTATTATAATCTAAACATTAACAGTGTTACTCATGAGGTTTGCAGCCTGTAGTATTATAACTTTATGGCCTCCTGTTCAGCCATGTGCCACCTCCATGGCTCCGGTGTTAGCTGGATCGTGCCAGCTCTCTGTCCAGATTCAATGAGTGTGTACTGACCATTGATTTCTCAGTGCTAGAGCACAGCCAGCCTCTCTGGGGTCGTACATAACCCTGGGCACTAAATGTCCTGCAAACTCCATCGATCACAGGCTACGTTCATCTGTCTATGACAGTGACCAGACTCAGTCCAAACGACACTGCTCGCCTCATCTGAGCAGCAGCTACTCTCAATTCTACATCAAAAGGACCAAAATTGATTTCAGGAAGACAGATCACAGACACACAGCTTTCTAATGCTGTTTTATGAGTTAAAAAAAACTGGCAGGATGTGAGCACAGTTTGACTTAAAAAAGGAACAGAATAATGTTGATGGTTGAATTTCTAATATGCGACCATTATTCTGTCTCCTCGCTCTTAAACGTACATAACAAAACCCTGCACCGCCCCAGGGGCTGCTCCCCTTCTGCTGCCTCTCGTAAATGTGACGGCCTCGCTAATGATGGAGAGGATATCATGCCAGCCACCCCCACCCACTGCACCCCCTCCTTCACTCACTGCTTTGTCCTCTGTCCCAGGGGGCCATGTGAACCCTGCTGTGTCTCTGGCCATGGTGATTCTGGGCAAACTGAAGATTTGGAAGTTTCCTTTCTATGTGATCGCTCAGTTTCTTGGTGCTTTTGCCGGAGCTGCTGCAGTCTTTGGATTATATTATGGTGAATACACATACATATTAAACCATGACAGTTAGTATAAAATGACTCTTCTGTCCATCCATCTTCTGTGAAATCAACAGCACTGAATATGTCATCACTGAGCTGTCACAGTAAAAACATTTCAGCTACAGGTTCATCAATATGAGATACGAATAGATAAAAGCAATCTCTATGTGCACTTATCTATTTATTTGTCGTCCCCACAGATGCTTTCATGGACTTCACCAGTGGGATTCTGTCGGTGACGGGAATCAATGCAACAGGTCACATTTTTGCTTCCTACCCTGCGAGACACCTGTCAATTATCGGTGGCTTCGTCGATCAGGTGAGCTCCGGTCACCGTGACCCAAGTGACCTCTCCTCCATTATGCTCTGCCGCTCCCATTCAGGCTCTAAATACTGTGAAGTTTAGGAAATGTGCCTAATGAAAAATTGATTTCCCCACTTAGTCTGAGAAACATCCCCCTCTTTGCTTAGTTTTGGGTCTAATGACCCATTTCCTGGCATTCACTGGAAGGTCAAATCTATACTTAACACCATTTTCAGTCTGTGTAATCGGTGCAGCGATCCAAAAATAACACGACTAGCTGCTAAAACTGTTGAAAACCACATCAGGTGAACCACTGAGATAAGTCTAAATGTGCTAGTGGTAATGTTTCCTTTGTCGGTTCTGTGTAACTGGTGCTTGGAGGGAAATCTTAGCTGCGGTTGCACGCTGGTAGGTTGTAGTGCCAAAATAATTTTAGTTCAGAGGGATCATAGCAGTAAAAACACAGATTAGAATCCTTAGTACAACACTTCTGATAGTTTTAGCCAAATTACACAGTTGGAAGGAGTCATAAACTGAATGAATGAACTGGATATGGAACAAATATATTTTTAATGAACCGAACAGCCATTTATGAAAGGAGTGATGTTCTGCTCCTGCAGGTGGTGGGGACAGGTATGCTGGTCCTGTGTATCCTGGCTATCATCGATGGTGGAAACATTGGCGCTCCTAAAGGCGTGGAGCCGCTGGCCATTGGCCTGATCATCATGGCCATCGGTGTGTCCATGGGTCTGAACTGTGGCTATCCCCTGAACCCTGCCAGAGACCTGGGACCCCGACTGTTCACAGCTGTGGCAGGATGGGGGATGGAGGTCTTCAGGTAACTGTGCAGCAAACACAGATTAGGGATTTTTTTTTATGTCTGAGCATGATTAAGAAATTAACTGACTGCAGTAATATGCCAATAGATATGTTTATTTCAGTGTAGACAGATGAGGATTAATACATGTTTACATTACGTGGTTAATGGAAAAGCATATTTAGTGAGTTAATTGATGCATGCCTGACTAGAAATAAGATCCTTTTATTGGATCCGTTTATAGAAATTCAGAAAGTAAACTGGTTGCTGACATGAACAATAGTGTTATATAATGTCACATGCACTCGACAGATGCAGTCGATGCTTGTGAATGATCCAGTGATGGCACCTTTGACCTGCAGTAGCCTCTGATGCCAGCTGCTCAGAGGACTGCCAGCTCTGCATCTGACTTTTGCTTCTTCTCACAGTACTGCAGAATACTGGTGGTGGATCCCCGTGGCGGGTCCCATGGTGGGGGGCATGATCGCGGCCGTCATCTACTACCTGCTCATCGAGCTGCACCACCACCGCGATGAGCCCGAGAAGCCCCCTGAGGAGGAGGAGGAGGAGGAAGACGAGGAGGATGAGGACAGCAGTCTGAAGGACAAATATGAGATGATCACCATGAGCTAAAAAGAAAAAAAAAAGACATTAACCTCCAGGACTGACTTGTACATGGTCAGATTCAGCTGTTTTACTGTCAGTCAGATGAAGATGAACATCTGTAAAGGCAGTCTTCCTCTGTCAGTGTGCTCTCTTTGGCAAACCCGTCAATACAGTAGCAGGATAGGCAGTAGTTACTGATTGACTTCATGCTCTGCAGAGACAAGCTTTCTCAGCTCGCTGCTGACACCATTAGAACCTTCAAGGGTCAAAACACAAAGTCAAATTAATTAGTCTAACGCTTTAGATTTTAGATGGAAAAACTGCAGCTAGTTGCACAAAATAAGCAGTATGGACAGTATGTTTTTGTCTGCGCTGTGGGTAGAAATAAGGAAACTGGCAAAACATGGCAACATCCTTGAAAACACTGAACCCATCATCAGATTTCATACCGAACTGTCTCTTCTACACTTTTGTTTCATAAATACATGAAAATCTCAGTCCTGTGTGTGTTTCACATTATTATGACTGTTCACATATGTGTTGTAAATACTGTATTATAGATATTAGAGAAAAAAATACCCTTCATTTTGGTATACTCACTTGAAATTGACACCGGAGTAATAGTTTTACATGCATGTCAGTCTCCTTTAAGGTTTGCTCCTATTTTTCTTCAATGCTTGCATGTTATTGTTTGTATATTCATACAACACTGTATGTTTGTTTTTTAATTATTATTATTTTTCTTTAGCTAACCATAAGGAATTCTTCCTGATGTTCATTATTTGTACGTTTACTCAGTGTTGTTTTGTCTACATTAAATTTCTACAAATATCAATTTCCTAAGAGATATATTTTTACATCCAGGACTCATTTCACTCCGCCATCTATTGCATTTATCACTGCAACCTGCAGTTTGACATTTATAGAACTTAAAACACAGTAAGCTGAGTTTGTTGATGTAATTTTCCTCACAGCATGGACACGATTATTCTCATACATCCAGTCAGATACTGTGTTTGCTTTATTAGTCTATGTGGCAAAGCGAGAGAAGACAGTAACAGCAGACATGAATCTCTTCAGTTAACCTCACCGACAGACGAGTACATTTATTGTCTCAGATTTAACACATTCAACAATAGTTGGACTGCGACTGACAGAAGAGATGGATTATTTGTGTTTAGCTGTTGGGATTGCAAAGTATGATTATGCCTTAAAGTGTCATATACGAGCTTATCACTCTAGTTAATGTTCCTCTACATATCAACAATGATCTGAGATACACAGGACTTTAAACTCTACCAGAAACCTCAGGAGGTTACTCCACTCAGTCGAGGATGTCAAAGGAATCTGCTTACACATGGTTAATTAATAAGTTAACCTATTGTTAGTATAAGAGAGCCTTCCTGTCGTCCTGTGGAAGAAGTGTTCAGATCCTTAACGTATTAATACCATAGTGCACAAATAAGTCCCGCATTCAAAATGTACTTAAGTAAAAGTACCTACTTGTTGTCAGCCAAATGTATCTCAGTAAAAGTTCTTACTTAGCAAAATAATTCCATTCAGTGTGTTATATTATTATAGGTATTACATTATCAGATAATTATTACAAATGTATTAATATGTAACTAGTATTTTACTGTTGTAGTTGATCATTGGTGGAGGAAATTTGAACTACTTTACATACTGTTGGGCAGTTTAGTCTTTGACAAATCTTTATATTTTAGAGGGTGATTATATGTTTAGTGTATAAAATCTTTTTTGGAGGCATTTTATGTCTTTAATAACTAGCTGAGATGACAGGAAATGAGGGAGGAGAGAGATGGTGAATGACATGCAACAAAGGGCCCCAGCTGGACGTGAACTGGGGATGCTGCAGTTCATGGTTTTTACCTCAGCCCCTGAGCCACCAAGACACTTCTTGTGCATAAAATCTTAAAAGAGTACGACACCAGTTCAGCTTTGGTCTCCTTTAACACAGTCAGACTCATGATGGACAGTTTGAAAAAGAAAAGGATCAAAATCGATGCAGCAGAATCAGAGATATCGTCTTTTTTGTTCCACACATTCTTCTTCCTTGTTAAAACCCGGCACCTACATTACCAACAATGCAACATGACTCACTTGACTGTACAGATTTATGTGTGTCATGCTAGTGATACATCCATGGCAGCTACTGTCGCTTTGAGGAGCGAGCCACAGTAACCTCACTTCTTTCAAACTCCACACCTCCAGACTTTCTGCATTTTTAAAACTTGTAGTCTTCAACCCCAAATGATTTATCAGACTTTGTGCAGCTCCTTCTGGAGCCAGAAAGGCTTTATACAACTTTTTTACATATACAGTAGTACTCTCAAATACCTGTAATCAGACTTTGATGTGTAAAACCAGTGGAGTTCCCCTTTAATCTGCAAAGTAACTACTAACTATAGCTGTCAGATACAGGAAGTGGAGTAAAAAGGACAATATTTCCCACTGAAATGTAGTAAAGTGGAAGTAAAGTGATACATAAAATGTAAATAGTCAAGCAGAGTACAAGTACCCCCCTAAAAAATGTACTTAGTAACTTCCCCCCACAGGCTTTGGGTCAGCATGTGCCTGTGGCTGCAGGTAAACTCAACAAAGGCTCTGAGATGCCTTCAGAGACACATGAAACTCCATGAGAAGAAGTTCCAGGCAGACAACATGAATCCTCGCTTAAACATTCATGCCAACCAAGTTTCAGAAACAGAGCGAGGGTCAGTGACACCAGCAGACCAGACGATCTCCATCTGCTGAGCCAGCATGAAGTAGGAAACAGCAACAGTGTCGGATGAACTGTGGTGCGGTTCATCTGACACCAGCCTGAGGGTCAAAGTAGAGATCACATTATAGTTTGTGTCAGTTTGTCATGTATACAGTGCAGGACAGCATACAGAGGAAAATCACTTTGTACAGACTGAGCGGCTGCTCAATAACAACACATGTGCAGGTACATGTGATTCTCCCTTTACTGTCTCTCACCTACAGCAGCCGCTGAACGACGCATGACAACGTTACTGTGCTGATTCAGCCAGCTTTGAAGAAGAAGCACTGACAGACTGCTTAACATTCATCTGGAACAGTCCTCTGAGAACTGGGCGTATAAAAATGCATTTCTCCTTCTTTCTGTGAAATCACATGGACACATCAAATAAGTTCAATATGTGCCGTTTCTCCAAGTCAGCTGTTCTACATATCCAATCATTTAGATTCGGATCTGTGAACTCAAACTGTGTTTGAATAAAATAAGAGTTTTGATAGCAGTAGATGAGATTTTCCTCCAAATAGCAGCACACAACAGCAACGTCTTTCTTCCATGAGGAAAATATGGAGCTAAAGTTTTCATAACACAAACTGAATCTACAAAACTACATCTACTCAGACTGAAAGGAGGAGTGTTGAAAATCCACTAGTCATCATTTGATACTGGACACTGGAACTGGGAGGTATTTCTTTGCTGCCGGAGTATTTCCATTCTTTCTTGAGTCTGGGTGACACTCAACAGGCCCGTGCCACTTTTACAATCATGCTTTGTCACTGCGAGGAGAGACAAAAGGTGCTGCTTGCTTATCAGCTGTGACGTCGGCTCCTTGCACAGAGCTGACAGTGTGAATGTGTGATATTGAGCAGCACATTGTTTCCAGGCACAGGGTGGCATCAGTATGGAGAGAAGTGTGAGAAAAATGGGCGACAGTATCATTGATAACAAATGTAAACTGAAAAACAACTCGCCGCCTGCGCTATCCAGAAAATATTGAACCTAAACTCTTGTTGTGGGTGACTGCTCGTTCATGTCACAACCAGCGACTGCAGCTGAGGATCCGCATTGAAAATCGATAGAGGGCCACATTCCACTGCATGTGCAAATGCCTGCGCTCCAGGATCTGACATAGACTTCCCCCTGTGGTTGTTACATCATCAAACACACTCATGAGGAAAAAGTCATCGATAACACAGGGGAAGCTGTCATGTGATTGAGGAAAATAAAGGTGCTTTTCTTCTGTAAATTTTACTCAAATTAATATTACTGAGACTACACAACATTTGAAGTTAAAGTCATGATTGCTGAAATACTTTTCCGATGGAAACAGAGATGAGAGGCCTGCTGTGGCTCTGTGGTGCTGATGTTGGTGACTCACTGGCATCTGGTCCCAACACTTAACCCACAGCAGCTGCTCCCTCTGCTGCGGACGACCCCCTACTGCATTTAACAGAGTCAACAAAGTTCATAGGATCTTAGCACCACTGAGTTGAGTTGATTTCACCACAGTACGTGATAAATCTGAGAAAGTTTCAGAAAGGAAGCAAACATCAGATTTTTCTCATTCCTTTTTCTTATTGCTCAATCAGTCCATCTGCGTGTTATAGTGTTTATCCTCAGATCCCCTTTCTTAACCTTACAGGATGAAAAAAACAAGATGATATAAACCATGAACTGTGCAATCCTTAATATTAACATGTGGTGTCATGATTAATCATCTTGTAAAAAAGATCTTAAGACCCCAAACATACTGTATAATGCAACCAAAACAAGTTGTTAGACTCATTAGTGTGAGTTCAGTCGAATGAATCAGAGTTACACTTTCATGAAGTTGGTGAAAATAAAAAATAATAATAATAATAAAGAAAAAAAGAGTACAGAAAGACATCGACACATGCTGATCCATGGAAAATTAATTCACGAGGCAAGTTATTAGTCAAAAAAAACGCTTTAAAATTTATAGATATTGGCTATGTTGATGGTTGAAGAAGGTCTCACTTGCCTCAGTAAATCAATATTGTACAGATTTGAGTGTGTGGGTGCTTTTCCTATTTATTTTTTTTTTACACTGAATTTCAGTTCTTGCAGCTCCAATAAGCCTTTGTTTGTTGAAGCAGTGATATATTACAGAAACAGATTATATAAAAAAAGAACAGTCACAATCGATGCAGCAGACGTTCAGGTTACTTTACTCTCAGGTCGTAGCAGAGGTCAAGCTCCAAACAAATTAAACAGGATCCTACACTTCCCACAATTAAACTAAAAGCACTTAAATCGCCCATGTCTGTCAAACTCAACAGCCCATGTTTCTAATGCAGGATCTCTGTTAGACGTTTTAAATCTCAAACCCAATCCGAGATAACCTTAACGACATCTTCGGGGGTATTTTCTCAGATTTGACAAAGCTCCTTCAGAGCCACAGACGACTTTTCGCAGGCTGAACAGTTCTCTGATCTTCAGGTGTTAAATCGGCGGCTTCACCATTTGTACGACACCTCGGTGACTAAAAACGAGCAGAAAAAGCAGAAGCGAGCACACATGACAGACAGTAAACAGGGGTCTATTTTATTTTGAACGAGTCTTTTAATTAATGCATTTCAAGTACTCCAAAAATTACATCTCTTTGCACAATACAATTTGAAATTTTTTTTTTTTTTAGTAAAAATGTTCAAAGTGAACAAAAATTTCCGATACTGTATAAAACACAGTGAACATTAAAATCAGACAGTAGTATTACTTTTTAATCTTGTGTTCTTTCGGCCTACATCACCTACAACATTTCAACTCAATTGGGACATTTCAGTGCACGTTTATCTAAAAACTTTTACCAAGACTATGAAATTAAAAAGAAAGTAAAATTTACAGGCATTATTCTTCTGCTCTTCTACCCAAACCATGCCACAGGATAACGAAGACAAAAATGAGAATGTAACATTAACTCCATCACACTGAATTGTTTTTACCATTGATGATGGTGGAGAAAAAAGTATCATAAGCAAACTCCAGTTCAACTAGCACATATAAGAACATAAATAACTTAGAAGAGAGGAAAGTTTGTCACATATGAACATCTTTGAACAACTTACTCTGGAATTAGAATACAAAAAAATGAACAGATGTATCAAAATGTAATTTTCATTTTTCAAATGAAATGCAAATTTTTCGAAGTACTGTACAAGTTTACATGTAAAGTCTCCAGGCTTCGCAGGCGAGATCCAGCCTAGAAGATGAAATTTAAAAAGAGTTCCGCTTTGTACAGACATGAGAAGTTATAGCAACCGTCGACCTGCCTAATTCATCTGCCGCGTGAATTAATTGTTAGCTGTGAGACACATTTTTTTTTTTCATGGTCCCCTCCAGAGCACATGTGTGATTGTTTTTAACCATCAGGACAGTTTTGTAAGATATTAGTCGTGATTAGTATTGCATGCATTTAAAAAAAAAAACAACAAAAAAAAAACAAAAACAAAGCCAGGATAAAATAAAGTCAGAGCACAAAAAAAAAAAAAACAACTTTCAATACAACTACACAATATATAACGCAAAATCCTGTGCTTTATTGTTAATGTCACACTTTTCACCCACTTGCCAACACATTTTTTTTTCCTTTTTTTTTTTGTTTTTTTAGGTGAAATCATGGGATTTTGCATAATACACATCTTCTCTCAGTGTTATCACGTTATCATTTTCCAAAAAAGTCCCTCACTCTCTGCTGTAGTGAGGGAAGGAAGAAAAACACCTGAGGTCAAACAAAACAAAACAAAAAAACAATCACATCTCCTTCATTTCGTCCATCTGGAAACCTTACAGGTGCTTCCTGTATTCTATAAAACCTGTGAACAAATATCAGCTTTATAAAGTTTTAATGGCACGCTGATGTAAACTCACACTGAGGTCTGAACTCATGAGCTCTTAAGGGGATTCAGTCCATGATGAAATGTGACCAGGAGCAAAAACTGTAGGTGAGATTTTAGGAAGAAAAAAAAAAAAAATCAAAAAAAAAAAATCAAACAGCTGTTTGTCTCCTGTGAAACTAGTGAACACAGTACGGAGAGTGTTAGTGAACAGTGTGAAAATACTGCTGATCCTTCCATTTGTTTTAAGACTAAACATTAATAGCTGTCAAAGTAAATAGTGTTGAGCGACATACAAATATTACAGACCTTGGTCAATTAATAGTCACATTTAATAAATGTGTCTGCATGCCCACAAAAGTTCTTAGATTCGCTATCTGAAGAGTAATAGAATTATTTAATCTTTTTTTTTTTTTTGTACATCCACACTGGAGTCATTTTTAAAATTTATTTCCACACTTAAACTAACTTTGTAACATGATACACTCTCACTTCTAAACTACGCCACAGCAGCCTTCACTTTCCCTTGTCTTCATACTTGAACAGGTAGAATCATCATCAGCTTCGGTTAGTGGTTATTCATTCTTCATTATCAAAAAAAAAACAAAAAAAAAACAAATCGGTGAAGACAATAAAAAGGTCGTATCAAGCCAGGAGATCTTCCCTTTCTGTTCCGACGACGCTATACTTTATCTAGCTTGTTACACAACACAACCAAAACATGTTAGCAAGACAATAAAATTAAAAAAAAAAAAAAAAAGATGAAAAAAGGGACCTTGAACAGAGAAGGCCTAAAAAGTGGGATATGGTGACCTTGTTCAAATTCTAGCAATCTAACGAAAGTGAAAGAGATCCACCTGATTGGACGACTGCGCAGAGGACTTAATGGCATCAAATCCTCAGAACGGCAACGTCCAAGGAACTCATCACAACCATCATTCCTTCATTTATGTGTTAAGAGTCCTGAGAGCACTAACCAAAAAAATCAAAGAAAAAAAGTGAAGAATTACACATTTACAGTAGAAGAAATAGTTTGTTTTCACTTATGATACACTAAATATGTACAGTCACATGCAGAAGACTGTCTGCACGAGAGACCGGAGCCTGTGTCTTTTGCCGTTTTTGACATGTGTAAATCACAAAAGTGCCGCAAATTCCCCGCTGAGTGTCTCTCATTCCCCGGCTAGAATGGCGAAAGAAAAGCACAGAACAATTCACCAGCAGCCACGGGTGTGTCACTCATGAAGACGTTGCAATAGAAACAAAAACAAAAACAAACAAAAAAAAAAACACATCACAGAATGTACTAAAGCTACACATGATTCCTTAACTCCTTGGCACTCCTTAGAAATGACAAAAAAAAAAAAAAAAAAATGGTGGAAAAAGATGCTAGATCGCACTGCATTGGAAATGGCTGATGTTTGAGTCCACTCCACAAAGAGCCAATCGAGTTGCTAGATAGTGTTTTCTCTTTTTCACGTGTCTGTTTTTGTCTGTAGATGGAGGATATGATGATGACTAACAACCATGTCAGGCTTTTCTTTGGATGGAGTGATGCTTTTGTTTTCCCACTGTAGGCACAAGGAGGAGCCAAGGCATTGGGGGAGGGGGGGAAGAGGGAGGCGGGGTGTTGCAGGGTCTCAGCGTCTCATCTGGCCCATCTGATAGTTCTCTCTGGGCTGACGGTGGTGCCTCTGGGGCTGCGCCTGCCGCTGAGGTTGCCTCTGGGGTTGCCGTTGGCCGCCGTGCCCGCCGTGCCCACCGTGCCCGCCGTGGCCTCCGTGGCCGTGCTGGTGGGAGTGCGGGTGCTGAGACTGGTGCTGCACCTGGGAGCTAGCGTGCTGCTGTGCTCGCCGCCTCTTCAAAGTGCCTGTCGGGAGGAAGGACATGAGTTTGAGCTTGTTAAAAGACAGATCGTAAGATAGGTGGTGCACAAAATTACATTTAGACTGGAAGAAATGTTACTGAATTCGCAAAGTGCAAGACTCAAGGTCTTTTCATTTAGTGGCAATAACAACAAATGGAAGAGTTCGAGAGTCGGAGGTGATCTTGTGGGAGGAAAATACTATTGAAGAAAATCAATCATGATGTTGTTAACAATCGCACACAATGGATAAAAGGTTAAAACACACTGTGTTGATAAAATCCACTTCATTTTGGTTGCAAAACAGCCTTTTAACCTGTGCAAACACATCAAATTCAGTTTCTTTAGGAGCATTGTTTGGGGTAAATTAAGATCTTAAATTTCAAAGCTGGATGTTGAAGCCTCTTACTGCTCTCAGGAAACATTATGACTGTAATAATCCTCACTAAAGGTTGCTTGTAATTATAAATGTAAGAACTGGAGCTTATAACATTACATTAACAATCTGAGCGATTAAGGCTGATGTCATGTCAGAACCTGGTTCATATACCTTGATTTCTACTAAATATTTTCTATTTATTGCGGCATTTAAACATCTTTGAAAAATGTCTTTTCTCTTGAATGTGGCTTAATAGATGAAATAACCAGAATATTAGATTTTTGGGGGATGGTCACGATATCAGAAACCTTCAATACAATAAAGCTGCAAACAACAAAATAAAAAATGGTACAGAAAGTGGTACCCAAACTATAAAGGGATCCACGTAAACAAAACCACATGTACATGGTTTGTCAGCTAAATTTCCAAACAATATACATAAATACATGTATAAAAAGGGTTTGATTAACTGTCTTTGTAAATCTCTGGACTCACCTGGAAGTGGTTTTGGAGGGGGGAGTTTGGGGTTACTGCTCGGTGTATGTACGCTGCAGATCTTAATGAAACCAGCCATGAGCATGATGAGAGCGATACCCATCAATAACACCGCCCACCAATGGGCCTGAAAAAAAAAAAAAAGAAGCACAAATCAAGCACAATCAATACAAAAAAACACCTCCATAACAAAAACCCGTCCAAACAGGATCAAGATACGTACCACAATCCACTCGGCAATGTTCTCATACAGCTCTGGGTTGAAGATGGCCTTCTTCAGTCTGGCAAGAGGTCCGTCTGCATCCACCAGACGGCACTTCATGAACACGTCGCAGTAGCCCTTGAAGTCATTGCAAGGTGAGCCGGCTGGCAGCGTAGTCACTTTCTTATTGAAGAAACGAGCCAGACGCTCCGACCCTGTACTGCTGCACGTGTTGGGATTCACTGTAGAGATGAGTCACGATCAGTCAACACAATTCAAATGACTAAAACAAAATGTCAGGTGTTTTTTTCTTTTTTTCCTCTAAAAACAGAGATAACAAGTTGGGAAGAAAAAAAAAAGGTAGATGACTCACTCTTCTCCATGCAGCATACGTGGCAGAGCTCAGTCTCATCCTTGCCTTCTTGGCTGGCACAGGTGCACGCCTCAAGCCCATACTTCTCACAGATGGAGCCAGAGCAGCCCTGCGGGGGAGGATCGTGAGGACAGGACGAGATCAGAAACTGACTGGTATGAATATAAAGTTGCTATAACAACCAGTTCTTCCAGGTGTGAAGTCTTCAGTCGCTCACCCCGTTGAGGCAGACTTGAGTCTCTCCGTGGCAGGCGGTGAAATTGGCCTTTGGCTCCGATGTGGGACACTGGGCGCTGACTCCGTTACACATGCCCTGATGAGCGCACTCTGACTCCTCTCTGCACTTCTCATTACGACCCTTGTGAGTGCACTCAGCGGTGCAGCAAGGACCCTGACTGGGACTTGGGAGGGAAAGAGATGTGTATGAGTCAAGAATTACCACAAAAAAAATTTACCAGATGGAAAAAAAAACAAACGGACAAGCGAACACAGACTGAAAAATATCAAATCTACCTGCAGACTTTGTTGGGCTTTAATTTGCACTTCTTGCTATCATGCTGGTTGGCGTCATAGCAGCACTGGTCCCTGCACTGATCGCTGTAGCCACAGTCACACTCCTCTCCTGGCTCCACCAGGCCGTTACCACAGATGGGCTGACCAGACTCTGTTTGGGGAAGCAAATGTACTCGTAACATAAACATTGCGCTCGTTCCTCTAAAACTAGAACTTTTTTTTTTCATATGATGATTTTATGTACATCGGGATAAAGAGGATTAAACCAGACATTAAATAAGAAAACTGTCTCAATACAAAACCAAACTGAACAGATATGGCTCATAAGAATGAGTCATTACAATGACCGAGGAAACAAAACAAGTAGAAACATTAAATAAACACTCATCAGTTTGTTGGTGGAAAAATTACAAAATCAAATATCAGGCAGTGAAGCCGACACAACTAGCTGATATTTTCCTACTCGTATCAGCAAAGACTGATATGCATAAGACTTCAAACAACTGCTTTTTAGACATACCAACAATTTGGTTAATTAAGAGACTTCTAAAAAAGGTGTTTTATTATTCTGCTGCTTTGCCAGCTGCATTAAGTGGCACACTTGGAGATCACAACCCACAATTCCACTTTCTGCCAAATACAGTCAGTAAAAATAGTACTGGACTCAAGCCAATACCGCTTTTCAAAGATAGCCCCGGCCAAAAAGTTGGTGCATTTCTAGCTAGCCAAATAAACTCTCTAATTAGGGCGCTGAGGTTAAAATCACCCACACTCATCAGTATGAAGACAGCAGAATCAGTAGAACATTGTGGTTTGAATTGTCTGACATGAAGCTCAGCGAGGACAGTAATACACTAACAGTAACACGTACCGACAAAACAGTTGCTTCTCTTTTTCTCCAACACCTGGCTGATGTTTCGCACGCTGCAGATGGAGAACTTATTATTGTTGAGCTTGTCTCCTGATGTGGCTCTTGCATACATGATATAATTGCCCTTCTCCTTCTTGTCTTGACTCTTGGATTCACCTGGGGTGCACTCAGATCCAGAGTCATGCTGAGAACAAGACAGAAACAAAGAAAAAAAAAAAAAAACACAGATTAAAAGAAGAGGAAGGGACAAAGTGTACGAGCCTAATAAATTCCTTCTCACCGCGCATAAATGTGGCACATCTAAGTTACTCACTGGGGAGCCGAAGTTGTGGCCTACTTCATGTGCAAAAGTGATATGGGAGACTTTTGGAGGTACGTGGGAGGCGTAGTTCTGTACAGTGATTATACCAGTGTTGAGAGACTTCTTTTTTCCGTCTGAGTACAGCTTGCTTTTTTCACAGATTCCCCCGGAGCTCCCTGCGAATGACAAGCACAAGTTGGAACAAACCGCAGCTTCAAAACATGGAAGGTTTATACTCATGAAGGAAGGGAAATATGATTAATATCATGACAAGTTTTCAATTAATGTCTAATGTCTTACTGCAAAACATATTTAAAATTCTATCACGAGGAGGAGACACACACCTGCACACTATAAATTAGGTATTTCAACAAAGCAAAATATTCACTTCAAATACCAAAGTCAGAATGAAACGCAGGAAACATCTTAGATATATTTTCACTTCACCACATCAGTAACAGGACCATAATGAAAACCTTTGGGAATCATTTAAAGCAAAAACACATCTTCATATTTTGCTGAGTTGATGTTTGAAGCTGCAGTTGGTTCTCATGACATTCTGAATCAGACGCAAGTTGCGATCACAAGTACCGCTGACACTTTCTTGTTGTCGCTCTGTTGAGTCACAATAACTCATAAATGATGGATGCTTTTCTAGGATGTAAACACTGACCGACTGGTTTAATATATTTTAAAAGCTCAAACTGATATCAAGTATTGTGATATTAAAAATAACAACATAAAAACATATAACCTCATATTCAACCAGGACTGATATGTATAATTATAATGTACTTGCAACGTGGCACACAGAATTTGCTGTGCTGCATCTACTCATATCTTGTTTTAGGCCAACTGTTTAGCTTTTAGTACCTGAGGGGGCTCCAACCCAGGCCAAACCCAACACCCCGTCATCAAAGTCTCTGTCGGTGAAAACGTAGGCCAAGCAGTAGTCATCGTGGTTCTGTTCTGAGTTCAGCTCCAGGAACTTCTCCACGCCGATGTTGGCAAAGCGGAACGGGTTGGACCTGTCCCTCTCATCACTGGTGGTGTTTATCTGCACAGGAGGACGGTGATGAGTTCAGAGGGAGGATGATGACTAAATGTAACATTTGTACAACCTAAAAAAAATCAACACAAGACTCACCCTGATCCTTTTCACCATGAAGCTGATGTTGCGGATGCCCATGAAGTCTGTGCCCTGATAGATAGCATCGATCGCTTTGACATGGCTGGAGATCTGAAAGAGTACGATACACACGACGTTACATGAAAAAGTTTCAAGGTACAGTTTTAATGACAAAATGACAAAACTTTCCCATAACCAGATTCGGTCTATATGCAACAATCCTGTCTGACAATACTGAATGTAACATATACATGTAGAATAGGGACGTAAATAGTGAGGTTTTTTTTTTTTTTTGCTTATGACACCATCAGACATTTGTGACAACTGTGATTCAGCTGGTTTCTCTGTACTGTGTTCATAATCAGTCAGTTATCTAATAACCAGTTAATATTACTAACAAGTCAGCAATAAAGTATTCAGGCTTTATTATGCTGATTTACTTCATTAATACTTTATGATGAGGTGTGGAACTGTCACTTTTTTTGTATATTTACAATATTTCCTCAAGAACAATACTTGCATGGGAAAAAAGAAAACAAGGCATTACTGTGAACAACTACATTTAAAGTGATTTTGTAAAGTCGTGTCTATTTTAAGGGTTATGACTCACTGTTTGCACTGAATAACAAGCGTTATTATGTCACTAATTAGCCTTTACAGTCTTAGTATTTGTTAAAAATGAGCCTCTGCATCTACATCACCAAACAAGTTCTTACATCTGATTCCAACAGCACTACTGTTGCTTATATGTCAAGTGAAATCATGATAAATGTATATTACCTGAGCTATGACAGCCTCTCTGGTCTTGTAGTACTTGTAGAAGAGGTGGTCAGTCTGAATGAACAGCTGGCAGGTGTTTTTCTCTACCTGGGCCATCCTCTTCCTCCTCAGCAGCACGGGCTCATTAAAGTCAGCCTCAGTATGGAGCTCCTGGTGTGAGCGGTGCAGGAGATGGAGAGGACGAAATAGGCAGTTAAATAAAACATATACATAGCATTTTAAACCAAACAGTGGCTAAATAAATAATGTCTGGTATTTTTAGGGCTGTGGTTTTTCAGCTGCAGTATGTTCATGAACTGCACTTCAGCTGGGGAATATGCGCTGTATATGTCACAAAGATACAGCCACACTAAACATCACATTAAAAGGGGCGGTTTCATTTTCTCATGTTTAACCAGACGACTCGTCCTTATTCTATAGTTGCATATGAATGGGTTGACAATAATGTTCTCTTCAGTCTCTTGTGTCAAAGTCTTTTGAAATCTATGGGACCAGTAAAAAATGAAAATTTATGACGTTAAACTTCCCACGTGTAATTTTGCAATCTATTAAGAAATAACATTATGTCATATCTTCCAACAATCTACTTCCTTTTTATGTGAATTCACACCCACAGCAGGTTGGATGAACGCAGCTTTTAGAAAAAGTAGTTCAAAATATAATGTCACTGCTAGTCTACTTATATTGTATTAACCTTAACATGATTATTCAGAAAAAAAGGCTTACAAGTATGAAATATAAAATTAATTACACATAAATCAATTTAATGAGCTATGGTGAATTATTCTCACCAGTCAATGTGACGTCAAACTGCACACAACCAGGAACATATTGTGCTACATATCACAACCTCTTGACTTTGTATTGGAGTTTTTTGAGAATTTTACAATGTAGAAAAAGTCAAGTGGTTGTTACACGTAGCACAACAAGCTAGCCAAGGTCTGTTCCTGTGCATGTGTGGTGGCGTCAGCCGCACAAGAAACTTCTCTATGGAGACTGAAAACATGATCGTTGTTATTAGTCTCTGAAGCCGTTTCTAAACAAACTAATGCGACTGTAATCTTTGGGGCAAAGGAACATGTCATCCAGTGCGACGATGTGACTCATTGATGTGTTTTTAATAGCTTTTGGACAGTGGAGGTCTACAGCCCAGAGGAATAAGATATATCAGGCTTTGGATACACACACACACAATATTTGTAAGTTCATTGTTCGTTTGGCTCTGCACATGAGATTAATTGACAATAAAAACATATATATAAAAAAAATTATTGGCCTTTCTTTGACCCTGGTGGTAGAAAGTGTCCACAAAAACCGTGTCATCCCTTTACTTGACACTGAGAGGGTTTACTGTGGTGTGTGGTGATGTTCACCTTGGGTGGCTCCTCTACGGCACTGGCTTGGTACTTCTTCATCCTTTCAAACACCGAGCTATCAGCACAGCCTCCCTCTGGGCCGTACTTGTGCGGGTAGTCTGTGTGAGAGAGGCAGACACAACACTGTTAGGATTATGGGAGACAATGTTAGCTACTTAACCCCCTGAGTCACTCTATTTCTGGCGCTATTCATGATCAGCTAATGGATGTACTTACACGCCACTTGAGCCTAGCTTTGCTGTGTGAGCGGTTACTTTCCTGCCGCTCTCATTAGCGATTCCTCTCGCATTTCTGTTTAATTTACCCCTTAGCCACATACTACTGTATATGTACACAGATGATTTGAAATTAGGAGGTGCCGGTGTAGTTAAGTGTGCTCAGTGCTCACTATCAGTACCGATGTTGTAAAGGCTGCTTAAATGAGCCAGTAGCCTGGGAGAAAGATTGTGTTACTCAGCTAATGAGCACCCCGGGTATCTCTGCTCCTTGGGGGGGCGATCACACTAGTCTGCCTCCATCAGCTCAGCTGGCCTAACCTTGCACTTTCCCCGATCACACATTTACATATGTACGCATCCAATTACACATACTCGGTGATTACAAGAAAATGGCCTGTCAAAGTATTTGTGTAGCTGACGTTTCTAGGGACTCACGTATGTCGTCTTCATGGTAGATGACAGAGTGGAAGGGCACGTCTTTGCCCTCCAGGTATCTCTCAGCGGGCTCCACATAGTAGGTGCCTTGGTAGCTCTGAATGAAGCCCTCAAACTTACCATCCACAATGGAGCCATGAGTCAGGGTGCCTTTCTCACCTGGGAATCCCAAATTAGAGTTATTGGTATCACAGGATTCACACAAACCCAGGTATTCGTGTTTCAGAAAAAACACGATCAACAACACTTTGACAAATGTCTTGAACCTCATCACTGCTTTCTAATAAAAACAAGTACATTCATGTAAGAAGGACCATCTCACCGTAGATTTCTCCAGTGTAGATATGAGAGGTATCAAATGGAATTTCTTCTCCTGAGACGTCCACCTTCAAATCTTGGGAGAACAAGGTGGTATCTCTCTTCATTCGTAAATTAAAATGCCTGAAATCAAAGAAATGAAACTATAGTTGATACAAAGACAAAAGACATTTGAATGTGATGACACAGGTTTACAACTAGGACCGCAACTAATGATTATTTTCATTATCGATTCATCTGCTGATTATTTTCTCGATTAATTCCAACTGCTTCAAGGAGATGTTTTAAAATGTCCTGTTTTGTCCAACAAACAGTCATAAACCCATTTCAGTTTCTTGTTATATATATTTCCTGTCATATATGCAAAGTGCTTTGAGTGGTCGGAAGACTAGAAAAGTGCTATATAAATGCAGTCAATTTACCATAACACATGAAAGCAGCAAATCTTCATATTTGAGAGGCTGGAACCAGAGAATCTTTGGCATTTTCATTTGAAAAATGACTAAAATGATTAATCAGTTATCAAAATGGTTACAGATTAATTTTCTGTCAATTAATTGTTGCAATTCTAGTTACAGCATGGGACAACATTTTCTATATTGCAAGAAATATCTTTTCATGATGCCCCAAAACTGTCTTCTGATATTATTCATGTCACAGAGTGTGTGCCTGTGGATTTGGGCGTGGATCTGAATTTGGCCTCACTTTGGGAGGTAAGCAATATTCACCCGGCCTTTGAGGAAAAGGGAAAATGCAAATGAAAGGAGAAAAAAGGGTGAAAGCAAGGGTACGGTTTGGCAGGGGGAAAACATCTGAGCTGTTTTCTGTTGCAGAAGCGAAACTGCAGTCTTTATGTTGTAAGAGAGGGGAATACAAAATTAGGACATCTTGCTGTTTTTTGGTGATCAAACATATGGCAGGGAAACAATGATGTTACAGTAAACCTCGGGTCTCACGTAACACCTACACAGTGCTCCTATTGTACGCTTGTTCTGTGTGCACTTTACTGTTCTGTAGGTCAGTGCACGGCGGCTGAATTAACTGCAGGGACACAGAGGTCTTGGGAAATTTTGATCTGAAAATATGTTCAAACTTGACGTGTTGGTACACAAATCTGCTTCTGTACATGCTCAATACCTATTGTGTTGTTTTCTGTTATTACTTCACCTCAGGGGGCGGGGGTGTAAGGTACATTAAAATTCTTTCTGAGAGCACAAAACCAGCAAGCGGTAAGATATTGAATATTTCAGACATATTTAGACATTTTGTTCAAATCAGTCAAAGGGAGGGTGGGTGGTGTGCTGCAAATTGAGTGTCAAGAAGGAGAGTTGTGTGCCTGAGCTTTGTCATGAATTCAAAGGGAAAAGAAGCTGATACATCTCTTGCTTTTCAAAGAAACAGACATCTTCCTTCCATGTGTTTGTTTGTACAGCTCTTATCGTTCTCCTGCCTATTAAGCAGCATCGGAGTTTGGGGAACAGCAGGCCCCGCTACAGGCAGGACGTTAAACAGCCTTTGCCAAGATCCCAGCCAGATGGTCTTGACTTTGTCATGGAGAGTGCAGACACTTTCAATCAAACCACACCACCTCTTCAAATACTGGTTTAAGAACCATAACTAGGTCTATTTACATCCATCTGTCTTATATACCTTGAGGGGGCTCCAGCCCAGGTATCATGTGTACAGACACACATTGCACCCAACCCATTGAAAGGAGAACTAACACACAGACAAACACATTCACAGCTTCTTCTTCTTCTGACCTGCGTGCGTTCAGATTGCGGCAGGAAATCAGAACAAACCCACGCAACCAAAAGGAGAGCATGGAAAATACACAGAAAGCAGAAGGAACAGAATCGTCTCACCGGCTCCATGATTTCATAAAATAGGATTAAATGCAAACAACTTTCAATCACACCGCACATCTCTGCTATAGCTGACATCCACCTTTAATCTAGAGCTGCAACGATTAGCTGATCGACAGAATATTAACCGGCAACTAAAAATCCAGATGCTTAAATGTGAATATTTTCTGGTTTCTTTAGTCTTCTAGGATAGAAAACTCTCTTTCTTGTCTTCTTCTTCTCATTTTTTGGGTTGCAGATGGTTCGTCAGGACAAAACAACATTTGAGGACATCACCTTGGGCTTTGAGAAACAGTGATTGACATTTTTCACCAATTTATGACATTTTATAGACCAAACGACTACTCAAGAAAATAATTAACAGATTACTCAATCATGAAAATAACTGTTAGTTGCAGACCTAGTTTAATCATAAGCAATGTAGGCATATGGGATGAGATTTGCAAATAAACAAATAAATAAAAAGAGAGAGATAGATGGAGAGACATTATACAGACAGAAAGACTTCATCTATATCTGTAGAAGTTGACTAACCTTCCATGGGCGTGAAAATCTAAATGAAGAAACTTGTCTTCATGAGAGAGTGCCCTCTTGGCCCTCTGATGGTTGCTGTGAATAAGCTCTGTGTCGTAAGACAGACCCTCATAGTGACGAATGTACTTATTCAGGGGGTTTCTATAGTGTCCTGTGACAAAAGAACAGAGGGAGCGAGATTATTATGAAACACATGAAAAATACAAGTCATATAAAACCTTATGAAATGCATATCCGTATGATTCAAAGCAAATGACAACATAGTCATCCCAGGTGTGTGGATACAATCTTCTTGTAATAAGATCTAGGTTGTATATGTATGCATTGTGTGTGTGTGTGTGTGTGTGTGTGTGTGTGTGCAACATATACATATAAAAGACAAAATGTACATTTCCCAAACATCCAGATTCTTAGGTTTGTATCAGCCTTCACAGTTTGTCTGCCGCACCAACTATTCAGAGCAGCAGGCAGATAAACTGAAACATTTGTTTTATATTTAAAGCGATATATTTTGAGCAACTGATACTCTGATGTGAGCCTTTAGGTTGGCAGTATTGCATCTGTGCTTTAGAGTGAAAAACTGACGCTTGTTACATGTTGGGAGAATTTAGGTGCCAAATAGTCGGATTATCAGGCATATACGGTAGATGTCAGGAAGGATTATAATGTTGGAAAATGACAGCAGCCCAGTATGTTCAGTGTTTTAAAATTCAGATAAATCTATTTAAGTCAAATGATGCCGGTTTTGGAGCTGTGCTAAACAACAGCCGCCAGCGTCACAGCATAATTATTTTGCTACCAGAAGAGTGGGTGGTGGGCACGAAGGAAAAAGATTCTCGAGCACTTCCACCCTTTTCACCGAGAGCTTCACACTCAAAAGCAGTCGCACGAACTCAAGGAAACACAGAAAACAAACTCTGTGAAGGGCTTAAACGGCCTTAACAAAATTACTGTGTTGAGACATTTCACGGAGCATCTGAAAGATCATATTATTGCCCCACGACGTATAAACCAAAAGAAAGTATTTTCAGTAAATGCAGTATGTAATTAGCTCTCTCTGACAGGTAATTATGCCTGTCTAGTGAGCCATAAATTACAGTTTTCAGTGTAACTATGAAACAAAGATGGGTAAGTAGACCAGGCTCCAGCTAGTTCTGCGCTCATGTGCATTATGAAATATTTAAGTGTTAACATTGAATTTTTCATTGAGGTGACTATGAGAAGTGAAAGCCATGACTACTCTGAAATACCTTCATTTACCAAATGGTATGCCCACAACAAGTAAGACACTCAACATTCAGCAAACACATGGTAACTACATTTCTGTGACCAACCAAGATCATTACAATTTAAAAAGAAAATACATAGAACTTTTTATTTACTTGGTAAAGCACTGCCACGTTTCTTTATATGTTAGTTTTGGCACCAGGAATTCCCCGTTAGATTGCCTGAAAAAGTTTGTGAGTGATTTTTACAGTTTGATGAGGTGATTAAAATCAATCCGTTTTTTTATCTTTAGAATTAGGCTTGCTTTAACTCATATTTAACATTAGCTGATAATTTCATTTTTCTGATACAAGGTTTAAAACCTCAGTAACGACATTTATAGCAAGCGTATGACACCACAGTCGGCGCAACACAAGTACAATACAGCATTTTGCAGAGAGGTAACTTTGCTTCCAAAAATTATACACTTAAAAGCATTAACACCATTTTTTAAGCCCTCCTCCACTCAAAAATGTGTTTTGCTTCTTCTTCCTTCAGTTGGATGTTTGAGCTTCACTGTGCAAAATGATGTATGTGTAGAGTTTGAAACCAGAAGGCTGTTTTTCACATTCATCTACTGAAAGTGTGAAGTTTCTCTGTGCTCAGTGAAAATCCAATTTCAGAGGGGCAGACCTAGGAGCATGATCTGAGACATCACAAATAGTTTAGAAGCCAATTCTGGTCCAATAGTCAACTTAAACAAGTGTGATGTGGAAACTTGAAGCCTGCAGAGCACATAAACTGAAAAATGGACTCAACAGTAAAGTAGGAGACATTTTGTGTCCAGCAGTTAAACTTCTGAGATTAAATATATTTACATATTTTATGATTCTGGATTTTTATTTAGTGAAAAAGAGTAAATGTCATTTCAAGATTTTAACAAGATAATTTAACTTTTTTGTGGAAAAACCATATCAGACAAATTACTATTCAAAGTTGAGTATTTTACATGCATCTTAAAACATGTCTGGAGGGGATCTTTAAGCTATTTTAAAAATATATCTCATTCAAAGTTACTGCGGCTAGCGGTATATCATATTAGAGAATAGCATATAACACCAGCATTGACCACAGACTGCACTGATTTTTTTTTAAATGCCAGCAAACCTGACAACTTCTGTCGCATTAATTGTTAACGCTGTCGCAGCTAACACTATGTCAGTGACTAAACTTATTATTTTAACAAAATTGTTAACATTAGCGGCTAAACGGTTAGTTAGCACAAAGCTAACGGTCCGTTAAAACGGTCGGCATCTCCATCTTCTCATAACAATGGCTGTCGGCGCTATTCGCACGATAACAACAAAACCGACCCAAACCTGACAATAAAAACGGTGACAACACGCAGAGATAACTCAGCAACATCGGCTTATTTCAATCCACTACATAAATCACAGTCAGCCTTTTCGCTATGTGCAATTTATAAGCGAGAAGTAATACGGCAAAAAGGGTGCAGTCCTCTTCATAACAAGCAGGCCCTGCTGATCCCTGATGTTAGCTAGCAGGCTACCAGCCTTTCTGCTCCTCACAGCCGCTGCTCCATGGATTCAACACAACGTGTAAGTTAAAGGTTTTACTCTGAAAATGCCTCACTCACCTTGGGTGTAGTTAAGTAAGTACACAAAGAGGAAAACTTTAAGAAGAAGCATATCTGACAAATCCATTATTAGAGCATTGATGCCGTTTTCACTTTATTGTCCTACTTAGATAGGCGCAGACGCCCTGTGTGTTTATTGCAGCTTCCTCTCATCGCCTCCTCTCTCTCCAGCGTCGTGACGTCAGACGCAGGGAAGCTCGGCATCCCTTCCCCCAAATGCGTCCATGATCCAGGTCTGCATACATTATTAGACTCAGGAGTCACCATGCCTGAGTGCATGGATACATCCATGCCTAGGTGTCATGTAATACACGTTTCCCACCATTACAGTCACATGCAAAAACAGGAAAATAATAATACCAAAGCTGTCTTTTAATATTTCAGTGTCCACACCATTCCACATACAATCGATAATGTTCAGTGGCAAATCTTCACTCTCATAGAGCTGGTATTATTTATTTATTGATTAGTCAATTTATTGCAAACCTTTTTTTATATAATCAATTAATCATTGGAATTCCAGTTTCTAAATTGTGAGGATTTGCTGCTTTTCTTTGTTGTATGTGATTTTTTTTGTAGTAATCTGAAAACTTTGGGTTTTGAACTGTTTGTCGGACCAAACAAGCAATGTGATAATGTCATTTTGGGCTGTGGGAAATTATGAGCATTTTGCATTTTGCTCTATTTTCTGAGATTTTATGAGACCAAATGATGAATCAGTTGGTGGAGAAAATGAAGATCAGGTTACTCAATAACGAAAACAATCATTAAGTGCAGCCCTATTGTTTTATTTCTATTTTTTTCCAGTTGAGTTGCCTCTAGTAAAGTAATAGCAAAACTGCATATTTATAGACATAACAGTAATTACTTGCATAACAAACCCATAGAGCTGTCATACAATTCATAAGCAGCCAACTAAATGTGAGTTTTCGTTGCTTGGCAACCAAAGACCCTGGGAATATATTGTTGCAAAAGAAAAGGAAACACAATCAGTTTTGTGTGGTTGTTGGATTCATTTCCTGTCATGCATCAGCTCGTATTATCTGTAAGAAAGCTATTTCTGATCCTGGCAGCTCTCAGTGATGATCTTCATCTCATAATTCACCTCTTCTTGTTGGAAGCAGTGGTTTCCCTGATAATAAATAATGCTAAATATCACAAGGCACAGCGTTTTCCACAACATTCCCTGTAACAAAATAGGATTCAATTTGTGACTCATGGAAGACAAATGCAGTTTTTAAGATGAAGATTTACACCACTATGTAGAAGCTGGATGGCCACAAGAACATCTAGTCTCCAGATGTCCAGAATCAGAAAAAGCACACAAATAATTTCTTCTGAGAATCTTTCAGCTGATGTTTCCATTATGTTTTACCACACTCTGATTCATTAGTGTTACAGTCTTATCAGTCAGTTCTTCTATGTCTCTGTTTATTCCAGACGAGCTCCTCTGGCTCCAGTAGCCACCACGTGACACACCTCCACATCAGCCCCCAGTTTCTGCAGCTCATCCAGCCAGATCTGTTGCTTCTGGGACAGCCGGTCATTGGGCCCCTTCACCTCCACCAGCTAAAACAACAAGACGTCCCAGGTCATCAGACTTGAAGGAATCAGACACCACAGAGTGTCTGAATGCAGGATAAATAAAATAAAAATTAATAACCATGATGTGATTTGATCTCACCTTGTAGCTGTTGTTGGAGGTGTTCCACACCACTAGGTCAGGCAAACCTCCACGGCAGTGCCTGTAGTCTTTTGCCATCCGTGCTATTATTCCTCCTAAGAAGGCTCCACCCAGGCATGAAACAAGAGACTGCAAATATCAATGCAAAACATGTTCAAGATAGTACCAACAATAACACATGTACAATGACAAAACATCTAATCCTAGTTATTTATCATAGCACATCTAGGCTTAATTTGCATTACCTGTCACAGTGTATCTAGACGTAATATGAGAAAAAACATTACATTACATTTTTAAGAATGACAGTAAATACCTGAGCCTGTTGAAGAGAGGAGAAACGCTCCCAGTTGGCCAATGAACACACTTTACCCTCCTGGGAGATCCAGACATCCTCCAACATGCTATGCAGCGTCTCCACAGAAGCTTCACTCAGTAACTGTACACGGCTATCGATTGCCTCCTCTCTGTTCTCATAGAAACTGTCAGTGTAAAGGTCCAGTGGACATGTCTGTGAGGGGAAAGGAAGATAAGTTAAACTTGCCTAGATGCACTGATATCCCTCAATACTTACAGTGTACTGAGCTTATCATACCTGGTATGGATTTCGGAAAACATCTGGAATACCCTCCATAAAAATGATGTCCCATAACAGAAGTGCAAACAACGTAGAAAATGTTGAGCCCTCTCCATGGATCCCTGTTACGTTAAAATAATGACAGTTTATTGTTCTGGTGATCAGGAGATACCAAAATATTTTTAAAAGGAGAAGAAAAGTTACCTTGATCAAAACCTTGTTGGTGGTAATGTGCTAAAGAGAGCTCTTCCACAGAGCATATTACAGTAGCATTAGCACTATCTTCCCCTTCTCCGTTTGCTGGAATAAGAAACCGAGATTTCCCCATGCCGCCTTCATGAGGAAACAGCTGTCCTCGGATGGTCACCTGCAGATAAAAGCCCAAACATGAAAATAATACATCTTTTACTTTAAATACATCCACATACTGACACATTGCGCACAACTCACATGTCTGACATCTTGGACTTGGATAGTGGGCAGGTCTTTGAGTTGTAGACGGTACTTCTTGCAGCTAGCAGACTCTCTCATCCTTACAGCTCTCTGATGGAGGGATAGCTTATGTCCTGTTCGCACCAGAGGGTCTAACAGCCCGTCTTTGATAGCACAAATAGCCTAGGAGCGACAGGAAAAGACCACAGTCAAACAAATTAAAAACACAATGGCTATTATTGAGCAAAGTGTTACAGAGAGAAATGAATGATGAAAATGTATCAAAGAGGTGAATGGAACCACAGATACAGGTACTCACTTGCTCAGGTTTTTTGAGGTGCTGGTGAAGGTTTAACGCCAGTCTGTCCCACCACCGCCCTCGGCTGTCAGGACAATAAACAGACTGCAATAATAAGGACCGCAGCTCCTCGACTGCTTCCTGCAACAACAACAAAAAAAGAACAATTTAAAAATATGACATAAGATTACAACTCACTTCAAACGTACTTAAATATGTGCAAGTGTGTAAGTGGATAACGCCAGCAAACCTCATATTGACGTAGCCTCTGTAAGATCTCCACTCCTCTGGATAAGATACGAGTGTAGGCCCATCCTGTTGTGAAACTGCGCAGGAACACTGGCAGCTCTTCCTGGTGACTACCCAACACAGTGATAATGTTAACATTAAACTACCACCAGGGACTCTGTGTCTGTGTTTTAGGCAGAAACAAATAAATAGATTGATGAGGTCCTCACCTGAGGTCATGATTTTGCCTCAACTCCTGCCAGGCATTTTTGGCAGCCGTGTAAAGCTCCAGGGCCTCGTCCCAATGGCCTGCCTGCATAGCTGAGGCCACTTCTTGCAGGGCTCGCATGGATGCTTCATATCTGGCATGAATTATGGAGCCATGAGTATTTAATCTTGCCTATCCTGCTGAAATAAAATACAATAAACTCAATTTGCAAACATCTCACCTGATGAGGTCCTCTCTGTCCTGAAACACCTTTGCTGCACGCTGCACTGTGTAGTCTGGGAAAGCCAGACGTCCTGAGTTGACCAGCAGGATGGTGTACAGCTGGCTCTGTCCACCAGCTGCCATCTCCTCCTCATCCATAGTGTCCGTCAAAGAGAAGAGTAGAAGGATGCGAGAGAAGACAGCACGCGGACCACGACGCAGACGCACACAGGAACCTGCAAGCTGCTTCGCTCTTTAAGGTCAGAGAGGAGAGGGGTGAGATCAGTCACAGCAATATAAACGCTGTCAATGAGAAAATGTAGAAGCTCGTTGCACCTTTTCAGGATGACAGCCCCAATGTTGCTTTGAGCAGAGGTCAGAGAGAAGAGGGACTTCTGCTTGCTCAGACGGAGAAGCCCGTCCACTAGCTGCTGTTTCTGTGTCCCAGAACTGCCCAGATGGAAGGTCTTAGCCAGAGCTTTGAGTTCAGGGGCCGGCAGGAGATCCAGAGCCTCTCCAAGGTCCTGAAGGTCACTCTCTTTGAAATGAAGAGAACATTTCCATGGGTGGGCATTAACAAGATAGAACGAGAAAATCTAAATGTTTGGGGTGATCTGGTGTTTAGACACCCTCCCTACCATCCGCACTACCTCAACAGAACAACAGTTACATTTCAGGAGGTGTAAAGTGTAAGAGTGGTAACCAACTTAATCATAATTAACTGTATTTACACCAATTATGGCAAAGAAATAATAAAAAATATGTACAATCAATCACCTGACTGTAGAAAACCACCCTGAACCAGCTCTTGAGCAACAGGTCCCAAATCACTGCATATCTCTCCATAATCCAGTTTATTAACTTGGAGCCACTTCAGTTTCCTCTGAAACAGTCTCACATACAGCTTCTGCCCCATGACTATGAGAAGGAAAACACATGAAAGTAACAAGGCTTTTAAAGATTTTTAAAATTACAATGACTGGGTGATATTTCGGCATACCTGAGAGCTTCTCAAATGCATGTATGAGTGACATATCTTCCTGGTTGAACAGTTCTCTGTCGTCCTCATTCTCCAGCACGGCCTGTAGGACGGTCTGGAAATTACGGAGGTAGTAGGGTAGTCGTTGTGGAGGAGAGCTCTCAACTGCCTGGTCGCTGTTGGTTTTCTCAGCACCAGACTCTGCCGGCAAATCACTATTGATCGATGCAGAATTTTTCTTATTTGTTTCTTCTGAACTAAAAAGGGGGTCACAAGTAGTGGTGGAGGGCGTCTCAGCTTTAAACTGGTCTATATCAGTCGTCTCTGCTGTACCTTCACTTGATGAGATTGTTTCTGTCTTTCTGCTGCTTCCCTCGTATTTAGCTTTTTTATTGAAATTGGACAACCTACCAGTGGAAGTTGTTTCTTTTTTTCTCTTTGTTAGTTTGTTGGAAGAAGAGAGCAACTTTGGAGTAAATAGTTTTCGGACGGTCTCTGGTTGAGATGCTTTTTCTAAACATGATAGATTTGCTGCTGGGGTCTCAGGACTGGTTGTTGTCAGGTCAATGGTTGCTATACAGTCTCTTTTGTCTTCTAAAGCCTCAACAAGAAAATTTTCTTTCTGTGAGCTGCTAAGGGCCTCTGAAGGATCTTCCTCTTTGTCAGGATAAGTCGGTGCATTTTTATCTTCAGTCTGTGTCTTCTCAGGTATCTTATGACATTTCCTAGATAACTTAGAGGACAGACTTCCCAGGTCAATTGTTCTAACTACAGTCTTACTTCTTATCTCCCGTGGCACCTGCTGAAAGTTACTCTTTTTGAAATAAGGACTGGTCTGGCTTTCTTTGACCTCTTCTTCTTTCTTTGGAGCCAGCTCCGGGGTCTTTGGGGGATTCCTTCTTGGTGACAACTGGATGCTTGGCACAACACTATTACTTGCTGAGGCGGCACTGCTGTCTCCTCTTTCAAAGTTCTGACATTGCAAATCAATGTGCTCATTAATCCTGAATCTGGGTATCAACTGGCCACACAGAGGACAGGCCAGTTTAGACGGCTGCGGGCTACTGAAGAACGAGGTGATGGGAGCTGTGCTGGAAGAAACCCCAGTTTTAACATCGCCTTTCTTCTTGCTCTTGGACAATGATAAACTTCGCTTGAGTTTGTCTTTGTTGGGTCTTTCGGTCATGGTGGAAAACAATGCTTTTAGGAGCTTTTCTTTGTTGCATCCTCCGAGTGGTAATATCAATACAAGTGTCGTGAGGTTGCTAATGCTACGGCACTGTTCGGCTAACCAAAAAATCGCTAATTTAGCTCAGAAAGAGACACTTTGAAACGGTGACACATTTGTTGCTCGCGGTGCTTAACATGCTCATTTAAAAAAAACACCAAAACAATCAAAAGAAAAGTTGTCAGTAGATCCACATATCAGTGAGCAGCAGCAGCAGTAACCTCAGCCGGTAACATAAGAGCAGCATAACAGTCCCGCTTTTCAGGCAGAAGCAACAGAGCGACGAGCGCAGTTTAGTTTGTAATAATCGATCACAGTTATATCGATGTGTTCTTTCAACTGCCCAAATGCAAAACTTAAAATATATATATTTTTAAAATTGTTGGTCTGAATGGGAAGTATTTATATGTTAAATAGTTAAGTTAGTTAAATAGTTAAATTATAGATAATTGTAATAACCCTGCTTAATGACACCTTAGTGCATTGTTAAATATGAATTAGTCTATTGTTTTCATTGCTTTAAAGTAAAATTATAATCAGTAGGTCAGTTATTTTGGTGTACGTACATGCACTCATTATATTATGCTTCTCACAGTGTTTTTTGGGGGAGCGGAGCAGTGAGCACATGATGGAGGGTGTATTTTCTACACAGGTTCCTGGGCTGCTGTGCGGCTTTTATTCAAAAATCACCATTCCGGAGAAGCAATCTGATCTGATCAGCACACGGGCATTTTAAAAGGAAGGCCGTCGACAGGACTGATGGTGGTAAGTGCCACACAGAATTATCTATTTACACATGTTTAAGATAAATGCAGTATATAGATGAATATGGGCCTATTCTGCTTGCGATAACAGAGATGGAGACAATGCTGAATGTGCTCTTCTGGTACAACATCAGCCCATAAACTGGATGTCAGCATGGTGCAGTCTATGCTTTAAATCAAGGTCGATGTGAATTGCAGCAGCGGGATAATATGATGATTCCAGATGGTAAAACCAGCAGAGTGTGTGCAGTGGTTTCAGCTCCATTACTGCGAGCAATATGCGCAGGAAAACCATATATCCGATTATCTTATTGATATTTAGGCAGATGGGAATGCGGCGTCCACTTGTGGGGAAACCGGAGCAACCACAACAACCACCCCTGCAGCTGCGGCAAAAGTTGAGCGTAATGGGCTTTTAAAATACCACCACAAATACGCCAAGGGCAGGGCAAAAATGCTTATTTTAAGTACTGAACATCAATCCAAGACTATAATGAGCCTTTTTTGTTTTTAATTAGCGGTTCAGCACCATGGAGAGGTCATGATTTGCTCCGCGTGTTGTATGTGTGTTGGCAGTGATCTGGGAGGATTAGGTTTTTGTGCTCATAATACCATAATCTCAGTTACATTATCATCTGATCGACACCGTGAACGACTGGGATTTGTTGTGTTTAATGTGTTAAACCTACATTATATCCAGGAGCTTGAGACCAAATCAAACTGTTTTTTTTCCATTTCATCACCAATGTGCATGCTTCATGTTTTGATGAGGGTGTTGATTTAGACATGTTTGGACTGGAATCAGACCACTGTGCCCAATGTGATTGCTTCGTATCTGTATAATTTAGTGTCTATCAAGTGATGAAGCCTTTTTTTTTTAAACCAAACTGTATGTAAAAAATGGATATTTATTTTATTTTGCTGAGTTGATGAAATCTCCCCTTCTTTTATAGGTGTTATATGTTGTTGTATGTTTGTGGTGCTGTAGGGCAGCAAATAACGATTATTTTCATTATCAGTTCATTTCTAGATTATTTTCTCAATCAATCCATTCATAGTTTGGTCTGTAGAATGGCAGAAAATAGTGAAAAATGCTCATCACATTTCTCAGAGCCCCACAAGGTAATGAATTGAAATGGCTTGTTTTGCCTAACCAACAGTCCAAAACTGGAAGATTTACCATAGAATACTAGAAAGATGGCATATATTGACATTTGAGAGGCTGGAATAAGTCATTTTTTGTAAAATTACAAATTATGACTTAACCAATTATCAAAATATTTGCTGATTGATTGTCAGTTGACTTATCAATACATAATTTCAGCTCTATTGTACTGTATGACAATATGTTTGATTTAGTGTAACAGTCTTGTGATTGCCATTGGTCTTTTTAGTTGTTGTTGGCCCCTTAAACTCCCTAAAAAAACATAACAGAGACACAGAATAGTGCAAATAAATATGATCCACAAGCTGTGTTTGCTTTTTTTATTGTGGTGTTACTGGTTTATTTGCCAATACATACAACGATGTGTTGCCATAGTCATCCATTTGGGGATGCTATTCAGATGTCATAAGAATGATGTACTATCGCACAAACAGTTTCGTCAGTGGACATAAGTCATGGGTCATAAATCGCACTAAACACATAATATAATATTTCAGGGATGAAATTGTGAGTGAGGGTGTATTTCATATAGAAAAAGTAACAATGATTTTACAGAAAACAGACATGACATAACACGCTACTGCTGTGACTCGCTTAAAACCGTTTTACTGCAGCTTTCCTGTTCTGCAGAACATCAAGACCAAATTAGAGCCGACACAACAAAGCAAGATGACAGATAACAAAACATCAGCAGCCACCAGACAAAAGGACTGAGATGATTCATGTGGGTGTTAGATGGAGTAAAAGTAATGGATGGATGTACTATATTATGACTTTAATAAGTGGCTACTGTTTGTGCTTGAAGAAGGGATTGTTTCTGTGTGTTTTAAGTATGAAAGAGAGACTTTTGCTCTGATATAATTGGAGATTTAATTCAAAATTTTAAGTGTGGTATGAGAATCTTTGACAATATGTTATTCAAATCTGGTGCACTTTGATAAATTTGCTGGTAATGTTTTATTGTGTTGTATCTAGAAGTGGTTATTTTGGAGCTAAAACCGATGAATAACATAAGATCTATTGTAAAACATACTACTAATATTCCTTTGTAGTATGAGAAAAAAGGCAGTAGGAGATTGCTGAGAGTATAAATGAAGATGTGCTGTTGAAGATATCAAGTGAAAATGTACAGAGAGCATAATGCAGGCATCTCAAAAATCTAATTTTGGTTATCTATTAATGTTCACAGGGTTGAGAGTAGTGGGCTTACAGGGCCAGTAATGGCTCATGGAAAGAGGCCAGGAACCATTTCCAAAATATTGGCTCCCAGCTCTCCGCCGTGCCCTGGTCCAGGACTCACAAAACAGAGCCAAGAAGAGCACAGTGGTTTGGTGAAGGAGGTATCAGCGCAACCACTGTGTACCTTGAAGGATGATAACAATGACCAGCTGACTCCTCCTGCCCCTGCAAACCACTATTACACGAGTTGTGACCCTCGTCCTGAGGACATGGAGGACACCTGCTCTGAGTACGACAATGTGGGCTCTGATGTCGAGCAGGATTATGATGAGGTACTACATTTAAACAGGGAGGGCATCATGGACATGAGGTATTACAAGCAGTACTGTCCTGAGGATGGTGGCTATATAAAGCATGCAGTGGGTGATAATATTAATGAGAGCAGCAGTGCCATTGACCAATTCACTCCCAGGCCTTGTCATAGCACAGAAATATGCGAGGGACCACAATCAGACACTAAGCCTCACAAGACAGGCCATCGGTTTAGGTCGCATTGCGCCCCCATTGCTGCAGATGAAGCAGAGGGGGAAGTGGAAAAGGGCCAGGAGAACAGGTTCTTCTTTAGTGACGGAGATGAGATAGAGGAGGTGCTGGATGGTGCCAAATTTATAGAGGATTTAGAGGAGACAGAGAACAGTGTTCAGAAGCAGGCTAGCCTTTATCAGGACAATGAGAATGAAAGAATTAGAAAGGGAGGTGATGAAAGGGAAAGAGAAGATGACACTCGAATCACAAGAAACTATAATATCCCAGGAGCCAATAAGAAGTGTGAGTCCTCTCACATGGGTCCAAAAGAGAAGGAGAGGCAGGGTAAAGGACGAGGGAGGAGGGGAGCAGGACAGGACATTGAGCATATTGTCTCTGGGATCAAAGAATGCACGACCAACAGCGCTGAACAGCGTCCAAAGACACTGTCAAAGGACTACAAAAAGGCCGCTGTGCGGACCAAAGCTAGATCTAGTTCCAGTAAGCAACATCCTCCTCCACCGCCTCGTCATTCCCATGCTCAGTCACCTGCCGACACACAGAAGGCTCAACCTCGTAGAGAGGCTCCTCCTGTTCCCAGACCCAGTCCCTCTGTTAACAGCCGGGAGAGTGATCCCAGGGTTATCGAACCATCCCTGGCTCCTCATCAGACACCAGAGCAACAGAGGGAGCCTCTTGAGGAGAGGCAGAGACCGCCAGAGAAACCCCAGCAGGTAACCATCGCCAATGGGGCAGGTCTTAGTCGGATCTCATCCCCTGTAGCTTGTGTTTGTTTGTGTTTCTACACAATCTGCCATATGCTCTAGAGTGAATTAAGTAAGATTTCAATTATGTGCTTTGCTACAAATAGTCTCTGTAGCCTTGTTCTCTTTGGCTTATCATCTACTCAGGACAACAAGAAATATTTCAAACAAGACTTGCCCAAGTTGAAGCAGTTGTTTGTGTACAGCAGGGTGAGAAGCCAAGCAAAGCCGTGATGCCTGAGAACGTGCCAGAACAGCCGAGGAGGCCTCAATGCCCAGAGCTCGTCCCTGCAGAGGAGAGCAATACTCCCAAGGTGAAGACTTATAACATAGCAAGAGGTTTCAGCTAAGATAACTATTGTTAATGCACCACAATATGGTTTTAGCTAATTTTTGAAACATATGCTTTTGTAACTGTTGTACATGGGCCACCATACTGACAAATAATTGCTGTGATGATTGATATGGTTAATAAAGTATATCCTCTTGAGTATTAATGCTATAAAATGATTGCCCTTGAAGTTTAACTAACATATTAATTTGTCTAAAGAAAACACAGGAAGCTGCTTCTTTTCCCAGCTTTGAGGACGGTAATTATTGCAGAATATTCTTACATTTATCAGTTTTCATCATTCTTTACACATTATAGTGTCTTATAATGTCTTACAATGAGAGCTGTTTGTTGTGCTGCAAAGTCCCAGGTCCCTGTGAGCCTGAAGATCTTATTGATGGAATCATCTTTGCTGCTAACTACCTTGGCTGCACTCAGGTGTTATCTGATAAGAATCCCTCCAAATCTGTCCGCATGTCCCAGGCCCATGAAGCTGTCAGTCGTATCAAGGTAATCTGCCTCTTTAGTGAGATGGTTGTTAACATCAATTGATTTGTTTTATAAATATTTAAATCTGCCAAGGAGGTTATTGTATACTTTCTTCCTGTCTGTGTATTGCAAAAACATAAGAACAGATTTAAAAAGAATTTCACAAACAGATTGGCCTTGGGACAAGGAGAAATTGATTAAATTTTGTTGGTGATCTGAATCTGGGACTTTTTCCAATAGATAAGTTGCCTTTTAAGCTTTAGCTATCAAACTAACAGAGATAAAGACTTGATACCAAATCCTAAGGGCATGTTTACAGGTTCAAGAAATCGAAATTGAAGACTTTAGGTATAACAGCAAGCTATTTGTTCAGCACTGTCAGAAGCTTGTTCTCTCAAAGTGCCTTTTACTGTGGTTTTAATGATTTAATGGGATGTATAACAGTATACATGTACCCGTTTGCCAGCTGGCCTATTTGTGAAAGGTTAGTTGTGCTGCAGTTATGTGTTTTTACCACAAGGTAGAGCTGTTGCATGACTTTTTTTTTTACTCTCCTTGAAAGTTTTCATTGTAAGAATAAAGTAGCAGCAAAAGCATAGAAATATGAAATGTCTGTTTCAAACACTTTATTTATTTCAAAGAGCCAAGATGAAGACTCTCAAATGATGACTGAAGTGGACCTGTTTATCTCCACTAAAGCTGTCAAAGTGCTCAATGCTGACACACAGGTTAGTAACTCTTAGATGTCTGTGTGTTGGATCAGCTCCCCTTCTGTGTTTAATCATCTTTTGATGCTATTTGCAGACATAATGAGCAATGATTGTCATTCTTTTTGCTCCACACAGGAGACAATGATGGACAGTGCCTTGCGTACTATCTCCTACATCGCCGACATTGGCAGTATTGTGGTTCTGATGGCACGGAGGCGCATGTCTCAGGCATCGTCAGAGGATTTTGCAGAATCTCCTGTTTCTACCAGTGAAGGGAAGAGTCAGTACAGGATGATCTGCTATGTCTTTGAGTCAGAGGATGTAAGTGTTTGCTGCTTAACTGCGCATACAGTTTTAGTTTTGAGTTTATACCTAAGTTTTGTTTTAGATATTTGCTCTGTGTTACTGAAATCATTGTGATCTTTCTCACCTCCTTGCTGTTGTCAACTGGGATAGTCTTTCTGCTGAGTAGTTTTCCCCAAACGCTCCCCTTCCCACAGGCGCAGCTCATTGCACAGTCCATCGGTCAGGCTTTTAGTGTGGCTTACAGAGAATTCCTGCGAGCCAATGGCATCAACCCGACGGACTTGAGCCAGAAACAATACAGTGACATCATCAACTCCCAGGAAATGTACCACGATGACCTCGTCCATTTCTCAAACTCAGACAACTGTAAAGAGGTGTGCCATTTTTTTATTCGTTGCAGGTAAATGATGACAGATTCATTTCCTAGAACATAAAGGCTGTAGGAGAATCTCACAAATCTTTTAAACTTAAAATGTGCTGAAGATGATTCAGTGGAAGAGTTTAAATACTTTTTTCTGTGTTCCAGCTGTATGTGGAGAAGCAGAAAGGGGAGAGCCTCGGTGTGGTGATTGTTGAGTCTGGCTGGGGCTCCATTCTGCCCACCGTCATCCTGGCCAGCATGCTGAACAGCGGCCCTGCAGCTCGCTCTGGTAAACTCAGTGTTGGGGACCAGATTATGTCCATCAATGACACCAGCCTAGTGGGGCTGCCGCTGGCCACCTGCCAGGGCATCATCAAGGTACGGAGCGTATCAAGCACCTCCAGATAGTTTTTGGACTCATTCAGCCTTTGTTCAGTCTCATAGCACAGTGGTTGGCACTGTCGCCTCACAACAAAAAAGTTTATCTCCATTTATGTGCGATTTTCTGGCCACACTGCAAAGACAAGGAGACTCTAAATTGCCCTTAGGTATGGATTTAAGTGTCTGTGTATTTATGTGAGATGTGTGATGGATCGGTGACCTGTTCAAGGTGTCTCCTTGATTTCTGCTCATTGCATACTGAGAGTCTCCAGCCTTCAATGACCCTCAAAAGGATTAAGCCGGTAGACAAGAGAGATAAATCAAAGCATGTTCCATTTAATTATTAAACAACACCCTAAGAGAGTTATTTCATCCACACAATTATGCACTTACACATAGAAACACCACACAAGTTCTTAACTAAACATTAAAATCACAATTTTCTCTCAATCTCTTATGCTTTCTTTTTTTTGGGATATATTTCAGGGTCTAAAGAATCAGTTGAAGGTAAAGCTGAGTATTGTGAGCTGCCCTCCTGTCACCACTGTCCTCATCAAGAGACCTGATCTCAAGTTTCAGCTTGGCTTCAGTGTTCAGAACGGCATTGTGAGTAAGCCCTTGTCAGTATGACACTTAAGACTCAAAATTAATGGTGGGCAACACCTGAAAAGCATCACTATGTCTTAATGAGTGAAAGCTGTGCACATATACTATACTACTGTACAAATGATGTTATGTTAATCTTTACTGAGCAAAGTTGTTTTCACATTCTCAGATCTGCAGCCTGATGCGGGGTGGCATTGCTGAGCGAGGTGGTGTGCGTGTTGGACACAGAATCATTGAAATAAATGGTCAGAGTGTGGTTGCCATGGCTCATGAGAAGATTGTTCAAACCTTGTCTGTGTCAGTGGGTGAGGTAAGAACTCCTTGTGCCGCAAGATGGCAATTTTCACTGATTACTGCACCTCATGGATCACTTAACTTTTTTTAAAGATATACAGTGCTGCTTTGACAGTCTGTGAACCCTTCAGAATTTTCTCTATTTCTGCATAAATATGACCTAAAACGTGATCAGATTTTTACACAAGTCATAAAACTAGATAAAGGGAACCAAATTAAACAAATGAGACAAAAACATTAAACTTTTTCATTTATTTATTGTGGAAAATGATCCAATCTTACATATTTGTGTAAGGCAAAAGTATGTGAACCCTTGGTTTCAGTAATTGTTGTGACCCTCTTTTGCAGCAATAACATCAACCAAATGTTTCTAGTAACTGTGTATTAGCCCTGCACATCGGCTTGGAAGAATTTTAGCCCACTCCTCCTCACAGAACAGTCTTAACTCAGGGACCCCAGGGTAACATCTGATGGGCTTCTTTGTATGAACTGTCTGCTTCAGGTCCTTCCACTGCATTTCCATAGGATTCAGGTCAGGACTTTGATTCAGCCATTCCAAAACATTATCTTTCTTCTTCTCTAGCCAGAAACACTTTCTGTTGAGCTTCAGTTCACAGACAGATACCTTGACATTTTCCTGTAGAATTTACTGATACAACTCAGATCTCATAGTTCCATCAATTGATGATTGCAAGTTGTCCTGGTCCAGAGGCAGCAAAACAGGTCCAAACCATGATAATGCCACCACCATGTTTCACAGATGGGTTAAGGTTCTTAGGCTGGAACGCAATGTTTGCTCATCAGCAAACATAATGCTTCTCATTCAAGCCAAAAAGTTTGATTTTGGTGTCATCCATCCACAGAACATTTTTTCAATTGCTTTCTGGCTTATCCATGTGGTCTTGAGCAAATTGTAGACAGCAGCAATGTTCTTTCTGGAGAGAAGTGCCTTTTGTCCTTGCAACTCTGCCATGCACACCATTGATGTTTAATGTTCTCCTGATGGTGGACTCATGAACATTGACTGTTGACTCATGAACTTGCCACTGCAAGACAGGCCTTCAGTTTCCTCGATGTTATCCTGGTGTCCCTTGTGACCTCCCGGAGTATTACACGCCTTGCTCTTGGTGTGATTTTTGTTGTTGACCACCCCTGGGGAGGGTAACAATGGTGTTTGATGTCCTCTGTTTGTACATGATTTGCCTGACAGTCAACTGGTGGAGTCCAAACTCTTTAGAAATGGTTTTGTATCCCTGAGAGAGTGAGTATCATCTTCTAAGGTCCTCAGAAATCTCCTTTGTTCGAGCCATGACACACTTCCACAAACCTGTGTTGTAAAGCTCAGACTTTGATAGTGAAGACACAGATTTCTCTTCTTTAAATAAGGCAGGGCCTCCCAGACTCACACTTGATTGTCATCCCATTGATTGAAATACCCGACTCTAATTTCCCCTTCAAATGAATTGATCTTAGAGGTTCACATACTTTTGCCACGCACAAATATGTAAAATTGGATAATTTCCCTCAATAAATAAATGAACAAGGTATGGCTTTTGTCTCATTTGTTTAATTGATGGAAATGTGATCACATTTTTATGCAGACATAGGGAAAATTCTAAAGGGCTCACAAACTTTCAAGCAGCACTGTACATACAGATTAGAGCAGTTTGAGATTGGTTCCAGGTCCAGATTATTGCATACATACAGCACTACAGGATGCAATTAATCAATAATAAACTCAGTAAGAGACAGTTAGATAAGAAAATTGTGATAAATATGAAGCTACAGCATAAAGACATAAAGAGTGGGAAGGGATACCTTTGGACAGACCCAGGCTAGCTGTTTACCCCTGTTTTCAGTCTTTATGCTAAGCTAACTAGCTACTGGCAATAGTACTTGAAGCTTGAGATTTGAGCACAAGGAAATAAATTTGTGCCCTAAAGTGGACAGTTTACTTTAAATAGAATTACAAATTGCTTAAATTTTGCCCAGACAAGTTTTCTCACTCGATTTTATCAGCTGTTAACATGCTGTGGTTTTGTTTTTTGTGTGTTTCTTTCTGCCCATTTTCTCCCAGTATATATCTCCATTAAAGCTTATTATTTGTCAGTAATGGATCCAAGGTCTCTTCTGCATCTTTGGTAGCACAGATGGGAATAAATTAGGCCTGGATTCAAGTGATGTGATTACGACTGTTCCTCTATAAATGGCCTCTTAAGCTGCCAGTGTAATTGCCCCCCACTCCTCTCATCTGTGCCTGTCTTTGCCAGATCAACATGAAGACGATGCCTGCTGTGATGTTCAGACTGCTGACCGGACAGGAGACACCTACCTACATATAAAGACCCTGCATGGATCAGCCCACTGTAGTTCTGCATGTCTGGCTGGGTGTAGACGGTGATGGACAGATGATGGACAGGTGGCTCAGTGGGACGAGGAGAATTTATTTTTCTATCATTTTATTTTTTGGCCTCTTGTTGCAATGCTGTAAAGAACATCCAGTTCTCATTTTCAGGTTTTATCTTGAATTACATTGTCATAATGGCCTTACAATGTGAATACTCTGTCTGTAGTACTGTACGTGAGTTTCTGGTGTTGAAAAGAAGTAGCTTTAAGGTCATGATTATTTTCTTATGAAGAGATAAATTAGTACATTTATATTTTATTTAGTCATTTTTATAATGTGTATGGAGTTTAAAAATGTACTTCTACTGTAAATACTTTGGATTACTCAAGGAAAGGCCATATTACTCCTACAGTATATGCATGTTATAATGAAGAATAACTGACCAGGGATGAATTCTCAATCTGACATGATAATCTATTACAGTAAGTATTAAAAGAAGCTAATATGCTGTACAAAGGCACTAAACTATGTGTATTATGGTGACGCTGAAGGCCAAAGACACACCTACTTTTCAAAGACAAACAGTATGGGTGATCATTACCTTTACCAGAGCGTACAAGAATGTATCGAAGCAAACATTACTGAATGAATGTAATGTTAAAACACACTAAGAATACAGTCTCACTGCTGAATGCTTGTTGTTTGTTTTCATTTTATTAAGGCAAAAAAAACAACTTACAAACAGACAAGTTATAAAACACATTTGCCTGGATTTGAGATTAGTCGGTTGAACTTTTCCAAGCAGTTTGGTATTCGTTCTTCCTCTTGTGTTTTCTCACTGAATTGGATCTCAGAAGTTGTGAAAACAGGAATCGCTGATAGTTTAACCAATGACACCGCTCAGAAACTATGCACTAATTAAACAACATGTTGCCATGGCAATCTGCATGCACTGTAAGAAGGCTATCGAACACTAAACCTATTAATATCAAACTAACAATTAGTTATTTTGTCTCATCTTCCATTTCTAATGAAAAAAGAGCTGAACAATGACTAAATTCATATTGATTAGCATATATATACATTGTATGGATCCCATACAATATTGTATTTACAACTACTGCAACATGACAACGAACTTTACAAATCCTACTATTTACAGTTAAATCATTTATAACACTTAACAGGCTCATATAGATAATTAGAACTAGGTGTGAGATGAGACACTCTCCCTGTAATACATTCAGCAAAAATATCTTCAAGTATTGGCTGGAAAAGCTCCCTGAGGGAAACTTGGAGAGCTTCATATATGTTCCTGAAACATAGAAACCAAATGATCCAAGTTAACAAGCAGCAAAGGCAGAAATAATTTCCTGAAATGTAACATGTGACATAAAAGTCGAGCACAGGATTGAGGATGTATTGTGTATGCTGTGGTGGCCATAATAGCAATGATTCATTAGATTTTAATATTTCAGGCCCTGTTAATACCACATTGGTCACATTTTTAAAATGTCCTTAAGTAGAACTGCATAGGTATTTTGCAGCAATAAACGTACATCTATGTCAAATTTTCCATTAAAGTCATAATGATTATGAATAACACGCTATTGCTGCTTATAAAAGAACGACCAATCCATTTACAAGCAGCAAAAAAATGTTACTTAGATGATTGCTTGATGTGTCAAAAGGAAGTACTACCCTCTACTTACCGATGTGACTTTAGATGTCAGGGGTGAAATTGTCACTCCATCAAGGAATACTGAATTCAGGTAGCCTTCGCCATAAGAAATGTCTTCATCTTCATAACTGTCGACACCACCGCTGAAAGCCTCTTTTATCTTCTCCGGTATCATAAAGTTAAACATCACCACCAGAATCCCAATGATGGCGCACAACACACCTAGAAATCATTTCAGTTAGTAGAAATCACAGACAGCTTTGTATGCCATGTTGAAGTACAAAAAACATATAAAATGAAAGAAAAAGCCTTCTCATCATTACCTGTGGCCAGAGCCAGCCAGAATGAATGACTGTACTCAGTTTCAAAGGAGTTGGTTCCTATAGAGAAAACACACTGAGGCACGTTCATGATGGTGGAGAAGGAGGCCATGGAGAAAAAGATGAAGGCAGCCGTTACCAACATCATGTACCCGGCGTATAAAATGACTGGCATGGAGAAGAGGATATTGGCGAGCATCCAGCAGCAAAATGCTGTCCTGTGGAGGAAGTGATGTGCAGCCATTTTCATTTCTGCTATATTTTAACCATCATCTGACAGCATAATGACAGAACGTCAGACTGTGAGTTATCTATAGTTACCAAAGAGTTGCAGAGGCGTATCGTCCAGAGTATCTGTATTGAAAGATGAGGCCACATGGGCTTCTGAGGGTAAATTTCTCTGCGATGTACAGGATGGGGTTGGGTAAACCTTTCTCCAAAGCATCCTCATACTCCTCTTCAATAGTGTCATGCCAGTTGAACATCTCATTGTAGTCAATGGTCTCATTGAATTGAACAACGGGATTACCTGAGAGAGAGAAAAGAAGGGCACATTTATGTATATACATTAAGTAAGATATATAAATTCATATAAGACAGATAAAAATCACTTATATAACTGCAGCACAACGATGCTGACATTTGTTTTTGTTTTTTAAAACAAAAAGAGCAGGAATATTTCATCAGACGCTTGAGCAAACATGTCAAACAAAGATTTAAGTTGCTCAAAACATAAAGCTGCCAACATATGGTTGTATTGCGCAACTGTGACATGCAACAATGACTCACCTTTAAGTGTAACATTAATGCCGTACAGTCCCACGTGCAAGCCGATCTCTGCATTAACCACTGCATTGCTGAAAGACTTGTAAGTGGCATTTGCGGTCATTCTGGCCTCAGCCCAGTCGTTGGTGAAGTTGAGTGCTGCAGAAGAAAGAACATGAAGGTGAATAATGATGGCAGGAAAAACAAAATCTATAATTTATTCAACAGCAATGAAAAGGAATTCAAACTCACCCACAATCACCACGCCTATGAACAAGCTGATAATTATTCTCAACATCCAGAACAGCCTCTGTTGAAAAGGAAAGAACATAATCAAGATTATCCTGGTGTATCACAATATTGACATAAAAAGCATCATAATGTCATAATTTTTCCTCAAAACCATCTTTACAAGCCCAGAGGGAGACAGTAATTCTGACTCTGTGTTTGCGGTGAGTGTATAAGTTTATCTGATGGGTTGCACTCACCGACTTCCCTCGTATCCCTGGCAGAATGATAAGAAGACTGACTGCTAGCACAAGGAAAACCAGGATAATGGTGAGCAAGCGGCCACTGAAGATGAAGGAGGTCCTTTGTAGAGGGTAGAATGGGTAAATGTCATCGTAGAAAGTCATCTTAGCTCCAGATCTTTACGGTTCCAGCTGAGACTAGACAGTGTAACAGAGAAGACAGTGTTAGCGGCGGGGCTCTCAGTTACCTCCAGATGCAGAGATAGCAGCCCTTGTTCCTTACAGTAGATAAGAGAAGGTACATTATTACCACGGTGTAACAATGGCACATGATTAAGTGTCTAAATTATTTAATATCATCTAACTTTGATTGCACTGGGTATGTTTTCAGCAAAGAAAGAAACGCATCTGTATGATGCACAAAATTTCATTTGAATCTAAATTGAAATAAAAGTGTCAAATAAAACCAATTAATGAAACAGAGAAAGTCCCTTACCTGAAAGTTGGCAGACGAGGACTGTGGAAGAAGTGAGTCAAGTGTGAATGTTGAGGGGGAACTTACACTTCTTTTATAATGGCAGTCCCTCTTTGTGTCACTGAGGAGGAGGATGCATTGACTGGAATGCTGCAAAAAAGAGGTGTGATCCAGATATGATGACCATTCCCATTCAGGCCACACTGGTCACATGCAGTTTTGTGACAAGCTGTGCAACACATGTTGGCTTTAGTATTGCACCATCCCTCACCAGCACTTGTGCTCCTGCACTACTTCTGCACTACATTTCAACCCCTGCAGTGGGTAAGCCTCAACTATTTCATCTTCTCCTATCAAATATAGTGATAATGGAAACAGGGCATTGTCTTTTGGTGTCTGTACTTTACATACATGACTGAAATGAGCAGTACTAAAGTTGTTGTTCATTCAACCAGACGCCTTTAGACTTAGACTCTCTCGTTTTTCTTGCTAATAGCTGCTAAAGCAACAAAGTATAGGCTATCACATGGAAATATAACAGAAATATGTCAGTAAATGTCAGTTACCTTCACCTTGACTTTTTCAGAAGTCCTCCGCTGCTCTTGGTTGCGGTCTGAGCTGAGAAGCATCTCTCGCATCAATGGATTTGCGTAAACGGGTTTGGAGTATCTGTGCAGTGGTTGGCTTGGTGCTCATTGTCAGTGAACGTGAGTAGACAGCAGTTGCACTTCATATTCAGACTTTACTCAACCAAGTTAACGCAGAAAACGGCAGCAAAGTAAGAAAAGCTGTTTAAACTCGACATGTCTCGAACAGATTCACAGTGTGAAACAACCTGGGAGGTTCCTCGCTTTGACGGCTGGTACAACAGTTTAGGATATCCAAGACGCGGAGCTGTCGGTAAGTTACAGGGCTGCCAAAATGCGCAGCAGCAGCAGCAGTAAGCTACACTCTGCCGACACACCTGCTCACCGATGTTCCTGTGCTCGCGCAGGTTCTCACCTTATGCGCCTCGTGCCCGCGCACTACTGGGACGGAGTCTACCAACCCGTTCAGGAGCCTCTGCTGCCAAACCCTCGAAGACTGAGCCGCCTGCTGACCTCTGGACCCTCCGGTCTGCCCTCAACACGCAACCAGACCGTACTCTCACTGTTTTTTGGTAAATATGTTGGCGAATGCATTTAAGTGCACTTTCATAAATTACCGAATAAGTGGAAACATTGAGATACAGTAAGGTGCAAAACAGGTGTAAGCACTTAAGATAATTAGGCCATCATACCCTTATTGATGTTGCATCAATAACACCTAGAAAAAAATGATAAAATGCAATATTATACATACAGATAAAATATAATAATTAAAATATGACATTGATTCAGATATTTCTTATATTGACTGATACCAATAATATGTCAAGATATCAGTTTATCTCTGATTTAATAGTCTAAATGCCAGTGTTCACTCCTCTTTCATCATTATTATTCAGGTAATTTTTTTTTTTTGCAGTGATGACTTTTTATTATTATTTTAACTTTTCAGGTTATCACGTTGCTTTTGAGATTTTGAACTCAAGAGCTCCTGGTTGCCCACCTGAATTCATGAACATCCCAGTCCCAAAAGGTGACCCCATTTTTGACCCGACTGCTACTGGCAAAGTCATGCTGCCTTTCCAGAGAGGACCATGGGACAAAGAATCCGGCCAGAGTCCCAGTAACCCTCGTACTCAGGTGCCGATTCTTATCAATATCAAGATCATTTGTTTTTATTAATGTTAACATATTACAGCCTTTAGAAACAAGCAATAATTGTTAGAAAAGAGTTGTTCAGGCAGGTCTGGAGGACATTTTAAATACTGTTTTCCTTTCCTGAAGTGCAAAGTTTTCGTGTGATTTGAAGGTCAACTTGGTGACAGCGTGGATAGATGGTAGCTCCATCTATGGCCCCTCCACTTCCTGGTCTGACTCCCTGAGAGGCTTCTCTGGGGGGCTCCTGACTTCAGGCTCTGAGTGGAACATGCCGAAAGAAGGAACAGGACACAGCCACATGTGGAGAACTGCTGACCCCTCTACAGGTGATCATGGACCCCATGGCCTCTATGGTGAGATATAGTTCATACTTTAACCTTCAGTTCTGCACATGGTGGGGTTTACGACATCAGGGGCCTTTCTGAAAAGTGTCTTCACCTGGAGGGCAGTACATCCAACCAGATAGTGTGATTTATTGACCTTAAGAATAACTGACGATAGCTTAACCTAAAACAGTGGAGCTCAGTGCCATTTAATTAATGTTCTTTAAATCCCTGAAACTAAACAGCAATGTCGCTTTAGAGTGACAGAATTGTTCACAATAATCCACATTTTCTTCTCTATAATTGTAATTTTCAGTGAATGGAGGTCATTATATGTGTGAACAGAAGTTACTTTTGAGTTTTTCAAGTGTAACTTTGGTTATGATTTTATATGATAATACTCCAAATCTCAGTGACTCACACTAAAACTATGTGGATTCACATGTTTGGATGAACTGTGCCTTTTAACAATATGTCATCTGTACTATGTTTTCATACTGTATGTGGCAATATCCACCCGATCGATACTGCAAGCGACTGAAAACAAAGTCCAAGAATTTATTGCAAATATTATTTCACAGAAGTCTGCTTTAATCAGGGTTGCAGCTTGCGAGGCTGAGTCAAGAGAGGCCCATGCCTGACGCGTGTTATGACTCTTTAATTATTGTCTAAATGGCTTGTCACACTCACCGCAGTAAATCCCTCACGCTATAGCGAAGAAGGTGCCGTACAGGTGCCCTGACACCAGTGTTTTGTTGCTTGTGTTTTCAAAGGTGTGTAGTTATTATCTGGGGTGGAGGCGGAGGATCTTCTACTGTTGTCACTGCTCTGTTTTCACGTCCTTGAAAACAAACAGCCAAATTATCATTCCATTAGTGGTTAGAGATCCTCATCAATCAATGCCACGGGAGTGTGACTGAATATTTGTGAACTTTGGAGTGGTTTTCTGTATAAAAACACCTTACATATACAGCTTATTCTCTGCTTATTGTGATGTAGCCATAGTGGTGTTAATTTACCTGATGGAACAGGAGAATTCCCTATAATTTCTGCTGTCTTCTGTGTACAGAGTTGGGAAATGCCTGGGCCAATGAGAACATGTTCACGGGAGCAGAGGGGATTATCTGGTTTCGCTACCACAATTATGTAGCCTCCAAACTGCATGAGGAACACCCAGAGTGGTCAGACGAAAAGCTGTTTCAAAACGCCAGGAAGACCGTTGTGGCCACATTTCAGGTAGAGGGAAAAGTCTCCACGTAATCCTCCCGCTGCTCAGGTGCTGATTTAATTTGCACTCTGGAAACAGAAAGAGGTTGCATCAACGCCAGGTGGTCGTGATTTTATGGATGAAATTGATGGTTTTAGTTTAGGGGTGAATGCATCATCACTCACTTGTTTGATTAGAGGAGGTTTATCCTCTGCAGGAACTGTGCAGAACAACATTACACACATGTTAATTCATTTTCCTGCTTCTATAGTATAGTTAACAAGCCGCAATAATAAAATCAGTATTTATATATAAAGAAACTTCACCAAAAATGTTTTGTATGTGAGAAAAGGAAAAGAGAAGAAAAAATCAGGTTGCAGGATATATTATCAGCTCATCATTTGGTGAAATAGTTAAAGTTTAAGTCCAAGAGTAACTTTTATCCCTACTATTTTTCTTAACAGAATATTGCACTCTATGAATGGCTGCCTGGATACCTCAGAGACAAAAAGCTCCCTCCTTACCCAGGTAAGAATCAGCCAGAGTGCGTGTGCGTACAAGTGCAGGGCAACAGGTCATGCTCTGGTGACCACAAGCCATGGTGAGGTGAGCTATCGTTGGTGGTGTTTGACAAATATGTGCTCTGTCAGCAAAGAGCATCACCACGAGTCTCTTTCTTCTGCTGAATAAGCACCCGCAGCTGAAGAAAGTTAAAGGGACAATAGTCAGATGATCCCATCATCTTAATCACTCTTCATTTTTCGTAGCTATAATGTTTTTGTTGCCCCAGTTTAACCATTTAAATGATGATAAAGGTTGTTTTCATACTTGAGGATTGTTTCTACTGTTTCTTTCTTCATTGTATAACTCATAAGTTATATTTGTTGTCACTCTGCTTTTCCTGCTTCTTGTATTTTATGTTGATTTATCTCCATACAGGTTATCAGAAGTTTGTTGATCCAGGCATTTCTCCTGAGTTTCAGGCTGCTGCTGTACGACTTGGCATCACTATGGCTCCACCTGGTGTTTACATGAGGTATTGTTCTTCTTTTCTCCTTTGCATATTGTGGAGAAAATCAAAACTCATACAAAACCCACTTTGTTTTGTGTGTTTTAGTTGAGTGTGACATTGTCAATGCACTGCTGTGATCACAGTCAGACAGTGTGTGTATGTTCTATGAGGAATATAATGATCTGTATTGGCTGTCCTCCATCCTACAGAAACAGAACCTGCCATTTTCGGAAGATTATCAACAAAGATGGGAGCTCATCACCAGCCATGCGTCTTTGTAACAGCTTTTGGAAACGTCAGGTATATAATATTTGTGTTGCTGCATTTTCATAAGCACACAAAGCAGGAGTTGACAGTAAAATGACCACTGTGCTCCATCTTCCACCACAAACCTTTGCTTTCACACCACAAACTCGACCACACTCTGCTTTCATTTTAACTTCATTGTAAGCAGAAGTATAATGATTTTTCAAAACTTGAACAGGCAATTAAGTCACATTTTGAACAGTTATTTATTTATGGAGACAATGGTAAAGTACAGAGGGACACTGGGATATAAACTCTTGAAATTTAGAAGCAGAAAAATAAACCACTGTATGTCTCTGAGCTCAAATGGGGACATTGTAAAATATTTTGCTATTGATTTAATAACAAATCAGTTTCTATCTATTCACAGTATTTCTGTAGAGGAAAGTTAGATTCTTAGGGGGGTAGAATTTATATTGTTTATACACAGTCTATTGAATCTACAACTAAATTCATTGCTTTTTTGATAAATACCATGCTGCAAGTACATCTTTTTTTATAGAGTAGTGCTTGCTTACCAAATGAAGGTATATCTACAGTATGTTCTGTTGAATCCTTTCAACGTTCTTCAAGGACAGAGTGAGAAAATACTTGCTGTGATGGATGATGTTGGTTTTTCTACAATGTGTCCTTCCTGTATACTAAAATATGTGTGTTTTAAAAAGCCTCCATCTGTTAAAGAGGAGAGTTCAGGATATTCCGTATTAATGCTTCTGTCATTTTGTTACCAGAGAATCAATGTGAAGACAAGCCGGGATGTAGACGACCTCCTCATGGGCATGGCCTCCCAGATTGCAGAGAAAGTAGACAATGTTGTTGTGGAGGACCTGACAGGTGTTTAATCCTTCTTACTCACTGTCTGTATTACTCTGTATATCTTTAACACATATTTAAGTTAGAAATGAATATTCACCCTTCTGATCTGATTTCCACCCTGACAGACTTCATGTACGGACCCCTAAGGTTCACCCGCACAGATTTGGTGGCACTGACTATCCAGAGAGGAAGAGACTTTGGCCTCCGTAGTTACACTGATGTCAGAAAAGCTCTGGATTTGCCTCCTGTGAAGACGTTTGATGACATAAATCCTGAGCTCAATAGCACCAACCCACAGGTAAACTAGAATCTCTCAAGCAAAAAAAACTTCTTTAAACAAATAACAATCGAAGATAGACAAAAGTAAGTTGAAAGTTTTACAATAACTTTGAATTAAAGTGTGTTCTTCTCCAACAGTTACTCCACAATATTGCAGAACTGTATGACAGAGACGTTGTGAAACTGGAGCTCTTCCCTGGAGGACTGCTGGAGTCTCTCGATGGTCCAGGTCCAGTTTTCTCCGCCATCATCTTGGACCAGTTTGAACGCATCAGAAATGGAGACCGCTTCTGGTTTGAGAACAAACAGAATGGGTGAGCTGCTCTCTAAAGGACTTTCAGTACAGAAATAGCTGAGATACAGTTTGTGACTGATCTCATTGTACTGTTTGAAACAATAACATCCATTCATATCATGTGGGTCAGTCATCTTATGACAGTTTTATACTCACTTTGAGGTGTTTTCCAGTTTGTTCACAGATGAGGAGATCCAAATGATCCGCAACGTGACGTTTCATGATGTCCTTATTGCAGTCACTAGTGCAGAGGCCACTGATATACAGAATAATGTCTTCTTCTGGAAGGATGGTAAAAATATGACATAAACTGTATATTTGATTCATGAACCAGAAAAAAAATCCAGAGTTTCTCTTGAATCTGTGAATATATTTAATGAATGAATAAATTAAAATGATCTCTCTGTTGCCCTAAGGTGACCCTTGTCCTCAGCCCACACAGCTGAATGCATCAATGCTCCATCCCTGCACTAATGCCACCAAACTTAATTACTTTGATGGGAGCAAAGCTGGCTTTGGGATATTTATCATTGTTCTATTCCTCTTCCCTGTTGGTCTGTATCATATTCACAAATCTCTCAGTTTTTGCACTGTAATAATACTTATATCACTCATCAGCAGTTTTGATCATTTCACCTCCACAGTGAGTTTTCTAGTGGCCTGTATGGTGGCATATCTCCGCAAGTACAGGTATAAGAAGTTCCAGAGAAGAAGAAAAGCTGTAGGCAGAGCAGAGGAGCTGGCTGTGGGAATGACTGGTATGAAAACTAAAAGGGTCCAATACTGTTTTTGCAGTGTCCAGTGTTACTAAAAAACAGCATTTATCAGTTGGGTTTTACAATGAACTCAATGTAACTTCTTAATGAACGTCAGCTGACTGTCAGCAGCTGTGATTTACTGCTTTGCTGGTGTTCATAATGTATGTCACATAAGAATCAGCAGAACTGTAAAACTGAGCTGATTATATGAATTTCAGTATAACAACAAGGGACAGGTGGATTCTAAGTGCTGCCAGTATTTCTTGTTATTTGACACCTGTCCTCAGCATTATTGAGAATCTCGTCTCAAACCTCTTTTTATTCTGCTTTTTCTCCAAAGCCTATGAGTGGCAGGGTCATAAAAATCCTCTGCAACCTGTCAGCGTGGAGGTAGATGAGAAGAGGAGACTGCAGATCTTCGACAGATCAGGGCCCGCTCTCCGCTGCCTCAATCTGGGCAACCAGCACTACCTAGACGTCCTCCTGTCAAACGACCGTCACCATAAAGCTCTGCTGCTCAAAGTACCGAAAGAGTACGACCTGGTGAGTAGCTGGAAACAGAAGGGAATCGTTTGCACCTTCAGAGTTTGTATCTGAAAAAGCAGCTGCCATCTAATTAAAGTCAAAAGAAAATAGGTTTAAAATGTTTCTGCTTCTTGTGTAAGCATGTATAGCCAAATATGTGTGGGTAGTTTGCAGTTTAAGCACATTCAGCTTTCTGACTTATGTACTAAAGTTGCTTACACACTTCATCCAATTGTCGATGCAAGCATGATTCTGCAGATGTACTTGATCTACATCACTTCTGATCTCACTCCAATCATGTTTATCTTCCCCCGATGGTCTCCGCTTGCACACCCAGGTGCTGTTTTTTGATGACGAGAGCAAACGTACAGCATTTGTCAAGCATCTGCGCCCGGAGGTGACAGACATCAGGCAGGAGATTAGAGTGAAGGAGATGAGAGAGAAGGAACTACTGAAGGAGGCTTTAACCAGAGAGCGGAGGGCTCAGATTGTGGAAACTTTCATTCGACACGCTTTCTCTAAGGTACCGTCAGCCTCTGGATGTTTACCTCATCCACTGCTCTGTTACAGCGGCAGCAGCTTTAAGCTCGGCTACAAAATGTCGTCAAACTTTGCTTGAGGTCAGATCAGGTCGGACCTCAAGCCAAAAGAACTAATTGTTGGTTTTGATGGTGACTTCATCCATGGACATAACCTCAGCTGACGTTGATAATATTACTAATAACACTACGGTGACATAATGACACTGTCACTCTCTGTCCCTCGCTTGCACAGGTCTTGGAAATAGAGAAGTGTGATGCTGGGGACATGAGTGGCGTCTCCCACAAGAAAGCCAGGGAGGTCCTCCAGTGCGAACTGACAGCATCAGAGTTTGCTGATGCACTGGGCCTCAAGTCTGACTCTTTATTTATGGACTCTATGTTCACACTAGCTGATAAAGATGGCAACGGCTACCTCTCCTTCCAAGAGTTTCTTGATGTGATGGTTATTTTTATGAAAGGTAAAACACTTGACTCCAAAATAGTCTACTTCTTTTAAAAAATACTATATACGAAAAGCCACAATACCAACTAGGCTCAGATGATGTGGATTGCATATAGATGGAGAGGAATATGTTAGGATTGATGACAATATAGATGAAATTATAATTTTTGTTATCTGTGCAGATATTAAACATCTTAACTTCTTTTTCATGTAAAAGAACACATCAGCAACTAAATCAATAATAATGAACTACTTTTGGGGGATTGAAAGCTTTAATTAAGGATATATGACTGCAACTTATTCAATGTCAAGTAGAAGAAATTGTTATTGCAGCTTTTATAGACTGACTTAATGCAGATTTCCTATTTGATGATGAGACAAGTAGGACATGGAATGAGAACATGGATGACATATTTATTTATATTTATTTAATTATTAATAAATCAGTCTAGATTATGTTACTAATGTTAGTATTTTTGCAGGGTCCCCTGAGGAAAAATCAAAACTGATGTTCTCCATGAACGACATTGGTGGAACTGGTTTCTTATCAAAAGAAGAATTTGCCAGGATGCTCAGGTTTGATTTATATTTTTATTTTTTTCATGACTGCACCGAGTCTTTTTTTTTGTGTGTGTCTGATGGTTTGTTGTCACCTTTTTGATGTGCTGCAGGTCTTTCATTGAAATCTCCAACGGCGCTCTGTCAAAGAGCCAGGCAGAGGACGGCATCAAGGCCATGATGCAGGCTGCAGGCTTTGATGACAAGGAGAAAATCACATGGGAGGACTTTCATTTCCTGCTGCGGGACCATGAGAAGGAGCTGCAGTTTGCCCAACTCAATGTTAAAGGTTAGAGAAAATTTTATCAAAGTCCTTTTAAAAAAAAAATCCTCATTTCTCTGACCTCTTCTGATGCTTTAGTGTGTCTGCTGTGTATGCAGGGATGGAGAAACAAGGGAAGAAGCGGCTGAGTCGAGACCAAAGAGTTTCCTTCATCCTTCCAGCAAACAAGTATGGCTGTAATGTCTCATCTGTATCACACAAGTGATAGCTGTTGCTTATCACTATAGACAAAAATAATTAATCATTGTAACTTTTCATTAAGTTTAATGTGATTCTAATTGTTTCCATTTGTTCATTTTTTTGTTTGCAGCAACAACAAGACAGATGGACAGAAGATACGCAGACGGAAAAAGTATGTTCTACTATTTTTATGCAACTATAAATTAATTCCTGAATATAGAACACGAATTACCAAGAAAGATAAGATGTCTGAAAATTTAAAATAAACCAATTCTGATGACTGTTATCATCTTAGAATTTCAAGAGTGTGTTTTTGTTTTTAATATGGTGTATTTTCCCCATAGACACATAACTTAGAATAGGAGTTCTGGTCATTGTAATATAGTATTTACTATTACCTTGTTAAAAAAATGTTCCTTTCCAAGTTCTTTTTGCATGAGTTTTTATGTATTGAGGAAGCAGTGGTTGTGTAGGGAACTATGTTGGCATGTGGTTTACTAAAATGTTGAAATTGAATGAAAAACTCTAGTTTCCCTTTCACAAAAAAGGCTTTACATGTGAAAGTTAGAGTTTCACACCCTACTTCGTCTGTTGTTGGGGTGACCTGAATATGGTAAAATACTATACAAAGAATATAGAACAAAGAATATTCACTGAATGGATGTTTAATGGATTTGCATAATTTCAATTTCAGGTTAGATGTCAACACTCCAGATGTCTATGTGAAGCCCAAGCGTGAGCAGTACATACGGAACCCAGTCCAGCAGAAGATCCAGCAGTTCAAACGTTTCATTGAGAATTATCGCCGTCATATTGTCTGCTTTATTGTCGTATATGGCATCACAGCTGGTGTGGCGCTCGAAAGATGTTACTGTGAGTATAAATCATTCCCGGCTATGTCCTGTTGATGTATGATAATTCTTCACCACCCTTTAGCATCATACTTTTTCTGGTCTGAGCTGATTGAAAAATCCTGTGTTCAGACTACGGTTTGCAGGCAGAATCTACAGGTTTCCCTGAGACGTCAGTGGTGGGGATCATCGTCTCCCGGGGCTCGGCGGCCGCCATCTCCTTTCTGTTTCCCTACATGCTCCTCACCGTGTGCCGCAACCTCATCACGCTGTGCAGAGAGACCTTCCTCAACCGATACATCCCCTTTGACGCCGCCATTGACTTCCATCGCTTCATGGCCATGACTGCCATCATCCTTTCAGGTTGGTAGGGAAGTTCAGTTTTAAGTATTTATATTTTTCTTTTTGTGAACTAACTCCCATTTTTGTTCTATCTGTAGTTGTTCATAGTTTGGGCCATGTCGTCAACATCTACATCTTCTCCATCAGTGACCTCAGCATCCTTTCTTGCCTGTTTCCCAGAGTCTTATCCAATAATGGGTAATGTTTGAAATATCTGCCTGATTTTAGCAGATACACATTACAGCAGAGTTATGGCATGTAGCTAATTTACAGTGTGTTTTCATTTTAGGTCTGAACTTCCTCTCAAGTGGTCTTGGTGGTTCTTTCAAACTGTTCCAGGTATCAGAGGAGACCTATTTTAGACCCTCAAAGGTCATATAGAATATGGACTTTTTGTTATACTATGCTCTGATTCTGTGGGGTTTTTTTCTCTGCTTTGTCCCTTTCCCAGGAATGACTGGTGTCTTGCTTCTCTTTGCTTTTTCATTCATGTATGTTTTTGCATCACACTATTTCCGCCGCATCAGTTTTCGTGGATTTTGGATCACACATTACCTCTACGTTGTCGTCTACATTTTAGTAAGTACTTTTCTGACTTTAGAATACTCCAAATGCACTCTGTTGTCAGCTAACTTTCATGATGGGAAGCAGTTTTGCTAGAGGTGTGATGCTGGCTTTGTTTTCATCCAACAGACAGTTATTCACGGCAGTTTTGCCCTACTTCAAGAGCCCCGTTTCCACATCTACCTAATCCCACCCGCACTACTCTTTCTGCTGGACAAACTGATCAGTTTGAGCAGGAAGAAGGTAGAGATACCTGTGGTCAGAGCTGAGCTGCTGCCTTCAGGTGACACTTAGCATTTTGTGGAAAATCACTATGGAATCACTTTTCCATCGTCTTCACTGAAATCATGTAACGTTTGTGTGTATTTTGCATTCAAGTTCACACTTCCCTTGGCTGTGCTACCTGTAGGTGTGACACATCTGGAGTTCAAGCGACCTCAGGGCTTTGTGTATCGTTCAGGCCAGTGGGTTCGCATAGCGTGCCTGATGTTGGGTACAGATGAGTACCATCCATTCACACTGACGTCAGCACCTCACGAAGAAACCCTCAGCCTGCACATCCGAGCTGTGGGGCCCTGGACCAGCCAGCTCCGAGAGCTCTACACTGAAGAAAGCCTGATTGAGCTGGGAGCCTATCCAAAGGCAGGAGAAAGCATTATTATGAACGTGTATGTGGAGATTCCTCTGCTTCTCCACTCTTTCTATTTTCACTGATATCTCATTTCATCCCCAGCTGTACCTGGACGGCCCATTTGGTGAGGGCCATCAAGAGTGGATTGACTTTGAGGTGTCTGTTCTGGTGGGAGGAGGAATTGGTGTCACTCCATTTGCTTCCATCCTCAAAGACCTGGTGTTCAAGTCCTCCATCAGGTCCAAGACTCAGTGTAAAAAGGTGCTCCGTAAAATCACACAACCTACAGTACATTTTGTCTTGAATTCCTTCCTGCAGCAATATTTATTTGTGCATGTTGGTCAAATGCTAATAATGCTAAGTCATTGATTGTTTGCAGGTGTACTTCATCTGGGTGACACGAACTCAGCGTCAGTTTGAGTGGGTGTCAGACATCATCAGGGAAGTGGAGGAGATGGACACCCAGGAGCTGGTCTCAGTTCACACTTACATCACTCAGGTGGCCGAGAAGTTCGACCTCCGCACCACCATGCTGGTAAGATCTGCAGTCACCATTTCCAAGTGTCACAAAAAATAGAGTGGACTGAAATGCTATCAAATATTTAGCAAACATGCATTTTAAAGTTGACTTCTAAATACATGCCTTGTTAAAGGGATAGTAAGACATTTTATCATCTCTTTGATGCCAAGAGTTAGGTAAGAAGAACAATACCACTCTTATGTTTGTATCATAAACACAAAGCTACAGCCAACAGTCAGTTAGCTTAGCTTAGCACAAAGACTTGAAATAGGGAAAAACAACTATCCCAGCTCTGTCAAAAGGTAAAAAAAAATCACCTCTAAAGCTCATTAATTAACACAATTTATCTTGTACAAGTGTAAAAATGACAAGTTGCGAATTACAAGGGGTTATATGTGTGGGACTAATTCTTGGTGCAGTGACTTCCTAGAGTCTTGTCAATGCTGTGGTCACTGCTCCTGGCCAAGAAATATTTTCAACAATAGCTCCCTGTAAACACACAATTCTACAGTTTTTCTACAGATTAAACAAAAATGTATAGCATGTTAATGAGTGAGCTTTAGAGGTGCTGGTAGGTACCTTTGGGCAGAACCAGGCTAGCTGTTTCCCACTGCATCCAGTGTTTATGCTAAGCTAAGCTAACTGGCTTCCGCTATAGCTTCATGTTTACTGTACAGACATGAGAGTGGTATCAATCTTCTTATCTAACTCTTGGCAAGAAAGCCGTATTAAGACCGTAAGACCGTATTTCCCAAAATGTTGAACTATTCCTTTAATATTATATAACAGTGAAAACCACTAATGAGTTGCCTTTGTAATGTGTGGACAGTATGTGTGTGAGCGCCACTTTCAGAAGGTGTGGAACCGCAGTCTTTTCACCGGCCTGCGGTCTGTCACCCACTTCGGCCGTCCGCCCTTTGTGTCCTTTTTCAGCTCACTGCAGGAAGTTCACCCTGAGGTGAGTCCTTCATCCAGCTTCATCTACCTCATGTTTCTATGAGGCTTTGCCAGTTACAACTGAATGAATTATTTGGACCTATTCCGTTTAAATTTGTATTATTATCCGTAGGTGGGTAAAATTGGTGTATTCAGCTGTGGACCACCTGGACTGACCAAGAATGTGGAGAAAGCTTGTCAGCAGATGAACAAGAGGGATCAGGCCCATTTCATACATCACTATGAGAACTTCTAACTTGTCCTAAGCACTGGACTACATGTTACAGAACGAACAACAAGCCACTTTGCACTGGAGAATACAAGTCACTGCAGCAGTTAATTAATATTATTTTTCCACTTACAATCACAGAGCCAATTTAGGAAGTTTTGATTTTATGTAATATTATGAAGTGAAAGATACTGGATGCCTACTAATAAAATGTGTATTCCTCTTTACATCTTTATTCTTTGATCATTAATATTATTGCTACATTAATTTCAATCAGTCAAGGATGTGATTTTTAATTTAATACAATTGTCACAAGGATTTTATTCATAATTTCTGTCAAATCATTGTTGTAATCATCATGCATCATTTTTTATTAATAGTTTTTATTGGCTGTTTGACTCAGAGATGGAACTGGAGTTAGCTGTCATACATTGTTTGCAAATATGTTTTTGAGATGATAATGTATAATTGATTCCATGTTATTGATTTCTTGTGCTTTTGCGTGAAATATTGGGAATAAATTAATATTTTACAAAAGAATTTGTACCAGTGTTGTGTCAGACGGAAATATCCTAAATCTTAGAAACATTGTAAGTGGCAGCTCATAGATACAACAGAAAGTTCAAACGTGATTTCTTGGTTGTAGGACATGAGATTATGTAATTGGGGGATTTTGGAAGTTCCCTAAATTATGCTGTTGGCCCTTTCTGGTGCCAACTGAGAACTAGCTTATTCAAATTCGCCTGAGTTAACCCAAACTTCAAAATTTGACTTGTTGGTTGAGTCATAAGCCAGAAAACCTCCTCAGCCAAGCAGATGAATAACAAGTAAAAATTTTGATTCTCCACAAGGAGCTGAATTGTGTCTTATACATTATTTATCAGTTAAGGCTGTGGGACATCATTCTACAGCAAATTGCATTTTTCACATTTATGTGTTTGATATTTGCACAACACAGTTATTGCACCCTGCACAAATGTCATGCTACATGCACAGTCTCACAAGAACAGGCTGCACAAATAGAGTTAAATACAAAGATTTAATGGGACTGAGTCAATATCACGGAGGTTTAGTGACATAAAACCAAAAGTTACATAAAAACACATTAATTTACAGCAAACACATCCAACGCAACAAAACACAATAAAACTTGACTATTAAAACAATTACATTCCTCAAACAAGTGATGCAGTAGGTTTAACTTTCCCTGCCCAGATTTATATTTCCAGTTTGGTGATTGAACTGGTGACCTTCTGCTTACAATGCCGGTTAATTAGATAATGGACGTTCCCATTCTATAAAAGTACAGTTTACATGAGACTTTCTGTGTAATCACATTCACACAATATATAATAATCACATATGCACACAACACACTGACTTAAAAGGAGAAAAAATGTAAAATATTGTGTTGTGTGTCTACATGGCATTGCAGGGTCTGACAACTTTGTGTGCATCCACAATCAAGTTGCTTACCTTTAAGTAGTTTCTTTTGTTAATTAAAACATAATTGGCAGGTTTTCCTAGACATTAAATGTAATTACAGAGAAAACTTGTGTCTGTCTGTAGAAATCTCCATCTACATTCCTGCTTGTTAAACATGTGATTCCACTCCGCTCTTGTGCCCTGAATAAAATATACATCTGTCAGTCTTTTCCTAATAAAACTGGCTTGGGTTGAATGCAGGTAGGATATGATTGCTCAGTCAGTGATTAAGATCTGTGATAGAAGGAATCTTCAAATCTGGTGCAGGAGTCGTGTAAATTGGTGGTGCAAGAGAGAAGAGGGTTCATTGTGCATGGAAAACTGTGTTTCTTTGATGAGAATTTTGTCACACAATGTTTCATAATAATCTTCCCCGCAAATTTTTTTCTTATGGAAAATGAATACAGTAATATGGAAAGCCAGAAGTGGACATTTACTCCCTTTTACCAGCATTCCTACCATAAATGGTGTGCAAATATGATACATTGCAAATTTGTCTCACTCAAGCATCATGAGGAATCTGTCAAGCAATCGAAATCCTACTGGAGAACAAACAAAATACACTTTATCTTATGTGTCATCATTATTTCTTGTACTTTCTTCACCATGTTCTGTTTTTTCTACTCTATTCTATTCTATATTTATTATTTTTTGAGAGTATAGCAGGAATATGAAAAAAACACACAAATGAACACAGCACATCCTTGGTAATAATGATAACCACAGTCATAATCAAATTAAATACAGAGCGGTTTTTCTTTAAAAAGTACAAAGTGTACTTGCAAAGTAAAAAAATAAAATTAAAAAAGGAATATACACAACAAAATGCTTTACCATTTAATTTAATTTTATCCAATCTAATCTAATCTAGTATTTCTTTTTGTTCTGTGGAAAGACATGTTGCAGTACCAAATAAATATGGTTAAGATTCAGTCAAGTTGTTGGTACAAATGGGTCATGGAAGTACCTGCAGCATCCTTAATTGTTCAAATCTGGACCACAACCTCTCCCACATATGGTTTGATAGCTTTCTTTTTCTCTCCCTGTCTTCACTGCAAAACTATTGTAAAGACACAAGGATATTTCAGAAAAAAGAAAAGGGTTTTAGACAGATAAGAAAGTAAAAAGTTAAATTACATGTTACGTGACATGGCTCATGCATTTCCCAGTTTCTTTTCTATCTTTGTCACTTTCCGTTATTTGCCAACACTTGTACAGTTGCCATACAATATTTTTGGCAAAGTGCTTACAAGAAGTGAAACAGAAGTCGGGTCATGAAAGCAGTTAGTTACTGGCATTATGACTCAACATCAAAGAAATAAAAAAAAAATTAAAACTATGGTGTATGTTTGCATGCCAGGAATGAGAAAACTGATCGAGAGAACAAGTGTGTAGTAGAAATAGATTGTGAGTTTCACTCCCACTGCTTGTCCGGTTGTATTATCGAGGAAAGAGGAAATGATGGTGGCAGCCATTTCCTTTTTTATCCTCTTCACAAGAAATATTAAAGTTAGATGATGAGCTGTCTGCCTATCCATTTTTTCCAAGTCAGCTCTCAGATCCAGACCCAGTTTAGTGTGTTAGAGTTTATCCTGTGGGAGTAACAGGCCACTGAAAGTCAAGCGCTAACACCTAGTAACCATCTCTATTTGTTTATTCCATAAACAATAGATGGGAGAGGACCACTGATTAATGTTTTTATTTCCAAGGAACTTCATAAAATTAGCTTCCAGCTGCTCCTTGTAAATATCATCTAGTCACAGTTACACAACAACATTCCTCCCAGATGAGTGGGAGATTTGCAACATCTTCTTAGTCCGGCAGTGAGACACCAAGTCAAGTTTCAGGTTCAGGAATATGATGTCGCTGAGATCTACTCTGTTTTTCCTTTGATATCGATGATTGTTGGATCAGCCTTTGGGTTCTTGCTGAGGAGCGGTGATCTCCTTTTTATCTTAATGTGGATGGTTGTTGAACCTGGGTCTATTCTGGTGGCTTGAATCTGTTTCCCAGTTTTATAGTTGTGGTGTTGGGGGACTCTTCTACTATCTCCCTTTTAAGAGAAAGTAGTTACCACTCTGCAGCCTTCTGTCTCTATTATCCCTTTGTGTTTTTGGCAAGCAAAAGCTGGATCTTTTCATTTTCACTCGTGCTTCTACCCAAAGAACATCAGACCAAAGCTCTGGGTTTGAAAGGCCAGTAGTAGAACATGAAATAGTCTTTGGATTTGCTCTTTGAGCAAGCCAGCAGCTCATGTCTCTGTCAGTTGTGGTGTTCAAGTCCAGTGGGTGTCCGTTAGTGTGTGGCCAAGACCAGTGAACAGTACAGTCAAAATCATTATGATGTCCAGTTTTTCCACTTTTCAATTCCAAAGCACCCAGCCAAATATCCCCAGGAATACTGAAGTGAATGTTGTCCAATGTCAACATTTTGGCCCCATTTACACCTGGTATCGACATGTGATTTATATGTGGATACATTATCTAAACACATCTGATCCATGGGTCTTTGCATTCAAACCTGGTATTAAAATGTGTTCTTGTTTTCTCTGATCTCAATACGCAAATTAATTAGGTAGAGCTGGCAGACTTGTCAACAAACACGGCATGTCCCAGGTCAATGAAACTGCTGCCACGATGGACGTCATTCATTTCTAAATCACTTTTTGCAATTGAAGACCTGCTTATAGACTGCTTGTATCTTTTGCGGGGTTTGCTTTAACTGGCAGGAAGGCAGAGCTAGGTGACCTTTCAACTGACTGATCAACTGACTGTTTTTAAAAAAAATTTTTTATGAATGTGGTCATGCTGCACAGATTGCATTTACACCTGGCTGAGATCCGATCACAATGCGAGCCTGGTCTCCAAATATGGTCTGGCTGATATGATCGTATTCCAATCACAATGCATTCTGAATGCATTTACGCCAGCATTAATATATTTTCCTTATCCAGATAATATGTCCAGAAAGAGATTGCATTTTAACACCAGGTTTAAATAGGGTATCAGTGCCAAGTAGGAAGCAGTGTGCCCTTTGTGTAGTAAAATGGGAAGTTTTTCTCAACTGCAACCACAATTTTTCTGTGAATTTAACCAAGTGTTTCAGTTGCCTAAACCCAGAACCATAGTTTATTTGCCAAAACCACAATCGTTCCTTAACCTTAGTCATATCTCAGATGCCATGCACAGATTTCCTTGAAAGCATGGATTTTAAAGGGGCACTACTCCAATTTTACACATGAAGATTAGTTTACTTATGAAGGGGAGTACTTGACAGCCTGTGAAAGCAGTTCTGAGACCCAGAAGAAAAAAGGTTTTAATATTTTTAATTGTTTTTGATAGCTTAAATATTGTGGCTGAAAGAAACATGTTACAGCAAAAAAAAAAGAAAAAAAAAAAAAGATGTTTTTTATCATCATAGTGGACATTGGGTCTTGTTTGATCACAGAATGTAATGATGTAATGTAATGATATTTTATTCATTTTCGTGTGGATATCTGTTAAAATTTCTTTTCACTTCGTCATTGGGCTGTGGTTCAACAGGCCTCTTCTTTGTTGGAATGTGCTCTTCATCATCAGTGCTCATCTCATCATCATCACTGGCCACCTTGTCAACTTATTGACCTTGACCACCCCATGCCTGAGCAATCATTTCTTCAGCCAGCAGCAGCTTGAAGTCAAAATACTGCAGCCTTTCCTTCTCTGCCTCCTGCTGGTTTGTGCACTCTGGCATTTTTTCAAAAACCTGATTGTCTATGTACTGTTTGAAGTGATCAAAGAGCCTCTAGATAAATACCATGAAGAGACTGAAACTGAAAAGCTCATCCTACTAACAACTAGGCGATTGTGTATGTTGTGAAAGAAAATTGAATAGTAGGTTATCATTTTATAAATCTTTTGTATATATGTTACAAATGTTTTCAAACTAAAGAGTCAATGTTTGTTATCAACTGAATGTGATGTAATGTCATTGTCAGTTTGGGGATACATGTTGGTGAAGAAATCCTACTCCTAGACTAGTTGAACTCTTGAACCTGTTTCTATCTGAGGATTGCTTGCTGACCTCTGGGGTTAGCTAGAGATATCTTTGTCTTAAGCCTACTGTTTTAGAGACCATACTTGTTTGTAAGAAGGTGTAACGGTTTGTGGTCCATTTAGGGACCAGACTGTTTTTAGCTTTGCTTCTGAAGAGGTATAAAGCTGTCTAGTTTGAGTTCACAATCTTTAGAGAAAGGGCCAGCTGAACAATATGCTTTCTCTCCAAAAATACAAGATGATTGTATTTTTGTTTGTGTGTGGACATTTGTATAATTGTTACTGATGATGTGATAGACTACACAGTGTCTACAACTGCTTCAACAAGTAACAATGTTTAATGCTTTCTTTATGTCTCCATGTGCCTCTTTCTCAAGAGAAAATTTCCACAACATTGTATCCTAAGCCTGTATATCCTTTGTGCCATAGACCTCCACTGTTGTCCAAAAACTATTAAAATCACATCAATAAAACTAAATTGTAGTTTATTTTGAGTCAGTCTCACATGCACCATCCTGCTGCTGTAAATACTCACTGGCAAAATATGGGTTAATCTTGCAGCTGAAAATAGCAGCTGATATGCATTTTCTCATGGTTGAGTAACATTTGTGAAAAACTTAAGCCTTATCTTTTAAATGTTTGCCTGGGAAAACGCTACATTTAATAACAGTATAGTCCATGTTGTAAAAACCAAAGACAAATAAATAAAGTATACTTTGAGAATAGCTTTTTTATTGTTCCATTTAGTTTTCATTCATTTTTGCATCATATGAATATCAAATAGTAGACTTGAAAATTGCTTATTGTGTAATTATTATTATTGTACTATTTTTGTCAAAGTTACATTATTGTTATGATATAGTGAAATGCAGACTTCGATTCAGTCTGTTTTAAAACTGCATTGCCACACAAGTATAAAGATTAACATTGGGTGGACGTTTTTTTGATTATTATCCATCACTTTGATCCTGACTGGAATATCTCATTAAATTTCAATTTGTCCAAAACTTCAGTTTTTGCCCAAAACTCATGATTTTGTGTTCAGTGCTTATTAGCAAATGTCAGAATGCTAACACGCTAAACTAACATGGCAAAAATGGTAAACCTTGCCTGCTAAACATCAGCATGTTCATGTTGTAATTGTGAGCATGATAGCATACCGATATTAGCATGTAGCACAAAGGATGGCTACGCTAATGTAGTGTAGTGCCTGTACATTCATTCTTTTTATTTTTCTAATTTAATTCTTTACATTTTGCACTACAGAATGTAATGGGTATTGCATGTGAACTGAGGAGTTGCTGGAATTGTGTTGGTGGAGCAAGCTCATGAACAAACATCATATCCTGTTGTTGAATGTTTGCTCTCCCTCTGTCCTCTGTGTTTTCCACCATCCCTCCATCTACCTGGTTTCTATTTGTATGTCAGAGTCAGAAAGTGAGAGACAGAGAGGCAGTAGATTAGCTGGCAAGTATCTTAATCAAAGCTGTCACACAACATGTATACCAATCACATCGTGGCATCATCCTCAGGGCTTCTGCAGCTCATTCACTTTATCTTGCTTATTCCTCTCATCTTCCAGCTCCATCGTTTTCACACCTCTAATGAGTCCCCTTCTGAATGCTTGTTTTTCTACAACAACACCTGAATATCCACAGCACTACAATGATGGATGTGTGGACATGGGAAGCTAGATTCAAGGCTGCGAGTAAGGGAGGAAGGGGTGGATGTTTATGTCCACAAATTCAACATTGTGGGACTTGTGGGAGTGTTGCTTGGCTAGGGTATTTGGAGATATCTGATATGACAGGAGGAATGCAGTTTATTGGAGGTCAAGCCTTGCTGTGCAGCAACCTTAACTTAATATTTTGTAGCACAGCCTTAGGAGGCAATAACTTCAGTCAAGCGCTTTCTGTTAACCTGAATAAAGTCTCTACACTTCTCCACTGGTAGTTCAGCCCACTCTTCTTGAGCAAACTGCTCCAGTTCTCTCAGGTTTGATGGGTGCTGTCTCCCTACTGCAAGTTTCAGCTCTTTCCACAGATGTTCAATGGGATTCAGATCAGGACTCATAGTAGGCCTCTTAAGAATGGTCCAACGTTTTCTTCTTATCCACTCTTGGGTCCTTGGGGTCATTATCCTGCTGCAAGACCCTTCACCTGCGACTAAGACACAGAATTCTGACACTGGCCTGCATGTTTTGCGTCAAAATGCCTTGATAGTCTTCTGATTTAATTTTGCCCTGCACAGATTCAAGGCACCCAGTGCCTGAGGCAGCAAAGCAACCCCAAAACATCACTGAGTCTCCTCAAAGTTTCACAGTAGGTGTTCTTTTCTTTGAAGGCCTCATTTTTTCTTCTGTAGTCATAGGGTTGGTGTGATTTACCAAAAAGCTCTAATTTTGTTCATCTGTCCAAAGCACATTCTCCCAGAAGGACTGTGGCTTGTCAACATGCATTAAAGTAAGGTCCAGTCAGGCTTTTTTGTGTCTTCTACCATGGAGCCCATTTTCATTCAGACAGCGACGGATGGTGTGAATTGAAACTATTGTACCTTGGACTTGAAGTTCAGCTTTGATCCTTTTTTAAGTTTTCCTTGGTTCTTTTTCAACCATCCGAGCAATCCGTCTGTTCAATCTCAGGGCAATTTTCCTCTTGCAACCAGAGATGTCGGCTACAGTTTCATGGGCCTTAAACTTCTTAATAATATTGGCAGCAGTGCTCACAGGAACATCAAGCTCTTTGGAGATGGTCTTGTAACCTTTACATTGACCATACTTGGCTATTACCTTTTTTCTAATGTCTTCAGACCACTCTATAGTTTTCCTTCTGTTTTACATGTTGTGATACACACAGTTGCACACAGCAGAGTGAGTAATTTTCTCCTTTTAAAATGTCTGCATGAGTGATTATAAGATTGAAAACACCTATGATACTAAATAAAACACAACAGTCTGCCTAAAGTATCACTACAATTATTTCTTACAACTTCTAAAGGGTACCAATAATTTTGTCCAGGCTATTTTAGAATGTCTTTGTAGAATAAGCATCAATTCAGTTTTCCTATTTTGTTTTCTTAATTGGCCACAATCCTCTTCAACTTGGCACAGCTAGTGCACACAGCAGAGGGAGAAGAGAGAAAAGACAACTTATAGTAAATGCTATAAAGCTGAAAGTCGTCTCGATGTTGTATGCATCACACTGCAGACAGTCTGGTTGCTATAGAAGTACTGGACCAATGTGTCAGAAATGACACATTGGTCTTGGATCAATACAGATTTAAAGATATCTTTTTATGTGATTTCATAAATACTGCCACATACATTAAGCGGTGAATAGTTGAACTGGAAAATAAGCAAATCTTACAAATTTTACAGTATCACAGGTTTTATTGGTGGCTTTTCTTACAGATAATCTGTTGCTGTCAGGCTCATCTCATCTCTGTGACCTTTGACACACTGAACCAGACAGGTGCACTCAGTAGCCTGATATATTTCACCTTTTATATCAAACCACTGTTTTTCTTTAGGTGCAATAATGATTTATTGGGTGATAAGATAAAGAGCTTTGGTTTAAACTGACATAGAAGACAAATCATATCTTTTTTGTTTGGTTTATTTGTATATAGGCTTCTTCTGTGATTCTACAATTCTTAGGACATTTACCTGATGCAATGTGGATTACTGATGCTGTAATCACCATTGTGCAGATTATTTAAAATGCTCTCTAATCAAGTTTAGCAAAAGTAAAATGTTAAAAAATTGATTCAGATATTTTTAATGTCTATCTAACAATATTCTCATGCCAATATGTCTGAGTTATGGTTCGCTGTCGTTAATCATACTGGCCATAAAATGATCCCTTCATAGAGAGACTTCAATGTAAAACATGGGGATCACTGGCATTCTGAACTTCAGCATCTAGGGATAATGTTGGACTTACATAGTCATAAGTAGTCAAATGAGGCGGTATTTTACAAAATTACAATCTTTTTGGTAAATTCACTCTTTGTGTTACTATTTGTGCACTGCAGCACAGCAAAGAAACACTGTGCGTAAGGACTTTCCAAAGAGGAAATTACAGAATCAGAATCAACTTCATTCAGCAAATGTGTTTATCACGCAAATAATAACAAATGTACTTCCAAGACGTACAGCTAAAAGAGCAAGCGAAGCAGTGATTATTTTGTCCAAAAAACACTCATCCTATAATTTGCATCAGTTCATACTTCAGGAAACTAGAGAATAGTGAAAATATTATACATGAACATGAATTGTTATATTGTATAAGAAATAGCGTTTTTTGTTTGTCTTTGAAATGTTTCATGTATTTGGAGCTCTTATGCAGTAATCCCAATAGTGATCTATACAGCCTGAGCAGCCATTTTCTGTTTAACAATCCAATTTCAATTGACTTCAATCAACATGATGTAAAGACATTTGTGTTGCCAAAGCACTTAAAATAGTGGATACAATAATTAAGATACAAACTGGTTATGTAAAAAAAGATTTTCAACTGTGAACATTAAAGAACATCATTGTGCTGTATATCTTGTGTATCATGTGTGTGTTATGTTTATAAGATGAACATCCAGTCTGTAGAGTCAGCAGCTCCATATATGTTTATTCAATATACATTTTGCATATAGTACATATGTCATAAAAGCAGATGTCAGTTGACAGGTTATTTATCTCTTTCCCTGTGGCAGCAGGTGACAAACTGAGCTGCTGGTCTTCTGGCTTTTCTGTCGCCCCCTAACAGAAAAGGACTGAGCTTTTTCAAAATGTTTATTTCCAAAGGTTTTATAATTTGGACAAATGCAGAGGAAGGGTTTTTCTGTTTAAATGTCTAAGTGACAGTAGTTACAGATGCTGGTTTCTGTTACTTCACATAGCGACCTCTTTTTGATCTGCAGTTTGTGACTTACTCTTTATTAAGTTAAGATTTCATTCTAATATTTTCTTTTTTCTTCTGCCAGTTGAATTTCTCTGCTGAGGGACTTGGTAGCAGCTCATTTGGCTGTGTGATTTGTTTTCTTCTCTCCATTGAGCATAATACTCTTCTTTTAGGGTTTTTTCAAAGGCTTTGATGGATGTCACTGGTCTATAGTTCTGAGGCCGACTGGTGGTACTATTTCATTTGTATTCCTTATACTTTTCGATACTCACTGACAAATGGCACCATCTTCTGGTAAAGAGTAAAGCTGTTCTCTATCTTTCTACACAGCAGCTGGATAAAATGTGATTCAAGGTCATGCTGGTTTGTGCTGCATTACTTTTTTTTTTTTTTTAGATTGTCAGTACAATGCATTAACCTCCCCTTTAAATGTCCTTGTTCCTTTCTATTATATGTTAATGTTTCTCCTCAATGCAGGCCTGACATCTCAGTGTAACGGGTCAATGCACATGACAAAATGTTTTAATCTTAGTTTAATCAGGTGTCACATTCTCAGCAATAACTGGGACGATGATCAGAGGAGCAGCTGGAGGTTAAGTGCCTTGCTCAGGGGCAACTTAATAGTCTCATTAACTTTGCACAGATTTGCCACGATGGGTAGAGGTTTTGGACCTCACAAGTCGTCTTCAATAACTCCCTGATGATTTTTAGGCTAGTCAGCATTACCCCAAATAAGTGTAGAGCCTGGTCTTCAAGGAGCTAACAGAAAGGAGAGACCAGTTAGACACATTTTTAATTAAAGGGGGGCATATGGTGATTAAATGACCACTTAAGTAGCTCAAATATTTAGTCATCCAACAGGACAGACAAAATAATGTAAAATATGGTGAGGATGTCTGCGCAGTGGTGAGCAGTTTGCATTGGCGTACTTAAGAGTCTGGTAATCTTCTTAGCGTCGGTAAGTACCCGGCTAGAAATCAGCTACTGTCCAGATTGTCTCTTCCTGCCCCAGATAAACGACTCAGACAACAACAAAGGGAGGCTCGAGGAAATATGTGGCATGGTAGCTTCACCAGCATGAAATATGCACCTCCCCTCCTTTGGGAACTGTGTTGACAGAGCTGTGGAAGAAGTTTTGGTGGGTCTCCTCAACTTGAAGATGTTTGGCAGCGGCACAAAGAGGTGGTTTGTGAGGAAGCAGAGGAGGCAGCAGCAAAGGTCTGGCAGGAGGCCATGCGCCAGGAAGAAGAAGAGATGGGCTAAGATCCTCAAACAGCACCGACAAAAGATCCTGAGTGAGCTGGATGTCAACACCGTGCTCCCCTACTTGGTGTATGATAAGGTTTTTTCACTGGGGGAGTACAAGGAAATACTGGGACAGGACTCCAGCAAGAAACGGACAGAGATATTCCTGGACCATCTGTCCTCGAAGGGGCCTGCTGCATTCTGCTCATTCTGCTCTGTTTTGGAGGAAGTGTGTCCCCACCTGCTAACCTGCTTTCTGTTGGATGGAGAAGGTACAACCATTAATTAGCCAATAATTACATCAGCAACTCTGACTAACACAAAAACTGAGGTTAGATAGAGGGCAGCGTGCTGCTGCGCTATGGTTTTCTTTGAAAACCATTTCAGTGTGCATTTCAGAAGAACAGAACAGAGTTTCAGCTCATCAATCTGTAGCAGCTCTCTATTTATTTGTATTTTCTGTGTATTTTCACTTATCTTGTGTTGCATTTAATTTTCTGTGACAAATTAAAAACAACATAAACAAAAAAAAAACAATATTAAGATAAGGAAACCACTTTGCAGTAAGCCAACACCACAGACTAAGAGCCAGCAAAAATAGCTTCTTAAATCTGGATGGCTGAGGGGATTACTGAGCCACCAGTGCTCCTAACCAGCCACTGACAACTTATGGCCTCAACGTGGCTGCAGTGTGCAGGGCCTCGTGTGTGGTGCACTACTCCAAACCAATATGATTTACTTGCATTTACATAATACTCAGTACCCTGCAGAAAATGACTCGCATTTACAGCTCAGTGAGCCTCTGCTTTATCTTTATGTAATATCTCACAATTAAGAACTTGTGAATCCACCTGCTCACAGGCTCAGTAAGCGGGGAAGAAGTGTGAATTAACAGCATTATAAACAGTGGTTGATATATAGTATTAATGTGCTCTTACAGATGGTTCTGCAAGATGGAACAGGAAAGGAGGTCTCCCTGTGCCCCTCAAAAGAGCAGGAGAGCAACCTCTGTGCTCCCCTCCCACGTACACCGACCCTGTGTTTGACTCCAGGTAAGCGTTCCACTTCACACTTCGCTGGTGTTGTGCCTGCAGTGTTTTTATTGTTTTCAATCCAATTGTTAGAATCTAAAAGGTTGGAGAGCTGAGCCGAGTTTTCTCCTAAAAGTATGAATGTTTTCCTTTAAAATATACAAAACTCATTAGCATTTATAAAAAAAGTCTTTGACTCTAACTGTACATGGTCATGAGGCCTGCTTCAAATTATGCTTGCATCTGGAAATCCAAATAGTGCCAGACAATTTGTTTCTATTCCACTTAAGGATCATTGCGATATAGATGTTTTTTTTTAAACCGTTTTTTTCCCCCCATTCTTATGAATGGAGGCATCTATATCTGACCTGCAGTTTCCAAACCACTGTCGCTGATCTCTTCTTTTCTGATCAATTATGTTATACTTTAACATACTGATGGGCTACATATTAAAATATAAACCTGAATAAATGTGTGGAGCTACATAATGGATCCAGATGCTTGAAATACAGGGTAAGAGGGGTGTCTGAATGGCGGACTAATGATGTTATGGTCTTTGCAGTGACTAGATCTCAACCCAATTAAACACCTATAGTAGATTTTAGACCAGCGTGTTACATAGTGCTCTCCAGTGCCATCATCAAAACACCAAATGAGTGTTTGGAAGAACATGTCCACACACTTGTAGAATGTGTGCCAATGAAGTTGTGGTGGCCCAAGACACACTATGTTGTTTTTTTCTTTAACTTGTCACCCATCTGTTATTTGACTAATTTGGCAGAGATGATCACACACAAGTGAAGACTATTGCAGCACTATATTCATGTCTTTAAATGGTGACACTTAACTGTGGATATAAATTAAATTACTGAAAAGAGGAGCATAAAATGACATCTGCTGTGCTATTCTTTGGTATATGAGCAGTCCGGTACACTGGCGCAGAGTCCTGTGAGGCTGCTTTTGTCACTGTGTGTCAGGCCTTGTGAATGCGTCATGGCTGAGTGATGGTGTCTTTCTGGGTGTGTGTGGACCCCTGGAGAGTACCCTTGGCCCAGCTAACACAGCAGGGGGAGGGGAGAGGCAGCAAACAGTTGACAGTGTGTGTATATATATATATATGTGTGTGTGTGTGCATGAGAGGTTGAGTCGGTGGGGGTTTTTGCTCGGATGTGATGCCTGAAGTGACGGGACAGACAAGCTGATATGCTCCCTAGACCGTTAAGGAGGCCTCTTTAATGTATGACAGCTAAGTCAGCATGGAGACAGCTATCCCAATGGTCTGGCCCTGGGCACTGTGACACACTCACAGACACCCACACACACACTCACACATACACAGACACACACACAGACACACAGACACACACACACACACAAACACAGGCTGACAGAAACAGACCAACACACACAACACAGCTTCATAGCAGCACACACAGCCAGAATGATCACAGAGCCTCCACAGGAGACGCAGTACGCTAACAAGGCAATGTAAGTCCTCTTGAAATTTTGTTTTAGAGTCAAATATAAAATTTATTTGTACGTACTGACTGCCAAAGACTCCTGAGTGCACCTGTATGTGATGATGCTCCTTGGATAGTGACATCTCCCACAAATAACTTAGGAGAGACAGAACTTAGAGGGGATGTTTTCATCGCTCTTGTTGTGTTTTCTGACCTTGAAATGCTGCTCTTGCATCACTTGTCAATACAGGCAGATTCAGAGTGAACGAGTCAAGTGTCGGGCACGATTGACTGCATGTATATCGCGATGAAAATGGCATAATCTTTTGTTTGTTCTCTCATAGGAGAAGTAGGACAGAAAGTGCCTCAAGTCATGGATGCTTGGCTTCAGAATTCGTGTGCCAGCGTGTGTCCCTGTGTGACAGAGTGAAGCATGTCTGCATGCCGCGCTTGTTATAAATGTGGAAACAACCTGGGAGTATATGTTCCTCACGGTGAACTGTACCTTTGCACGAGGTTGTGTGTTTATTGTACACTTTCTCTGATCCACGCTAGAAGAGCAGATTGATTGTCAGCTCTGTAGGTTCAAAGAGACACTGTGTTTATTAGTTTGGCTTTTCGTGTCCGCCTCTGGTCAGTATCCTGCTGACTGAGAGTGAACATGCAGCATTTAATCACATCTCTGGGCTTCTGTCTTAAAGGGCACAGAGGCTGAGGACCTGTGTATCACTGGAAGAGCAGCGCGGGAACTGATGTGAAGCTGACTGAATCCAGCTTAAGGGCTCCAACTGCAATATTGTACTTCTTTTTAAACTGACATGTTAAACTTTCATCTCAGTCTGAGCAGAAATTAATGTGCTTAAACACATGATTACACAGAAATATTGATTGGATAACTGGCTTTTTTTTAACTACAAGACATATCACTTTCTCCTACAGAGGATGTGTGTGTGTGATTCACCGGGATGTGTTGGCCATGTGGTTAGATTTGTGGCCTTATGTGTATATGTGAGTCCACAGCAATGATATAAGTCACCGTGCCTTCATCCATAAGTGGAGAAAATGAGATGCTGGCAGGTTGAGGAGGAGGTGGAGGAAGAGGAGAGATTAGCTGAAGCTGTGAGGTTATGCTTCTCTGTGCTGATGACTCACCTCACAGCACATAGAGAGAAAGCACTGCGACAGCGCTGAGGTGTGACTGTGTGTAAGTGTGTGTGTGTGTGTGCGCGTGTGTTTCATTACTCTTGTTCTTCGTGGTGCAGTGCATTCATGTGAAGAGGACTTTCTCTGTGAACTTCTCCTCTTTGTTCGGTGCAAAAGTAATAAATCACGGTGTTACAGCGGTAGTGGTTCTTAGGGCTTTCGTCCAGGTTTGTCTCCTCTGGGAGCAGACTCTGAGTCCTACAAACCAGCTTTGATTTTGCTGTTCAGAATAAAGTAGACAAAAGAGTCTAAGGACACAAGAAAGAAGGGCAACCCTGTCTGTCCTATTTACTCACTGGAAAAAAACCCCCAGCACTTCAGTGTGTTATTGACGCACACGTGTGCTTGTACGTCTCTGCGCGTACAATAAAAGATGTCAGCAGTGGGTTCTCATGTGAGAAGGGTAATGATGGGGCAGGCTGCTCTGAGCCGTTACTGTGGAGATGCAGAGGGGGGATGCCAATGTGAAATCAAAGTGCTGCAGTGGAGTGTGCATGGGTATGCAGTGGGCTTCAGACTGCAGCACAACCACTGACCCACTGCTGTCTCAATGCTTCCCCACTGACACACTACTACTGGTTCCCATGCACACTGCACGTAATGTGAGTGTATGTCCATAAAAGACAAAGAGGGAAGGAGAGAGGCCTGAGTAATATGTGTGTATAAGTGTGTGCGTGTGTCCGCAGCAGTTCCCCCCATTCACTAATGACTGCTGTGTCTTACATGTCTGATAATGACGATCCGTGGTGTCTGATTAATCCCGATAGTTATGTGAATGGCGTCCTAGTCAATGGGAGGTGACAGAGTGCATTGCTGGTAGGTTTGTCCAAGCGGAGCTCTGCTCTGATGATTCCATTAGTGGTGTATTAGTTGAGTGTTGACTGGATTCAAGAGGCTACGAACAGGAAGCTGTGACATCACTGCCAGCATGCAGCCAGGACTCAGTGTAGACATTATATGTACAGTATGTGAAAACTGAATCATCCTATGCTGTACTATCATGCTACTGAAACTATTTTCTGCTAGTGCCAAATATTTTGTTATTACACCCAATTTAGGACAAATTCTTTCAAAAATAAATGTAAGTCCCATTTAGCTTCAAATCATCATTATTTCATGTCACTATAACTTACTATAGAAACCCATGTGGCATCCAGGCTTGTTTAGTATACAAAGTGTATTTAAAGTATATTAGGGCTGCAACTAAATAATGTTAACATCTGTGGATAATTGTTAAGATTAATCATTTTATTGTTAAAAAAAAGTCATAATTTCTTTTAGTCCAGTGTTACTTTAAATTGTTTGTTTTACCCGACCAACAGTCTAAAACCAATGATCTTCAATTAACAATGATATAAAACAGTGAAAAGCAGCACATACTCACATTTTGAAAAGCTGAGAATAGCAAATGGTGAGAACTTTTTCTTGATAAATTGTTAATTAATTTTCTATTGATCAACTAATCGATTAGCTAGCTAATTATTTCAGCTCTAGTGTATATACAAGTGTATTAAATATTGTTTTGTTTTTTTATTGAACCATCATAAAGTACAGTCTGTACAGTATGTGAAAACTGAATCACTTACTGTACTCACCAGCAGGTACTGCATGGAGGAATATTAGGACATATGAGCACTAGATGAATTTAGGTTCCCTCAATGCCCTGAAGGGTTTTCTGCTTCCAGTCACCCAGAACTAACGAACTGGCAACCACAGAAAGGGCTGTTTAATTTTCAGAATAGGCCTGATGCTCATTTTCTGTGTGTGTTATACAAGCTTTGTTGTGCACGTTATCATCTCAAAAAGACTTGACGCTATGCAGCATTCGATGTTTATCATAGTTTCATCTCCATTCAGCTTGCTTAATCAAATGTTTCATTTTACATAGTGTATTTAAACATGCAGGTCTATGTGTTTAGCCTACATACAGAGAGGTTTATGACGCTGTCATTACTGTAGGTTAGCATAATGCACACCATGTGGAGGATACTTTCATCCACAGAGCACTACAGTGTCATGGGTGCATACATTTTTAGCAACGCCGGCCACAGAGGGATTTGCTCCCCTGACACTGGCAGTGTTAGTGCCATGCTCTGCCTGTTTATCTGTATGGTGGAAAGCTTCTGTAGGACAAAACAGTTGCTCGAGCTCATTTTCAGCATGTGCATCAATCTGATTTTTTCCTAATTAACCAACCAGATAATCCTTTTATCGCATAATGCTTATATCAGCTATTACCTCTATTGTACTGCTCCAAAACAGATAAATGTAAGTTCTTCAGTTTCCATTGATTTGGCCTCCTCGGACCTCTTGTGTAGTTTGACATCAGCGTTTAAGTCTGTTTGGTCTAGTGAGAGTGAAACGTGCACTTCTCTACACAGGTGAGAGGGCGTCTCTCTCCTCTAAGACTTCAAAGTCTAGACTAATCGACTTACTCTCAACTCAAGCTTAGAACAGCACCAGCGTGTCAGTCTATTGACTGAAAAACAACCCATGCCAGCATCTGTTTGCTGCTAATCACAGGTGGTGTAGGCGCAGTCCACTAAGACAGAGCTGCTGGGTGCTGCACCTTTCATGGATTTGACAGACACGAGCCACAATATTCTGCAGCAAAACTGAGAAGTATGTTGTTTCAAGCAGCAAAATGTGTTTCTTTAATATTAAATTGCATTTAGAATCAAGTCATAAATGTTTCAGCATGAATGTGATGCAAAAAAGTTTAAACAATTATCTCAAGAGACTTAAACGACTCTTTCGTTCTTTCTGACGTAGTGAGAAATATGTACAGCATTACCAGTAAAACTTCAAAGATAACTCATAAAATAGTTCAGAACTGGGAAAAATAATGTTTGTAACAGGTCTAATAATAATGTAAGTATCCAAAAAGGACAATTATGCAGTAACATTGGACATCAATAATATCTGTCATGACAATCTCAGTTACTGTCATTGGCGACGTTTGAACACATAGAAGACGATGCAGCTCATTGTTTCAGATCATTTAAAATTAATATACTGAGTGTGAAAAATGTCTATGTTGCAATGTTGCAATGGGATGCAACGGGAAATGAAATTAAAATGCACCAGTGGTGGTCAAGATGCTGTACAGTACGTGACATACAAACAAATCCAAACAGTGTGCAGAAAAAAACAGTCCTGTGTGGAGTTTGCATTTTCTCCCTTGTGAGTGTGTGAGTTCCTCCAGTTTCCTCCGATTAGATGAGTTTGTGACTCAAATAGGTGTGAATGTGAGTGTGAACGGTTGTCTGTGCATACTTGTTAACACTGTAATCGACTGCCAACCGTGTCCAGAGTGCTCTCTGCCCTGCAACCTTGTACAGGATGTAGATAAAGATAATGAAGGGTGGATGGATGAAATTCAGTAGTTAGTAACACTGGATGTATTATGTGTGTATTGTGTGCGTGTGTGTGTGCGTGTATGATGATTAGAATTAAACCCCTATTGGACATATTTTTCTCTTATGCTTCAAGAAAATGTGACATATTTTGTATTAAACACACCAGATAAACTGAAGCATGACCCTTGACCAGTATCCGTAGTCCCCCACCCAAATTTTATTGTGCATTAATGAAGTTTAATTACCCTCCTGTTAACATCTGCCATTTTGTGTCAAACATTAATGGTTATCATCACAAAGCTGACAGAAAAGCCAGAAAGGTTTAATTTCTGTGAGAGGAGGAGTTTTGTATGTGTTTTATATCAATCAAATATGCAGAATGTACAGTAACATAAGAAGAAGAAATCCATGATGGTTGGTTGCTTCTGTTGCTTCTGCTCATTTGCAAGACAGCTAATCAAGTCAGATTTTGTACGTTAAAAATAATCACCAAGACCTTTGATAATCTCCTCAGTTACATTCACAGTACTTTCATTTTACATTTGCTGTACTTGTATGATAGTATAGAGAGACTATAGTATGAGCTTTAGGGTTCGTTATTGACTTTGGAAGTAGCAGTGTGACAGAAAAAACCTCTCTTAACTGGAAATTTGCTGAGGAAAGCCATGAGACGCAGCTGAATGCTCCACTTACTGGAAATTTTCAGGAGCGTTCAGCCACATCATGGCCTTCATCAGCAGACGGGGGTTAGTCCAATCGCTGAGAGAGACATGTAGAATATCTGACATATTCTCTGATATTCCGAGTTTGCTTCATTTGCTGATGAAAGCCAAAAGATGTGGCTGAAAGCTCCTGAAACTTTCCAGTAAGTAGATGTTGAGCTAATTTTTTCATCAAACGAGACCTGTATGGTTTGTGGGTGTGTGTGTGTGTGTGTCGGTGTGTGTGTGCTAATTGTATGAATTGTTAATTGTAGGAAAAATATGCCCTCCGATCCACCTCTGAAAAATGCAGAGAGATCCTCTGAGGCTTTCAGGGGGGCTCAGAATTTCTGTCTTTGTAAGTCATCACTGCTTCCAGGAAGTGTTGTATAACACAGAGACACATGACTTTCTACAATAATAAGCAACCGTAGACAAACTTTAGACTTCCTAAACAGATGCTACAACTGAGCATCTCCAAATGAATCGGTCCCTTGCCTCCCCCCCCTCCTCCTCTCCCTCCTCCTCTTCCTCCTCCTCCTCTTCCCCCTCTCTTCTCCCTCCTCCCTTCCCTCCCAGTCGCTCCCCTCTGACTACACTGTACACACACTCTCTCCCCTACCTCACACACACTGACGCCTGGACGCTGCAGCGTTTTTAAGAGTGTTTCCAGCCCTGGATAGGAGGGAGGAGGCAGCAGGAAGGAGATAATGTCCAAATCCTGACCGTTATTTAAAAAAAAAAAAAAAAAAAAAAAAAAAAAAAAGGCAAAACAAAACAAAACAAAACAAATCGGATGGATCTGCGATTTGTTTGCGAGCGCTAAAACACGGTCAGAGTGTCATTGCAGACATGGGTCGCAGCGGTACGGCACCTTTCGCTCAGCTCCTTGGGGAGTGTTTTCACTGTCAGTCCTTCAGCGCTGGAAATGGCGTTGTGATGCTGAGCATGGAAGACGCAGCGGAGGCGGATGCCAGGGAATAAAGAAATATATGATCACCTGTGCTTTTCTTTGGGTTGGATTTTTAGTAGCGGTGGACAGTACCATGGTGAATTACCAGAAATACATTACTGTTATGCAGCTGGCTCTGGGGGTGACCGCCTCCAACAAAGAACATTGTCTTCCACCCAGGAAGCGTATGTGGTGAGTATGAATCTTGGTGCGGATGATGGTGATGATGATGATGATGATGTGATGCAGGTTGGGAGAAAAAGAGGGGGGCTGCGATGAGTCGAGCTGTCGCCTCCCACATCTCGTCAAATGATGAGCGGGTCACGGAGCCACGGTGCGCCCGCTCACTCTCCCCAAAAAAAAAAAAAGACATATTCCTTCTCAGTCACTGCAGCCAGTCTGCACCATGTTTGCAAGCATCACAAACCTACTGTGGTCGATACACAGTAGGTAAGGTAACTACTCCGCATGCTGGGAGTTTGTATGCGTGCGTGCCTGCGTGCGTGGTATGCGCGTGCGCGTGCGTGTGTGTGTGTGTGTATGACACAAAGTCCAGTGGCTCTAGCTATGTCCTTCCTTCACATCAGTTTGTAAAGTTGAATGCGTAGGATGATGTCATTGCCTCATCACTGTTTCTTTGCCTCTAACTTCATGTGCTTTAACGTATATGGCCTTCACTGCACCGCCTGCTGTCACTGGAAATGTCCTCATCGAGCTAACCATGTGGTTAAAAAAAAAAAACCCATCATCCTCCCTTCCTCAACCCCACTCTTCCTCCCCACTGCTGTGTTGTAACTAATGAATAAAATGTAAAGCATGAAATATGGTCCTCTCCTGTTTTTATTTCCCGTGCTGCAGCCAGGCCTGTGTACACCTCTCATAACCATGTCTATTAAACATTTTCTACCCATACTCTGCTCTCAGCATGTGTGTCTGTGTCTTGTCTACCCACCTCTTCAGTGTCCTCATTACTCTGTGTGCCTGTATGCTACAGTAAATTGCAGTGACCACCTCTCACTCGCTCTCTCTCTCTCTCTCTCTATTTCTCCTGCTGCGGCCTTCTTCATTTGTTTACTTTAAGACAGTCCTCCTTTTCGTTTCCCTTTTTCTGGCTGTAAGCAGATCACTGCCGAGGCTGCAACTTGTGTGACATAGTATCCCTAATTATAGCCGGATTACCATCTTCTTTGAAAGCAAAGACTGTTAATTAGGAGTCAATAGGCTCAATGGCACTCTGATAGCAAGTGTCTCCAACAGACTCAAAATGTTTCGTGCTGTGTGGATCATTTTCCTCTCCATAATGCAGTTACATTGGCGTGGCTCCAGTGTGTGAGAGGCTTATCATCACCTCTTTATAACCAACCTAAACCAAGGACAAAACATCAATCCTCCATATTGTCTTGTGGTAGATTATCATGATCAAAGGAGGTTTACAAAGACGCACAAATAGCCTTTGTTTCAGAATTTGTGAATGAAAAGAATAAAACGACTGTACATGGTGTAAATAGTATGTGTACAACAGGTTTTCAGGTTTTATTCAAACATTTACAAGACTTGACCACAATCCTCATGTAAACACTCAGAGAAAAGGTGTCACCGAAGTCAAAGTGCTGCTGTAACCTCAGCAGGGGTCAGAAGCTTATCACATGCAGCTTTTTATCTCTTTGGCTAATCATATTCCTTAGTCATCCTCTTATTATCCCGTTGCCCCCCTAGGAGAAGATAAAGGATTTTCGCTGAGACCTTTAATGTTTCTTCTGTTATTGTTGTTTTAATACTTACATCTCCATATTCAAGTAGATTTTGTAAGGAGCTTCTGGTCTCATCTACAGCATGTGCACTGATACAAAAGACTAAACTAGTTACGTAACTCTTAGAGTGAGATCTGACCTTGTTAAATTATTATTTTTTTACAGCTAGAGTGAAGAACAGTAGACTCGAGTATTGTGAGGTGAAGTGAAAATGCTGAGCTCTTGTAGCTCATTTACGCCTAATAAGACCTCAGAAACAATGAACTACTTAACATTTGTATTTTTGTTTTTGAACTTTCTATAATTATTTGACATTTAAAGGACCATAGCAGGAATTCTGCATGTTTCACTCCATTTACCGAACATAACAACTCTTCATGGCAACTAACCATTCTGTAAATGGCATTGCTGTGTTTTATATTTTTGAACCCATTTTTTCTACCTTTGTCATTTTCCATTAACTCCTGCATTAAAAAATAATTATCTGGCTCTTGAAATTTGCATTAGTCATGTAATTCATCACAGTCATGTCTCCATTCATTTTTGTCAAAGTCACATTTGTTTTAAGGCAATGCAGTGCAGACTTTTCAAAACAATCTGCATTTAAAGTTCATTACCGTTATTGATCTTTGACCAAAAAAACAATTGCAGATGTGACAGTCACTGAGAAGACTGCTAATTTGTATTTGTGCTAATTCACTAATTCGCTAAATCTTTATATCATACAGAAACCTTAATGAATGGAAATGAAAGGCAGTTTGGAATGTGGGAAAATACATTAAAAAATAAACACAGTGACTTGTGATTTGTTTGTTTAGTTGTAATGTAAGAATTCATTAAAAAAAATCTACATAATAGATGGATTTGTCAACCGGAATGTAAAGTGATTTGCAGATAGGGAGATAAAACTTGCAAAAACAGTGGTATAGTCCTTTAAGCTTGATAATAAGAGCATCTTCTCTATATGCAAAAAGGAAAAGCTAATTAAAAGCTAAACATTATACCCTGAGAGCTAATATTGACTGTTGAATAGTATGAGTTTGTTTTATATCCTGTTAACCTGATGTTTCTAAAGTTGAAATAATATGAAATAGCGCAGATTAAACACCTTCAGTACACATTTATTATTACTAGTGGTAGGAGTTGTAGCTATTTGTAGCCAGTACAATTGCTGTCTTTCTTGTGGCTCAAGCTGACATTCACTATTTACACAACATGTGTGAGTTTGATATATTTTACTCCTTTTCTCCTCTGTCTTTGCTGTTTGCTTTACAAAGTGTGCCTGGTGTCCTAAAAAATGAGTTTTAAAAAATGATAGCTTTGTATTCTGTGAAATTTTGGGATAGTAAAAGACTTTGTAAAACATGTTATCTTTGTCCCACTGATTGAAACAAAGCTTGGTGTCATTGTCAAGTAAATATCTAAACCTGGTTACTAGAATAGATTAGTTTCAGCTGAAGTTTGGACACCTCATGAATCATAAACACTCAATGAATCCTGCATCCAGTTTTCACAATAAGCCAATAAGCACACAATTCTTCTAATAAGCATCAGACGTGTAGCACAGTACAAGAATGATGTTCTGTACAGAGCAAGATTATTATAGTGAGAAATGTTGTGTCAAGTGTAAAATACATTTTATATAATTCTTCATATTTTATGCTGTGTTCTTTTCATATTCCTACATAACACCTGGCACAATATGTGAAGAAACATCCTTCATCTTGTTTTTACCAACATTTTGGAGAAAATGCTCTATTGGTTTAACCTTTTTCCACAAATCATATTGCTATTTTGATTAAAGTGACCTTTTAGATCAATACCGCTCTATTCTTATTAACACTGAGTCCATACTCAGAGATGTAAGAAAATACTGCACAAACACCTCACTAGAGCTGAAACTCTAGATAAACTGATATGTTGATTGACATAGAATGAATCTGTGGCAGTTATGGTAATATCAGCTCAAATTTATCATTTAATAAGTGAATATAACAAACATTTTCAGGTTAAATCTACTCAGATGTGAGGATTTGCTGTTTTTCTCTTTAATGTAAATTTTATCCAATTTGTAGACATCACGTTGCTCTAATAATTTTTTTTCTCATTCTTTTTGGCTTTTTAGAATAAACTATTATTTGATCAAATTTTAAAAATCAATAGATTGACCGATGATGAAAAACAATCATTATTCATCTCAATGAATAATATTATTATGTTGTATTGTCAGCTGTATATAACACCACATTCAGGATTTGGAGAGGCGCTATAGGAAACATGCCGTTGGATAATTTCTGTCATTCATGAACACATTTAATGTGCAGATGTATGACAAGATGTGATGTCACTGACAGACACAGTACTTTGAATGAAGCGCATAATATCATCGAAGTATCCCATTTTTAAGGTTTTTACATAATTGCAACGTTAATTCTGTCCCATCTCTGGTCAAATGGTCAGAGCGGCTTCCTGTTCAGCTGATCCCACAGCATGTGGCGGTGAGATTACACACCACTCTGCCTGAAACACTTATACCATCCACCCTGCAGCGACTGTGTGCAGTATGTGCATCACATCCTCCCAAAATTAGAGGAGGCACAGCTCCGCTTGCCTTTGATAAAGACTGAATAGCAGCAGTGCTAAATTAGGATTAGTCTCTGCAAACAGATGTTCCTCTTGCCTGCAGTCTTAAGAACCCATTCCTCCCTGCGCACAGCCAAAGATTAGCATTAACCTGACTTAATGAACTTTACACTCTGTTGCAAGCCTGGAGGGATAATACAACAAGTCTATTGTGTTTATGTAATGTTTCCTCTTATTTTTAACCTCTACCTTTTCTCCAAAAAACCAAAAACAAAAGCAGACAGATAGTGTGGTTACAGCACAGAGCTAACTCATTTAGGCTTGTCAGATACAGTCTGTTGTTGAATTAGCTGAGTATGATTGTGTGTCTCTTACTGTGTATCTGTTGTATTGTGTGTGTGTGTGTGTGTATGTACCAGACATTGGTCAGGAATGCTCTCCTTGTTAAGTGTTATATTAGCCCTGGCCAAGATGGGAAGAATGAAGCGTAACATTGCCTATTGACCTGCTGATTAAGCAGTAGCCGTTACTGTTCGAACTTGATGGCTCCTCGAGGCAGACTGAGAGAGGGGGAACAGAGGGACTGCATAAAGTCCTGCAACTGATTAATGTGTGTGTCCCTCGTCCTTTCTTTGTAATAGCATCAGGCATCTGCTTGACCTTATCTGTGAACTACATTATCACGCTCTGTGGTGGATGGAGCGGACCATCAGGGGTCTTGTCATTGATCTTATTCCATTTTCTTTTGAAGTGGATTCTTCTTTGTTCTCATAGTCACCAAAAGGTCCAAGACTCCAATACAGTCATTATATCAGGGCCAAACAGACACTTATTGTGTTGCGAACCCTATTTGCTAAAAAACAAGGCAAAGATAAAGATTTGAGGCCACAATTTAGCCAATTACTGATAAAGATTATCTATTTTTTCAGTCCTTACACTACCATCTGACACCAGAATACAAGAGTACAAAAATTTAAAAAATCATATTTTGCAGTTTCAGTGATATTATACAGGGTTATAAGTAAGCTCGGTCACAGAGCAGATCACATTCAAGTAATTAAAGAAATAGTGGTGTATTTGGAAATATGCTTATTTGCTTTCTTGCTGACAGTTAGATGAGAAGATTGGGACCAATCTCATGTCTGTACAGTAAATATGAAGCTACCACCAACAACCGTTTAGCTTAGGTTAGCATAAAGACTGGAAGCAGGGGGAAACAGCTAGCCTAGCTCTGTAAAAAGGTAACAAAATCTGTCTACCAGCACCTCTAAAGCTCACTGATTAACATGTTATAAAAAATGTAAAAAAAAAAAAAAAATAGAAAAAAAAAGTTTACAAAACGACGAGTTGTGGTTTTACAGAGAGTTACTGTTGGAGACGTTTCCTGGCTGGAAGCAGTGACGACTGTGATGACAAAAAAACTAGAAAGTCACTGCACTTGGCCAAGAAACAGTCCCACACATAAGCCCTTGTAGAAATGCAATTTGTCAGTTTTACACTTTTGCTTTGTACAGATTAAACAAACAACATATATTGCATTAATTAATGGACATTAGAAGTGCTGGTCGGTGGATTTTATTACTCTTAGATAGAACCAAACTAATTGTTACTGAGACTTTCCTCCCAAGAAAAACAACACAATAGGTTGTAATGTCAGTCACCCAAAAACAGCATATGTGACAGATGCCATGTAGCGGACATAGTAATTATGACCTGTAACAGTGGTGTGGTACAGATGACGTCTGTATAAGTTGACAAATTTCCTCATTCGGAGGTGGTGGAGTTTTAAAAAAGAATGTAGTCTAACTACGATCATCCCCTAACCTTAACCCCATGGTTATTATTGTAACCATGACAACGAAGGTCGCCTAAGGAAGTAATAACTTTAATCCACACTACATGTTTCTCTAACCTTAATTTAGTGATAATTTTAACCCAAACCATCATCTTTCCCCGAACCTAACCAAGTGGTTTTTGTGCGTAAACCCAACCAGACTTGTGTGTGTTATCACATCATAAAACATCATTATTTTGTGACAATTTTGGAAAGCACAGACAGACATGATGTTGTCCTGCTGATTACTAGAAAACGCTCCTATGTGTCTTCCTGGGGTGCATGATCAAACAACGTATTTGGTCATTTAATTTGGAGGACTTGTTGCTGTTTCCCCTTATTTCCAGTCCTTATGCTAAGCTAAGTCAACCTACAACCTCCTGGCTGTAGTTTTATACTCAACATATGGACATGAGAGTGTCAATCTTCTCATCTAACTCACATCAAGAAGATGAATAATTTCTATTCCTTTAAAATTATGTCATATTTTCTGAGTATGTGCATAAAAAGTAAAACGGTAAATGGTCTTTTGACTTTCCATAACTTGTGCAATATTTTTTGATGCCATATGCCAAGTGTCGTTCATCCATGTATAGTTTAAACTGTACCCATAAACATGATAAAGAGAGGAGACATTAACATTATATCTTACGGTTTTATACTTTCTCTCAAACCTGAAGTGAAACACATTAGACCTGCATATTTGATAGAGAAGAAGAATCCATCAAATGGCAATGTGAAATCATTCACTGCACATTATATCTGACTCGGCACAGTTGCTGGCACTATGTTACATTCTGCCTTTGTGGCCTGAAGTGTTTTGGCTGAACTCCATTTCAGATTCAACATCCAAGAAATGAGCCTCTGAATGCGCAGGACTGCGCCGGGCCTGTGATACAGTCCAAGCAGCTTTTCTCATTAGTCATGTTTGCTGTATTGTTTATGAGAACAATCTGAGGTCGCCTGTAATTGACTGCGTGTATTGTCGAATGCTTTTACCTTGCATTTCCATCCAGTAAGCACCTCACTCCGCTTCAGGCAACAATCGAATTAATGCAGAGAGAAAGTGGAAGGTGATGTTCCCTGTCCCCCATCTTTGTTCATTCCTTTCTCTCATAATTTCCCCTGCTGAGTCTCCAAGCCTCAGGAGCTCCTCGGGGCCTTGTGCTGAGAACGCTAATGGATATCTACTGTCTCTGAGCCACACTGTGTTGACAGGATTTTTCCTCATTGAATATTGTGTTAAATCCTCATTAAAAACAACTGTCTTCAATGACGCTGAGAAAAAGGACTGGGGTAATGTAGAGGAAAAGAGAAGAGAAGCAGTAACAATAGGATCAATTTGAGCTACAATGTGGTGTATGAGCACTGTGCATTCATAATAAAAACTAAATTGAGCAACAGTAACAGTAAAGCTCTGCTGCAAAATTCTGGTTGCTGGTTTAACTATTGATGTGGTATCAGAATGCAATGAGTGAGGACCCAAGTGCAAATGAGAGGCAGGACACTGAGGATCTTAGGAGATTTATTCTCTTAGCAAAATACAAAAAAACCCACTACAACCAACAAGGCTATCTAACTACGTCACTAGACGACTGTCAAACTACAGAGCAGAAAATAACAAACAGAACTAAGATAAACTCTTCTGTGACACATGAAAACAGATTCAGGACACCAGAACACACTAATATATATATATGTGTGTGTGTGTTAGGAAACAGGTGAGGACAATGATTAGACAATGAAGGTATTGGCTGGAAATTCCTGCTGGCGGGAGCCCCCCCACTACTGTGGGCGGGGAAGAAAAAGAGCACTCCGGGTAGCTCCCTAGCTGCTCCCAGCAGCAGGATCAGCACCCTGGAGAGCGCCGTGGCAGGCGCACAGTCCTGTAGATATGATGGTACATCACCCTCTATAAAATGGTTTATAAGCTGTAACTAATGGCCTCATTCATGGTTAATAAAGCCTTTACTGATGCTTTAGTTAAAAGCCATTAATGAGAATAACTTTTGGGTTACCAGCTGGTGTTTATCTTCCTCCGGCAGACGCTTGTTTTATCTTTTTTAACCTGTTATTTAGTTAATCAGGTAGATACTCTTATGGACCCCCTTCCCCTGTGGAAAAAACTGCAGATTATCTGGATCAAAATACATTTACTAACAACTCATTAACATTTACAACTCTAAACTTGATGGCTCATTAGAAAGCGTGAAATCCGCAAGCATTTATGAACACATTACCAACATTTATTGCTGCATGCTTACCATATCGAAAAGATAAACACCAGCCAGAAAGATTTTCACAACCTGGCAACCCAAAAGTTGCTTTTATAAATGGCTTATAAATTATCTACATTGATTTCTTAACCATTAATAAAGCCATTGGTTGCATTACAACCTATAAACCCTTTATAAAAGAGGCCTTATTAAATAGTGATGTCGATATTATACTATATATACACTTAGAGTATAGAAGATAGATATAGCTGGTCTCTGAAGTTAACCCTGCACAAGATGGATTCAGTTCATCACAATGTCAGTTTTATTTATCCCCACAGGGATAGTTAATTTCACACATTACACAGCAATTAAGCAAGGAACATGGGAGACACAAAGGGAATGAGAGGCGGAGGGTTTCAGTGTGGTCAGCGAGGCTCCAACAGTGCTGATTAATTATGTCATTTGTGAAGGGTAAAACATTTCCTGAGAGTATTGGGGATAGGTCAGCCAAGTGTGCTTCATCTCCACATCTCACCATGACCGAGCTTCAGTCTGACTGCTGTGGCCTACAGAGCTGCACAGGCCCTCTGTGTTTGAAGCTGCAGTGCTTCCTGAGCATGAACTGTTCCCCCTACAGGGCCTCTGTGACATTAAATCCAATTATAGATTTCTTTAAATGCCATTTTATCCAGCGGGGTACTATGGCCTTTTGAAAAGCATGTGACCGTGGTGTTCTTCCTCCTCTTCTTCAGTCTGGCCTGTGGTGCTGTGTCCTGCTGTGATGCAACCATGCTGGGTGTGTTCTTCCTTGTCCTGATGTAGTGCTGTTGTTTTTCTTTGTCTTCCTCCTGCCCCCTCCATGCTGACCCTTAGGATACACCCCAGCCCGACCGCTGGCTCCATCACAGCAGCTTCGTCAGTGAGCACCATTCAGGGCAAGCCATCACTCCGCCGCATCAAGGGCCGCATTCACAGGAGCAAGAGCCTCGACAGCATTGATCTCCTTGACTCCAATGTAAGTAAACTGGCTAAACAGCTAAGTTAATGTAGTAATGAGCTGTATCACCTAACCACAAATACTATAATGTATGACCAAAACATACAGAACAAACAAGTCAAAAACCTAACATTGTGATAGATTTGGCCATGGCTGACAACACATAATATACATACAGTATATATATATATACTGACAGATAATCGCTCTATATTTCATTGGGATGTGACTTAAAAAATCCTGAAAATGCATTGTTTAAACATCCAAAATATTAGTCCAACCACTAATCAAAACTAAACTAAACTGCTACTTCACAGTTCTTCTGAGGCAATTTGCAGTCAAACAAGGTTGCACATACATATTTAGGATCTTTTTGTCTTAGGAAAAAACAACATAAACAACAAACTCACCACTCAAAAAAGAGATGCAACATATTTTGGATTGGCATCAGGGGCCCGTTGCACAAAAGCAATTTGCGAGTATTGCTCTCATGCAGATTGCAAAGAGTAACTTTTCACAAATGATTGTTTCTTGCAAATTGCAGATGAATTTCAAAGTCCTACAGGGCTCTTGCATTGCAAGCAAATGTGGCGTTGGTTTTTATTAGTGAAATTTGTCAAAGTTCATGCATAAGGAATTGATCTCATGTTGCAAATTTGGTGAAAGGGGCCCCTGATTAATATTACCTACCTTACTTAGAGAAGATCATCACACAATATTCATCTTCAAGTGGTTGTGGACATTTTTTTTTGAATTTTTTCATTTTTTTGAGTCCTGAAATGGTTTTGTGGCATCACTATCCACGAATGGGATATTGGTGTCTGCATTGCATGGTGCTCCTTTTTTATGTAAATACGTTTCCTTGACTAATGTGGAGCACATACGTCCACATTTAAGTCAAGTAGAAGATCCTGAATTTCCTGAGTGTGATATTTATATATATGTATATATATCTCCTCCAGACATGTTTAAGACATAAAAATACTCTGCTTTGAATAATTATTTGTCTCTGATATGGTATTTCTACAACAAAAAGTACAATTACTTTGTTAAAAATTCACAAAATCACATAAACTCCTTCTCCTTCCAGAATACAGAATCTATGAATATACAAATATTGTTCATTTTAAAAGTTTAATTACTGGACACAAGATGTCTCCTACTTCACTGTAAAGTCCATTCTGAATGTCTGTGCACTGCAGGCTTCAGGTTTCCACATCACACTTGTGTAAGTTGAATATTGGACCATAATTGGCTCCAAACTAATTCTGGTGTCACAAATCGTGTTTGTAGATACACGCCTTAAACTCTGATTTAGGATGAGCACAGAGAAACTTTCCACCTTCAGCAGATGAATATGAAAACAGCCTTCTTGTGTCATACTGCACAGTGAAACTGAAACATTAAACCGAAAAAACAATAAACAAAACATATTTTTGACTGGAGGGGACTTTAATGTTTCTTGTTTCAATTGAATATTCTTTGATGAAGATAATTGAAGAGGCTGATTAAATTCTGCACTTTGTTCCACTTTTTATGCCAAATATATTATAATAATACTTGTTTAAGATTCAATCAAGGTTACTATTCTATTCCCAGACATACAAACAGGTGTCTCAACTCTTAAATGCCTCAAAATGTTCTCAGATGCTCAGTTTGAAATACTTGTATTTCAGTTTTTTATTGTCACAGTGAATTATCATGAAATACCTTTGCACAAGTGTTTTTTAGATACATAAGGCATTATAATTCACAAAGCAGTGTTTTAGATTCGGAGCTCTTACGTGCATAAATCAAAGCAGAGACAGTTGTAATACACGTACCTTGTTGTTTCCAGACAGAGCAGTAGACTGCCGGAGGGCCTTAGCCTCAGGGGAGTTATATCGTGTTGACAGCTACGCTATGACCCGACTGTGAATTCAGCTCGAACGCTCCATCTCATTAAAGGATACCACAAACCCACTGAGCTGGTTGAAGTACTGGTCAGCAACAGTACATAGGCTTAAGGGAGCATTTGAATGTTAAAGTACATGTATCAAAAAGAAAAAAAGAAAATTTGCAAGGTGCATTTGCTGATTTGTAAACTGTGTTGAACCAGATTTTATATTTAAAAAAAACATGAAAAGTTATTTGTAATACCATTTAATGTGCCTTGAGAGTTTATCTCCGACTCCTGTATAAGTAAAGACTCTCAGCTTAGTGGTGCTTTGTGTCACAGTCACAAGGCTTCTTTCTGAAAGGCTGATTTATTAAAAAACGGTGAAAATATTACAACACACAGAATTTGGCAACAGTTATCAGACATTGTCAAGGTAAAAAAAACAAATTGTCATGATTTATTGAACAGAAAGACCTAGATTTCAAAAGTAATTACAAAAACCACCATTCAATTCCCATCCAGCAAACATAACAGTGATATGTTGGAGGTGGATGCTTTTAAGCTGTAATTGACAGATTAGTGCTGGCCTTGATTTTGAGGCATACACAGCAAACATAAGCCTTCATCTGAATGGAAAAGGCGGTGTATAGTGTCACTGTGTTCTCGTATCCTCTCCTGCTCTGTAAGTCATAGAGAGAGTGACTTACCACATTGCGGTCATTTGTCTTTATGGCCTGCCACTCAGAGGAAGCTTCAAATGGCTCAAGAGGCCACTATCTCACCAGAGACTGAGAGCTCAGCTAAAGGGCTCCTGGCCTTTCCATGGTATATTTCTTTTGTACAGGCTGTGTGTGCACTAGAGGAAAACTTGCTGACTTGCCCAAACTCAAATGCAGCTGATGGAAGTAACGGCCCGCCTTACAGTGAGTGATGAGATTGCAGGATGCTGAGCTGAGGAGCAGTTTCCATTGCATCCTACTGAAATGTCACAACAGACACAACACTACAGCTGAGCTGCTGGATGATCTGCAGTCATTTTTCGAACAGAAATCTCACCTGATTGGGTGTTTAAAGAGAAAAATGAAGATATTAATCAACTGAGTGTATGAATTTAGGTCCATAACTATCATTGCCCATCAGCGTAGAGCTAAATAATCAATAGTAGTTAAGACTTTGTTTATATCGATTGCTTCTTTTGATTGCTTTTCTCTCTTGATAGTCAGGGGAGGACTTTGGCGCTTGGCCCACTCCCGCTGTCATTTGTGTTGGCAAGCAGCGCACTTGTTCACAGAAAGCTTGAATCAGATTTTAGTGCTAAGGCTGCAGAAAGCACAACAGAGATGGAGAGGGGGGGAAACTACAGTCTTTTATGCACCCGATGCCTTTGTGTACACCAGGAGTTATTTTTCTGCGTTCATCAACAACACCTCGTCCCATTTCAAAGCAGCAGCATTTACAGTATTTCTTAATGCTTCAGGGAGATGCATAAGTCCATCTGTTCTACACACAATCTTACTCTCTTCATTTATGCCACTAATACAGCCTCTCTTTGTGACTCTTGTGTGTTGCTTAAAAAAAAAGACAACCTCAAAAATGAGAAGAAACACAAAACTGCCACCTTTTAAAGCAGATTTGTTTTTTTTCCCCTCCATGTGTTAGTGTGTTTGTATATATAAATTAACGTTGAGATTATTCTGAATGTTCAGATTATCCTTATATGTGTTATATTATTTTTCAACATGACAACAGGGGGAATCATCTTTCACACCCATAAAACTTGCACTGTAGCACTGGTGCAGTGTGGATGCTAAACTGAGGTTGCTGTTTCTGGAAACATTTCATGTGCCTTGATTTTAGGGAAAGATCTGTTTTTTTAATGCAGCATTTTTCCTGCCTTCTCAGCTGTTTTTGGGAAATGTTAAAGGAATGTTTGCTGCAGAGGTTATAACCAGGTGAGTTGCAGAGAAACTAAGCGTGTATCAGCAGGAGCAGATGCAAATAAGCCAAGATGAAAAGCGCAATTAAATTAATTACTCCTTAACAGATCAGGATCAGTCACCAACTGGGCCTGAGCTTTGCCTTGGTCAAAGTCTTAATCTCTTATTAGTTCTGCTTGCCCCATCCCACTCCTAAAATCCCATCCTTGGCTGCAGTCTGCCATGGAGAGAGGCACTCCCCCCTAACCACCACCAAAAAAGCCCCGGCGTAAGCATTTATTCGCTGCTCAGTCTTCGGAAAGTGCTGCAGATGCATTTACGGAGAGAGCAACTGCAGCTGAATTAACCAATCTGCATATTCAGGGCCTGTTAGAGGGAGATTGTTCCCATGTGATGAAGGCGTGGAGGTGCACGAGGGTTGGCGCGGAGGGCTGGACCTGAGTGAGACACACCACAAGGCCTGTGGAAAGTGACAGAGAGAAGGAGGAGCTGTGCACAGGGGGTGGGCGCAGGAGATTTATCACGACTAACACTGTAGGAGGCCTTATTGGAGGGAGGAGAGGGGGGATGAGGGGAGGCACTGTGATTGGAGCAGCAGCTGATTTTCTTTAGGTGAGACAGGTCTGTTACGTAAGAACAGAGTCGAATGGATATATATTTTTCTTTGTTCTATAGGTGATGAGCACTGGAGGATGGTTGGGGGTGATGGAGGGTTTGTATGTGACACTGAGGTGGAGCCATGCGTGATGCATGTGAAGGTTGCGTGTGTGATCCTACAGGCTGCGTGGAGGGGATGGCAGATGTTGGGTGCATTTCTGGAGGCTGTGTCTCAGGAGCGAGGCCTGCCTATGCGACCTATGATGGGACATATGGCAGGTCACTGTAGGCACTGTGTGCATCTACTACCATCATGTCACACATCTTGTAGCAACATATTGACTTCACAGCCTCTGCAGCAGCAATTTCTAACATTTTCAGCACTTGTTTCTGAAATTACAGCCTTTAAAAAAGAACACATATAAATCTTGGTTATTACAATGTTGATCATGTATTGTTACTATATAATTTGTGTTTATTAAATGTGTTTCATTGTAATTGTTCAGTTTTATCTTACACCCAGAAGCTAAGATCCTTAAAATTGATTTCTTGTACAATTGGATCAAAATACCCTCTTGTTCATTCCTTAAAGGATTCGGGGTAAAGATTATTAACAGCAGAGTCCTCAGTTGTCAGAGGTAGATCTGAAGAAAATGACTCATGCTTCTGAATTGTTTTTATGGTCGGGCTCATGTCCTTCATCTACAACAAATCATTTCAAGAGAGAAGACTCAAACCCACATAAATCCCAACAACTCTATTGACTTCCCCACATGATTTATGACAAGAGGAGAGAGAGACCTGGACAGTAAGCACTATCAGCGGCCCAAGGATTAGTGAAAATGTAGCACTAAACCAACATCACATGCAATATTTTCCATTTCAAAAATACAGTCTATATCTATTTATAACAGCCTCTTGCCGTAATTTTGGATTATTTTCAAGGAGGGCTTGATGTTCATTTGAGTACTTGAGCGTGGGGTCAAGTGAAGGACAACCAGCAGGATGATGTAATGTTTGTAGGAATCAAGATGGTGGCCATGGTGGGGAAGTCAAGCATGAAGAATGAAACACTGGGAAGGTTGTCCTAAGACAACCTAATCAATCACTGGGTTTGATGCTCACAGTTGTGGATGCTTTGTAGATTGCACTGTACACTGTCTGTTGATTGATTATCATGAGATGAACACATACTGTTTTTTTCTGGAGGCAATATTTTGTGTTTGTCCACTGCAGCGAAATTGAGATTTCACAGGCAGCAAATACACTCTGGATATACTCGTGTTTATCTGCCTCTGTAACAAAATATCAAAATCGAAATGGACACATCTTTGTTATGAGAATCGCTGAAGAAGTGTGTTGTTAAAAGAATATGAATTATTTATTATCAGCAGCAATAACACCATAATTCAGGGCCAATCGATCCTTCATTCATTGATCGGTTAAAACAAGCAACATGCACTGGAACGTATGAAAGCCTATAATTGGTGTCAAATCATATAGCATGTGACAATAGAGGACCATTAATGGTGAAAAGGACAACAAAAAAGATACACAAACACAAAATAAACACCTGAACCAAAAATAATTTGTTTTATTACCACAGGCTTCATTTCCTACATCAAGCCAAAATGTTTACGCTGGGTTGGAGAATGAATGAAAGGAGGAAGTGAAGTGGGTTTCTGCTGTGTCAATGTGTGTGTGTATGTGTGATGTGTGTCATCACGCAGCCTGCTGTGTTGCTGGACTTGTAGGATGTGTGTTGATGCCCAGGGAGGCACCATATGCTGTTTAGACTCAGGAGCATCCCATCACGGTGGACCCGTGGGTGAACAATCCCAGCTCTTTCTTGTGTCTCCCTCCATCAGTTCACGCGTGCATCATCAGCCAGCAGGGGTTGAAGTCACGCAGCTCCACTCTCCTCACGCTTGTTTTCACGTCACCGTAAAATAATTCTTCATATAGATTTCCTCATGCAACGCTCCACAGGGTCAGGCTTGACGCAGATAAATAGTGTTCAGCTGAAGTCCTGCAGAGGGCAGGCTTTTACTACCTAAATGTACAGGAACACACTGAAACATCCATGTTTGCACAGCTGATGCAATAGTGAAAGGAGGGGTTGGGTGTGCAGTTGGGATATTGGATTTGGATGAATGTTTAGCTTTCAAGCAAGTGCTTTAGTGTTTGCCAAGATACATTGTATTATTAAAAACAGTGGGCAGTGCAGCCACAAGAAGGGGGAGAGTTGTTGGTTTAAGATCTATTGCTGCTCATGTGGTTGGTGAAGTCAAGCAGGCAAACATACAGTTTGACCTCCCATTAATCTGATGTATTGCACAAGCACTCTTTGCTCTGTAAAAAATAATTGCAGTTTGATTTTTTCTTTACCTTATTGGTAAAGAAAACCCCTGTGATAAAGCCTGTGATAAAATTAATTTCCAGATGAATTGAGAAGCGGTGAAGATTTATAGTATTGTCTTCTTTCCGCAGTGCGGTAAATTACCCCAGGGTGATTTTTCTCCCTTTTTCCTTCCTGTCTCTGTTACCCCCATCACCTGCCCTCCACAATACCCCTTCGGTCTGGTCTGAGGGGAGCACCTGATCCCACACCACCAAGGCCTTTAATTGCTTTACTCTCATCCTGAGCGAGGCTGCTCTCTCCGGGGAAAAAAAAAAAAAAAACATGAATAGACAACCTCTTATGAATCCAAACCAATTTAAAGGTCAGTTTGAAGGAAAATAAAATAATACAGCCACTTCATTAATAATTGAACTGATAGTTCATGTCACATGTCAAACAGCGTGTAAGGTGATTCCACTCTAATTGCAGGAGTGTTTTGTTTGCATTGTGTATTTCTGAGAAACATTGTAGGTTTAACCAGCAAGTCTCCCTGGACTCATGTGATAAGAGCCTCAGAGTACTTCTGGTTAATTATTATAGATAATTAATCTGCCGTCGCCATTTCCAGCTGTCTGTCTGTGAAATCACAATTGGATTGATCAGTATCCTGCTGCCTTAAAAGCTTTAATTCCCCCAAGGAATTCAGCGTCATGGTTAGCACTGCAATCTATGATCTGGGTGTGTGTTCAAAAGCAAAATAACTCACCATTTTGCTGCTGTCATACATGCATCCACATTAACTGATTGGAATTGTTCATCTTTATTAGCATTTGTGCTCCCCTCCTGGGATAAACATACTTTAGGTGATTGCTTCTTTGCTACTGTACATGATGCTGTAGTTTGATCCAGAGGGGATTTGGATGTTGGTGGGCCCGCATTGACAGCACGCCTGTTGTCACATGATCTGCCGGCTGGGGATGTGAGGTCATTTCATGTCACTTGATATGTCTGAGCTCTCAGCTGTTGGTGGGAAAAATGAGATGGAGATTATAGGTTCATTTGGGGAATCTTGGAAAATATGTATTTCCTCTCTGTACATGGATTTCTGGTTTTAGGCTTGAAATGTATGAGTCAGTAAATCCAGATTGGTGCCTTTGTCAATCACATCCTGTATGTTCACGGTGTCAGATGGTGTTTGCCTCTTTCTCATGCTGCCTGTGGCTCAACGTTATGTCACACTGCATGAAATACCTGACTTCAAAGCAGAAGTGTTTGTAAAAGTCACTATCACGATCACCCTGCAGTACTGCAAATGAATGCAAGCACAGTCTTTTTTTTCTTTTTTTTTTTTTACAGATAAGTCATCTATGCACATAGTTAGCAGAATGATATTTATTAATGTCATGATTTATACAAATTTGTTTCATTGCTGCATTTCCACTGCAGCCAGTTAAACACCAAAATGCATCTCTTAACATGCAGCAGGCTATAAGAAAAACACAAAAGAGCTAAATTAGTCCTCTGCAAAATCTATTGTTTTATTGATTTCGTTAGTCCCTGTATAAAAGCTGAGTACACAAAAGCCAAAAGAGCAAAGCCGGCTGGATCATTATCTTAAAAAAATCTATCTGTATACTCATTGAGGATCTAAATGTTATACTCCGGATGAATGATGAGATATTTCTTCTTTTGTGAGACAGGTGGTGCAATCACATACTGTAAAATCAGCTGCTAATAAGCTGGACTTAGAACAGGAGGCTGCAGCCAAACTCCAGCATGTTTCAGCTGCATTTTACTGCTGCACATCCTCAACTCTTCTTCACCAAGGTCACACTTTACTCCTCTATAAAGCACCTTTTGATAAGTGTCTTTTTTTTTACTGCTGACTTTACAAGGTAGCTCAAGCTTTCTAGATCATGGACCTCTGTCTGTCTCTCAGCTCGTGTGGCATTACGAAGCCTCGTGTAAGGAATTTCTATGCTGAACTAATGGGCTGGCCGTCAAGTCAGTGTGCTGCTTTCTCGTACTAGAGGTCAGTGATATTGACAGAGGACAACACAGAAGTCACAAAAATACAAGCCTCTGTACAATAGCCAGCGCACTCCATTATGGGATTACATTGATATACTCCAATTTGTAAAACCAAAGACTGGATAACAAGATAAGAAGCATAAAGTTTTGTATATCATCTTGCAGCTTTGGCAGCATGGTGTCACATAATATCTTTCTTTTTTTTTTAACTCTCACTCCGCTATTGGACAAAAGCATTTATTTTCCTCTGCTGCAGTGCTATGTTTAACGTCTGTCATGTCATTTGATAGCTGCAGTCATTAAAGCTCATAGATAGCCATGCCAACCTTTGCTTAGTAGGCTGTTTTCCTGACCTGTACAGCTGAGAGGTGACTCGCTCACCGTCAGGGGCAGTGCACTCTAAAAGCCAACCTGCTGTGAATTTCTAATTTGCTTTTCCACTCGTGTGATTTTTTTTTTCTTTCCTGCAGTCATACTCCGCTTTGGATTCTGCCTCTGTGTCTAAATGTGCTGATGGGGAGAGAGGGTCTGCATAATTCTGTTGCACGGCATGTGAAACTCCCTCTGTGCTGTTGGAGCCAGTGATGCAAACACTGTCGTAGCATTAACAGAGGGTATTTCAAGGGCTTCAACAGAGATAGATTAAGCAGCATAAGCTCACATCAAAGCCCAGTCAGTCACATACTGACTGTAAAAAAAGTTTACATTCATGCATTTCCAGAGAGGTTTGATAGCTTGATTATATATTTCCGCCTCATTACTTTAGTCAGCTTTAATACTGCATGATGTTAACTCATGATAACAACTGCTATCATCTAACCATCATTCATACTCAGTGACATACTGTCCTAACATGTTGCTAAAGGTTTGTCTATTATCACAACCAATGGACACTCAACAAAAAACAACTGTAGAAGTGCAGGTCACAAATATGTTTATTGTGGAGTTTTAACAGAGTTTTTTTAACGCCATATCCTGCTGTTCATCATGTTTTGTTTTTCCACAGGATATCTATGACTGCCCTTGTTTATCTTATTCTTATGACCTTGACCAACTCGCATTCTTCCATTCAAGATGCCCCCGCCCCCCTCTCCTTACGATCCTCCAATGGAATCTGCGGCAAGTCTCCTTACGTCAGCAACATTGCGGGACCTCTGTGCTCCTCCAGCATTATATTCAGCCCCTATCTTCTCCTGCGCTCATTAGCGCCAGAGGTAGAAGTGACAAGAACGGTCACACAATCTCAAAGTGATAAAATGCACAACAGAAGGTGCTGCAGAGAATTAGGTACTTCTAGAAGGCCAGCACAAAAAAACTAAAGTGCATGTGATAGAGTCTTAAGAGTGGGGTTTGGTGCAGTGCACAATTTACATTCTACTGTATATTGATTAAATCTGTATACCCCATGGGAAGGAGTATTGAGCATCGTGACTGTAGGGTGGATTTTAGTTCTATCCTCTGAATTTTAAATGGCTTTATGCAGCATGTCATTACTACTTAAGTAGCCTACCTCAGCTTTCCCTATAAAGAGTTTATGTTTGCTGTAGTCAAAGCTGATATCCAAATAGATTTCTTCACACTGCCTTTTTCACTTAATATATTAAAGCATTCATGCAGAAAGCCTCTAATTTTCATCCTGCAGAGAGCTAACATTTTGAAATAAATTACAGTCTTTCCTGATTATGCACACACACACACACACACACACGGAAAGGCATAAGGGATGGGCCATCTTGTCCTTGTTCAGTCCTTTGTTTCAAAGGTGTCCCAATCAATCAAACCACTCATTTTTTAAAATTTGATCTGTCAAATCTGACCATAAATATTAACACCTACTTAACATAAGAAAGTCCATGTCTCCTTTTTTTTCTTTTACATTGGTATACAGAGATTATGCATCCAGATGTTCTGGCTGTAGAGGTGTTAACTACCAGATATCTATTGCATCTTGCTGTTGGCTGTTTACATAACAGGTGTAAAAAAAAAATTCCTGTTGTTGTATGCATAAGCAATTTAAAAACTTTTTTGGCAAGTCTTGAACACTGAAACTCAAATACTGCTCAGCACTTGGTTGAAATGTGCTGTGCAAATAGTCTTTTTGCATCATCAAATAAAGCTAAAAGTACAATATAAAGACAAATTTTAATCACCTCTCTCTTTAGGTGCATGAGGGCAATATAGCTGCACCCTCACTGCAAACTGAATAGCTGTCTCACCCTTACGTCGATTTATTAGCTTTCTGTGTGATCAGGATGCGTGTTAAAGGCTCTTTAAAGATAAGATGTAACTCCTTGTGTCACATGTGGCAAAGGCAAAGCTTACAATGCTCTGTGTGCACAATGACTTGTTAGGCCTACGGCAGTCTTCCCGTAGATGTCTGTACCACTGGTGCAATAGGCAAATCATATCACCTGGAAGAGGAAGTTTTCAGTTGCCTGTATGAAGTTCAGACAGGGATATTAACTGTTTCTAAGCAGACACTGTAACTGTTTTTTGTTGCATTTCTTTACTGCATTACCAGGTTATCTCATATAATTTTATTTTGTTAAACATATCCTAGAGAAGTTTTTATGGACACATACAGTTGGCTATTTCTACATAAAAACTGTTAGACCTTGCTAATCTCATTATCCATTTTGAGAGCTGTCAGTTCTTTTCTGATCAACTAGACACTAACATAAAAGCAGTAGCCTGGTTTTTGTTTTGTTTTTGTAGAAGCAAAAAAAATGGGCTGATGAAAAAGACTAAAATAAACATCTATTTATCTGCAATATAGTTAATTCATGATTCCTGTCATCAATCCGTAAGTTTAAAGTAGGTTGTCATTTTGTCTAAATTATATCCCATAAAAATAGGATATAATATATAATATATAATATAAATATAAATAGGATATAATTATACCATTATATTATTGTTATAGTCTAATACTGAATTTTCTAAATTAATTGCCATCATTGTTGATAATACTCATATATTGGGACCTTTCCGTGATAAAAGTGCAGTAGCTCTAATCTGGAGTATTTTTTAGGATTAGTATGCTGTTTTTTGAGTAGGGGTATTCTCCTTATTAATCAATAAATTTGCAATACACGACATATTAATAACAGTCGCATCCATTAATTCATACATTGTGGGTACTGATGTGGTTACCAGGCGCTGAAAGCTTCACTAGAGCATTTTCATCCTCATCGTCGACCGTTCGTTTGTTCTCACGCCGGAATGGCGCTGGATGATGCTGCTGCTGCTGCTGCTGCTGCGGCTGCTGTGGACAGCCTCTCTGCATCCCTGCTCTCCCCCTCCTCTCGTCTCCTCTACTCTCCTCTCCTCTCCTCCCCCCCCCGCGGACAAACCGAAATGGTTTCTTCCAGGCGAACCTGTCACTGTCACCGGTGAAGCGGCGGTGAAGGCAGCCGAAGTGTGAGAGCAGAAGGGGGGGCGGGGAGGGGGGAAGAGAGGAAGGGAAGGCTTCATCCACTGCCTGCCATTGCAGTGCGGCGGCTGCTGCTCTGGAGCCACACCAGGAAGACCTTTCTCTTTTTCTGTAACATTTTTAACAAGCACGCCGTGAGGACCATTGCTTTTGCGAAGGTGAATGGGTTTTCTTGATTTATCCGTGAGTACGTTATTTCAGAGAGTATATATTTTTTGCTCCATAAGCAGGAGCTGAGTGGATGTGTGTGTCCCCCCTGCGGGCACAAGCGAGCGATAACGGTACAAGCGGAGGTAAACTTAGCTACCTCACTGCTAGCGAACTGCATGTACGCGCTATGCTAAGCGGTAAGCTAGTTACCCAACATGCTAGCGTTATCTTTTTATTGAGCGCACGAATAATGATGTCAATTGCATTATTTTTTGTGGAGCTTGCATAAGCTGTAATACTGAGTCACAAACTGCCCTGCGGTCGAGCTGTCACCGGGCGGAGCTTCCAGGTAACATTAGCTGGGTACAGCTAGCCTAGCTGCTGTAACAAAATGTCGGCCAGCTAGGGGGTTGATTTGACCAAGAGGGGTATTAAGGGGGCACAAGATTTATGAAGCGTCAGACTGCAGGAGGCAAAGAGTGAGTGGTGACGTGAGGTCCGCAGCTAGAAATATGACATCGGTTTTTCAAAATTAAAGGGGAAGGTCAGGCGGTGGCTCACCTTGTTTTGATGGCCGGTTAGTAAAAGCAAAGTGGGCGAAGCTAGGTAGCAGTTGGCTAATGTTAGCTTGTTAGCTGGCATTAGTTTTGGTGACACCGAGAGATACTTGCCTGCATGTACACGATGTTAAACCAGCTGTCATAATAACGCACTGTCATGTCAGCTGTGTGTCGGGGGGCTGCAGTCTGTGTTTGGTTTCGCTTAACACATCTAGGCGAACTATCTGACTGTTTTCGTGTCCGCACAAACGGACAGACTGCGGCTAACATGAATAATAAAGCACCAGTCGTCACCTGTTGAGTATTGATGGACAGTATCGCTTGTTTTGTCCGTTTTTTTCGTTTGCCGTTAACTGCCGTTAGACGGAGCTGATGACGTTATCTTGTTGGTACACTGTCCACTCTCATCATCTGACTGGTGTACTAAATATGTAACGATAGTGAGGAGACGAACATGTTATTATTTCTTTTAGTGTTCAATTTATCCGGGATCCCGGTAAATGCGATTTGGCATTAATGCATTAACCTCAGCCAGTTGCTTTATATGGATGAAACAGTTAACTGAACTAATTTAACTGTTCAAGTTCAGTGAATGCGTCTGCCAGCTTTCCAAAATATATCCCACAACCCTAATGTAGAGTACTTATTGTATGAACACATCTTCTATAATGGCCAAAATTTGGTATTATATTAAATATATCTTTAATGTAGCCATTATGGCTCAGCTCTACTTTTTAGGTTGTTTTTTTTCTTATTTTTGAGAATGCTACAAGGCAGAGAAGATGTCATAGATTTATTTGTTTAGTTTGAAAAATGGATAATAGGCTTTGAATTCAAAGGAAGCTACCAAAATACTATTTAAAGCATGCGGTAATATTACATTTCTCAACTATAACATGTATAGTTTTATCTTTCAATGGAAGTATGATTAATTTCTGCACATCTCAGTATTAGAATCTGTAAGAAGGGATTACCTTTAGGTTTTTGACTGAATATGTCATCACTGGCCTCACGATAGCGTTGCAAAGTTATATAAATGGCAGCTTGGCAGGGCAACAGATTTTCCAAATTTAAGTGGGGGAGGCAAAATGCAGACTATATTTGTCTTAGCCATTAGAGGTTTCATTGCACAGTTTAATTCAGTGTGTTCTTTTTAAATAATTCAAATTATAGTGCTGAGCAGGGGATGCCTCTGGCAAGCATGTGGCCTGACATGAAGAGAGTATCTAGCTGCTCAAGGGCAGCCATAAATGTTGGCCTTTAAATCATGTTGCCCTAAGCTGTCATAGGAACAGCAGTCATCTGAGTCATCGTGGTTTTGGAAGGTCAAATGTGTCTGATATTTTGCCTACTTAAGTCGAATTTGACTGCAGTCTCGTGGTTCTGTGTATTTTTAGAAACTGTCTGAAACAAGACGCTCGTCCAGATGTTGCTTATAACATACCTATGTTACAAACAGACACACTAATGAGACTTCATTACTGTTTTTATTTTGTATGACGTGTTAACACAAGGAGCGCCTCTGAGAAATTAAACCTTGTTTAAATTCAGGTTTGTATGTAAGTTAATGTGCACACAAATGGTTTATGTTATGAATATAAAAGGGTAGATGGCCTCTGGTGCTTCTTTGAAGAGAATAATGCTCCAACTGTGTAGAGACAGGGTGCTGGAAAACAATGCCAAGAAATGTTTGGAAACTGTGGAAACAGTGTTAGCAGTAACCCAGAGGTGCCATTAGAATGAAAAGGAAAATTATTTACCCCGCACTATCTTGAAGTATTGTATCCATGCTCATACCATGGATTATTTTGTATAGTTGGCATCACTATCAAGTGTGAGATTTTCACTCACTGAGAGGTGTGACTTGAGACTGAGATGGACTCATTTCTCACCCATTGTTTCACCCTTCCTGAGCTTATACTTCCATTACAATCTTTTTTTTCCAGTTTAGGAGGTTTTTTGCAGGCCAGTCTAATGCCTTCTCCCTCTTTATGTCCACTCAAATGTTACTCTGCATGTTCTTCAGTGTGGCTTGATTGGTACAAGATGAATTCTAATGCAACGGGTACCATTGGGTTGCAAATTTAGCTAACATGCTAACAAAAAAAGTTACACATCTCAACTGTATTCTGGATAAAATATAGCCCAGTTCATATGTAAATTGCACTACATTTACTGATAGGTCTCATCAATGATATTTTGTGGGTCAGGCTTTAAATGGTTGGTGCACTATCTTTTGTTCCTTACTTATTTTATGCAACTCAGATTTTAGGCTACTTTTTGGAGAAAAGGTGTGGAGTTGGGAAGTTGATTAATCCTTGCTGTGGGCATTAAAAGGTCATTGCTCTGATATATGGCCGTGCTACAACTTCCTAGCAAACATCGAATAAAAATACGACATTAAAGTCCATGTTCCTATAGTACAGCAAGTCTCTCTAACAAATGGCACGTTTACATTATGGCCATGGCTCCAGTTATACAGAAGCTCACTTGTATAAATCAAGGCCGTCGTAAATCCCTGTTTGAAAGAGGCGTGGAATTATCAGGATGAAGAGGCTTGCAAAATCTCTCATCAATCACATTTCAACATGAACCTCCTTTTTCTAATGGCGCAGAAACATCCCATATCATTACTGTTTTTCATTGGCTCCGTTGTCCTCATTTCAATCACGGTGACGGAGAGGAGGAGGGGTTCAGGTCAGTAGCTCAGCTTATCAGCACATTCCTGCCCTCTTGTGTGCTCTGTGTGGGGCACTGATAAGTTCCACCGGGCTGATTCAGTTCAGGAGCTGATTTCCTGGTCCGTGTGTTCAGGACACACTCAAGCTCCGCACTGGGCTATATCAGCTATATGTAAGTCCTCTCCTAAGGTAGGGAGTCGACACTAGAGACTTCGTAACTACTAGTTAGTTTGTAACTAAATCAGCTACTAAAATTGGTTGCACCACGATTACTTGGGCCATAACCTAACTAGTTTGGACGTAAAGTCATAACTAAGGCAAGTCGTCAATCAGCGGTCAAAGATAGAGTTCCACTGTCATGGTTACCGTGTGCATTAGCTTTCTGGCTGGCATGAGTCACTTGGCATCGTAGTAAGCTAGATCGATATTGAAATAACATATCAATAAATTGGGTCTCCACTGGATTACTGTGTTTCAAAATGGCATGCAGTTAATGAAAAAATGATACCGTGTGGCAGAAAAACTGCTGTTTTACCATCAGTGAGAATAATTCTGACATTTTATGATTTACACCTACCCGAGAGACATGTGTAACTATGTAGTTGTTACTTAGAGTTGTAGTTTGTAATTTATCTCTATGGTGCAACTGCTTTTATTTTAGTAATGCGCAAATCACAACTTAGTAATAATTTGCATTTATAACTAGTTTGAACTCACACACAGCTGGTGCAACAGGCTGCTGGTTACGACTCCAGCTGTGGAGCCCCGACATAGACTCTGCTGTTCTCCTTTTGTTGTGTTGTCGACACAATCAGATCAGATACAAACAATTTATTGGTGTGAAGATGCAACACTCTTTGCTCAAATGAAAACACAATAGAAAAGAGTAAGAATAAAGTGGCATGAACATATTATACAGGTCATATTTCCTGGGAAGGAAAGGTAGGGGAAAAAAATCTAAAAAATTACTTTATTTGTCGATAGTCTGTGACATGTTAATTAAACACCAGTAAAAAGTTATCAAATACAAATAAACCCAACAAATAAAAATTAAAGATAGCCAAGAAAGAATTTCCTCTTCTTAACAGGTAAACGATAATTTAGTGTCATTTTACACATTTGAATTTCAGCAAAAAAAAGAGTTAGTTTAGTTTAGATTCAAAATGCTTCAGTCTGTGGGATTAATATCATATTTTAGGAGGGAAACAACTCAGCCTGACCACTCAGACTTGATTTTAAGTATTTTAGCTTTTTCCTGCACCACATGACATGGTTTATATTACGTGTTATGACAAAAAGTGCAGAGAGCAACCAATCATCCTAAAAACAGTCGGAAAAGATATCGCAGAACTTCCATGTTACTATACTGTCGGACAGAAAAACTATGTTGTTGTAACAGCAAATTATCATACCGTCTAAACACAAATCTAATCTGATCAGTTGTTAATTACAGTGTTGACAGCCAGCTTAAATGCCTGCTAGCTTCCTCCATTGGAACTTGGAAGACAAGTGTGGTTTTGACAGGTTTCATAAGGTGTGTGCGTGTGTGTGCGTGTGTGTGTGTGTGTGTGGGGCCAACAGAGTTTATTCAATGTTTTATGGCCACTGGCCACATGCTGCCTGAGAGACACATCCCACACAGAAATTTTTGCTGCTCAAGTAACTTTGTGTCTAGACTTTTTTCCCCCAGACATGACCACTTTAAGTGTGGGGCGTAATTGTTTGACTTGAAAAGCCCTATGTGTACATTTATTTATTTTGATAAGAGATACTTTTTTTCACACTAGTTATTGGCACTATTTTGAGTATACATATAACATCAGGATAGAGATTTGTTATAGTATACAGTAGTATAATAGTAGTCAACAGAATTGGATTTTCTTCCTTTAAAAAAAATGCTACAACTCTGTAAAATGCAACAACAAAATGCTGCTGCCAAAGTTGTCATTCTGTAATCACTAGCTTAATTTTTTCCCTATTTCCAGTTATTAGACATAGAACTGTGGTTTACTTGTATGGATAAATTTGTGTTTTTGGAGTGTTTAATAAGAGGAGTGTATTTATCTTGCGGAGTGTAATCCCACCTCTCCATTGCAGTCATGAATCAAGTATCATAAAATAAAACAAGTCGCAGTGGCTGAACTGCTGACTTGTAGCGATTAGCAGCTCCGCTTCTCTATGTGCCTCTTTTGGTTGATGTGGAAATAATTAATTTTGAGGCTGGTAGGCAGAAGGTAGTGGGGAGAGCAAACTATGAGTGGAATCTGTCACCTCGCTCTCTGGCTCTGCTCAGAGGGATGTAAATTTAACTCGTCCCCTTTGCCAGCGGTGACTCGGTGTCTGTCAGGTTTGTCCAACTCGATCATTATCCTGACTGATGTGTGTGTTGTAATGACCAACACGGCCTTGGTTTGGTGTCAGGTGTATAGTGCTGATGAATCTGGGCTAAATCTTTGTAAAAATGTGTAAATCTATTTCTCTGTTGAATTCTTTTGAACCTTGAATGCTTCTCTTTGTCAGATTTCACCCTGTCACAGTTTGGCAAACCTGCAGGGTTTGAAGAGCTTTTTCTCTTTAATTACACAATGTCAAAGGAATACATACACATACATGTAAAGAAACATAATAACAGTAACACCACCAACAACAGATTAGAAAATAAAAAGAAAGAAGAAACTATAGCTACACACAACCATAATCACATCGCATATACCACACACACACATATTCATATACATATCCACATACACACACCTATTCATAATTATTTGTTCGATTATACAGCCAAAAAATGAACATATTTACATGCCTATAGTTGACATTTATTGACATTCCAATGTTTTTTTTTTAACTCCAGCCTTCACCATGACTCAAAGCGTCCAAAAAATAAATTCTGTTCTTTATTCCTATTAACATCCTTTTCTAGAGCCAACTTCAAAAACATTTTGAAACGTTCAGCGTTTGATTGCTGTCTTTTTTCTAGCTTTAAATTTAAATGCTTTTCCCATCGTAATGATGATGTTGTTTAAGTCTTTTCCGTCATCATCCCTTAAATCACTAAACATTGTAGTTAAAGGACAACTGAGATCCAGTCTTGAACTTTAATCCAAACTAATGCAACTTCCTTACAATAGCAAAATAAAATCAAATCTGACTTTTCTTACTTCTCACAAAATCTACACAAGTCACATACTTGGATGCCCCATATTTAAGCATTTTCTTTGTAGGCAAGTACCCGTAGATTAGATTTAGTTGTAGACATTAACAGCATTTGTCTAACAAATCCTCCCATTTTGACTGAATAGCTACTGCTGATAGCTACTGATATATTGTTTATTTTTCTCTTGTTTATCCATGTTGTATCCTTAATGTAGAGGTAACATGCCATTGGTTTTGTACATAACGATAGTTTCCTTTTCCACGTTTGTGGTATAGCTGCTGGGTCATAAATATTACCTTATACAACTGTAAGATAAGACATGACTTCTATCTATCTATCACTGTTCAAGTGATCATTTATAAATAATATTCCTTTTCCAAACACTCATAAACAAAGGCTTATCCTTAATCAAAATATTTCTCTTGTACCATTAACACTCCTTTGGATTTCATAACAGGATTCTGGTTGATGATATCGGTATTGAAACCAACTGACTAGGACCTCTTCCAAAAAACCTAATAAATATTTAAATGACTTGCTTTAAAATAGTAAACTGAAAAGCAGTTAACTGAAGGTAAGGATTGAGTTCTTTGTGATACAGAGGATGAACAGACATCAAAAACTTTGCTGAGAACCACTGTGGATTTAAAATAAATTTAGGTACAAGGGATGCTGTTCTTTATCCTTCAATAACTGCTGATTTAACTTCCAGTATCCTGGGCCCCTATGAAACGCTGTAATGCTCAAAATTATAAGATGATGATCTGACCTAAATCTCTCTTTAATCCAAACTTTGTTAATTTTTGGAGTCAATGAAAATGAAATAGCCTAATCTATTCTGCTTGCCTGATTTCCTCGTCTCCATGTATATCTTGTTTGCTTCGGATTCTGCAATCTCCATATGTCAATTAAGTCTAATGAGGACTTATAATGATGCTAGAAATAGCATTATAGGCTCTTAGTTTGTATGTCTTTTTGATCCAAATCTTCATCCGGTACAGTATTGTAGTCTCCTGTTGTTATCAAATTTGTAGCCTTTTTTTCTTGCAACATTTTGAAAATGTCTTCAAAGAAGAGTGGATCGTTGGAATTAGGTGCGCACAGATTTATTAATACAAATCCTATGCTATCCACTAATGTATCTTGTATAATGAATCTGCCTGCGTGATGTATTATTGTATCCACAATATCTACTTTTTACATTTAATCTCATCCAGTTGGGTAAAGTGAGTCTCTTGTAAACAAAATATATAATAGTTTTTATCTGTAAGCCAAGTAAAGATGTCTCCCCTTTTCTTCCTATCAGCTAAACCGTTACAATTTATGCTTGACATTTATAACTTGGACATATTAGAGCTTCAGTATAAAAACCACCAACAAAAACAAATACTTTTATGTTTTGGCAAGTTTGGCAGCACATGTACAGCAGCCAATATTTTCCTTTACACACATACGTTGGCGAGCATCATAACCAGATTAGTCCATTTAGAAACTGAGGAATTCCACTGTTAATGAAATAACAGGCCTGGCCATATCATTAAATTCATTGTATTAACGGAAAGGTGGGCAGGTGAGCTCAGAACCGTGATTTAAGCCAGAGAGTAGAGTCTGGATCCATATACACTTTATCAGTCACATATAACCTATCGGTAGTCAAGTTTGCCTTTTTGCCTCTTCTTTTTTATTTGGTGATAAAGTGGTAGAAGCACTTTGCGCCTCTCCATTAACACTCTTGGAAACAGTTCAGAGATTCTGAAAGGCTTACCTTTAAGCCTTGGGCCCAGATTTTTTTAATTTGCTGTCGCTGCTTGAAGTGTTCAAACTTGATAACAATTGGCGTTGGAGTTTTTGGAGCAGCCACGTCTGCAAACGGTCTTGTCTTTCCCAGACGATGTGTTCGGGCAAAGATGATCTCCTTTGTTGTCTCCTCTGAAAGGTTGAGCTTCTTTTGGAAGAATGTTTTAACCTTCCACATGTTCACCGAGGACTTCAGGTATGCCAGTGATAATTAGATTATCACTTATCGATCTGTACTGAAGATCCGTCATGGTTTCCCTCAGATTTCCATTTTCCTTTTTGAGGCATATGATTTCTTTTTCCACGTCCCAATAACCATTTCTTGGTTCCTCATTTTCAAACTTCATGGCATTGATTATTTCTTTCAGATCCTTTATCTCTGTTTGCATCCAGAATGTCCAATTTATTGAGTTTATCAATAAACTCAATAAATCTCCTCACGCAGCAATATGAGACTATATTCTGTGTCTTTAGGCTCAGGTCTTTGTTGCAGTTCATGGCTAGACAATCTTTCTTTCCTGATTGACTTGGGCTTCCCCTCTTGCAAAAGTATTCAGATCGGTTTTCTCTACAGGTGTACTTGTACCTGGATTACAAGGCGAGGGAGAAGCCATGCCGTCCGTTAGCAGATAAACAAACGAGCCAATAAAGGAATCAGCATTATAGTCAACTGAGCTTAAGTCCTTCAGATACAGAGTGCTTGATATAGCGATCTTATCGTTTGATTTAGCCTACAGCATGGAGATTTCCTTTTCTTTGTTGCTGCTTCAAAGCTGCACACCGCCAGCTACATTGGCGCCATATTGCCTTTTGAAGAGTTTCTGCTTCCTCCTTTGGGGGCGGCTGTGGCTCCACTAATCGGAAGATTGGAGGCCAAGAAAGATTTTTACATTGTTTGTCAAATATGTTGATTTTCAGGTGGGGTCAGCACCTACCTGCAGAACGTAGCAAGTCCTTGTTTGGTGTACAGTCCACATGTCGAAGTGTGGGCAAGATACTGAACCCCAAAGTGTGTGAATGTGCATTAGATTAGATCCTGATGAGCAGGTTGCATGGCAGCCTCTACCATCAGCGTATGAATGTGTGTGTGAATGGGTGAATGTTGACATGTATTGTAGTGCTTTGAGTGGTCAGGAGACTAGAAAGGCGCAATATAAGTGCAGTCCATGTGCCATTACCTTGTCATTGCATTGTGTGTATTTTTATTATTTTCAATGTAATGCATTCCTTCTCTCACAGTCACAAACAAATCTGTAATGACACAGTGTCTGGATGCACAGGATTCATGGCAGTGATTATGGTTTGGTTAACCTGATTAAAAAGAGCATGTCAAAGGCAAAGTGCAAATGATGCCTTTACATACAGCAGTATTTGGTAATCTTGATCCTTAGAAATTTGTGAAGGAACAAACAGTCCTTTACAAAAGAGTTTCAAGAATTGATGTTGAGAAATGAAATATTGCTACATTACACACTGATACAGTATAAAAGAACTAAATGGTACAGGAGTTGGTTTCCGTGGCTGTAGTCACATCTGTCCTCCCAACGTGACCTGGAAAAATAGCTGCATTGTAAAGAGGACGATAACTCCAACCTTCATAACAGCTACACCATGCAGTATACCATGTGTTTCCTATTGGTGATGAGGGAAACTGCAGTCCTTCATAGACAACAAGGAATGCTTCAGTATATGTGGTTGGCACATTCTGCAGATGCTTGAAGTTAGCCTTAGGATGAATTTGAATGTTTGTGCAACCATGCAGTATGTTCCTACACAGAAAACACACAAGTCCTAACAGTGTTGGGGAAAAATGTCTCAACTGCTAGAACAAATATAAACATTCTTGACCAGTTGTCATACCCTGTCCTCTAAATGCCACTTGATTGGATACAAAGATGTTTTCCACTGGACAGAACAGTGTCCTTGCTTTTTATTTGCCTTTTCGCTGGAAGCTGCATGGTAGAGCTGTTCTCTGAATAATGGCAAGTTAGTGGCTGTCACTTGTTATTAATGATGTCATGAAACTACATGTTCACACATTTGCACACGCTGTCAAGTTCATCATCTTCATTTCCCATAAAACATCTTATTGAACTGCTTTTAATGCTACGTAAACAAAATAACAAGGGCAGTGACATTTTAGCATGATGAAAATTGAATCAGGGAATCTAACTAGAACAAGGACTCTGTCCGTATGTATGTGTGTCCTTTGCATATCTCGAGAACTGTTCATCCGATCTACTTCACACTTGGTGGCTGTATTGCTGGGGACCCAAAGAAGTGCGGTGTCAAATTTGGTGCAATTTGGACACGTGACACGTTCAATATTAATAAACTTTGAATAAACCAGCGATCAAAGAGCGGCTCAGCTCTGCAGCAGCGGGGCGGGGCTTCAGGGCTCTGCAACTGCATGTCATGAGCACAGGTGGAGATCAGAGCTGTACAGCGAGTCAGAGGAAAGTATTTTCACATGGTGTGCGCTGACACGTGACATGTTTACTATTAATAAACTTTGAATGAACAGTGAGCTGCTCAGCTCTGTGTCTGAGTGCGGAGTTTGACGTCTAGGAGTAAAAAGAGCAGGGTGTTGAAGTGATGAAGGTCCGGAGCTTGTCTCTGAATCAGGAAATGAATTTGGATTAGTGTGAGTGGATATTCTTACTCAGGATAAAATTTGATAATATGGAAATTGCATAGGGCCTAACTGAAAGTGGCTAGATGACGTGTATAATAGTCAAATAACGAAAAAAGTACTGAAAATATTGAGTGTGTGTGTTCATTAAACCCTTAAGTCCCTGCATACATTTTTTTTTGACCAAAAAATATTTATGTTGCTGATTTATTTTATTTTTTTGTACTCCATAATAATAAAAGGATAGCACAGCTGGCGATCAGAGCTATACGGTGAGTCAGAGAAAAGTTTATACTTGTACTCAAACATACCTCACATCAACAGTATTAATCTTTATATGTGTTGAAGCAGCAATACCGGAGGCGGGCAATCGGCCCATTTCAAACACGCACGTTTTGAACGGGCACTGCACTAGTGCATAGCAAATGACTGTTAAACACATCATGTTGCCCTAATATCCATTTGTTCAGATGTCAGAAATTCCCCGGGCAACCATCCTTGTGTATGTGGGATGTTATACAAGTCTCATGTGCCTTCTTGTTTTCCTCTCAGCCTCCTTTTCTAGGGCTGTTGTGTTTGGTTTTATTTTTATCTGCTTTGTTTGCAATGTTAATTTCTGTTGGTGGTAAAATTCAATGGAGATTATGTTTTTGTTGTCTTTACGTGATCAGCTGCAGTAAAAAAAACAACAACAACTAAATATTACGTCTTCGTGTATTGTTTATGCTTAACTGTCTGTTTGATGGCTGGTCATCCTCTGTGCTACGTGACTGACACGTTTAGCATAATTTATGCATGTAATGCAGCACACCTGGGGAGGAAGGGCGTAATAATGTCCCACATGCTGAGAGAATTGATGGATTCTGCTCTGGTTCAGTGCGGCAGCTTGAGGGTTAAGTCCGATACAGCAGTTTACACTGCGGATGGATGTTCGCTAGTACAGAGGAGTCCCATGCTGTAGCGGAACTGCAGATCCCACACAGATCGCTGCCAAGCCAGAGGGGATTTGCTTCGATCCCATGAGCGTGTAAGGAGAGAGTTGGAGGGAGGGATAAATTTGAATGAATTGAAGTAAGATGATGAGAGAGGACACGAACCCTTGCGGGACAGAGGAAGCGTTAGGGTGTAGCTGCAGGGAGTCTTTCATAACCCCTCACCTGTGGTCGTAATTTCAGTTGTTTCAGAGCTAAGAAAATAGAAGGGGAAAGGAAGGTGGGGGCAAGTCCCTCCCAGCACTGATTGGTGCGGTCATGCACTGAGGCTGCTGATGTGCGTCTGCTGGAATCTCCTGCTGGATTTACTAAGCAGTAGCTGGAGGCTGGAGACGCTTTTGTCTGTATCCTCTGTAGTGAGCAGAATGAACTGATGTAAGTACCTCTGATCTTCTATTTTAACCGTCATGCTTCCAGTTTTGTCTACATACGCAAGCAACAAACCAAAGATGAGGTGGAAGTCTGTTTAACTGTAGCTTTTAAATAATGCAAGTGTGTGTCTTTCATGGCTGTAATGGCTGGTGATTAAGTTTTATGTCAGAGTTAATAGGTTTCATCTTTTGACCTTCTTATCGCTCTTTCAATGCTGCATCTCTCCCTCTCTGCCCTCCATTAGAGATCTGCAGTACAGTGTCTAACCATGTTGTATGTGCTGAGTGTCACTTAACTCTCAGGGGACCCCCCTGACTGGTGCTAAGGCATGGGCCCTCATTTGCATTTGAATACGTTTTCTGAGGCATGGGAGTTTTAGCAGTTGTCAGCACTCCCCGGCACATCGTTTTCAATTTCTAAAGTGATCAATCATCTTATTCTACTTGTTTGCTGCTTCACTGCCAGCAGCCACAGTGGAGTGTGATCCTGTTGTTGTTTTCTGTCTTTGGCCGCAGTGCAACTTGCACAATGTTCTGAAAGTATGCTTCTTTGGACATAGCAATTTGTTCATTCGCTGACGTGCTAGTCATTTCGTCAATTTCATTCCTAATTTGATTTAACAGTTACAGGATTCTGATTGCGGAAAACCTCTTGGACAAATTAAGAGATTTTTTTTTTGTTTTCCTGCAGGAGACTCAGAGAGCTTTAGTGCTGCTCTCATCATGTGAGAACTCAACCGTAGTTGGAGTGGAGAAGCTCATTTGGGTCTTAAAATAAGGATTCTCCAGAAAAAGAGTGGTATCCAATCTCAGACTGATACTAGAAAAAGGAGAGTTGTGGTTGTCTGCATCCTCAAAACTCCAGAGTAATTGTCCCCAGGAAATTGTTTCAGTTAATCTGCCAAATTATCAGCTAAATTTAGTACTTTACTACCACACTGTGTAACACATGAGTATCCCAGCACCAACATTAAGCGTTCTGCATTGTAAATCTTTTTTAAAATAGCCACGTTTTCTGCCCTGGCACCGTAAAGGACTTGTGAAAATGATCTACCTCTCTTTGTTTTCCTCAGACACTGCAGACAAAAACCGACAAATGGGCACTAGAGAGAAAGTTAATTCATTTTCTTTTCTGTATTGCATCATTTGTTTCAGTCGATCCGTGGCATTTAATATAACAAGAGGTTATTAAATGTTCTCCAGTGTTCGTGCTGCAAGTTTCCCTAAAATCACTCTGTTGCAGCATCACAACGGCAGAATTAATGAGAGCTATTTTTAGCTACTCTGGTCCCAGAGTGGTCAGAATTGAATAAGGTTCTGCCTCATCCCCAAACTGTACTACAGCACAAAATCTGTTCCCTTAGTCAGAGAATTGAACACCCCGCCATATTGCCTCAGTTCTTTCTTTTGGATGAAATATGATTTTATTTTTCTGCTGAATAGAGAGTCAGGGAACCTGCACTCTTTAATTTTAATGATACTCCAAAGGGAATCTAAAATGAAACACCATCTTAGCCTCCCTCGTCGTGGGTCGTGTTAGGTTAGTATTGTGATGACTCATTGTACATAAAGGATTTTTGTCTGCAAGGCGAGACAGACATTCTTTTATTTTTGGGTTCAGATTTACTTACACGATGTGTGGATTAATCTAAACTGTACCACTATTTATAATATAGCAATGATGTTTGCTACGCCGAGGAAATTTACATTTTAGAGGAGTGTCATTTGACTTTTCTCTGTTTTTGTGGTGGCTACAGGACAGAGTCTGGGAAGTGAAAAAGGCAGAGATGTGAGGCATGACTTGGAATAATACCGCAATGATCAGCTCCTTTCACCATTTTACCAGCCAAATAGATTTTTGAATTTGAAAAGAACCGTCAAAAGACAGATACCTTGCCAAAATGGCTGGTGAGCATGCCAACAGTTGCCAAAATTTGGTCATATTCATTGTACTGGCTTCAGACTGGGCCACCAGATCGCAGATGTGTAGGGGTTGTTATTGCTAAAATTTCCTCCAAAGTTCAAAGTAGACAAGCTCAACATGCAAAATAAAAACTCAGATAAACATAGATGGCTATAGATTTATAAATAGCTACAAACGCCCGCGTCAAATACCATTAACCTTGGCCATATGTGTTGCTGAACTTGCAAATACAGTTAATTGATTTAGTGCTGAAACGTTTAGTTGACAGGACAATAATCAGCAGCTATTTTAATAATTGATTAATTGTTTAATTTCATTAAGCAGCAAATGCAAAGAATTCATTTGTTCCAGCTTTGTAAAAAAAGGTGAATTATTTGTTGGTTTTCTTCTGGACTGTTGGTTGGACATAAATATGTCAGTAAATGTTGATTGGTATTACTACTAATTCTTTTTGCATTTAGTGATTAATTGATTAATGATGAAACTAATCATTACTTTTAGCCCTCAATTGATTTACATGTGGAAATTAATAGCGGAACAGGCTGTTGATAGATCATTATTTGACAGAAATGCATAATGGATAATTGTTTCATTTTACATTTGTGTATTGACCATTTTGACCACAGTTTTTCTGTCTTCCTCAACTCTCAGCTGTGCGATCCATCTGTGTTATAGTCCATCTGTGTCGTAGTGTTGGCTCCCAAGTTGCCTGGTTGTAATCCCCCAAGCATGACCCAACCAACATGGTGTGTCTCCACTGTGGAGCGGCTGCCAGCTCTGGCTCTGGCTTGTGGCATGAAGCTTCTGTTGGCACCAGTTGTTTGTGGCCATAAAGGGCGTACACAACAGTGCCACAAAAACTCATAAGTCACTGGATGCTGATGCGACTTCGTCACAATATGCACAGATATAGGAGTAGTGCCGAGTCTCAACGGCTCCTTTTTCTGTCTTTCTTCTGTTTACTTGCACGAGATTAGTGTCTTCAGCTTTTAATAGGGCACTAAGATGTTAGTTTGGTTGTGGGACTAAATATGAAATGCCATGTAAACACTGTTATTCTTTTGCTTTATCATTTTGCAAAGTGTCTGTGTCTGCGTCTTTGTGAAATCCTACAAAGCACAGCACTTTTGAGGGGATCAAAAGAAATGGTAATATGTTTGTTTTAGACCAACGTTGGGCCATTAGTGCAGACTGTGTTTAGATGTGCATGTATCAACAGTTTAGCAATGCTCATCTAAAAGCTAAAAAAAAAAGAAAAAGGCTTTTGTTTGCAAATTAATTCAGTCGTGTCTTTTTTAAACCTCCCACAGTTGAGAGGAACCTTCAGACACGGCCTGAAAATGTCAGGCCACTTGAACAACACCACACTGTTCCCCCTCTGTTACCAGAGCAACAAGCTCTGCAGGAGGAGAAAGCAAAATTACATCCCTTCAAAATGAAAGGTGTGCGTGTGTGTGTATGTGTGTGGGGGGGGAGGAGGGGGGGGGGGGGGGGGAGAGATGCACACTGCAGGACCCTGCTAAATCTGTTTTTGTTTTGTTTTTTTTCCTCCTAAATTGTGTTTAGTTTTTACTCCATTTAGATTCCTCCTGTTTTGCTCCATTTAGGATTTTACATTCCATTAATTTTATGGTGATTTATTTGTATTGGATCAGGCGTAGTAAGCATTCTTTAATCATATTTTCCAGACAACAAAATCACATTTCTCGCAACCTCACTGCAACACGGGGCCTTAAATATTATACGTTTGTTTGTGTGCATGTTTGTGTTATGCTGCATTAAAGCCTATAAACATTTCTGAAAGTAGAAATGTCAACTGGAAACAAGTGCCTACCATAACTTTTCAGTTTAGTGCCAAACCTCTCTATAAATTCACACTAAATGTTAGACTTCTTTGCATCAGCGTTTCCACAGTGCTGATCAAGAAGACACGGGCATAAATCCTCCTCCCTAAAGAGCAAACTTTCCAGAGAATTCATGCTTCTGTTTTCAGCAGTCTTGTTAATATTCTGATGTCTTTTTTCTCTCTCTCTCTCTCTCTCAAGTGCTGCAGTGTATTCAATGTAAAAGACAAGGGGGAGTGTCCTTGTTCAACCTTTTTTTTTTTTTTTTCAACCACCTTATGCGAGTCCCACCATAAGCTGCTTGAGGGGTTTGTGACTGTTGCTGCCAAGCCGAGAACGTCTGGGGCCACTTGTGGCGATTTATTCAGCTGCCTGTATTCCCAGACGCTGGCTAATGTTTGGCATTTGGCCGACAGTTCACGACAGACAGGACGATGTGTTGAAGCCTGCGTGGTAAAAAAAAAAAATAAACAGGGCAGCAACAGTGTCAGTCGGTTAAATTACTACCTCAGGCTGTGCTTCTCTAACAGACAAAAACAAAGTAGGACCGCGCTGTTTTTCTTCAAACTTAGAAGATGTTTATTCAAATTTTGGTTTTTGAATATTTCGCCTGTGGCTCCTCCAAGATTTATGCATCATTATCACTTCTAGGAACTTGATAGCGACGCCATTAGCAGGTTTTCATGTTAATATGGGTGCTTACTCATCCTCCACACGAAGCTGGACTGACACCTGCTAGATGTTTTGGGTTTCGGAGCTGCCAGCAGAGTGGCGATGATGTCAGATGCTTTTAATGTAAGATTCAGCTCCCCTCCCTCATCTCTCATAGCACTTTAATGTGCCGCAACATGAGATCATTCTTCCTCAATGTGTTTTCTGCCGAGGTAGTCGTACTGTAAGTGTTAGAGGTGTCAAAGAAATTACCAGCAAAGCAGGAGGGAAATGTGTGATAGTTTCACCTATTAAGGTCACAGACCTAGGATCAATTTACATGACAAATGGGGGTTATTGCATTAGGTGCTGTGATGTAGGTTGTAATTTGCCCCAAATGGATGGACCTGATAGTATTTTATACGCAGTCATTGAATGTCTAATGTGTCGTGAGATTGTGGTGGAGGTGAAATGATATAGAAGCAGAGATAAGAAGCGAGCTGTGGGGCGCAGAGGACAACGCTGACCTAACAGCTGAAGGAGTCGACCTTCATCTTATCCTCTCTGGTTGTTAATGTGACGGAGGATGTGCTTTAATTTCAAAGACCGTCTGTCAGTGTGGCCTTCTTGTATCTAGCAGGGTTTTGTTTTTTTAATCATTGTACCTATTGTATTCAATACACTGTAAACATGGGACTGCATACTGTGGAGCCATTATAAAGAAGAGTGTTTCCTGACTGACACCTACATGTTGAGAGTGTGTGTGGTCTGTTTGATTGGCAGCGTGTGAGTGCAGCACAGCGCTATCTGTATCACTGTAAATAAGCAACAGAGTAAAAGTTGAAACAAACTCAATAGCCTGCTGGGTACAATGTGTTCAGAGACAGTTTGTGTCCTTATTACATTTTGTGTCTGAAATAATCCAGAAACACTGAGATTCTCCTTTTTAGTAGAAACTCTTAGTAGAAAGAATGACACGGGCTTCACTAAAATACTATTGCCTTTCAAAATGTGTATGGTTTTAGACTGGTCCCTGTTTGTCATTTTTACTGAAGTCTCTCTGTTCTTTTGTTATTTGATAGTTCAGTTCACTGTATTTGGGTTCAGTATGTAGCAGTATGTGTTAGTATATTCCTTACATGCTTTATTTACAATGCAGGCGTGATGCAAATAATAAAACAAAAATACCTCAGGCTATTGTTTAAAAAAAAAAAAAGAAACCATCCAAATAATTACTTTAAATTTTCTTGACTCTGTATAATACAAGGTTTGCTGCAGACGTGTTAAATGGACATATGTGCCTAGAAGCACAAGTTTGCATATTATACAGCCAATTATATCGCACGGATAACACTGACACAGTTCATTAAAAAATGATGATAATTGACCTTTCTGCAGACTGTGTTAAAGGTTAAATTCACTGTTGGTAGAGATGCTGTGCACATCTATTCTATTTTAGGGACAAACTGGCTTGAACAATGAAATATCTGCACTTTTACTGTTGTCAACTTGATAATTTTTAGTCACTTAACATGTTCTTTGGCAAAACGATAAGCGTCAAATTGATATTTTCCGGCTGTAGCTAAGATGTAAAATGACAAAGAAAAAGAGTGTTTGGAGTTTTGTTCAAGAAAACTTCAGCAGGACACGTTTATCTTTCTGGTGACTCAACACGTGTCCCTTTCGCCAAAAGATTATCAGTCCAGCAGAACTTCTTTTTCTTTAGACTTGGAAATTGTTTGATCCGTCGTGTTCACACTGTCTTCTGTATCTCTGTTTTCTAGAGTGCAGCAATGGAGGAGACTGTCATTTGGGAACAGCACACAGTAACACTACACAGGGTGAGTATTTGGTATCCTCCTTCAGATGCTCTCTCTACATAGGTATCTGTTGAATCCTGGTCCTGGTCTAGATATCGGTCTGTCCTGCTGTCTGTCTGGCTATCTTTGTCCCCATCCTTCTGTTTTGATTTCCTTCTTATCTCCACTGCACTATCTTGTCAAAAGTGGGCTCTGTGTGTACACAGTTGCAGGAAGAGATAAGACAAAATGGAGGAGTTATCACAGAGCTTTTGATTTTCTCCTACATCCGTGGCTGTTAAGTAAAGTAGTTTGGGTCCACAAACAACCAGGGAAGAAATACTTATTTGGTCAAATCCACAAGCAGGTGATACTGGTGTCTTTTTTTTCATCCACCTAACATCTTAATGTATTTGTTCCTCTGTGTGCAGGCACCAGGGTTTGGCTTCGGGATAGCCATATCAGGAGGTCGGGATAACCCTCATTTTCAGAGTGGCGAGACCTCCATTGTCATCTCGGATGTGCTGAAAGGCGGCCCAGCAGAAGGCCTACTACAGTAAGATTTTATTCTGTTATCGGCAGCCCGGTCAGATTGCTAGTTATTAGTATTAAATTACCCTGCCTGCTCCAGAAGGACTCCAGCACGTCTGTTCTCTGTGTCCTCTCTCTAGGGAAAATGACAGAGTCGTCATGGTCAATGCTGTCTCCATGGATAATGTGGAGCACGCATATGCAGTCCAGCAGCTTCGTAAAAGTGGAAAAATTGCCAAAATTGTGAGTGTCAAAATCCCTTTTATGAATTCCTGCAGAGTATTTTGTGATCAGTTGCTGAAAATTAAAATCAGGAAGTACAATGGGTCAGAAAAAGAGATGTTGTATTTATATTAATCTGAATGACATGTTTAAGGACTTGTCCTTGCTTTTCCTCATATTTCACAATTGATCGTGCTTGATTAGGGGAGTGATTGATTCCTCTTACTGTAAGTGATGTGTTGTCGGGCTGTTCTTATATCTCATTTCCTTCGGGCAGACAATCAGACGGAAGAGGAAGGTGCATGTCCCCATGGGTCGCCTTGGGGAGCGGGAAACTATGTCAGAGCACGACGAGGAGGAGGACAGCTATGATGAAGAGATATACGAGACGCGGAGTGGACGCAGCGGTGCTTACAGCGGTGTGGGCGGAGCCATGGGCAGGCGCAGCGGGCGAAGCAGCGGGCGAAGGGACAGGGAACGTGAACGCAGCGGCTCGCGGGAGAGGAGTCTCTCCCCACGGTCAGACCGCCGCTCGCACAACCTACCCCCACGCCCTGCCAAGGTCACACTTGTCAAATCCCGCAAGAATGAAGGTGAGGCTCACAAAGTCGGGGATACAAACGGAGGGAAGAAAGAAAATGTTCTGTTTTTGAACAAGTTGCAGTTGCTGGTAATCCAGGAAATCACCTGCCATTTTGTTTGCCCGAGACAGCCTGACTTTTAGAAGAGAATTAGACCTCCAAATCAGCACTGGTGAACTGCCAGAGTAAACAAAACTTGCCAGCCACAGCAAAATCCAAGTAAACTCAAGTAAATCTAAGTGAAAGAGCAATTAATCTTCTTTAATCAGTACTGTTAATCCCAGCGGGAGCAACGGCTGACAGCAAAGTGTGGTCAGTGTGCTGTTGTCACGTGAACTCTGTGCTAACATGGTCTTTGTTGCTGTCGTTCACTTTGTAAGCAGAATATGGCCTGCGCCTGGCCAGCCACATCTTTGTCAAGGACATCTCCCCTGAGAGCCTGGCAGCCAGGGACGGCAACATCCAGGAAGGGGACGTCGTACTGAAGGTGAGGGAGAGCGTCATTATAAAACAATACGAATTTGGCATTTCTTCATTTTTGTATTGATAGAAATTGAGAAAAGTACTCACTATACTGCCACACTGTGCTTCTTTACTACTGTATGTTTTGTGCTATCTAATGTTGCATAACAGCACTCACAGTTGCAGTTTGATCTGCTTGATGAAGGTCAGCTCTTGTTGGAGTACACATAAAGTAGCTCCATGTGCATAACGGGTACTTTTTGAACTGAATCAATCATTTCTCACATCCAGCCTTCTCACATGTGTCATGTTACTCTCTTTTTATGCCAGTGCTTAAGAGATGAATGGTTAATAAAATGGACACTGGGCAGAATTTGCCTATTCTGTATCTGAGCCTTGGCTGCATGTCATTTTTCCTTGTCTAGGCTGCCTCTCATAGCTTTCTAATTTGATTTCACCCTGACAAAGAGGAGCAGTGTTGCAGCTAATTTGCATCTGATCTCTTGCTGTTCAGATGACAATCCATTTGTCGTCCAAGCATGACCATGCTATCGCATTAAAATGTGCAACAAAGACATTGTTTCAAATTCATTGGCTGTGGAAAAAATGTTCTTTGTCATGTCATGACTAAAAGTCTTTTTTTCTGCTTCCCTCAGATTAATGGCACAGTGACAGAGAACCTCTCCTTGATAGATGCCAAGAAGCTGATAGAAAGGTCAAAGGGCAAGCTAAAAATGGTTGTTCAGAGGGACGAGAGGGCGACCCTGCTGAACATCCCTGACCTCGATGACAGCATTCCTTCAGCCAACGCCTCTGACAGAGATGGTGAGACTGGTGTTAAGTGTTGGATTCAGCTGACACGGGGGTGCAGTTTAAAAGCCAGACTTGTCAGTGTGTTTATCAGGCTACAGTTGTTGAACAGTGGCTCTTGTTTGATCAGACATTTCAGATATCCATTCTCTGGCATCCGACCATTCCAATCGATCGCATGACAGACATCGTAGCAGCCGCTCCCGCTCTCCAGACAGACGATCTGAACCCTCGGACCACTCCAGACACTCCCCACCACAAATCAGCAACGGCAGGTGAGGGACCATCCATCCACAAATTGCAACCTGGGGATAAGTGTTGAATAATAATCTGTGTTATTTTCATGTGGATACATTCAGTCTTGCTACTCACTCTCTGTGTTTCATATAAAACAATAGTGACTCAGTACCAACATTAATTCACATTTCAACAAACAAATTCAATAGAGGCCACATTATTTGACTTCAAATTGATCTGAAACACACACGCAGTGACCACTTACCACCAAAGATGTCATTACTCTGACCCTAACTGATCTTGTTCTAAGATCTGAGCTTCCATCTGTCAAAGTTAATTAAACCCGGCTTGTTTTTTTGTTGTTGTCGGGGTTTTTTGAGTTGTGAAGGACCTTCGATTTTATGTTTGGGTTAATACCAGCCATCAGCCCATTCAGCACTTCTTTGACTGTAACCTTGTTTGAAAGCACCTCATTAATTCTTCATTTAAACACAGCAGAGCACCACAATTGTTGCCTTTTCAAACCACTTAGCGACCCGAGAAAAATAAAAGCTGCAAAATAATCAAGTTACTCAAAGTTCAGTGCTTTGACCCATATTACTGTGTCTCTGGGATAAAATGTCATCTTCTATTTTCAACAAAGCATTTTTGATGCGTCAGTTGCAAACACTGCAAAATTATATAAAGTGTCGAAAGTGGAGTCTCACCAACAGTGACAGAAAGACACTTAAAAAGATTTGTCTTGTTTTAAATATTGTCCTTTTTATCCCCTTGATACGCCACCAGTTGGAGAATACCGTAAGTTTGTTATCCTTGAAAAGTGTGACTAGGTACTATTAGTAGTAATAGTTTAGTAGTAAACCCCAAATAGATTTAAAGCGCATTACTAGAGAAGTAGATCTTGTTGTAGATATTGTGACAAACAGTAACCTCGTGGCCGTCATAACAACAGAGAAATTTTGGGATCTCGACTGGGAAATCAGTGTTTTAGGCAACAGCAAACTATACCTGATGAAATATTGTTGAAGGGCCGTTACGTGGCATCAATTATTCAGTGACGCATCTTGTTTTGACTTGAGATGACAGCGTCCTGTGAGAGTGTCACATAATCTCTGTGTCTCTTGAATATTTTGGTGGACAAACCGCATGTTTGGCACAAGGACAATATGGCTCCAACAGTGAGGGAACAAAAGGACGTCACCAGCTATCAGTGTCAACTGTCTCCCCTTTTTACATGCGGCTGAGCTTTTGTCAGGGCTCCTGTCTTCATATCTGTGGACGTCTGGCTTGATAATACTCACTCTTTATGTTGAAAAGATTGTCTGTAAGGCAGTTTTCACAAAAACCAAAAATGTTTTGTAATGATTTCCTGATGAAATATCTAAGCCACTGAAGCGTTTGAATAATTCATTAAAGGAAATATTTTAATTAGCAAGAAGGAGATGTTGAGAGAGAGCGCTATTGTTTATCGTAACCTGATTTGTGACCTGTGACCTTTTCTCTCACTCCAGGAAGTTGGCAGTTGAAAGTAGGGCCTCCTCCAGGATGGTTTGAAAAAGAAGTTTGTTCCACTGCAGTCTGTTCAAACAGTGTCCTTCTTGGTTACTTTGTCCCTCACCCTGTGAATAAAGCAATACTTTGCCAGTAAAATTGTGCCAGGAAGCCCTACCACTGGGCAGCTGGCTTAGCTTCCTCCTGTTCTCTTCTGAATCCTCTTTGAGAAACACATTGGTATTGTCACCATTTATCAAAAACACAAGGACATTCTGTCATCATTTACAATCATAATTGGCCAGAGTCACTGTGTATCTGTTTACCCAGCCTTACTGTTTAAAAACTGGCATTGAAGTTAAACCCCTTCTGGTCTATAGCCAGAGCCACACAGTGAAATTCACCTGGAGGACAGAATCCACTCTGACACCTTCGATAAGCTGCTCTAAAAATAGAGCACAAAAGAAAGGAAACACAAAGTTGTGACCTTCAAGACTAAGATGCCGCTTTTTTTTTTCTTTTCTCGGCTAGTGCGTGCCCACTGCAGTCAGGAGAAAATTAAATACTGTCTCTGTTTTGTATTGAGAGTAGTACAGCCTTGTTGTTGTTGCGTGTAGTCCAGATGTTGTATCTTTAAAGCTCTCCTGTTGCCTCCAAGCTCTACATCTCCAGAATACATTATTTATAATGATATGTCTTCCATTTCTTAAGATAAATTGTACAAAAATGTCCATTTTTGTCTGCAGTCACAGAAGTCGTGACGACGAACGGGTCTCGAAGGCGGCTTCAACACCAGCGAAGCTACCAGAGGAAGTTCCTCTGCCCAAGCCCAAGGAGTCGGCTATTGCCAGAGAGGAGAAACAACTCCCACCGCTCCCAGGTTAGATATACAACACCCAGTCATTAAACCAGATTTTTGTGAATATGTTTAAGTGAAAATCAGTGATTTTAATTTGTGTCTCTATATCAACATCTGTACTTGTAAGCCAATGAAACAGCAAGTATTTCCCTGTCTGTCATTAACAGCAGAAATTAAGATGGCTTCATAATAGTAAAATGAAATCCTGTTTGAACTAGTCATTCTTGCCCTTTTGAAAAGCACAAATACCAAAAAAAGTTAGATCCAGACGCCTGCTGAGCCTGGCTGAGTTTGCCTGGAGCCAAGTGACAATAAACCGTATGAGCTGATCGAGTCTGACGTTCCTCCCCAGCCTGCAGCACTCTGCTGCCTTTCTGTTTGACCTCCCTGCTCAGGACGCCGCTGTGTGCCTTGTGTGTGTGTTTGTGTGCGTGCGTACGTGTGTGTGCGTGTGTGCACAAGTGTCAATGTGATAATATTTTGCCTGTGTGTTTTTGTGCAGTTGTGTTTTTCATTAGTGCACTTGTTCTCGGTTGTATGTATGTTCTCAGTATGTAACTGCGGTATTGTTCATTTGTTACAGTGTTTTGGTTATTTTCCTTTTTTAAAACATGTACCTGTACATGTACCTATCTGTTCATTGATAACATGTCATTGTGTGTGTGTTTTCAGAGCCCAAGCCGGTGTATGCTCAGCCTGGACAGCCAGATGTAGACCTGCCAGTCAGTCCCTCTGATGCCCCTGTGCCAAGCGCTGCCCATGACGATAGCATCCTACGGTAAAATCAACAGTATCATAAACCATCCAATGAAATATACAAGTCTCCTGAAGAACTACAAAGCCACAGCTACTATGTTACGAGCAACTCCCCTGAGCATTAGCTCTCAGTTCACTTAATCAGATGGGAAGGCGACTGTGAGGGGAAAGTTTTAACCTGCAGTTCACATAGCGACAGCACATCTTGAAAGTTTTTGAAATGCTCCTGTGCCCTGAATTATCTATACAAAGCAGGGGCATTTTGGCACATCACAAGGCTTAGAACTCAGTGCTGTGAAAAATGTTGCACGTACTTGTTTGCTGGCAAGTTGAATAAGCAGCTTTGAATATGACTGAATGCACAACTGTCAGTGCTTCTGCATGAGACAAACACTCGTCTGTGGTTATTTTGGTCTATAGCTAAAACGTTGAAAAATATACGAACGTTCTTTAGGATTGTATATTTCCTTTTCTAAAGAACAATTTTACATCTTTGCTTTTGAAAGTTCACTAAAGAGTAAACAGTCTCTCAACAGAAGAAAAACCTGGCTAGCAGCCAAGATTCACTTACTATTCATAAAGTGTAGTTTGCATCGGAGAAAAGGAAATGCCATCAAATGGTGCCATGTCAAAGAAAAGCAGCCTAACTATTGTCTTCATCCCCCATCCTCAGGCCGAGCATGAAGCTGGTGAAGTTCAAGAAGGGGGAGAGTGTGGGGCTGCGGCTGGCTGGGGGGAATGACGTGGGCATCTTCGTTGCCGGAGTGCTGGAGGATAGCCCGGCTGCTAAGGAGGGACTGGAGGAGGGTGACCAAATTCTCAGGGTAGATCATTTATTTTTTACACAGTCCAGTGTATGAGCTGACCGCAGTTTTAAGAATTAATGTGGTTGTTTCTTTTTTAGTTTAGAGTTGGTGAAAAAAATTTATTGCATAAAGTTATATATCAAAAACTGTGTGTTGCAATTGATCTTTTTTCTATTCCATTTGTTTTTACAATGGGTATCTGATAGTGTCTGTAAACAGCCATGTTTTATGGGGTATGTGTCTCAAGCTTTCCCTTTTTTCATGGTTTTACACGCTGGCTGCTCCAAAATTCCTGTACCTCCAGGCCGGTCTCTTAGCAATGGCCCCGAGGGAGCACACAGACACAAAAAACTGTGTTTCCTCTCACTGTGTTTGTCCTATTTCCTCACAGCCATATATCTCACTGTTTGTACCTCCTCCTCCTTTCTCCAAGTATAATGAGGAATGGCTTGAGTTTTTGCAGTGCAGTAAAACCTGCAGTTTCCCAGGCACTGCTGAGAACAGGAAGCGCTATGTAAACCTAAATTTAAATAGAGATTTACACTTTTTGTTTTGCACTCAATGTACAATGAAGTCTTAACTTACACTTAAAAGTACGAGATAGCAGGGAAGTTATTCTGTAAAAAGCATGAAACAGTAATCTCTGTTTTCCCAAATTCCAGGTAAATAATGTAGATTTTGCAAATATAATCCGAGAGGAGGCGGTGCTGTTCCTCCTTGACCTTCCTAAGGGTGAAGAGGTCACAATTCTTGCCCAGAAGAAGAAAGATGGTAAGTGAAGTGAGTAAGGGAATATGACAAGACATTGATTTCGACTGGTCTCATTGGTCCAGTGGATCTGACTCTCTGCTCTGTCCTGTTCAGTGTATCGGCGGATCGTGGAGTCTGATGTTGGCGACTCCTTCTACATCCGGACCCACTTTGAGTATGAGAAGGAATCTCCGTATGGGTTAAGCTTTAACAAGGGCGAGGTGTTCCGTGTTGTGGACACCCTCTACAATGGCAAGCTGGGCTCCTGGCTGGCTATTCGCATCGGCAAGAACCACCAGGAGGTGGAGAGGGGCATCATCCCCAACAAAAACAGGTGACAACATGCTCACAGATGTGTGTGTGCTTTGGCTTTAATCGTATGTCAGTTTTCTCAAAGAATGACATGCTGGATGAATGTTTTGTCACAACAGTGGACAGTCATTCACCTTATTTGTATTAAACGCGTTATGATTTTCATTGCCATGAAATGTCCTCAGTCGCTGGCAGTGTTGAGGTGAGCAGTGCCAAGTTTATGACACATCCATTAGCTTGTGTGACATTATGAACTATCCCTCTTCCCGCTATTTGTCAACAGAGCGGAGCAGCTCTCCAGCGTGCAATACACACTCCCTAAAACAGCAGGGGGCGACAGGGCGGACTTCTGGAGGTTCCGCGGTCTTCGCAGCTCGAAGAGGAACCTGAGGAAAAGCAGAGAGGACCTTTCCTCCCAGCCAGTTCAGACAAAGTTCCCAGCATATGAAAGGGTTGTACTGAGAGAAGGTGAGAAATCTGGCTGTATCTGCTTGCCTGTATATATCAATATGAGACTAACACTGCATTCTTAGTGTGATTTTATTTTCATTATTTTTTATAACAGCTGGTTTCTTGAGACCTGTTGTGATATTTGGGCCCATCGCTGATGTTGCTCGAGAAAAACTCTCCAGAGAAGAGCCAGATCTTTTTGAGCTTGCAAGTAAGTTTGTAAATATAATTACAACTGACACAAAACATAATCATAGCTTCTTCTCTCTTTTTTTTGATGTAAATCTCTTCTGTCTTGTTTTTCAGAGAGTGAACCGAGAGATGCAGGAACCGACCAGCGTAGTTCAGGAATCATTCGTCTTCATACCATCAAGCAGATCATTGACAGAGTGAGCATGCCTCCTTTTTATTTAAAATGTGTCATAGATTGATTTTTAGATTATTTCATCACAAATTTGTTCTTCATCCTTCCTTCTCTTTATTTCATGAAGGACAAACACGCTGTGCTGGACATCACCCCGAATGCTGTGGATAGGCTGAACTATGCTCAGTGGTATCCGATTGTAGTCTTCCTAAATCCTGATAATAAGCAGGGCGTGAAGAACATGAGGACCAGACTGTGTCCAGAGTCCAGGAAGAGCGCCAGGAAGCTCTATGAGCGTGCCATCAAACTGAGGAAGAATAATCACCACCTGTTCACCAGTGAGTGGGCTCAAAATGTTGAAAGACAGGAAAAATATGAATTGTCTGTTGTTTTCTTTTACATGTATTAACTTGATGAAATTTCTTTCTTAGCCACCATAAACTTGAACAACATGAATGACGGTTGGTACGGAGCTCTTAAAGAGACCATCCAGCAGCAGCAGAACCAGTTGGTGTGGGTGTCGGAGGGCAAGGTGAGAAACGGGCCATCTAGGTTTTGTAAATCCATATCATAGAACAGCGTTATGAGTTCTGTTGGTCTGTCGGAGCCATGGGTTAATGGTTTCACTGCTCTCCTCAGGCGGATGGCACTACAGAGGATGACTTGGATATCCATGATGACCGTCTGTCCTACCTGTCGGCGCCAGGTAGCGAATACTCCATGTACAGCACAGACAGCCGGCACACTTCAGACTATGAGGACACTGACACAGAGGGTGGAGCGTACACAGACCAGGAGCTAGATGAGACTTTGAACGACGAGGTGGGTCTGCCCACGGAGCCCGCCATCACCCGCTCTTCCGAACCTGTGCGAGAAGACCCACCTGTAATTCAGGACACTCCTGGTTACCCTGGATACCAGCACCCAGTGCAGCCTGATCCAGCCAGTCGTATAGACCCTGCTGGTTTCAAGATGGCCGCTCCGCAGCAGGTAAAGTTCATATCTCGCTTTGCAGGCAAGCCACTGCAGGCTGTGCCTGTCAGAGATGGATGTATGGTTAAAAGTATATGACTGCAGAGCAGAGGAATAGCTCCTTTGTGTTCAGTGTCATTTCCTGACCTTTGTTAAAATTAAATGTCCTTTGCTAAGTAATAAACATGTTTTAGAAGCTACTAGTATGTTATCTAATCAAACCACATTTTTGCAAGTGCATTCTCTGGCTGGTGTAAAACTGATTCAGTATAAGGAAGAAGATCATGGTGTTGGGGTGAGCTGTACTTTGTGTGCCCTTGGCAGGCTGTGTTATAAATGTCTTTTAACAATACTTCACAGCAAGATGAGGCTGCTCTGCCCATGCCCTCGTTGCCTCCGACGGTGGTAGCACCCCCTGCTGTTGAGCAGCCTGTACAGCTAGAGGGTATGCACCTAGAGGAGCCGTCTGCTGCAGCCGCAGCTCCTCAGGCTGATTCACTTAGCAGTCCCAGCCCTGCCCCTGAGCTTATTCAGCCCCCACCACCACCACATGAACCCCACCCGTCTGGACCGCCTGGTCCAGAACCAAAGGTACCCGCTGTTTCACCAGCCACTCGGACCGGGCCTGGGCCCCAGCCTGCTGTTTTAACTGCCTGTCTTCTCGCACATGCTTTCCACTCGCTCTCTGCATGACATGCCCACACTGTGTGACTCACTGAGCCCACTGTGTGCCTCTGGCTCCCAGAGAAAATGTGTGACAGACTAGTCCACATGCACCACAGTGGGCTGGGAGACCAGAAGGACTGGTACATCTAAGTCTTTGACCAGGGTGAAGACATCCACAACCAGCCCTAACTGTTGCCTCTTACTTCCTTTGCATGGCTCCTAATGTTTTTTGGGTTCCTTTCAGCTTTAACTTTCCTCTGTAGATGAACAATAGTAGCACTTACAGTGGCATTGTAATGGTAGATGTGTCGTCTGTTGTAGTGCCAGTAGTTTGACATTGCATTAGATGCAAACTGAATGTTGGTTGCATGATGAAAGCTAACCTGCAGACAGTACTATTGGTAATGATTTCCATCAAGCAATTCTCCCTATGGAAAGACAAACCTACATCAACACACTGCATAATGTCTTCTGTTTCATAGTTTTGTCCTGAGTAGATGCCAACAAACCAACCTTCTTCCATAGGAAGTACTGTAACTAGATTTGCTGTCTACAGGCTACACATCATATGTTTGAAACGAGGCCTTTCAGAAATGTACAAATTGCTTGTTAGTCCACTATTTATAAAACATGTTAATGTGTAAGATCCACTTGTGAATATTATCATCATTCTTGAAAGGCATCTTGTCAAACAGGCATTCAGAACTGTTTTTGAATAATGGACAAATGTTTGCTTGTGTAATTTGCACTTTGACTTGATGTTTAATTAAATGATGAGGGATTTTTTTTTTTATAGTTTGGTTAACATGTTATGTGTTAATTTCCTTAAGATTTCAGTTAATTTCCCAGTCATGAATTGAATTGAATTATTGAAAAAGTTATTCTTAATCTGGTGTTGGGAAATCCTTTTTCCCTGACTTTCTGTCGTTCAACATGGTGGTTGTTAGAAGCTCAGAATAATGATGATGTGACAGATGTATTTATTCAGTATCGTTTCTTCACAGATGTACAAGAAAGATCTGTACAATATGGACGAACCCATGCGAATCAACCATGGCCTGAAGCAGTCGATGAGCTACAGTCACCAGCCGCCGTACCAGGACAAACAGCCATACCGTGAATACGACCACCCGCCTTACGGTTACGATGGAGGCGGCTACACAGAACCAAAGCCTCACAACACTGACTCTCACCTGCACTACGACAACCGTGTGCCTCATTACAACGAACAGTGGCCCCCCTACGACCAGCAGACCTCATCTTCCCAGCCCGCAGGTTACCAGCCGGGCCACCAGCAACCCATGGGCTACAACCCCCGGTCCCCTTACGAGGATGGACCAGGGAGGGACTACAGCCCCCCTCAGCCACGCTACGATGAGGCCCCACCTGTGGGGTATGATGGCAGACCACGCCACAGTAAACCTGGACCCATTCGTTATGATGAGCCTCCACCTCCACCCCCAACAGGCTATGATGCCCGCTCTCCTTATGAGGCAGAACCTCACTGCTTCCCCATAAATTCACCTCGATCACCGGAGCCCCCAAAGCAGTATTACGGTGACTCTGGTCTGAGGCCCGCCTACATTCCTGGGCCTCCAAACCGGGGCTACAAGCCAGGGATGCATGAGCCTATGGTGAACTCTGAACCTACCATTCCCCCTCCTAAACCAGAGACCCTTCCCTCCCCAGGTGAGCCAGCGCTCACCCCGGGCTCCAAACCGCTGCCCCCACCACCCCGGGAAGACCTGGATGAGGACCCGGCCATGAAACCGCAGTCAGTGCTTAACAGAGTCAAGATGTTTGAGAATAAACGGTCTGTTTCTATGGACAGGGCTAAAGAAGGAGAGTCGCCAGCACTCAGGGTAAGTTGGGTCAAACATTTTCTGCCGTAAAGTGAGACAGGAGTAAGATGCAAGCAAGCACTAAAGACATCCTCTCTCTGCTTTTCAGCCTGCAGATGTTCCGAAACCTGTGAGTGCACCTGGCCCAGTCCTCAAAGCCAATTCCCTTAGCAACTTGGAGCAGGAGAAGTCCACCTATAGGTATGTAGTCCTCATTACAGCACTCCAAGTTGCAGAATAGGTGGGTGAAGGACAACTCAAAGAACCTTGCAAAAGGCGTCTTTGAATTCATTCATTGTTGTTTGAGCTCCACCTAGTGGAGCTAAGTCACTTTGCTGCAAGCCAGACTTACAGTATGTGGTGTGCAAAGACTCAAAAGTTATTAGGAACATTAGGAACGAAAGTATTAGCTGCAAAATGTACTTAAAGTATTAAAAATAAAAATACTAGAGTGCAGATTGCAGAGTGCAAATTAGAGTGTCTTATTTTTTCTTGCCTGTAGTAGAAAGTAAGTTAGTTTTTGTATCTGATTGCTGACTGTGAGGATACGTTATACACCTACAAACTAAAAGTGGGATTGTTTTGACAATGGATTGTGCTGCAGGAAGCTGTTTTATCCTTTTTTGTGGAGTTTCAGTCAGCACCATCAGATCAGTAGCTAACACTGTCACTACTGCTAGCAACAGCAGCTCGGAAGCTAAATTAATTAATAATTTTTAATCAGTAAATCTGTCCACCCATTTTCTACAGTTTATCTGGGTCCAGGTCATATTGTCCCTTTCCATCATGCTGTCATACTTTGCAGCTGTTTCACTTGTTCTCCTTGGCTTTCTCCGCAGAGCTCCTGAGCCACAGAAGCCTCATACTAAACCTCTGGATGATGTAGTGCGTTCCAACCACTACGACCCAGATGAGGACGAGGAGTACTACAGGAAGCAGTTGTCCTACTTTGATCGCCGTAGCTTCGACAGCAAAGCCATGGGCCAGCCCAGTCCTGGCATCAATCGCTTCCATGATCTGCCCAAACCAGCGCAGCTGTCCTACCCATACAACAGGTACAACCACACACCTAAGACCAGCAGTACTGTCCTGAGCTCTGTACTCACACCTGCTGCAGAATCACAGTTGTTTTTCCTAACTGCATTGTTTGTGTCAACTTACTGCAGAGTTGAGTCAGTAGAGAAAGTAAGTCCAGTGGAGAAAAGATATGAACCCCTGCCTCAAATCAGCCCCTCCTCTCAGTATGGGCCACCTGCCTCCGCCATCCCACCCAACACGCTGCCCAAACTCAGCCCCAGTGACGGTGAGCTCTCTAACTCTTCCTGTCTGGCTCTTATATTTCATTTAGTACTTATCTAGTGTACATAAATATGCAATAATGTGTCATCTCCGCTCTTCAGCGTTGTAGTTTTGGGCTGCAACTAAGCATCGTTTTCATTATTAATTAATCTGTCGATTCAGTCACATCTTCAAATTACTTATGTTTTATTATAGTCTAAAACCCAAAGATATTTAGTTTACTGTCGGATAAGACAAATAAATGCCACACTTTCTCACATTTGAGCTGGAAAAAGCTGGAAAAAATGAAGCAATTAATCAATTGATTAGTCAATCTTTAGAAAATTAACCCACCATTATTCTGATAATCAATTAATCAACTAATTGTTTCAGCTCTAATGTTATATATTGTGTATATAATGTTGTCAGTCTAGTAGTAACCATTTTATTGTTTTATTGTGCCCACTAAATCAAAAGAGAGAATTATCTAGACTGCATTTCAGTGATCGTTTCCTTCTTCAATATTTGCAGCGAACTCCATACCTGAGCCGTTGAGCTCGCCCAATCCTAAACCTGAGCTGGCAGCTCTCAGGCCGGCCAGCAGGGACGAACCCGCACCAAGTGGCTACCTGCCCCCGAGGGGTCTCCCCGACAAGTCCCCCGTCAACGGCACTGACACAGCGGCCCCAAAGACCCTTGGTGCTCCCACTAGCTACAACCGCTACGTCCCGAAGCCTTACACCAGCTCAGCCCGGCCCTTTGAGCGCAAGTTTGAGAGCCCAAAGTTCAACCACAACCTGCTGCCCAACGACACACAGGTGAAGACGGACCTCCTCAGCAAGCCCGGTGTGGTGAGCAACAGCGGCGGAAAGCCTCAACTGTCACCACAGCCCCTGGATCACGACAGCGGCCTGGACACCTTCACACGCACTATGGACAACAGGCCCAAGTACCAGCACAATAACATCAACGCCATCCCCAAGGCCATCCCCGTAAGGTAAGACGCTCATAAATTTTACTCAAATCAATCAGCAGCAGGACGAGCAGTAAGTTCTTGGAGAAAAGTTACTGAGGCAGAACGAGACGTGTTTGTTCACAGGGGGTTTACTCTTGTGTCCTCTGCTGTACATTATTCTCTGCCTGCACTGCTTTGACTGATGATACCGACTTCTGTGCCTCCGTCCCTCAGCCCCAGCGCGTTGGAAGATGACGACGAGGATGAAGGGCACACGGTGGTGGCCACCGCCCGGGGGATCTTCAACTGTAACGGAGGGGTCCTGAGCTCCATTGAGACGGGCGTCAGCATCATCATCCCCCAGGGTGCCATCCCCGAGAGCGTGGAGCAGGAGATTTACTTCAAGGTGTGCCGGGACAACAGCATCCTGCCCCCCCTCGACAAGGAGAAAGGTCAGTCCCACGCTGCTGTTTCTGTCCTAAAAAGGTCAAAAAACAAGAAGTCACTAAATCTGAGAAAAAAGTAGATGAAAAGTATTTACGGTAAACAGGAAGGTTTTTTTTGTTTTAGTGCTAATTTAGGATTTAACTGCAGATATGCATTTAAATAGATAAAGTTTCAGCAGTACCTTCGTCAGATAATTGAAAATATGACGTCTACATTACGTTTGTGAACAATTATAGTTTATACTTTGACATTTGTGTTACTGTAAACAAAGAACACTACTTGTCTTTATTATGAGGTGTATGAATAGATATATATATAAAAAATGGCTGATGTGTGACATGTGGTTATATGTACAGAAAGTAGAGTTACAAATCTGTTCGCACATAAAATAAATCCATAATGTCAGCAGCTATATTTAGAGTATTTTTAATGAACATTTAGCACCAGAGGAGTGCAGTACTTTAATTAACCTGGCAAGTCGGTCAACAGTTAATATTCTCTCACTATGAAGGCCTGACAACAGACTGTTGTAATAAATAATCCTGCGTTTGTGTTTGTTCATTCCTGCATGTTTTGATTTCTGGAATCAAATTCTTGTTGTGTGTCCACGCAGGAGAAACGCTGCTAAGTCCGCTGGTGATGTGCGGCCCTCACGGACTCAAGTTCCTGAAGCCGGTGGAGCTGCGCTTACCTCACTGTGCGTCTATGACCCCTGATGGTTGGTCTTTTGCTCTAAAATCCTCCGACTCCTCGTCGGGTACGCTGTCCTCTCTCTGTCCTTTTGGGGTCTTTGGGCTGGCTTTGGTGATTATAGGAGAGAGTTAATCGGTGTCTTAATAGTTTTAATCATCTCATCTGCTTTCCCCTCACTTCTTCATCATGCATGTGCTGTTTGGAGATTTGAGTTATTTTCTTACTTTAATGAATTTTCAAGATTTTATTCAAATCTTGAGCTTCTTTACAACAAGATAAATAAAATAAAAAGACACAATACAATGTCACCAGAGCTGAAGCTATTAGTCGATTAATTGATTGAGTCCATTGACAGAATCAGAATCAGAATCTTTTTAAGTAATTTTCCAAGAAAAACTGCCAAACACGACTGTATACCAGCTGATAATGATCTGAATATCTTTCAGTTTTGGACTGTAGGTTGAACAAAACAAGCAATTTTTAGTTTATCACTCTTTTCTGACATTTTACAGACCAAACACTTAATCAGTTAATTAAGAAAACAATCTGTAGATTAATTGATGGTGAAAATAATCGTTAAAAATGCCACCCTTTTCTTTAATTGCTTTATTTATCATGCCAATCCAGTGTTTTGAACAGAGAAGACGGTGTTATAGAGAGCATGCAGTTTATTTTCTGTCAGTTTTGAGTTCAGTTTTTAGAAAACATTTCTCTTTAACAAAGCTTGACCTTTCTTTACCTGCAGTTATGTTTTCTGTGCTGTGATCATGACTTTTATTTAAGATGTAAGATAACACTTTAATGTGAAGTTACAAAACATTATGCTTAGGTAATGCAGCTTAACAGATTATATAATTTAATGCATAAATGAATGCAGGATGTATTATGAACTTCTGCTGCTCCCCATTAATAAATGATCAAGTCGCTGTGAGTTTATGTGATTAGTTCACACTCAGTGAATCATCAGTTAATGATTAACTCACAGTGACTTCATACATTAGCTGGAATCAAGTTACATAGATGAGACTCATGCATCTGATCAGCCTCTATGAAAGCAGCACAGTATTTATTTAGTAGATATCAAGTAGATATCATTTTTGTTCTAGTGTACATTAAGTTTTCATTTGCAAATTAGTATCATGACACAAGTCAACACTCAGCAGTCACTGTACTGACTCCTTCAACCAGTTTGATGTTTTTGGGGTTTTCATGCACCATTCCTCTTCTGTGCTGCGCTCCACTTCTTTCAACAACAACAAATAAATATGATAAAATTAAAAAATCAAAACAAAAACTCTACCAGTTTGATAAAAGCAGTTCCTTGTGCTCTCATAGAGGCTGAAACGCCATCTTCTATGTAACTTGATTCCTGTTAATTTGGTGACATATAAATGAATGTAAGAAGTAACTGAGTTGACATTCATTAAATTTAGGATCCATTAAGCTTCAACTAATCACATAACAGGAATTCATGATACATCCTGCATTAATTGATGCAATAAATGATCAAATGTGGTATCAGATGTACAATGTTCTTATTTAATGTTTTTTATTGATAAAAATCGTTCTTGTTTTGAGCATCTGTCTTGTTTTTGTTTCCTGTATTTTAAAGAGGAAGGGATGTTCATTAGCAGCTGACATCATGTCTCTGTTTCCTGCAGGTGATCCCAAAACCTGGCAGAACAAATCTCTCCCCGGAGATCCAAACTACCTGGTGGGTGCAAACTGTGTGTCTGTGCTCATTGACCACTTCTGAAGAGGGCAACAGCTGGCCTGTTACTGAATGTGATAAACAGGGGACCTCAGTTTGCCCCTGCTGTGCTCCTTCCACAGCGACGGGGTGCATAACACTCGATGAAGTATGAATTTGATACTCTCACGTTGTTTACTGTGCCCAAAAATTTAAGGAAAAAAGAGAAAAAAAACAAGAAACACACACACAAGGAGAGTCGGAGGAGTCCAGCATCCCCACGGCTGTACTCTTGTTCTTTTCTTTCATTTTTTTCGGTGCTTTCAAGGCTTGCAAAAAATAAAGATTAAAACAAGTTATTTAAACAGTGGAACTGAAGTTGGAATGCATGACCAGTGCCACAGACTGAATAATCTCATTTTGACATTTTTAAGCTAATTTTATAAAAAGGTCAGAGCGGTGCAAAGAAAAAGGAGAATTTTGGAAAACTTGTTTAATATTGCAACGGGATTTTTGCGTACTGTTTAAAAAAAAAAAAACTTTAAAAAAAAAAAAAAAAGCACTCACAAACAGCAAAGTTGGTATATGCAAAACTTTTGTTTGTGAGTTCTGTGGTCATGCGTTTCACTCACGAAGGATCTCTGAGGACTTGAGAAATGCTGAGCCTGACTCATGAAGGAAGACGTAGGCATCATAAAGATTAAAAAAAAAATAATAATAAAAATGAAGGTTAAGTATTAGTATCAGACGCCTGTTTGTTCTGACCGGGCAATCTCTGTTTAAAACTGATGTTTTGTAGCACTGTTTTACCGTAGATAAATATACTGACTTGATTTTACAAACTCCTGCTGTCTAGAGATCTATGCATGTGCTATGACTCAGGTCCACAAGCCTGCTACTACTAAGTTCAACACATGAAAATCCCATCGTTACACTGCAAGCAGTGATGCCTTATCTGCATATTAACTTTTCAGTGAAACTTTAAAAACATCGGATCCTTCAGTTTATCGCGATCACTACGGAAGAAAAAGTTGTCTCTGCATTTTCTCATAAACAGTGAAACTCGGATTTAGCACACGAGAATAATCGAGGCTGATGAAAAGGTATGCTTTCTTTTACTGCTATGCATATGAAGTCTGAGGAAATACAAAAAGCTAGAAGATGTTTAAAATTGTGGCTGTACATATTGCTAGCATATGGCCTTGGTTCTCTGTAAATGAACTTTTGTACATCTTTGTTATTTTGTATAAAAGAGAAAATGTTTGTTAAAAAAGAGAAAGCGGTTACATTGGTTATGTTTGTATTCTGGTTATACCCCTGAGCCTTGGAACTGACATAAGCAGTAATAAGTCCGACTTTTCTACCAACATATAAACACACTACTTAGGCATTTTTAACAGTCAGAAAAACTTTTTATTCTTATTTACAAAATAGAGAAGTGCTTGGTTTAAATGATTTTAAAAGATGTACTTGAGGGGGTCTGCTGTGAAGAGTGGTCCCTTCCTTTATTTGTGATACTGGATGCTGTATTGTGTGCCCTGAAATGTATTTTTGTACTAATAGACAATTTATTATGGCACATCAGTACTATTTTCTTTTGATATGATAACACTGCTTCAACCCAACACTAGTTTATTTTCCTGTGTGGCTGACATTCTTTTTATTTATTTTGATTTCTCTTCGGTTCAACTTTTTTTTTTTTTTTTTCCTTTGCGACACATTTCTAAGTATACCACTGTATTAATAAATAAATTCATTTTTAAAGTAACTGCTCCGTGGATTCAAGTCTTATGTGTTGCTCCAAACGTCCAGATGGTTTGTTTTTTTTTAGATTGTGGAGGATTGTGAAGTTGGCGAATGTATTTACAGCACGCAACGCCTGATTTAAGCTTTTTATCGTTCACAGCTGCTTCATATTTCACATGTAAACTGCAGACTTGTATTTGACATTCAATGAACTGAGCAGTCAGACAGTGCAGACTCACAGTTAGTAACATGTACGCAGTTGGTTTACTGAAAACTAGAAAAAGTATTTCAGGTTTCTTCTTGTTAATCGCTGAAATAAGATCAGGAATATGATTTAAGAAAAAGGGAACTTAATTTCAGTTTTAAAACTGTCTTTACTTTGACTTTCTGAAACCTGCAGATAACCCTTGATCTCGACGTTTGTAAAATGACTAATCTTGCAGCAAAGTCAGGGGTCAATGTTGTGTTTGTCGTTCAAGGGTCAATCAGTTGCTCTGCCCATAAAAGTTGTTACAAGAACACATCAGAGGCTTTTAGATGAACTCTTCTAGAGCACTTTTGGACAGAATAACCTAAAGATCCAAACATTTCCTCACTCGCTTTTGTTACGTATTACACGATAAAGCTGTAGTTAATCGTTGAGTGACATTATTACACAAACGATCTGCCTGTACGTAACGTCAGAGCAAAGGTTCACTGATAAACCTGCAACAGATTGTACAATATGTGACATAAGTAGGTTTTAAAGGTTTAATACCCAAAGTTGTACAAAGTTAATTTACATTGATCAGAATTTTACAACAAAAACTTACTGTATCTTAAATCTAATGCAAAATGCTTTAGATAATAAAAGATTTTGGCTTAAAACAAAAAATGTAAACGCTACAATTTATCTGGCCAATCAGACATTATGAAAAAAAAAAACAGTAATTATTAAAAGTGAGACAGACCTGTATGTTACATACTGTCAGGAATACATTTACACAAACTGTAGAGATGCACAGTAGCTGTTAATAATAAAGAAGTCTCTTCAAACGCGATGAAAAGTCCCGTCTGTCCCTGAGATTAGTTGATTGTGTTAAAGAGGTCCGTCAGTGAGCTGTTACATCTTTGTAAACAAATGGGTTATTTCAGTTTTCTGTGTTAGAGTTTGATTTCCCTAGCAGCTATTGATTTGTAAATCTCCTCAGTCAGGGGAACGTACGTCTTTTTCTCAGCTTCAAGGAAGTATAAAGGGTCTTCGATGAGCGCTGGATTGAATCCTTCCTCCACCAGCTTCACTTTCTTCATCTTGAATGTTCCCGTCATCTCCAGGCAGGGCTGCAAAAACACATTTTAGAAATTTTGAAACAACTTGTTTGCCAACTTAAGTTTTAAAACTGCAACATGACAGAGAAACAACAAACTATCCATCAGATCGGTGTGACAAATTATATTATAATCTCTCTTCTCTTGCATAAAAATGGTCGTGATGAGTTCCATGCAAGCGTATAAAATGTATGATCCTACAAATGAACAGTCAGCATTACCTGAATCCTGATGAATCGGGGTCGTGCGTATGCTGGGAGGTAGTTAGCAACCTTGTTGTAGGCGTCTGAACAGTCAAAATCTTCCCCTTCTTTCAGAGTGACAGCCGCCATGCCGATCCGCCCCTCATGACCTTATCAGAGCATTTGATTCACAAACAGATGATATTAAAAACACACACTACTGTATAGAAAACTTTCGAAAACTTCTGTGAAACATGTCTGAAGGTGTTTATGACTTCAGTGTCTTTACCTTCAACTTTAACTCCGTAGACATTTGCCTCCAAAATGCAGTGAGCCATTGAGAGAATATCTGCAACCTCCGACGTGGCGACGTTCTCTCCTTTCCATCTTTAATAAAAGACAGGTTGTTTTTTTTTTTAAATGAAGCAAGAAATAAACAAATATAAGTCAAGCATAAAAAGAAAGGTTTTTTGATTCACTAATCGGCACCAAATTCAAAACTGTAAAAATATCTTTAAGTGTTTTTACAGAACTGATCTTATGATGCGTGAAGCCTCCAAAGTTAGATATTTTGACTTTTAATTGTAACTGCTTCATCCTGCTGGTGTTTTTTGAAGGTGAAAATAGTAACAAGATGAATTGTCACTTAAAATTGCCACACTAGGCCGTCTAAATCTGAAAAAAGCCAATCTAATCCAATTATTTTCATAAATATCTCCATCCACATTGAAACACCTAAACAACAGGAAAACAGCTTAATGGCTTCCTTTTGGTTATCTTTTGTACAGGGAAAAAAAAAATTTTGCATCACTGCAACAGCCGAACTCACTATTCAGTCGCTCTCATTTACATAGTTTTTTTTACACAAGCATAAAATAGTGATGTAGCCAAAACTAGATTAATGGATCAACCCCATGAGAGAATAAAAAAAACAGCAAAACTGACACAAGTCAACACAAAATGAGCCACAACTTGCCTGAAAGTGTCACCAACTCGATCCTGGAAGTACACAAAGTTCTCGTGGTCAAACCGAAGCAAATCGCCGGTGTTGAAGAACAGGTCGCCTTTTTTCATGACATCACGAAGCCTCTTCTTCTCAGTCTGTTGCTTGTTGCCGGCGTAGCCGACGAAGGGAGACCTCTGAGTGATCCTTCCCACCAAAAGTCCAGTCTCACCTGACAAAAGAGATAAAGAAATGAGTGAAGAAAGGTCATCACAGTTTCTCAGAGCCCAAAGTAATGTTTTTAAACAGCTGGTTTTGTCTGAGAGTCTAAAACCTAAAAATATTTAATATACAATGATTTAAAACAGAGAAAAGCAGCAAATCTTCACGTTTGAGAGGCCGGAACAAGAGAGACTTTTGTTTTTTTGCTTAATAAATGACTTGAATAATTAATTGATTATGAACATTGTTGTTTCATTTATTTCAGTTGACTAATTAATAGTTATAAGACAACAAATGAGGCACTACTGCTTGTGTCAAAGAAAGAGCAAAGACAAATGTATCCACTTGTAATACTGACTCACCTCTGGCTGCCTCGATGCACAGACCCTCAGAGTTTCTGACAGGTTCCTCCTTCTCAATGTCAAACTTGATCAAAGTGTAGGGGAAGAAAAACTAGGAGGAAGAAATAAAAGGTTTATCAGTTAAAAGGCGCACAGTTTGTGGACACTTTTAACAGTCAACATGTGATGAAGCTCAGCTCTGTGAGGCTGCGGTGCTTTGAACTACATGCTAATGCTAATTAGCACAAAACATAAGGTACAGCTGAGGCTGATGGGAATGTCATTAGTTTTACAGGTAAATTTTGATCTGATGATGGCACTGGAGGAAAAGTTTGTTTATTTACACAATATCGAAACAGAAAAAAAAAATTAAAAACCAGGTTAAGCCACAAGGAAAGATTAATACAATCACGAGAGATGCGGTGGAGCCAAAAAGCCAAAAGCCTTATTGTGTGTTTTCATATTTTATCATCACAACAACATGTTTCAGGAGCAAAATATCTACAATCAACATTCACGCACTTATCAGTGCGAACCAGAATCTACAAATTGTTCAAAATAGAAAGGCACTAAAAGTTAACAATGAGGAATTTCTTAACATTAAAAAAAACATCTGAGGAAAAGTTTACAAAATTACTGGAAACTGAATTGAAGATTCCAGGACCGCTATTAGAAATTCTATATTGGGCATTTAAAGTTCTTGAAAATACAGACTGAAGCTGATGATTATTCCTGGTTTCATAGTCGTGAATGATGCTAAATATACTGAAATAATCGTTGAAATATAATGATATTATATTATCATATAATATAATCACTGAAATATTAGTGTTATTGAAACAATGATAAATAAACTGAATAACCTGAAGTTTATTAATTTGTAAAACATGGAATTTAAAGATTACCACGGCAATCTAACAGTAGTCAAGACATTTCACTCAAAACCTCATGTGTGAACCTCATCATGGCACTAGAGGTTACTAGAAGTTCACCAGTAAGATTCATCCTCTGGAAACCATAAATGTCTGTACAAAATTTCATCCATCCAACAGCTGAGTAACTCAAGTCTGGACTAAAGTGGTCGACCAACTGACCAACACTGCCGTACCTACAGCCACGTTACCACCGTGACTAAGAACACCACACATGTTCCTCCACCTACCCTGTGGACGGGATTGACTCGTCCAACTGCACCGATCTTGGATGTGTAATTGATGAAGCCGATGTTTCCCTCCGTTGCAGCGTACAGCTCCTTGACTTTAATGTCACCGAACCGTCTCAGAAACTCTGACCAAATGTCTGTCCGGACTCCGTTGCCAATGGCGATCCTCACTTTGTGGTCCTTCTCATTGTCCTTCTGCAAAGAAGGAGATCAACTCTGATTCAAAACATCCAAGCATGCATCAGAACAATATTATAAATTTAAACGGCTATCAGTTTTGGATTACCTTGGGCATGTTGCAGAGGTAGCGCATTGTTTCACCGATGTACTGCATTACCGTCACATTATACTTCCTGCAGTCGTCCCAGAACTGAGAGGCGGAGAACTTTCTCCTTAAAATAATGGTGTTACCTGCAATTAAGATCAAATTACACAACCTTCTACATCACATTCTTAAGTGCCCTAATCGGGTGTGTACATGCTTTCATTCTTACTTTCATGAGAGGTTTACGGGGATCATTACCTCTCTCGATGCTTCCAGCCAACCCAATGAGGAAGCCTGCGCTGTGATACAGAGGCAGATTGACGTAGAAGATGTCGTCTGCTGTGGATCCACACGCAGCCTGGACGAAGGAGGCGGCCCACATCCTCTCATGGGTGACAATGGCTGCTTTAGGCAAACCTTCCAAGGTCAAAGAAAGATTATGCATCTCAGGTTCTTGAATAAAGCAGGTACAGTTAGTATCAGGTACACAGAGTCTGTGCCTCCCGAGTTTTCACAGGGGAAAAAAAGGTACTTAAACACCCACACATCAACCCATTCTTGCCACATAATCCACTTCTCAGCTTTCCATTCACATGCTCTATATGTTCCAACAGGCGTTTTTTCTTTAAAGCTGCACTAATCCACAGAGCTGCAACGATTAGTTGACAAAATTATTTTTATAACCAAAAAAAATCAGGTGGTTTCAGCTTCTCAAATGTGATGCTTTCCTTTGTCGTACATGTTAGTAAACTGAATATTTGGGGGTTTTGGACTGTTGGTCGGACAAAACAAGACATCTGAAGAAGTCACGTTTCAAATTATTAGTCATTTTTCACTAATTTCTAACATTTTATAGACAAAACGATTAATCGATGAATTGGGAAAATTATTGGCAGATTAATCGATAATGAAAATAATCATCAGTTGCAGCCCTACTAATCAAAATTTTTATATTAACAATAACGAAATGTCTATGAAAGGAGTCGCTCATAGTGAGAATATCACCTGACTCTGCAGTTCCTCTCAGATTTGCAGAGCATTTTAGCATCTTTCAGCTCATTTGTTTTGGTTTTCCAGCTGTTTATTTTTTTGGTTCACTCTCACCGCTCTCATCAGCGTCGTTTCCAGCGGCAGGCAGCTGTTTTCGGTGAAAAAGCTCTCATAAACAGACTGTAAACTACCTGGCCAGCACAAAACAGCACAGATGACATAATGAAGCATCAGCAGCTTAAGGGATCGATATTTCTCTCGGGAGCTGGTGGAGACTAAAACAGAGCTAAAAGGAGAATCAGATCTCCAGAAAAACGACTAATGAATGATAATGTCGCTCTGTGTCTGCCGGGTGAGTAAACAGGCAACTGTCTGCTAACAAGCCCACCATATTAACTTTATAAGGTGTTGTGTTTACAGCTTGCCGTGCTGCACCCAGGAGGCCAAAAAAAACCAATTAAAGCTGGTTTGAAATCTAGCCACAGTTCTCACACACAACCCTGCCAACCTCACAAGCAAATTCATTAAACTCTGAGCTGAACCACAGCCACTGTTTGTTGTAAAGTTTTAAAGAAACATTTCAAGTCTACAAGAAGTGAGTGTTTCAAATTCAAAAGATTTTGTGTGATGCATCACTTGAACATCAGCAGAATAATCACAGACTAACGTGTTTGTCCCCACAGACTCTATAAAGGAATCTTAATATAAAACTGAAAAACTCAGATCAAATCAGAGGATCTGTAGGGACATGTAGGTTTGATGTACTGATTCAATAATACATGTCTTGAATGCAAAAGCAGAGAGCAGGAATGTCCATTTCTAGGTAAATGCTCAGCATTTATAAGCCATAAGAAAAACTTTTGGATCGCCAGGTTTTTAGAAAATCCTCTACCAGCGTCAGACTAGTTTTTTAGCTCTTTAGTTCATCAGAGAAACTGTTTGACCACTTACTTCCTATGAAGTGCTGCAGGACATCTGGACTAAAATCCATTTATTAACATTTACAACCGCATAATCACTGCAGACTTGATGGATTACTATAAGAACCCTTTTTTAATGATTTATTAACATTTATAATTGCAGGTGACTGACGATGTTTTCCTGATGGCTTATTAGAAATTGAGACTCTTAAGACCCTTTATTAATGATTTACTGCTGTACCCCTAAAATATTAGAAACACTTCTCAATATAATGCAGCACAATTCAACAGCATCACAAACTACAGCCTCCAGAATAATAAAGTTGAATCAACACCTCTACAAAACAGTTTAAACTGAACCTGAACATTTGAACCCTCATGAAAGGAGGAGTTATTGCAGTGTTGTTGTATTAAACTGCTTTAGTTTTATCTGAGTGTTCCTAATAAATTGGCAACTGAATGTAATTTCAATGGCTGTCAGATGACACCTTTTCTTTTCATTTATCAGTGTTTGTTCTCGAGGCGTCTCCTGTTGTACCTGTAGTGCCTGACGTGTAGATGTAGAGAGCAGTGCTCTTGATATTGATGTTGGCTCTGAGCTGCGGGGACAGAGGCTGGTCTGAGGCCTGTGAGATCTTGTCGGACAATGTGTTGATGCCCTGGATTTTGCATGTCTCTGACAGGAGGTAGACGCTGATTCCCTGCTCTCTCAGTGTAGGCAAAACTTCCTCCACAGCGTCCTGCAGCTCTGCAAAAACACACCACAACACACAGGCTTTCAGCTCAACACAATATGAGGAGTGCTCTGTTGTGCAATGCTGCACATGTCGGCCTGTATCATGTTACCTCACATCCCACCGGGATACGAGCACATGGTGCAGGCAGGTCAACTCAAATGTATACATTTCTCAGTAGTGAGGCTAGCGCCAAAATGGGAGCGTGGAGAGATTTTCAGGGTGCAGTGTTGCCTCACACGAACTATATCACCAGAACTGAATGTGGACTGACTGCGACCATGAGGAGAAAAAGTGAATAAAACTTTTGTTCCTGATATAATTTGCTGGGAAACTGCTGTGACTCATTAATTGTCTGGTTATCATTTAAAAAATGACCATACCAGTACCAATACCAGTACCCTTAAAGTGATACTGATATCAATATAGTACTTCATTTGATGTCTGATATCAGTATCAGTGAATCTCTAGTTTGTTTGCGTCGTAATCTAGCGGTGGAGGATCAACTCAGATCTGTTCATGAAGTTAAAGTAGCAGCCCTTATGAATAACAGCTGTGCCAATGCCTTTTAATGTTATAGCTGGTTTAAGTGGTGATAAATAACTAATCAATAACTCATGGATATTCTTTCAAACTACTGCATGGTCACTAATGACCTTTGGTTTACTGTGCGACAAATGTGCATGAAGTAATTTGCACATTTCTGTGGTAATATGAATTAAATTAAAGCAGAATATAAACTGAAATGATTAGCGCCTTAAGGCAAGTTTCTGCAGTTTTCACTGATCTTGAGGCGCCTTTATTATTTCACTTTATAATGTGTTAACATGATGCATATTAATGAATACACTTATAATCACATTACAGGGCAGAATAATGCAAAAGAATATCTGGACTGGCGTATTTCAAGGGCAGTTGGTTTGCTCTGTACCTGATTGCACCCTGCTTATATCCAATTTTGTAAATGTATCTTGTAATATTTATATTTATTGTGCTTATAGTTTAAATGTTCATAGTGTTATATTTAATTCTAACTCTGTTTAATGATCTACGGTGGCTGGAAGAGGGAGAAAAGTAAGAATTTCATTGCACAGTGCAGCTGACTCTGTGTATATAACAATGAAGATTTGATTTAATTTGTTTTGATTTGATTTGATTTGATTGGATTTGAAGGTGAGTAGGTAAACAGAACTGGGGTCAACTGGGGCAACAGCTCATATTTGGGGACCCAAGCAGATTACTCCATCCCTGATATTGACTCATGTTATCAGCTTATCAAATGGTCTGTGTGTAAATTGCACGTCTACCTAGAAGATAAAACAACTGTAAAAACAAAAAGCAACAAAAATCCAACCTGAACAGTGTTTTTTTTTTGTTGCAAGTGTAAAGTTGCTGAAAGTTCTGGAAGTACTGAAATGTGACTCAGAGGCCTAATTGTACATTGGACTACAAGCATGCATGTGGAGTAATGGTGGACCCCTGTTTTCTGCGCCCCTGAATCTTACCTGGGGAGGCGATGAGCACTTTGGCTCCGCAGCAGGAGAAACAGTGCAGGAGAGACTTAGATCTGATGTTAAAGTTGAGCAAAGCAGCCGGGCAGCCGAGCTTGGACAAGCCGAGCCAAGTCCACACGAAGTTGGGCTCGTTGGCCAGAAAGAGGGCGACCGTGTCCCCCTCCTTCAACCGGGCTTCAGCCTGCAGAGCTCTGGCGACCTTGTTGCTCTGTTTATCCGCCTCGCCATAAGTATACTGTCGACCTTCAAAGTGCAGAAGGATCTTGTCTGGATGCCGCTTCACTGCATCCAAGAAGCAGTCTAAGATGCTGTAAAAAGGTTTGCTCTTCTTATATTTAACGAGCCTGATGCCAAGTTTAATGCTCCTTAGGATGTACGCGCAGTCCTGGCTGAAATATGGGAAAAATGTTTTCAGGAATGAAAAGGACAGAATAGCCAATCCGGCTAAAACTGTGAACCAGATATACATTTTTGCAGAGTGCACTGATTCATCCGTCAGTGGGAGTCAGAGAAATTTACAATAACTCAGCTCGGAGAAATTTGTGACAAAGTTCACTCACAGTCGACCCTCCCACATTCCGGGTGTTCTCTGGTTGCCAGATCCTGTGTTTCCACATCCACTCTGGACTGATTTTTACACTCATTTCTATCCATATTTATGTTGCTCTCATGTTGTATTATTCCTCCATCATTCTCTAAAACATGATTTTTTGGGGGTGTAAGGTCTTTAAGAGTGTGAAGAGTAAGTAAATATGAAGAGAGAAGCACTTAATAATACCTGTCAGACTGATTTACAGTTGTGACACCTGCAGGTTCTGATAGTTCACTGCACTTAATTTCCTCTTAATTCATGTTCAAGCTGGCATAAAGTGCCAAAAGCAACAAAAGGACTGAAATTCACTCATGCACAGTAATAATAAAAGTCATTTAACCATTCCAGAAACTCTGCAAATGGCAACCCTCGTCAAAAATCCGCAATCTGAGCAGGAGTTGGGCGTTTACTCCTGAGGCTGAAGCGTATTTGTCTGCTGATAGATAAGGGGGGTCATTAGGGGGAGTGGTTAAATTACACACACTCTTAAATAACACAAACACCTGACGATATTGTTGTGCTGCCAAAACGCAAATGATGATCATGATATTCGGTTTTTGTGAGACTGCCAGAGGTTTTATTTATCCAACAGGATAAATGCAGCAGTTTTTTTTTTTTTTTTTTTTTTTTTTTTGCACAAATAACAAGACACAAAAAAATTTGTGCTGGTGAGATTTTAAAAAAAACAAAACCCAAAAGGGCTTTTAAAGACATCTCACTAAAAACATCTAAAATTCTAATTTATTTATATGAAGAAGAAAATAGAAAAAGACAAGAACGGAAAAGAGTAACTGAATTATTATGCGCCAACAATAAAATAAACACATGCCAATTGCTGATAACAAAAATAGCGACAACACAACATACAAAATACAACTTAGTTTAATTCACTAAATGAGCTCTAATCTTCAATTTGTCTGTAAAACATTGACAAAGAGTTGTTCTACATTTTCGAGGATGCAAATTATTAACACAAATGGTGTTATATGTGTGGATCATTGAATGTGTCTGAAAAATATCTATAAAGGATAGAGGCACCAAATCAGGCTGACTCACACACTATTGAAAACAGGAAGAACATTCATTCTCTGAAATGTGCTGATGTGGAAGTATAAAGTAGCATAAAATGGAAATAATTAAATAAAGTACAAGTACCTCAAAATTCTATTTAAGTAAAGCACTTGAGTAAATGTACTTAGTTATTTTCCACCACTGCCGAAATCTCACTTGTAATGATGGTGGATTTCAAAAGCTGACACACAAAGCTGTAGGTGGTTTTCAATTATACACTTGTATGACATGTCCGTGTGCAGCTGTGTTTGTTACTGTGGTTTCATGCATTCGCTGCCTAAATTGACATTGTGTCACTGACAAACACTGCATTACATTTTGATGTGTATATTGTGGTGAAGGGGGAAAGTGTGTTTGGTGAATTTTGTCAAGGATTGTGTTGCACAATCTGTGGCATTAGAAGAAAAGTCAAAGGATCATCTTAGTCATAAAGCTTCACACATATAGACACTCAACAATGCTGAAACTGGTAGATGTTTAGCTAAAATCACAAACTACTGTCTTGAAATGACCATAAAGTTAAATCAACACCTCTGACAGTCTCTACAGGTCAGGTCTCGTCCTGTCAAGAAAACCCCTCAGGAAAGGGATCACAGATTGTTCATTAAAATTATTTGTGATATGGTGGACGGTTCGTTTGCATTATAATAAAAGTTGAATGAATTAAGATCATTTCCTCTTCCTGATCCCCTTTTTAACATCTGTGATCGTGTGGTTAATGAGGTTGTTCCCACTGTCTGAGCTGCCCGACTTCAGTCCCCTGTGTGTGTCTTTAGCTGTCAAGGTCTGATCCTCTGTCGGCTCCAGAGGCACCACAACCTGGGTCACCCTGCAGCCGACCAGAGAGTCAAAAAGCAATTTCTACTCTGGGAGCTGGTGGGTCATATCGATCTGAAAAACTTAACTGTGCTTTGAAAGGACACTGATTAATGTTTATTGAGGTACATGAAAAATACAGTTTTTATGCATCACTATGCACCATTATACAATAACAAACCAGTCGGTTAAGTAAACTACTATTAAATCCAATGTGTTACAAATGTTTCTAAACATTAACAGTAATGAGATGAGTCAACCATGATCTCTGTAAAGCAGAATTTAAGTTATTTAGATATATGTATGAAATCACTGCTTTAGTGCAAATACAGACATTAGCTTCACAATGATAAATTATAACCCTTCATCACAAAATAAACCCTCAAATGCACTGAACGTCACCGATGAGTGATGTGTTACAGTGATGTGCGAGCAGGTGGATTTTTCCTTTAACAGAGGGACCAAAGGGGCAACAAAAACCACTTTAAATTTTCATTTTCCCTGATGTAACTGCGTTGAATATATCCAGTGTGAGTGGGACATAGTTCTTTTCCTTTTCATCCAGAAAATAGACTGGGTCCTTTATTTTATCGGGGTTGAAGCCCTCTTCGATCAGCTTCACTTTCAAATGCTTGAATGTGCCTGTAACTTCCAAGGAACTCTGTAACCAATCACAGTATTATTAAGTATTGTTTTTTTGTTTTTTTTACATTTAAAAATCAAATATGGCTCTCAATACCACGGCTGAAATTGTCAGAATGCTTTGTGAAAATAAGATAATTGCAGTAAACATACCTGAATCCTCATGAAACGTGGCCTTGCGTAGGCTGGCAGGAAGTTTTCAATATGTTTAAAAACATCTGCGGAGTCAAACATCTGTCCATCTCTTAAAATTACAGCAGCCATTCCAGTCCTCCCCTCCTGACCTGTGAAAATTAAAAAAAAGAAAAATATCAGGGGACGTTAACTTACTGAGGCAAAGCATTTTTGATTAAATGTTCATCCAGATTTGTTGAAGACTTCCTCTTAAAGGGCCACTACACCAATTTGACACATGAAGTTAGTTAACATGACGAGCACTACTCAGCCTGTGATACCAGTTGTATAATGTGTATGTGTATCTTTTGTGGCTCTGGAGGAACTTCAAATGGGGAAAATAACCCGAATGATGTCATAGTGATGTCATCAGGGTTACTTCTGCTTGGGCTTAGACAATTTTATAACAGAAAGCTTGCATGACAAACTGGGGACATTTGTGGGGTTTGTTTGTTTTGTTTTGTTTTGACCAGGTAGGCGGGTCTAATGAAAGATGCCATTGCGTTGCATTATGGGAAATGTAGGATCCAGAGTTTCCAGAGTTTGACCCGTAATCTGCACAAAATCTCACCCTCTGTTGCACAGATTCTGTCCGCTCTTCTATTAATCTGTCTCTCACAAGTCCTCCTTATTTAGTTAAGACCTCCTTTCTTAATTAACAAAGAGAAGAAAGGAGGTCTTAACTAAAAAAACCTCCTTTCTTAATTAACATAATTTTGAGCCAGTTGTGGTCCGGTATGTAACTTACACAAGTGTGATGTGGAAAACTGAAGCCTTCAGTGCATAAACACAGAATGGACCTGGCAGTGAAGTAGGAGACATCTTGCGCAGTTAAGGAGTAGAGTAGGTGTCATTTTAAGGATTTTAATGAGGTAATTGTATTTTTTTTGTAGTACAACCATATAGGACACAAATTGTTATTTTATGCTTAATAACATGTCTGGAGGGGATCTTTACTACTAAAATGCTGGAGTGCCCTTTTAATCTAGATAGAGTCACAGTGCTGGTGGTACTGGGCAAACTGGTGGTCACATGGGCATCAGTGTCGGGTTTCAGCCAGACTGAACACACATGGTGTCGCTGATACCTGCTATAATTAGCTGCTTTTGTTCAGGTTAATTGTTCTGTCAATGCTGTTAAGTGTTTGCTTTCATTGTTGTCAATTCAGTTTAGGTTCCCTCTGAATGGAGTTGTGTGTCCTAACATGCTGCAATCTACATGTCTAGCCATGTTGTCCATCCCATCCAGGTCACAGTTCACTTTTTTGAACTTCATCCTCTGTGTTGCCCCACTGTCCTTTGGAACTTTACATAAACTATGTCCCAGTTCAGGGGGTGGGATTCGCTGAGAGACACAGTCAACAAAGGGAGAGCCAGGATGAACCTTATGCTCCTTCTCCCCAGATTGGTCTCACTGAGTAATAGATTTGTTAAATATTGTGGTCAAAGTTTATGATGAAGAAATTGACCTCAATTGACTTAAGAAGTGTAAACAACACTGGGAGGCAACCTCCATTATACCCAAGTTTATAGTGCAAGTTGGAACTGGACAGTCTACATCTATCATTAACCATCTACACCCTGTAGTTGTATTTTTATTGGTCTAGTTCAACTGACTGACCACCTCAGTGCAAATACCTGGTAAATATGAGGCGGTCATAAGATATTTACTGACTTTAAATTTGACAGATATAGCTTGAATGCTCCATTAAACAACTAACTGATGCACAATAGAATATATGATACTGAGCTGCAGAGGAAAGACTTTTTGTGTCTTTCACGTTTGGGATAAAAAGGCTGCATATTCTTTGCTTCAGAAACTGGACTGTCCTCATCAGTCTGTTGTGACAGATTCAGGGTTTGGATCCTGGAATAAACAAGGAATGAGGTGTTTTAGCTTCTCCGCGCTAATCTACCCTTAATTAAAATTATAATCATAGTACATTAAAAAGATACTCCACATCAATGTTAACTGCATCAGCAACATAGTGTTCAGTTTGGACCTGTTTATTTGCACAGAGCTTCAGAGGGAAGTTTCAGCTGAAAGTGGGTTTGTGTGTTAGTAGATGTCAACAGCTAAATCATTTCTAACAAAGATGACTTTTTAGTGAAAGCTGAGGTTGTCCATGTTTCTGAAGTAAAGTTACCTTCACTATTCCTGCTAAGACTCTTTGCTGATGCACCTGTGACCAAAAAAAAAAAAAGATAAACAGTGAAAGTTACCTGGCACCTCAACTCCGTACACGCTGGCTTCTTTAATGCAGTCAGCCAGTGTGATGACATCCGCCACCTCAGTCGTAGCCACGTTCTCTCCTTTCCATCTGTTGACAATAACAAAAACAAACATCCAGGCTGTGCGCAATCGGGTTAATAAGCTACATTTGACTGAAACAAACGATGGACTCACCTGAAAGTGTCTCCAACACGATCCTGAAAGTAAATGAAATTATCTTTGTCAATGAGAACCAGGTCGCCCGTGTTGAAGTACACGTCTCCTTGCTTCAAGACGTTATGCAGCCTCTTCTTCTCAGTCTGCTGCAGGTCTCTTGCGTAACCAGAGAACGGAGCTCTCACTGATATTTCAGACACCAGAAGTCCAGGCTCACCTGAGGAAAGTTAATACAAGGAAGCTAAACTTTGAGGGAAGTTAAATGTAGGGCGATCCTGTACTCACTCTGGAACCAGTGTGAGAGTGTGTGTGTGATCACACTATTTTTAAGCATAATTAAAAAAAAATAAACCACTTCTTTTGTGGTGTAATATACAAGATCTTTACAACACTACAGTGTAACAAACTACTACGTTTTGAAAACATTCCCTGTGCATGATGATGCAAGATATAAAAAGGTATAATAATTGATTTAAAGCTTATTGTTACTTTACTTGGATGTTTTTACGTTCATCTACTGGAGGTGGAAAATTTCCATCTGCTCACCGAAAATCAAGTTTAACCAAGTTAAACACAGTTTTCAGACATCACAACAAGTTTTTGAAGCCAGTCTTGGTCCAGTATTCAACTTAAAGATGTGTGATGTATCAACTTGACTGAGCTTTTTTGTGGGAAAAATAAATAAATAATAGTAATGTTTAAAACATGTCTGAAGGGGATCTTTAAGTATTTTTTTAGAGACACTGAATACTGTACTGAAAAGCACATATTAGGACTATGGGCAGGATTTTAGAAATATTGATAAAAAAGGTCCAAGCAGCCCCTACAGGCCACATTTTCATACCTGGAAATAATGTAAAATCATCTATTACTTTGGATATTTTTTTCATGATCAGCACTTTTTTTGTTTGTAAAATTCTTTGTTCATTTAAAACAGTTTTATGTCCTGGAGTTTCTCTAAATTACAGTCTAAAAGTGGTTTCTTTAATATTTTTCTCTACTCCACGGGGGATAAATTTTAACCTGTTCTATTTCTTGATGTGTTTGTTAATTTTTCTGATCCTAAAAAATGTCAAATATAAGGATATTGAGTCTTAAAAAATATTGGCATTCATATTTTACAAACTCACTATGTGTAAATTTTAATTATAAATGTAAAGTGCACTTCAGGTGCCCATAAACCCATAAGAATCTACAGCTCTGGTACTAATGCACCTTTGGCAGCCTCAATGCAGAAACCAGATGAATCCCTCAAAGGTTCTTCTTTGTCCACGTCATATTTGATCACAGCATATGGAAAAAACCTCTGCAAGACAAAAAAAACAAAACAAAAAAAAAATCCAAACATTGCTTATTGATTAACAGTTTTTACTTCATGACATGAAATGAAACATGGACTTTACCCTGTGGAAAAAGGTGTCTCGACCAATGGCTCCAATCTTGCCGATGTAATTCATCAGAGCAAAATTCCCCTCTGTTGCAGCGTAAAACTCTTTGATTTGAATGTTTCCAAACCTGCGTAAGAATTCCCTCCAGACATCTGACCTGATCCCGTTGCCTACTGCAAGTCTCACTTTGTGGTTTCGATCATTGACGTTCTGTCATTGAAGAAAATTGTAAGAAACATGGGAACTTTTTAATTCCTGGTGATCTTCAGAGAGACAGTACCTTTAATATTAGTGTTGTGACATGCAGTGCGTACCTTTGGTGTGTTGCAGAGATAACGCATAATTTCACCAATGTACAGTATGACGGTGACGTTGTATTTCCTGCAGTCGTCCCAGAACTGAGATGCCGAAAATTTACTCCTCAAAACAATAGTGATACCTACACACAGCAATAAGATGACAAATAACAACCTTAAAGGATAAAACTGGTAATATTTTAATTTTTTCTTGTCAACAAATCCCATGAAAATACCAATAATGATTGATCCTTATACCAATAATGATTGATCCTTATACCAATAATGATTGATCCTACTAATAAGTATCGCCTGTGTAGTCAAAGTCTGCACCTTTTGTACAGATCCTGAAAAAATGAAGCATGTTCCTGGAGTTTATTTTCATATCAAGACACCAATCGGCATCCACTACAGCAATGCTATCAGAAATTTAAACCTTTGTTATTTTAACAAAGTTAAACAATGTATATAAATATATACATATATAATATAAATAATAAACTTCTCAATTATATATCCGTACATGCTTGAGCCAGAATCGGATCTGAAATATGCGAGCAACAACATGAACAGCCGTGGAACAACCTTAGCAACTGTGGAACAGACGGCTGTTTGTGGGCATGCATGAACGATCTGACATCAGTTTGATGGAGAAGTAGAGGTTCAGAGCAGGCTGAAACCCTGACTTTTGACTTGCAGGAAGCATTTTTACATACATTCACCTGGAACTTTGACTATGTTTAACATAGACATCCGACATTATAACAGTATATAAATGACAAGAAAACAAATCACGACAAACATGTTTTGTCCACTTTAACACAACCTTAATCACTGATGCTGTTAAAACTTTTGTTTCACCGCTTGTCTAATGTAAACCCAAATGTGTGCGTACCCCTCTGGAGGGCTCCGGTGAGTCCAACGAAGCCGGCGACGTGATAGAGAGGGAGGCTTACATAAACCACATCTTTGTTGTTCACTCCTGCTGTAGACTGAAGAAAAGACATGGCCCACAGTTTTCTATGAGTGATCACCGCTGCCTTAGGGAGACCTGTTGAAGAGAAGTTAAAAAGGTGCATGAAGTGTAGAAACAGCTTCCTTTTACCGTGGTATCCTGAACATTAACAGCCGATGCAGTTTACCTGTCGTCCCTGATGTGTACACATAGAGTGCCAGACTCTGCAAGGTTAAATGTGATCTTAAATCCTTGGGCAGAGGCTCAGAAGAGACCTGGCTCATTTTGTCTTTGAAGCTCTCCACACCTGCTGTTCTGCATCTGTCAGCCAGGATGAAAACAGTGACCTGCTGCTCCAACAGACTGGGGAGGACCTCCTCCACAGCGTCTTGTAACTCTGGAAATAAAACCCAAAGAACATGTTCTCCGCAAATGAAGGACTTACAAAGATAAAGAATGACCAAAGAGGGCATGCTGTATTCTCAATCTGTATTCTCCTCCTAATGTTTTGATTAATCCTTGCTGCATTTCTTTCTTGCACCAAATGCACTTGTCCTCATCTAATGTCATCGACAGAATAATCACACATTCCTGAAGTTTGCCTCTGGTAAATGATGGCAACATGATGAAAACAAATGATAAAACTATTTGTATGAAATTAATATTCATAAAAACCCACTATTTGTGTTTTTCCAAATACCGTATTCGGATTTGGCTCCACCCCTAATATATGGGTCTATATTTATGACATTTTATATGAAAGATTAAATGCATTGAAATCACGTCTTCGTGTAGGCCACAATTCACCATCCAGTGCAATATGACTTTGGAGAAATACCTGAAGAAATGATCAAAATGATTAAACAAATGTGTGTTTTGTGATATGCAATGTTGTAACCACATTTTAGCTGGTTGAGAAGACGTTCAGATCAAATATCACCCAGTTTTCAACTAGAAATCAACATTGAAATCCCAGTCGGTGTTCACTGTTGTCTTAAGAGAGACTTGAAAAATTGCAGACCCATCCTTTAATCTGAGGACTGCCATAACATTGATCAAAATAGTAAATTGTATTTTGAGTTGTTACTTTCAGGTTGCATAACATGAGTCCAGCCTTGAAACCCTTATTACAGACCTTTATGTTAGATCTCATCAGTGGTGGAAAGTAACTGAGGACACCCTGTACTTTACTTCAGTATAAACATATTGACTACTTCCATATTACTTTGTACTTATGCTCCACTATATCAGAGGGAAATATTGCACTTTTAACTTTTTAAGATTTTACATAAAACACATATCAGCTCATAAAATATAATGTATTGATATAGATTAAATTACTAACAGTATATAGTATAAACTCCACCTCAACCAGCGGCAACATTACAAGTACTGCAACAATAATAGAGCCTTATGCATAGAGAAAAGTTTCAATTTTCATAATTAAATAAAAGTATTATCAGCTAAATGTACTTTGAATGCAGGACGTTTACTTGTAACAGAGTATTTTAGAAGTATTGCTCCATAAATCCTCTCAACTCTTCTTCCACCTCTGAAAACATGAATGAAATCTTACCTTCAGCTGCCACCAGAGTCTTCGCTCCGCTGCAGTTGAAACAGTGTAACAGCGACTTGGATCTGATGTTGGAGTTGAGAAAAGCTGCAGAACATCCGAGCTTCACCAAACCCAACCAGAGCCAGAAAAATATCGGCTCATTCCCGACGAACAGCGCGACCGTGTCTCCTTCTTTGACGCGTCCAGTCTGCAGGAGGACTCTGGCGGCTTTGTTACTGAGCTCATCTGCGTCCTGGTAGGAATAAATCTCATCTTTGAAATGGATCAAAGGCTTGTGTGGCTGCGTCTGCACCAAGTCTAAAAACCGGTCGAGGACGGTGTAATTAGTCTTCATGTACTTGAAGATATGACGCCCTGTTTTGAATTTATTTAGGACGTCTTGGAGATCCTGGAAGAAGTAAGCATAGCGGAATAAAAGGCCAAACAAAGCAGCTGCAAATATCAACCAGACAAACATGTTTATCTGTCAAACACTCAGCCTGTGTGATTCTGTCAAGTTTCAAACTTGTGCAGAAAAAAGTGCTGGAGGCTAAAAGATGGGAGGAGGAGGAGGAGAAGGGCCTAGCTGTAGTCTTGCAGACTCACCCTGCACGACACACCCACTTTTCTACAGGACACACACCTTCTCATGTTGATACCCTAACGGCATGTTACACAACACCCCCCCCCCCCCCCCCCCCCCCCCCCCCCCCAGTGACCCAGTTTTCATTGTTTTTCAGTCTATTAATATTGAAATAATAGAATGAAGGCCACAGTAGTGATAGAAGCAGAAACAGATGGGGTGAAGATACTGCACCCTATATTGCACTCAAAGTACATAGTAAGTTACTTATTGCACATATTTGGTTTAAGCTCGTCGAATGTTACAAATTATTGTTCTTACTGAAAGGGTTTTTAGGTGATCTCCCTGCAAAGTGAGGAGTTAAAGCAACAGAAAGGATCTCCTCCTGCTCCGAGGAGTAATGAGTCTCCTGCTGCGTGGGCTCTGATGTCCTTCTAGGGAGGCATGCAGGGTCCATGACGCTGAGAAGTTTCTGCAGCTTCATCCTCTCAGACACCCACCAGAGTCTCTAGTTTGACTCCCAGAACAGAACCAGCCCTCTTAATGAGCTTGTTAATTCTGTCGGCATCAGCTGTGAGGTTGTATTTAGGCACAGCAGGTGATTTGAGTTAAACACGATGTGAATATTTGCCAATTAGCTCTAAACACAAAGTACAGCTGAGGATGATGGGAATGTGATTAGTTTGGCAGATATTTAGTCATAAACCAAAGTCAGTGGACAAACTGAAATCTGTGATGTGATGTCTTAAGGGTGTCGGCACCAGATTTCATGACAATTCATCCAATAGCTGTCAAGACATTTCACTCAATACCACAAATGTGAACCTCATGGTGGCACAAGAGGAAAATTCAAATCAGATCACCAAGGTCAGTAGGTCACATCATCGGGGCACCATGAATGTTTGACCTGCTGTTGGTGATACAGAAGACGTCCAAACTCATCAGGGTTCATTCTCTGGGCACCATGGATATCGGCACCAAATTCAATCTAAATCTGTCCCGTAGTTGTTGAGATATTTTAGTTTGAACCCAAATGGTGGAACGAGCATGTTGTCATCACTCACTAATAAAATGATTCAAGGTTTATTGATTATCAAAATTGTTCCCGATAAATTTTCTGTCTATCGAGTAATCTCTTCATCGTTTTACCTCTAGATCTATCAGCTCTTACAAATACAAATCAATTATCACTTCTGAATGTGTGGCAAGGTCATTAGATTTATTAAAATGAAATTAAAACAATATATAAAAAAAAACATGTATTATCTATGCACAGCATATCTCATTAACTTGATATAAAATATTTTAAAATATAAAAACACAAACACACTGGAATCTTAATCCTTCTGATCCCACAGAGAGAGAAAACAACGACACAATTTGTCTAAACCAGCAGCTTATCTGGTACTCGGTGTGCAGCCGGTATCTCTTCAGGATATCAAAGGTTAAAGTTACAGCATGGGCAGAACCACGACTTTCGACCTGGAGATATTTTTGCATCACGGGTAAGTGATGTAAGACATTCGCTTTCATGAGCAAACATTGTGGTATTCGTCAAAAAAAAGAGGATGTTTGTTACAGTGAAATATCACTATGAACTTTAACACCGTCACAGTGAAAATGTAGAAAAGTTTTGTGGGTTTCTAGTTATCGAGGCTGTATTCATCAGACCTCTCAGGGTAACAGTGAGCACCAACACTGTAAAATCCAGACTGAGCACTGCAAATATTCTGACAGCAAGTTTATGTTTTGGCTTTGTGCTCCTCAAACTGACCTAAATCTCAGTGAGGCAAAGACCCGCAGCTGCATTTTGAAAGCTAGACTGAAATGCAAACAGGATTATGAAAGGCCAAAATAAACAAGTATTTACAGAACTCTAAATGTTTTGCTGTTGCCTGATGTGACACATAATCTAGGCCACAACAGAGAGGTATAAAATGTAACCAGCGTTTTTTTTTTTTTACACTGGAACAAGCTATGAATTAAAGTCATAGTTCGACATCTTTGGGAAATACACATATTTGTTTTCTGGTCAAGCTAGATGAGCAGATAAATACCACTCTCATGTCTGTGTGGTAAACGTGAAGATACGGCCAGCAGTGGGTTAGCGTAGCATAGCGAAAAGACTACATCCAGTCTGTTTCGATCTCATTTAATCTTATTTCAATCTCCCCCTGGCCAAGAAACTGTCATCAAATGTTATATCTCATTTGTTTATTATTTCTTGGCTTGGAGCAGTGACTTGCTGTATTCACTGGCACATAACCCCCCTTGTAAAACCCAAATTTTTCATTGTTACACTTTGGTTTTTGTGCAGACTAAACAAACAAGCAATACAGTGATGTGTTAATTAGCGATTTTGTTATCTTTGGACAGAGCAATGCTAGCAGTTTCCATCTGTTTTCAGTCTTTGTGCTAAGCTAAGTTAACCGGCTGTAGCTTCATATTGAGAGTACAGACATGAGATGGTGTCGATCCTCTCATCCAAAACTTGGCTAGAAAGCAAATAAGTAGAAGTGCAAATAAGTGTATTTCCAAAAATGTTGAACTATTTCCTTTAATTTTAATGCAACATGCTACACATGAACACACTGCACACATCCATGAAGGTTCTATAAAATGTAACCCTTAAAACACAGTACTAAAAGGCACAATTTGGTAAACTTATTTAAATCATCAAATGAGTTTCAAACTCATCTCCCTACTTCACCTCAGACTTGTTCTTCACTTTTATCATTTCTGTTGGAAGAAAGGACTGTCAAAGCCGCTGTCCTGCTGACACTGTCTCAACTCAGAGAACAGAGGCCTGGAACCAACGCCATGCTGCTTCTCACCCTCAGAGCCAGGAGTGGGCTGTCTGTGTGCGCTCATCTTCGCTTTGGGATGGTTCAACGTTTGGGTGTGAGGTGTCTTCTTAGCGATCTCATTATAAACTGTCAGGTCAGATGCGTCCGGGGTAAGACTACCAAACTCTTTGAAGTCAGTGGCTGATGCAGCAGACACAGAAAACGGCCTCACCGGCTCTACTCTCCTTCCTGAGTAGGATAGTCTGGGGACTTGGAAGTCCATGTCCGAGTCACTGCTGGTCATGCTCCAGTCGGTCCGTTTCTCATCTCTGACAGGAGCCTCCTGGCAGAGGGGGGGTTTGCTCTGTCGCTCTGAGTATAGGCGGTTGTCTGCTATGACACATTCACCTCCCTGCAGGTACAGCTCCCTGTTCTTACTCCTCACAGACACACAGGCGAAATCCACCTGGGACGGAGAGGCCATCTGTTGAGAAGGTTTATGAGAGTGGAGTTGTGTGTTGCCAGCCGCCTGGAGCTTAATCCCTGCATCCGCTGAGGCCTCATCCTTCCTAGATGCAGAAATGTCCTGGTGGCTCAAAGGTTTAGTCCTCACTGCAGCGGTTAGTTTCTGCTCTGAATCAGCAGAAGTCTTTCCCCTGTGGGATCTCTCCTCTGGTCTTACGTCAAGAAGCTCAGTTAGTGTCGATGGGTTCTTATTGAAACCTGGAGGGCAGCCAGTGGTGGACACAGCTGTCGGACAACCTGTCAATACAATAACACATATCAACAACACAATCAGATTGAGGAAAAAAAAAAAATCAACAGTAAAGCAGTTCTATACAAGAGGACTCACTTGGTAAACTGTAGTTCTTTCCAGATTTACTTTTGAAAGGTGTCTCTAGCACTTTAGCCATAGCTGCCAGCTTGCTTGCAGCATTCATTATTTTCTTTTCAGCCCTGCAGCAGACAGGAAGATCAATACAATTAGCCCAAGGAACCATGATGAAACACGCAAACAAGTTTAGGACAATTATGGCCTCTTACCCTGTCGTCTTTCCTCCGTCCTCCAGTAACTCTTGCAGACAGGTCAGATAATAGCGCCGCATCTTTCTGGCAGTGTCCTGCCGCTCCCTCTGCACCTCCACGCGGATCATCTCTGCTGCTCTCTCCCGACTCTCCTGGAGATAACGAAGCATGTCTCCTGCCACACAAACACAATTACAGTCTGTGAGTGACTTGGTGAGGTTCTAGGCATGTACATATAAACATGCAAACCTGCATCAAATCCACACATGGTGAGGAGATCCACATGCGGTACAGGACATTGCATGTAGTGCGGAAATAGTGTCTACTTTTGTCTGCACCGACTCCTTTCATCAAAGATGTAATATTTTTGAAGGTCATCATTACCAACCTCTGATCTTTTCTACAGTCTGCAGGTATTGCTGCTTCATCTCCTCGAGGCCCTGCTGAAGATTTTGTTGGTCAGAAAGTTGATCAGAAGTCCTGTAAGAAAGAACATTAAATGTGTTGTCATCATTTTATTGAAATTCATGTTATCAATGCTACTACCACCATGCTCATCATGTGGCTTAAAAGAAGACAATAAATCCACATATCAAGTAAAAGCTACATTAATACAGTATGTATTATTTATTGTTTGAATACTGAGCAGAACCTACATGACTAATTTCCACAAGTCAGGTTTCATGAATCCTGTAAAACTATTTTCTGGCCTTCTGCAAATTATTACATTTATTCACTCATGGCTACGCAAAGTCTAAATGATTTTCAATCAAATAGATATAAAAACAGCAGTAGGCTAAGCGCTGTTCTGTCAAACTTCAACTCTGAATTGGGTCTTCATGAAATTACTTTTCATGAAATTACTTTTAGAGCTTTAATTTCCTTTCTTGTTTCTGCATGGATGTCAGGGAGGGACGTAATATCTAGAAGGAATAACTGATTTGATTACTTACACTTCAAAAGTAAAAAGTCAAACACATCAAGCAAACATAATCAACATAATCCCATTTGTCAAGCTAGTTATCATAAGGCTGAATGTTGACTGGCTTTTATTCATTTATTTATGTAAATCGGGGAGGTTCACTGAGTTGTGACTTAATTTGGTGGAATATTTAAATATGCAACCAGATCTGATATGGTTAAACAAACTTATCTTGAAAGGAAAAAATACATTTTTTTGACACACTTTGCATGTGACAATAGACAATGTAACAATACAGCTTAAGAAACAATAATTAATTTCTATGACCTTTGAAATAAAGAGTAGAAATGAAAAAAACAATACAAACCCTGAGGATTCTTTGGCTTTTTTCACATCCTCTAGCTGCTGCAGATGCTCCGCCTTTGCTTTTTGTAAGCTGCTTTCATGTTCATCTACAATAAACATTAGTGTATCTCATTAACACAGATGCACAGATACAGTTGAGTAAATCTATTTATATGTCATTTAGACACACATTTTAAATGCAATAAAATACCTTTGAGATGCTGTATAGCAGTTTTGTGCTCTCGAACGCTGTGCTGGAGTTGACGACACGCTTTTTCTAAGTGTCTCTGGAGCTCCTGGTTCTTCTTCTGCAGCTTACTTGCAGTCTCAACACAATCCTTACTGCAACGAGCCTGCTCTCTCCTCTGGGACAAGGAGCCTGGAAACAGTGGGTGATATAGTGGATGATAACATCATATTAACTGTTGATAGTCACTCAACTTCAGTTTCATGAAATTAATTGATACTTTATGTCACATACTTTGCATTTTGTCGATTTCTTTTTCGTGCTGTTCCTGCGTTTCTTTTAATACCCGGCTCAACCGCTCCTCACTTATCTATAGGAGGGAAAAAATGAAGCCATTAAAGGAAAAAGCAACTTATAAACATTGTACCACATCAGAAACACAACATCATAAAGACAGCACATTCAAAAATTGGTATAATTCAATGCTGCAACCTTTAATCATGGCAGTACTTCTTGTGGTTCAACACTCTAACCTTCGTAGGCTGTTGACTCAGTAAATCAATCATTGAACAAAGCCAGTCCTCTTATATAATTAACAGATACAATCACTTGTTTCATCTTTAAACAACAGATAATCTAATAACGCTCACTCTTTTCCACTCCTTCTTGGCCTGGGATACTGCTCTGTTGACTATGTCTTTGCAGGAAGTTTGGATGATGTGTGTTATTGTGCCCTCTGACGTGGCGCCGCTGGTCCTCCTGGTTTCTTCAGTGCCCTGCTGATCTGTTATGGGATCCCTGAGAAGTTGTCCCTGGACCTCGGCCAGCCCAGTCTGAAGCTCTGCAAGTAAATCCCCCCTCATCTGCTGTGTCTGGGCCTGCTCCTTCTCTGCCTGCTGACATCTCCACTCCTCCTCCCTGGCCCTCAGAGTCTGCTGCAGCTTGGCCTCCATCTGCAGGAGCAGCTCCTTCTTCTGGAGATTGGCATCCTGTCTAGCCTGCTGCAGAGCCTGCTCCAGCTTCTTGCGCTGCTCTTGCAGCTTGGTTTGGTACACCTGCTCACTGTGAACCTGGATAACAGAGATCTCCTGTTGTTTGTCTCGGTTCCAGGCCGCTCTAGCTCCGGCCAGCTCAGCCTTCAGCAGGGCACCTTGCTCTCTCCTCCCTTGTTCCAGCTGGCTCTGGAGAGTTGCCACCTCCTCTTGGAGCTCCTCCACCCTCTGCGCTTCAGAGCTCTGCTCCTCCAGCTGGTTCCTGTGCTGCTTAAGCCACCGCTCCTCTGCCTCCTTCAGGGCCTGGGTTACCTGACACATTTAAAGAAAGATGTGTAATCAGAAAAGAAAAGCCAGATAACAACAGTGACACTTTTTTAGTTCACAAAGATGAAAACCATCAGGTCATACCTGTTGTTCTGTGTGTTGTTCCTGTTGTTCCTCCCATTTCTCCTTCTCTGTCTGGAGACAAGCTTGGTATTCTGGTAATGAAGTCAAATCTTCAATCCAGCGATTATAGGCTCTGGTCACTGCGCCTTCAACCTGTAACAATGTCACACACACGTTTACTACTAAATGTGACCTTTTTATAATAATAATAATAATAATAATAATAATAATAATAATAATAATAATAATAATAAAGGGATGAACCAGATGAATCTTCATGAAAATCTGAAAGTGTGTGAAACAAAATCTAAAAACAACTGTATGCTTCACCAAGTCTAGTGGTATACATCCACATCCTAATTCCAATTGGTACCACACATACAAAACATGGAGTAAAACATTTTGACTAACTAGCATAAGTATTGTATAAAGCCCACTGACCTGTTTGGCCATGTCCTCCAGGTGTTTCTCGTGAAGCTCTCTCTGGGCTTGTTTCCTGGCTTCCTCCACAGCTTTGCGTTTGACTTTGTCAGTTTCCAGTTGCAGCTGCAGTTTCTGGGCACTGAGCCTGGAGTCCAGCTCCTCAACAGTGATTGTCACACTGCTGGCCTCAGTCTTATCTGTCTGACAGGTTCCTTCAGCAGTCTGTCTGTGTTTCTCTCTACTAGCCTCCTCCAGCCTCTGGGTCCAGGTCCTCTCCATCTGCACAGAACCAGAACAAAACCTCAAGTCTGATGTGACACTGTCATCACTGATTTGAGGGAGATGGACAGTAATTTGTGGAAAACATACCTCTTGCAGTTCCTCCTTCCAAGCAGCCTTGGCTGAGGTTACGTGAGAGTTCACCTGCTGCTGGATCTCAGTCTCTTTCTCTTTGGACCACAGAGCTTTCAGCTGGTTTATTGAGGCCTGATGCTGAGCCTCAAGCTCAGCTCTCAGTTTCTTCACAGTACTGTTCTCCCCTCTCATCTTTTGCTGAAAATGAGAACCGATCAATCAGAAATAATTTCCTTTCTTCAGACAATCTAGAGGCAAATTATTTGCTCAGCAACAGTTTTGTGAAATACAACTTATAGCAACAGTCATGGGAATAAATAGTTTAAAAAATGTATAGTGAAATAATGAATTTACAATGATAAACATAAAAACAAACTAAATTTGAGAGGCAAAAATGAGCCATTTGATAAATGACCTTAATGTTTGACAGAAAACTAATCACCAACAATTTTGATAAATGAATAACTAAACGTTTCACAACAACCATAATTAATATTTTATACACATTTCTGAATCTTGCATACCTCATTTTCTCTCATCAAAGCCTCCTCCTTCTCCCTGTCTCGTATTCTTTCTTCCAGCATGTCCTTCTCCTTGCAGACAGATATGTAACACTCTTGCACTGCCAACATCTTATCATTGACCTCAGACAGCTGGGTCCTGTGTAGGAAACAATAATTAATGTAAACAAGTTGCAAAAGTTTCCGGACCACTCAAATTCTCAGTTACATACTGTAGACTTACTGCAGTTGTTGGAGCTGCTGCTGGTGTTGTGCGGTCAGCTGTTCAACATGAGCGTCATGTTCCAGCATGAGCTCTGTTTTGACTCGGTTCACCACGTCGTCCCTATACTGCTGGTTGATCCGCTCAGATCTCCATGAAGAAACAGAAACCATACATATAAATACATACAAACACCTCATGAGGAGGTTAAAAAGAAATTTCCGACTGTGTCTTACCGCTCCGCAGCCTCCTGCTTCTCTTGGTCCATGTCCTGGATCATCTCCCTCATCTTGGTGCACAGCTCCAAGTTGGCAGACTTCACCTTGTCCTCACTCAGTTTCAGCTCCTTAATCTTATTTTCTAGCACCTAGAAGTGGAACAGAACAACAACCTTTTGTTGTTTAATCAAAACACAAACAAAATATTAACACATGACTCATTTGGTGATAACCAACCTCCACTTGTTCTTGCAAGTGTCGTTTGTCTTCCTGTAGTCTAATTAACTCTTTCTTAGACTCTCTAGTCATGTCTAGATGTTTGATGGGGCTGGTCTCTCTGACCTGTGGACATAAATGCATTTTTTATGATCACTGTCTGCATCAGAGCCATTTAATCTCTTACCTGTTATTCATGAATTGTATTATCCATCTACCATTTAGGACAGATCTGATATCATTAGTTTTTTTTTGCCAGCACAACTGAATAGTGTTAGTGAAAAACGTACAATAATATAATTCTTTAAACCTTTCAGGTCCCTGTTTTTAAACGTTCATCATCTTGCCTAAACAGTTTGCATGTTTTTCCCTTTTTCTGCATTTAACATCATGTCTGGTCATAAAGAGTCCTCACCGAAGAGCTGAGCTTGGCTTCATCTAACTGGGTCTGCAGCTCGTTCACTCTAGCCTGACAGTGCTGGAGCTCCTCCTGTAGATGGCTGATCTTCTGCCGCTTCCCCTTTAAACTACCCAGACAGCGCTGCATCTCCACTCGCAGCAGCCGCAAAGCTTCATCCTTTGGCAGCTTAGAGTCTGACAGGTTAGCCAGGGCAGTACTGACCATAGCGTAGGAATAAAGGATTATTATTAATATTAGTGAGAGTGGTAGAAATATTGTCTGTTCATAAAGTTTCACAGTAAACACTTTGCATTCACGGTACAAAGACAAAAGGACACAGACAATTCAAGAAGTCCAAGACTCATAGTCATGATGACTCTATTATCATGTTGTACCTGTGAAGAGTGCCATTTTTCCTGTTGGTTTTCTTTAATCCTAAATCCACACAGGATTCAGACAGTTGGTTCTCCCAGTCACCATTCAGGTCTAATGCAATAACACCATGTTTAACAGCAGATTCATACAGGGTAATCTGCTCCTTCAAATCGGCCAGATCCTCCTTCAGGATAAAATGTAAAATAAAAGAAAAAGAGTTCAGTCAACCAAGTTTAAGCACCTTTTTTTGAGTAATAACATTTTGAGGATGATTCCATCCTGACACAGAAAATAGGAGAGCAAACCTGTAAGACTTTGTTCATATTTTCACTCAGTGCCTTGGCTGATTGAGCCTGCTGTAGTTTGATTTGCAATTGACTCGTCTCCTGCACTGAACCTTGAGAAAACAGAACCACAACAGAGAAAAATAAGAGCATGTACATCAAAGTTGCTCAGTCATGTTAAAAATGTGGTTACAGTCTACATGCAGAGGTGTTCACTCACTTGTCTGCAGAAGCTTGGCACATTGTTTTTGACTCTCCTCCAGACGCTGAGTGAGGGCATTGACAACTCTGGCTCTCTCCAGTTGCTCTTCTTCTCTCTGGCGCTCCAGCTGCTTCACCTGCTCTCGTAACCTCTGACTTAAAGCAATCTGAAAGCAACAAACAACTGTTAACATACTCATACGTTTACAATTGTATTTCTTCAAGTGACTTGGACTACGAAAATGTCTGGATATTTATCTGAATTTAAAATAATTGTTAACAAGTTTACACATTAATCTTATGTTTCACTGCTGCATCCTGTAACAGTAAAACTACAGACCTGTTCACTCAGAGCCTGAGAGGTAGAGTCAAGTTTCTGCTCTATGGCCAAGAGTGCAACCTCATGCTGCTCCTTTATGACAGCAAGGTCTCGATCATGCTGCTCCCGTGCTCTGGACAGGGTGTCGGAGCGACACAGCTCCAACATCTGCTGCTTCATACTGTCTACTGCAGCCTCTGCCACCCTCTGCTTCTTCATGTTCTGCAGTCAAAGTAAAAATACTGCCTCAACAACTGAAAACTAAAAACAAACAAGCATCTTGTATGAAACCTTTCTATGAAGATATTCATACTGTCTGCGTTGCTTCTGTTTCAGTGATGCATTATGAAACATTTCAGTGAGGTGTTTCATATTAGATTCTGTAAAGCTGACACAGCCTTAAAATCCATTAATTAAACCTTGTATGTCTGATTGCTTTTCAACAATTATTTTGCTTTTTACAAGTTTCTCCAATTACAGATAATCTAATGTACTGCAGTTGACTGTCAATTATCTGTACGGCGATACTATCAATACCATTGTTTATTATCATGGGCAAAATATTGTGACAGGATCAATTCCTGCACCACTGGTTATACAACCTGTATGTATTTTGCTTTAAACAATCAAGAGGATTGGAATAAAAGAAGGATGTGTCAGAACAGAACTTACCTCCTGGTCTCTCTCATTCAGGGCCTGTACTTGCTGCTCCATTGTCTTAAATTTACTCTGCATTTGAACCTCTCGCTCCTTGGCCTCTTCAACCAGACGACTTGATTCCTTGAGACTCACGGCTAGACCATCCTTTTCATCTATTGATAATTAAAAATATTATGTTATGTTCCCATAAGAGTCAAGCAAGAAAATACGGACACATAAGGCCAACATAGGATCCTGTCCCTCTGTGTCTGTAGACACTGCAATGCTTCTTAACAGCCACAAGGGGACAGATATGTATGAAGAGACATCCTATAATATGTCTTTATGCCACAACCAGACACATTTGAAATATAAAAGTGCCAAACACAAATGCTTTGAAATGTTTGCAGGAAAACATAAAAACAATAAATAATAACATGCAGTAGCATGACATTTAATCCTTGATGTATAACAAAATCAGTCAAATCACATTACTTTTCACTGGTTAAGTATTGTAATAAAGTGAGATACAATTTTCACCCCTTATTTTGAAAGTTAAAACATTGCGAAACATACCTTTGACGATAGCAAACTGATGCTCGAGATATCTCATGTTACGCCTTGAATCCTCCAGTTTTTGCTCCAGGTCTTCAATTTGTCTTTGCTGAGCCTTGTTTAAAATCTGCAGCTGGGCAAGCTGCTCCCTATCAGCAGTTTCTGAAACGCAGCACAAAATTGATATTCAACACATCAATCACTGACGCCTTAAACTGATGTAATCAGCTGACAACTCCCTGTTTTTACATCCTGGGTGGAGAATCCAAAAAACATTGACTAATTAAGGCTATTAAAGCAACTTACCAATTGCATGAGAAATTACACTTTCATGCAGGCTGAATAACCAAATGAATCCTTTCTGACTTCATGATATATAATAGGCATAATTTCAAGCATAATTTTTATTTCTAAAAGAGGAAATAAAACTCTTAAAATAAACCACTTTATAAAAACTAAATATTGAACCCAGTGTTTCTACTCAAACTATTGTAAAGCTCCAGTAAATGTGATTTTTGTCTGGAGGCTGAGACAAGATCACTTTTTTAGCTACAGTACTGTGATTTACATCACTCTACTCCTGTGTTATTAATCCAAGGGCTTAATCAAGGTTGTGAGACTTACGTTGTGTCGAGTCAAGGAATTCTCTCTGTAGATGGTCAAACTGACGTTCTTGGTGTGCAGCCTGTGAGTTAAACATCTTTGGCTGACGGGCAGGATGGTGAGGATTGTAGCTGGCCTTGTACTGATCCACAACTCTGTCTGCTGCTCCAGACTTCAAATTCTGATGATAAAACACAAGAAACACATCATGTTGAAATTAAAATATTATTGTCTTCAGCAACTCAAGATTGAACAAACTCGAAGTAGCAAAATTAAACTACAGTATCACTCTTATAACCCACAATGACATTACACAACGTGCAGACTGCACAATAACAAAATGTTCGTTGACAGTTATTTAAGGAAAAGGTAAGGCACACGTATATATTTCATGTTTGAAATAAAATGTATAATATACATAAAGGGAAAAATAATTGAAATTAGACAGCTATTTTATAAGCTCTAAGAGACTTTATGTGACAAGAGCAACAATAATGGTAATGAACCATCAATGCATGTGCTGTTACTTTATTCTGCAATGATGAAATAGACCAAATAAAAAACTCCACTGACTTGAAAATGATTTCTGGCATTGTTGTGTTCCCCGTAGATGTGGTTGTCCCTGCGTCCTCCTTCTCCGTTATATTCCACGGGGTTATTAGTGGCTTGAGGGTATGGGTTAGACATTTCATCTGTGGAAAAATCATTGGTCTCTGTGGAGTTTTCTGTTCCCATGCTGGTGTGCATATAATCTTGTGTGAAATGGTGATCCTGTGACTGCTGGTTCCAGGTGCGAGGCAGAGGTTGAGTTTGAGGATGACACTGATGTCCATTGATCTGAACTTCTCCATCCTCATAAGCGTACTCATGAGAGCCTTGATCATAGTCAACTTCATAGTTCTTTAGAGAGACGTTGACAATAACAGTGATTCATTTTTTTTTTTTTAAATTAGAAGTTTAGAAAACCAAAATCTGTGAGAACAAACTAACACTATACCTGTTCATGAGAGTTTGGCCTTGGATGGTCTGACCATTGCTGAGTCCATGTGGACCGTGGGCTGAGAGGGCAAAGAAAAAGCATAATTTTATCACAGTGAATGTACTCATGGTATGTCTCACTTGTTTTGAACGTCACTCATACTTATGCAGATTATTAATGTGTCAACAACCACATACAGTATGTGTTACCTGTTGCCAGTGTTTTTATTGCTGCAGGTAGAGTACTCCAGCTCTGGGGAGGAGGAGTCGATACTGTCATCCAGCATGTCATCAGGCAGGTCTGTGAGCAGTTTGTGCAGCTGTAGAAAAATAGCACATGGAAATGAGTCACCAAGGTTGCTCTGCAACCAAGTTATAAAAGGAACACAGAAAAAAACAGCAGAGAGGAGCAGCAATCACTGCTAGGCAGACAAAATATGTCAGAAGGTACATTTTTATAATTTTGCTTCAAAGAGATCTAAAACATCAATTTTGAGAAACAATTTAATTTTCAATAAAATTCAGCACTCAGTATTTTGAAAATAGGTTAAACCAAAATTCTATTGCCCAGTGATGAATAAAGCTCAGAATAGATAAAGAAACATTTTCTATAAGTTTTAGTATTCACAAACATGGGTATTTTATGTGTCATTTAGCATATGTGTACATCTCACATTGGAATAAAGCTCTACTGTATTTGTAAAATACACTTAGTATGCTTTTGGTGAAGACAAACACAAACAAAAAACTGACAAACAACAATGTTTTGTCTTCACGTCGAAACAGCTTAGCACTTTATGTCACAAAAACAACAAAGCAAATTCTACTCTACGTCAGTAACAGACTGACCAGTCTTGCTTTGCAACCAGCCATGAGTGATGGAACAAGCAGAGCCAGCTGGACTTACTTCCCACAAGGACTGTTGAATATTCCTCAAATCCTCCACTGTGTCCACAACCGAAGGACCCATATTATCCCACTTACACATTTAACAAAGTTTTAAAGAGGCACTTCTGCATCAGCTGTGAAGCAACATGATAACCTCCTAGTCCAATCTCTCTGCAGAAAAGACCTTCTGTGTGAAACATCCAAAATGTGCCTGGCATGTGGTCGACTCCCTGCAGTATTGCCGTGTTTTGCTCAGAAAGAACTCCATTGTTTAGACAAAACATATAGCATGGTTAACTGGAGCAGAAACATTCCAATTACTGGTGGCAAACATTGTCCACTTGACCAGCTTGTGTGTAATACATAGGCTACTCTACAAAAAAAAAATCAATTTCCAGATTTATATTCTTCCAAAGTCCAATTCTTCTGATTGTTTTAGCCCACTGGAAAGACATTCAGCGAGTTTCTTCATGCTCACTCTATTCAAGTACAAGTGGCGCCAAGCACAGAATCAAGGTAACCTAAATAGAGAGAAAGTAGGGAAACTACAGGGCAGCACTAGTTTCAGTGTGACACACCTGAAAGGAGGATTTTTCCTTGAGCCAATAATAGCACAGGTTCATGGTGCAACAGATTGTAGGCGTGAGTACAAACACACAACATACCTATCTAACTGTGAAGCTGCCGGTGCTTGTAATATTCAAACAGTGCACACCCTCAAATGCTACCCCAAACAACAATACTAACTCAGAGCAGAACAAATCAGAACCTCACAATTTTAATGTTCACAACAGCTCAAAAGGGATAGTAATAATTAGGTTAACATACCAACATGACTGTTAACATTATGCACTATCAGTGAGGTAAAGCTGGTAGTTATTGTGTTGAAGCAGAGACAAGTAATGCATGGAGCACTCCACATTACAAGCTACTTTTTTATATAATTTTAGTGTACCCTAAATATTTTCTATAATCTGATGTGTTGATTAATAGATGTTTGAATTCATATGAACAATAGAGAAACCAACATAGCTCAATACAGAAACCAACATAGCTCAATCAGAGTACCTTTAACAAAATCACTCTGGCAAGTGACAAAACCAAATCCAACAACTGGGAAGTGGCAAAAACAGTTTTACAATATAATAACTATGTGTGTTGCACCTCTTGCTCTCTTGCATAGTCCTCTTGATCGTATTCTTCCTCATCATGCTGGGTTTGAAGAGCAGCACTGTCAAAATCAATAGACATAATGCACAGCCTGTTGGTGTACGGTGCGCTGGGAAAAGAGGTGGAAAAACAAACAAACGTAAGAGGGGAAGTTACAAAGAGCCAGGAGACGTCATTTATTACGTTTGATGTTGGCGTTAAATATGAGTAAATGAGTTACCGAAGATAACGGTATAATCTGGCTAAAAGTTATGTGACTGCCGCATTGATATCAACGAGTCAAACAGACACATAGCTTACCTCTTGCAAAATAGGGCTGTTGCTTCCTTTGGTGAGCTGCTTATTCCTTTATTGAAGTACTGTCGCTAATGTTTATTAACTGCCAGCCGCATTGCTGTTTACATTACAAAGCAGCGACGCTAAGCTAGCTAACTATCGTTACCCTGGCCATGCTAGCTTGTCTTTGCAACAACGAACCGGACAGACATAAAAAACGACCTGGCCATGCTAAGAAAAACCTATGCTAGCTACGTTTAATCAAACGTACAGATTCACGGGTCCGTTCAGAAGTTTAACGCCACTTTGGTTACTATTTGTCCAAGCAGTAAACTTCGTGAGATACAAAGCTAACACAAGCTAACGTTAGCCGGCTGCCCTTCCTCTTTAAGCTGCAGTCTCGCCCACTTTGAAAACTCGCGCGCAGCAGCAGCGCCAAACCGCTCCGGATCTTATTGGCAGAGCACATAAACACTGACTGAACAGAGCTTCTTATATCGTCATGACTGACGTTATTTCACAAACAGACTCGTACATCTGTCTAATATTCATTCTCCCTAACAAAAAATGCATGGTAGTAGCTACTTTATACACACTATTCATCTTACTGCCAAGCCAGCAACTGCGAAGCTAACTACGTCTCCATGGTAACAGAGTTGTTAGAATTCTGGGTAGTGTAGTCACCGTGTTTCCCTGGAAACAAGTCTATGAAACAAGGCGATGTCTCTCGTCACTTATTTTACCTTATACAAACTCTTTTGACATTGAATAATAGAAAAAGCGCAAAAAAGCATATACTTTATTGCTTAGCACGCAAAAGATTGCAGTAAACTGTAAACATTTGCTGCCTTGGTTTTTTCAGGTATACCTATAGGCTATGTAATCATATAGTTTGTCTACTAAAGATAAACATTTTGTGCATTAATCATACTGGAAATTGAAATAAGTTAACAAACATTACACATGTGAACAAATCTTTAACAGAATCTGAGGCGGTATGTAGGCTACTCTGTGTCCTCTAATAAGAGGGACATCTATCACATTGCTTTGCTTTTTTTTAGTTTACCGCATATGGAAAAAGCATCTGACTAGGTCACTTTATGCAAATTAGGTTGCTGGCTCTTGATCTCTGGCATTTTAAAATGTTATGTTCTCATCTTGGCAGTTGTACGCCTGACGTGTGGTATAATTGCATCAAAAAGAAATGCTTATTATTTAGAGATTCAGAGAGGCGGAATTGTAATGGCACAAAAACATGTAAGTGAAAATCAAATACGTTGCATAATTTTAATCTAAAGTACAAGTCAAATAGAAAAATAAAAAGTGAAAATGTGTTGTTAACATCTCTATAACGTGTTATTATTCTTATAATTAATGTAACGTATTATGTGAATGATGTGATATATGTTGATTGTTATGCAAGCTGAAGACGAATTTCTAGTTTTGTTCAACAAACGTGGACAATAAAATTGTTTAGATTTTTTAACATAAGTCATACAAAAATACAGTAGTTTCTTGGTGAAATAAACGCCCTGACTTGCAAAAAGCACAATCAGGAAATTATTAAGGGGTTACAGTTCAAATCAAACCAAAATAGGCTATTGAAAATCTTTTTAATTTTAAATTTTTTTTTTTTAGATCTTTCTTTACAATTTTAACTAAAGTGCCAGACTGCTGGGGTTTGACAATAAAACGTTTAAAGGTGAGTTTGGAGACAGTCCGGTGAATTTTGTCCTCAATGATAACTACAATAGGTATATTGTGACGTCATCGCTACGTATCGCTGTACGTAAATTGACTCCGCCCCCTCCCCTCCAGCCTCTTCCGTGTTTGTGCCGCTGCACCGTCAGCTGTTTCAGAGTCAGCTCCTCTGTTACTAACACCAAGTTACCGACACAGAACTAATCTTGAACTCGTGTTTTAGAGCTGATCCCAGTTCAGTGGTTTTGGTGTCCGCGATCCCCTTGTGACAGTCAGCTGATCTCGACCAGGATCTGCAAAAGCTGTGAGTGCAGCTGTCTGACAGCCACAAGTTCATAGTCGTTTTAATCAGGGAGAGATGGCCACAAATCCGCCCAAGTTAAAAACTGCGATCAGTGCCAATGAGAGGTGAGTAGATGTAAGATGTGTTGATTGAAAGAGAGACAGAGAGGTGAAGAAAACAGATGATTTCTGTGTCTGATGCTCCCTCATTTCATTGTTCATTTCTTATTCTTTACAGGCTGCAAAACTTAAAAAATACATTTGAAACAAAGTATGGAAAATCTCCTCTTTTCTACGCATGTGCACCAGGCAGGGTTAATCTCATAGGTAGGCTTCATTTCACTTTTATTATTTACTCAACTGCTAAAAAAATTGTATTATTTGTTAGATGAAAGGCTCCTAATATTAAAAAATCCCTCCTGCCTCCTGAAGGAATTTAACTCATAGTTTCAGTGGAGGATCTTAATCTCTGTCTGTGTGTGTTGTGCATAAAGTGGATCAACACCCTCATTAGGAAAAAAATGAGATATATGTAATTTTATGAAAGGAAAATAATCAAATTTAAGCTTTCATCCAACAATATTGGTCAGATAAATTATTTTAGTCTATTCAGCAGTCGACTCCTTCTCATATTTTTTTCACATTTCTCACATTTAACAGGAGAGCACATCGATTACTGTGGCTATTCTGTGCTCCCAATGGCTATTGAACAGAATATCCTTGCAGCCGTCTCAGTGAACAATTCAGGGACAATCCAACTTGCCAACACAAATCCTCAATACAAGTAAGACTTTAACACTCGTGATCATTGCTGAACTTTTACATTTGATTTTGTAATTAATTCAGGAGCTTAAAATGCATGAAACAGTATCCTCATCTGTATTCAGGATGCTTGTTGTTTGTCTCTTTGCAGCGATTTCACTGTGTCGTGTTCAGGTGACATTGCCATAGACAGAGACAATCCAAAGTGGTATTATTATTTTCTCTGTGGAGTTAAAGGTATTCAGGTAAGATTTTGCACTGATGCTTCTTCATTCACATCAAGGATAGAATATAGTATCCAGTCTGTAATACTGCATACATGATGGTAAAATGTTCACATAATGTTGGTTACGTTTGCTATGTTTTTATTACAGGAGAAGTTTGGGATTGCTCCTTTATCAGGGATGTCGTGTGTCGTCGATGGGACCATTCCTCCCAGCTCTGGCCTGTCCAGTTCTAGTGCCTTAGTTTGTTGTGCCGGGCTCGTTACAATGGAGGCAAATCAGAAGTCCCTCTCCAAGGTAAAATGCTTTATAATTGAGGCATTTTATGTAGACACTATATAATCTTTTTTTTTTTTTAAAGAAAAACAATTTTTTTAGGCAGAAATTGACAAATATAAGGGATTCAATCTGCAAAAGATCAATCGATCGATCAAACTTTACTTGTATAGCACTTTTTGTACAAGTTAGAGCAATTTAAAATGCTTTACAGATGACTGACAAGCCAACAATGAGAACAAATGCAGGCAGTACAAAGACTAATGCATGTGAATAATAATAAAAATAAGTAAAATAGATCTCAAATAAAATAAGAATTAGATAAAACTGAAAAAGACAATGATGTTAAAATAAGTAAGATGGACTTAAACATTATAAAACATAAGTACAATAAAATAAATAAGTAAGTAAAATAAATAATGGTCATAAAATATTTTAATCAAAATCCAGGCTGAAGAGGTAGAGGAACTCTTCTACAAGCAAACATGACTCCTAACTTCAAAATGATCCCATAATGTGCTTCACTTTCATGCCGTCAGTCAATGTAAGAGAGTGTTTGTCCTTCTCGACTGGTCTGTTTAATCTGTTCCTCGTTCTGCTCTGTGTTCCTCCAGGTGGCGCTGGCTGAGATATGTGCCAAATGTGAGCGCTACATTGGCACAGAGGGAGGGGGCATGGACCAGTCCATCTCATTCCTGGCAGAAAGAGGAACTGTATGTTGTGCTTGTTGAATAGCTCCACTTCACTATAAAGCATTAATACACTATATAATTGTCTAAAAAGATGCGTAATGAATGTATGTTTGGTGCAAAGTCCCCACCATATAAGTAATGATCTGGTTTGTTGTTTAATATTTTCTATCTAGTCAGCAGTTAAACCTTTTGAATTTTCTGCCCTCCATCAGGCAAAGCTGATAGAGTTTCAGCCTCTGCGGGCCACTGATGTCAAACTCCCAGATGGAGCCGTGTTTGTGATTTCCAACTGCTGCGAGGAGATGAACAAAGCTGCCTCTTCTCACTTCAACATCCGTGTGGTGGAGTGTCGGATCGCCACAAAGGTACATTTATCCCGATCAGTGGTTCTCGAACTGATTCTGGGGGGTCAAAGGATGATTTAACAAATTATACACTATAAGTTTATTATCGTGTCTGTTAATTTAGATACAGGTAAAATAATGACAACTTGAAAAGATGAAGAAAAAAAAGGTTTTACTTTGCATGTGCAGCTTTTGATTTGAGTTTTGAACAAGCATCACTTTGTTTTAAGGGGACACAAGTTAAAAAAGTTTTGTAGGGCCCGGTACTGTTAGTCCTCTTACTAGCACCCATGAGCATAAATATTGTGTCCATAAAAATGAGAAGAAATCTCCATTCACCAGACTTTTTAATGCATTTTGCAGGGTTATTTATTTTTTAAAATATTTTTAAACAAAAAGAGTGGGTTGATTTGTTAAACATAATACTTGTAAAGGGACAGTGTCTTTCAGTGACATATAGTATGTACTCCATTACATATTATAGGTGTATATGTTTATTTTACATATTGTAGTGTTCAGGTACAATTGAACACTGACAGTTATATTTCAGTCGTCCTTTGTTGCAGAGTTCGAAAATGTATTTTAAAGAGATATTCAGCCTGTTCCATGACTTAATGCAGGATTTATAATGTAACCAAAGACCAATCAACTTCTGCTCTAAAAAAATTACAATCACAGGCTTAATGACATTTGACTTACAGAGAATGGAGGAAATCATTAAAATGTACAGAAAGATGTGTTTTAAAACTGATTATCTTGGAACTTACGTGTTGCACTTGAAGACGTAGTCGAGCTGCACCTGTGTTGGGTCTGATTCTGAGCAATATGTAAATATTTGTAAGGCAAAAGTGAAGAACATGATTGGCATTTGAACAGGATGGATGATGTGTGTAATATTCCATCAAACTTTATACAAAATATCTTGGCTGGTGTGAACTCAGATGCTGGCCCAGGCGCGGGGTCTGGACTCGGGCAGGTTGTTGAAGCTGGCGCAGGTTCAGACGGAGCTGAAGGTGTCTCTGGAGGAGATGCTGGATCTGGTGGACGAGGTGCTGCACCCTGAGCCGTACAGCCGAGAGGAGATCTGCAAGGCTCTGGGCATCACCTCTGAGCTGTTTTCCACTGAGCTGCTGAGCGCTAACACTCAGCATGGTGAGAAATGGCAAATAGCTTCATCTATGTATTTTTATATCTGGATTATATCTAACGCTGGAACAAATAGTTGAATAATTGATTATAGATTAAAACATTAATTGAATGTTCAGTAATCTAGTCAGTTATCTAGTGAAAATCCCAAATATTAACTTCTGAAATGTGAGAACTTGAATTTCTTCTTTTACTATCACTGTAAATTTAAGGTCTTGGAGTTTTTGGACTGCATTTTAGATTCTGTTAAGTTGTGATAGACATTTATCATTATTTATGGCAATTTATAGACTAAACTAATTAAAAAACATATCAACAGATTGGTCAGCAGTAGCTGTAGCCCTAATTATTTGCACATACAGTGTGTATATATCAAAATAGTTACATGGGTTGTATGTTATCAGTGTAGTGTGATATCTATATATTCCTGGACTTAATGACATTACATTTATACATCATAAATTTCAAGCATATCTGCATATCTGTTCTAGCTTAAACAAATGAATAGTGACCAGCCATTACTAATAGTTTTCTTTTTCAAAAACATTCTTGTGTGTAAATATCTTCTAAAAAGCTGCAGATGATCCTGAAAATATCATCATATTCTATTGATATTGAGGTATTTCGTCAAAATATTTAAATATGTCAGTTTGGCTCAGCTATGTCGACATCATCACAACCAAGAAGAAAGTTTGGCAGGATCAGAGTCTCCATTCAGATGAATAGCAGACAGATTTTACAAAACAGCACATGCTTTCTCTCCTCTCTCTCTCAGTGACGCACTTCAAGCTGTACCAGCGAGCCAAGCACGTGTACGGTGAAGCTGCGCGGGTGCTGCGGTTCAAGAGCGTATGTGACTCTGAACCCACTGAATCCGTACAGCTACTAGGAGACCTGATGAACCAGAGCCATGCAAGCTGCAGAGACCTGTACGAGTGCAGCTGCCCCGAACTGGACCAACTGGTGGACATCTGTCTGTGAGTGCAGCAAATTAGTCTCATTTCACTCACTGCAATACAAGACAGAATGAAATAAAATGAGATACATTTACATTTTGTATTACAGCTGATGTCGGGCTTTTTGTAGCCAATGTAGTTTTAGAGATTTGACTCTTAAAACAAGAAGTAGGTCTTTAAGAACATCTAACTTTAGGTGAAGTGACGTAGTTTTTTAGTTGTGTGGTGTAGTGATATCTGCTTTGTAATCTCTGCAAAAACAAAGGTGTAAATAATAAAACTCATGATGGCTGAGTTCCATCGAGCTGCTTCAGTTTCAGGGTCCTGGTATTGAGCATGCTGGCTCACTGTCATTGCTTACCGGGACACTTAAGTGAATCAGAGCCATCGTTAATATTAATAGTAATACCTTTTCCTACTATGACAAGACTGCTATTAAAAAATGTCTATTTACATTCACAGTTACGCAGTGTTTACAGGCCAATATTGTGCCATATACTGTACATCCTTAACTCTTACATACTGTTCAAGTTAACTTTGACCCATTTTTACATATGAGATCAGTAAAAACACACTAAATGTCACAATTTTAAGACTCTTCCTAAAGTGACCCAGAATATACAAAAGTGGAAATATTTCAAATTTTTAAAATATTTTTTGGTAGCTGATACACAATATCAATCAATAACATTCATTGAAATCCTGATGGCTGTTATGTTGTCCTGTTTTATGTAACATAAGACCATATAGAGTTTTTTCTCCATGAACAAATAGTGTAAAACCTAAAGAATTTACTCTCTGCTCCCTGAAAACTCAATTAAGGATTAATCACCCATTTATTAATGGCTGATACAGTATTTATGAATGAAAAAATAGATGTGCAGTTCAGAAGTTTGATATGAAGATTAATTATGAGGGGATACTGTCAAGGGTCAGATTATGAACAGTACTTAAGTGTTAAACTAATGAATAATAGAGCTTCAAATGCTTCTAAGTTGTAGTACATTACAAAACTAAATCAATCAATGATCAGTCTTTATTATGAGAAGAACTCTCGGCTCCACATTCACTCAAAAATGTCCACTTTATTTTATACAGTTGAAAAATGTAAACAAATTTAATAAATAAATAAAAACTTTTAAAGGAAATGTGTTATCTGGACCTCTCATCCTGTGTGCTGTATATTTAGTGCTGCTTTACCATCATACGATCACACTTTACCTCTTCCATGTTCTATACCTATCAGCTAACTAACTCTTTATGCTCCGTACTGAGGTTGAAACAGTGTACTGAAACATACATTAGTCATAAATAGCTTTTTCTTGTTTCTCTTGGTTACAGGAAGTCGGGGGCAGTGGGCTCTCGGCTGACAGGAGCAGGTTGGGGCGGCTGTGCTGTCTCCATGGTTCCCAGTGAGAAAGTGGAGTCTTTCTTACAAGCAGTGAGAGAAGCTTTCTACCTCCCCGATTCACGCAGAGCAGCGATGGAAAAACAAAGTTTGTTCGTATCAAAGCCGGGTGGAGGAGCTGCAGTTTTCCTCGAGGAGTGAAACATATCATCCATGTCTGTTTACACAGCTGCAGGGAAATAAATTACTTTTTTCTTTTTTACACTTTATGGGCTTTTACAAATTACAATGTAAAACAAATGGTAAAACTTACTTCTGTGTTTCATTTTACCTCTTAATTCAAGATTATTCTTGAAGGGCCAAAAATTGACATCAGGGGTGTGTTATTTCTTACAAAGGGAACTTGATTTTTGTGTTTAAAATATGCTTTTCAAAATAAATCATGAATGTTTTTGTAATAAAATGATTTTGTACAGCTAACTCAGTGATACTGTTCATTATAGATTATGTTCTTGTAAACAACAAAAGATGACAAATAACAATCACGTTTAATTTGTACTGTATAAAATCCATCCATCCATCTGTTATTAACATTTCCGATATCAACATCATGTAATTAACAAGGGCAAAAACAACAGGAAGAATTAAATATGCTGAATATTTTCAGGCTTTACATGTGCACTTGTCATAATTGGAAAAGCATCGCTTACACATGTTTTTTTCTGCTGTTGCAGTGTGTCATGTTTATGTTGTGGTAAAGCTATGTGGCCCACTGGGAAATCAGGGTAGAAAGTCCTGATTACAGGATCCCACTATGAGCTTGAGCTCTGCACAAGATCAATTTTACTTTATTAGAGAGCAGTGATGGTGGAGGTGGAGGTGTGGTGTAAGGCACATGGTACTGTACTGTACATATACTGCAGTACTCTGCATTCACATCTGTTCAGGGACCTTTATCACATAGTATCCCCAACCCAGCAGTACCTCTTGTTGCTCTCCCTGGTCAACGGCCAATTTAATGTGGAAAAAAAGAGTTGTTTGTTTGAATACTTAAGGTTTTAATAGATTGTTTTTTTTAACTTTTCTTTTCTGTCTCACTCATTCTCCTCATTTTGGGGAGCAGGCCTGTGCGACTAGGCTATGAACTAAATAGAAATAGACATCATGTTTGAGGTCTAATAGTTCACACATATGTTGTACAGTTACTGTTTATTTTAAAGAAGTGTTGAAAGTTCCACTATATGTGGCCGAAACAAAGTCTATTCAAGCCTACTTCAAACTATTTTATTTAATTTCATTGGAGACAAATTAACATAACTTAATGTCTTGCACCATTTCTGAGGAATTTACACAATTTGTGCAACGTGTACTGAACTAGAGCTGGACCTTCAAGGATGACTATAACGAACAGAAACAAACATCAAAAACTGAGGCAACCACCAGATATTCTGAGGCAATAGAGGAGCTGTGTTTCTGCATCTATCAGACATCCCTTGATTACAATCTCAAAATGTTGATAAGAAGAGGCTCAAAGGTTCGATGTACTCTGATGTAAGTGTCAGATAAAGAAAAGCTCACTTTTTTGTGTAAAGTCATGTAACTGTCACATGAAGTCATGAAACTGTTAGATATCTTGAAGATAGACGATATGTGGTAACACAAACAAGAGGAAGTTGTAGAGTTATAAAAAGTAAAGCCAAGAGAGGCTCAGGGGAGTTTTTGCAGGACCTCTTTTTTCTTTAGGGCCTTTTGAGGGATCTCTTTGAGACTCTCTTTAATCTTTTAATTTTTGCTTATTAATTTTTTGTTTAAGTTTTTGTATTTACTTTCTTAGATAGCTTGTTTTGTAGAACCAAATAAAACTGGTTTGTATTTTTATACACTCCAACCAAAGTTCCTGACTCATGCTCATCTCTGAGGTCCTCTGGTGTTCTCCTAAGACGTCCCCTTGGGATAGGCTGATTAGTTTTGAAATTGTTTAGATTACAAATTGTTGAATTTTGTAAAGGTAAAAATGCTGTTTATTGAATAACAGAGTGGTAAATGGTTCAGGTTCAGTGAGGTTAATATATATTGCTGTACATGTGATAGAGGTGTGATTTCAGTCTAAAATTAGGTTGAGTGATTTATAATTAGGGAACTAATTGGCTAAACTGTTAGGGCCAGAGCTCTGAAGCTGCCCTGTAAAACTAGGTGAGTGCCCTTGACCGACAGAGTGGGCCTCCTCCAGAGATGACCTGTTAGCAGGCCATCTTGGAGTACTTTCAAACCTCTAACACCTATTTGCACCAACACACTTCGTTGTGACCCAGACTATATAAGCCTGTTGGTAGTGGTTCAACAACAGCTGGTGATTATAGAAGCCAGGCTGAATTTGGTTCCCTAAGCAAGGCTAGGATGGTTGTGCGTCTGTAGATTTTCGGAACTAATTTCGATACTTGGTCAGAGGTAGAGGACAGCCGTCTGTCGGTGCCTTATCCACACCGGTAGGGGGTATCGGTTATCAGTAGGCAGAAACCATTTCAGAGGATATCAGATTCAAGCCATGCATTCCGGTTTCACACATTTCTTTGAGCACACACGAGCCAAAGGACCATTTAATATCAAATAAAAAAAGGTTTATTATCTTTAACAGGAACCATACAAGGCACAGCACAGAGAAATCAGATCTCAGAATGACTTAGCATTACAAATCCCATATATCCGAGGTTTCAGTTTGATATATACTGGCAAAAATGTACAGTCAGTAAAATATAATAAAAGTTTCAAATCAATAATTCAGTTGTGTTTATCATCATATTTAGCAGCTTTACTTAGGTATTTACAGGAACACTTGTATTTTAGCACTTTGGGTGTAGGTTGAGAGAGTTTCAGTGCATAGGCGTTACAGATGGAAGTCTATTAATAAACCCTTTACTGGTACTTTTTGTACAGATGCATGGAGCCACCTTTACCTTTTGTCATTTATGTATAACGCAGTTGTTTGTGACAAATTTCCAAATGAAACTTCCCAACCTTTCTTTATTCATCAGAAAAGAATATTGAATAAAAGAACCAACCATGAAAGGATCAAATTGGTTTGGACGCAGGACCATAAAGATTTATTTCAATTTGGCAACTCATGCATAATAAAATATACCTGCTGTTGTCAAGCCAAGAGTTTACAAATTAAACAAATGTTTTGCATGATCAAGATTAAAACATTGTCCATTGTCTGTTTTATAGAGGCTGGCTTTTTTTGGAAATGGTTCCTCCAGATAATCATGTTTTGATTGGCCTTTAACATTCAGCTTCAAGAGAGTTCACATGATTCCCTCTAATAAAAAAATGAGGTACGTCTGTGTTGTGGAATTTGAGCATAAACTCGCCCAAATGAAGGACACTCATAATTTGTGCTTGGTCTTTGGGATCCATGTGTATGGTATCCTGTATATGGTACCTTTTAGTCCGAGGTGGAGTTCAGTCTGTGTGCTGCTGCTTTGGAGTTTGTGTCTCTCTGGTGCTGCCCTCTGGTGCTCCGGTGCTTTCGTCAGAGATGCAAGAAACTTCATTCTTTCTCTTTAACATGTTTTCTATCCAGGTGGGGCTTTGTGCTGTTCTTCCAGGGGAGTGAGCAGAAGAGACTGTGCTCATCCTCATGTTTTTGCCTGAGGTGATCAGCTCTCCATAGCCCTGTTGGTGGGAGAAGGCATAGGCGGAGCGGCGGGAGCTCGTCCTGCGTACTCGCCTCAGACTCTGCTCCTGAGGTCCTTGCTTCTTTCTGGACTGTTGCAGATGACATACCTGTTGAAATACAGCAATGGGAGGAATGTTAATGAAGTAATGAACATTTAGACAAGCACTTCATGAATGAATGTTGTTGTACCTTGTCTGTTAGAGTCGGGAAGAGGTCCACTCTCAGAAAGCTGAATGCTAAGCCAGGGACGACACACACCACCGTGGTGAGCAGAATAACCAACCACACACTCTTCTCTGACAGACAGTTGCGAGCCGTCCCTGAGGATACACAAACCCGAATTCATTTGTGCTCAATTTCCATGCATCAATATTATTCCCTCACATGTTTCACACTGAGTAAAACTCACCAATGAATGGGAAATTACTTGAAAAGATGCCAAATATGCCATCACTTTGCATTGCAAATAAAATGGCAAAGTACACACACAGGCTCCCCCATATGAAGAAGCAATTGACAGCTGTCCAGTAGTGAGTGTCAAGTCCAATCTACAAAGAAACACATGAATCATAAACATAATTATATATTAACTTTCAACAGTGCTATTTTCAGCCTGTCTCTTTCTGTTTACACTCTTACCTGAACACTGACAACAATGACCAAGGATGTTGCTATGGTGACGGCAAAGGCTTGTTGGTCTGAAAAGTGGGAGCCATCCTCTCTCACCATGACAGAGAAGGCTCCATAAGGAATAAAGAAGAGCAGGAAAGATGTGGCCAGCCCCTGAAGTGTGCACAGGAAGAACTGTCGTTTGTTGAAGAGAAGGTTTTGTTGGCCCGGTTTGTACAGACTCGGGTAACGGAGGCTGTTCCTGTCATTCACATCCTTTAGGAAAACAGAGAAATCATGAGTGTCACGTGATATGTGTTACTAAATAATAAATATGGTATATGTGATGGTAGGGACGGGAAGTGCTGGTAGTGATGTGGAAGATGATCAATAGAAGATGATAGATGAACAATATACAATATTGTTGTATATTAATATGGGTTGATTAGTTTGGGGGAGCCAGTCACACATTAGTTACATTTAGTGAGGTACGTGGGATTAGATATTTAGGTGCCTTTGGGAAGTTCATTAATTATGAGACAGTAAGGGAGGTCTACAGTTATAACATATTCACCTGTATGACTTGACAGTATCTTGAAAGAAAAACAAACAGAAAAGTATAAGAAAAATAAATGGACTTAAGTGCAAATGTAAAAATTAAGGAGTATCTTGAAAAAAAAGTTTTAGATTACTATATAAGTCAGTGCTGTATTATGATCACATATTTAACAGTATTACCTGATCAAAAAGTCCCATTGCGAGGACTGGCAAAGACGTATAGACTATATTGAAAAGGGTAATGAACCACTGGTCATACACAGTCTGTGGAAAGAAGACAGTTACATGCATCATTAATTCTGCACAAAAAGAAGACACTTTCAAAAGCTTCATGATGTATAACAGTCTTCTTACCTGAGCTGAGAAACCACAGAAGAAACCATACCAAAAGTGTACCAGGGTGAAGGCAAAGTTCTTGTAGAAGAAGTAGCACAGGAAATTACACATGCGGAAGTAGGACCAGCGCCCGTGCACCAGCAAGAGCCGCTGCAGGTAACGAAACTGAGCGAAGGAGTAGTCTGACGCCAGAACAGCCTGCATCCCCTCCTGACCGCTGATGCCAACACCGATGTGAGCGGCTGAAGAGGAAAAACACAGTTTCACATTTATGTTATGATCTGTGATCCGAATGCCACTTTAAAATTAGTTGACATATCTTCAAATACCAGGGGTTACAATTTAAAAAAAAAAATCACGATGCCCTGGTGAGATGGGGTTAAGGCACCGACCATTAACCGCAACATCCCCCCATTTTCTGTATGCTTTATTGCATATTGTACCCCCTCTCCCTAATTTCCTGTCGTCTCTCTGCTGTGGGATATCAAATACTCAAACTCAAACTTTTCAAACATGTATACTACACAGTTACAAAATTGCAGATTGGGGCTTTTGCAGGAGGAAATTTTGTTAGTGTTTGCCTTTCTGCAGAGGAAAGTCAGATTCAGCTAGAGAGGAACATCCCTCGGGTTGATAAAAGGCAGCAAGCTGCTGACTACTAAAGAAAAAACACTCTTCCTTCAGCTGTGTGACAGTTATTGACCACCAGAGTTTCTGCAGTAGCCCTTCATCAAGGATTCAGTGGCTCACTAAAGTCCAAAAACGTAAGCTCTACTCACTGCAGCACTGTTTCATGCTGCTGTTCCCGAACAGGCTGTTTCAGTGTCATATCGATCCTGACACTTACTCTTGATCATGCTGACATCATTGGCTCCATCTCCTATGGCCAGGGTGACAGACCTCTTGTGCCTCTTCACCAGCTCCACCGCCTGAGCTTTCTGCATCGGAGTGACCCGGCAGCAGATGACTGTTTTACACAAGCAGGCCAAATCCAACAACACATGTTCCAGCTGTGGCTCCAGAGCGTGAGCCTGCAGCAGGGAACACAACGACATTGCACCTGTTAAACCTATCATTACCTTTCTGTAACGTCAACCCCCTGCGGAGGCAACACCAAACAACAGCTCAATGTAACATTTCCACCAAGCTGTGTGCATCATGCACACTGCTCAAGGCACAGCAAGGGAGCAGCTCCTCTGTGAGGAAACGGATGTTAATGAAAACGTGTAATAGAGCCGAGGGGCCTCAGCAGCACAGCAGCTCTCTGCTCATTACAGACTCGGCACAGTCAGCAGCAGGCACAGAGGTGCCAGACTCAGCAGACAGCAACATGATCATGTTTAACAAACAAAGTAACACCTGCAGGCGCCAGTCCCAAAATAAAAACAAGCATGAAAAAAACGATCACAAAAGAGGATAGAGTTATCATTCCAACAACGGACATTTGAGTATCTTACCAGACTGTGTCCATTGATGACTAAGGCATATTCTGCAATAATGGCTTCTTCAAACACAGAGTCATCTGCAAACATGTCTGTCTTCTCAACATCTCCTGAACTGCTAACTCGACTCAGACCAAGGATGTGCTCTTTAGCATTCCTGAGGAGAGAGGTAACCTGTAAATATTCATTCATGGAAAATTCATTCTTCTCCTATGTACCGAACAAAAAAAGTCTCTCACTCAACAAGGATAGATTGATAAACTAATATTACTTAAAGGTACTTAATTTTCACAAAATTGGACAGCATGATTTTCCAGTAAACACAGAGATTTATGTATTTCTTCTGGGACTTGCAGTTATTTTGAGAATATAAACCTCTTATGGAGGAGTTAGAGGTTGAGTGTGTCACCTGAGCTGCTGTTGCACCTCCAGCAGTGTGTGGCCGGAGATAACGAACACCTCATTCATGTCGTCTCGCAGCATGTTGCAGGAGTAGCCAATGTTCATTGCTGTCTCTGCAAAATCATACACAGTTTACAACTAGATACTGTAGGTAACCATTTATCAAAGTATCAGTCATTCCTGTGAAGATGTTGTAATGCTGTAATTACCTAGTTTGTCTCCTGTGAGGACCCAGATCTTGATGTCTGATAGATTTAGAAGGGCAATTGTTTCAGGGACTCCTTCCTGAAGTTTGTCCTCGATTGCTGTGGCTCCTAGAAGCTTCAACCAGGACAGCAGTCAGTCTGCAGGGGCTAGATGAGTTTGATCGCTTCAAGGTTGTAAACAAAAGGATGTCAATTTTACCTTCAAGTCCCGCTCGATCTCCTCGTACAGGACCGCCAGCTGTTCCTCGCGGTTCTCAATTACAGTGCTGGCAAACAGGAGCTTCTTCATCCAAACATCAAAATAATCTTCGTCGAGATTTTTGTAGGCCAGAGCTAATGTCCGAAGTCCGTCTCCAGCAAATTCCTGCAGGGAAAATAACGTGACAACAGAAAAAATACATACAACAGTTGTGGTGTGGTGTTGTGACTCACTGAATATAGCAGTTTCTATAATCAAACCAGACATAATCCAGAGTACACACATTTTTTTTTATCTACTTCAATCACTTAAATTGCATATTTTTCAGGACAGACACAAGCATAGTGTGAATATTGCCAAAAAAACTTTTGTTGCATAGTTAAAAGTGTGACATAAGTACAATTTAACATTTAAATACTGAAAGATTTCACAGCCCTCCTACATACCTTGTGGCCAAGATACACTTACACTTACTTTACACATATTTATATTTTTTATCCTTGAAAATTCTTACATGTACTCTTTTTCTAATTATTATTCTTTATTGCACACAGCTTTTAGAGTATGCCACCCTGCGTGTCTGCGCACATATTGTATGAGCATATGAGAAATAAAAGCTTTGAACCTTAAAACGACCTGCCACAGCAGATCCTCTCAGCACAAACTGCTGCGAGAAACATCAATCTTACTGTATGTAAGCACATTGATGTGCTTGGTAACTTTGTCTGATTTATTGATTTGGATCACTAAAAATAAAGATGTATAGTGCATCTACAGTATTTATGCTTGTTGAGTAATGTTATATGTTCTAATAACACTCACACTGAGATGTTCTGAGGTAGCGCACATGAGATCTTGACTGGAGGGGTCTAGGCGGTCAAAGATAATAGTGTCAGCTCCTTTGCAGTACAGTTTAATCTGGCCTTGTGGATTTCTCACTAAAACACAGCAAAAAACACAACATTACCTTTTAGTCAAAGGTGAATCTTATTAATATACACAGAACAAATAGCAAGATTGTTGACTGCAAACAGAATCACCTTACCAATAAAGACGTATTGTATTGTGTGTACAATGTATTGTAAATGCTCTAAATAGGAAGTCAGATTAATTATGATTCTATTAGAAAAACAGAACTGCTGTCGATTTAAACTATTCATGTGCAAATAATGTTGTGTTGACTACTTGTGCTGTTAGGAGAGAAGACCTAACCAATGACACTCATTCTCTTGCGCACGTTGTTGAAGTCCAGTATGGCCAGCAGCTGGTAGGTGACGGCTCGTCCCATTTCACACAACGTGATGGTCTCTGGGGTTCGGGCCCGGAAGACAAACCCAAAGTTTCTCGCTGCGGTGACCAGGGCTCCCTCGTCAGGTGACTGGGCCTGGTACACCAAATTTCCTTCATGTTAACAGAAACATCGATCAGAAAACGCTTTAATATATTGAGTAATTTCTGTTCTGACGTGAACGACTGGATCATGTGTGTTTAGTTTACCTTCACTCTTCTCCTCTGGCATGACAGTGTGGCATAAAGCCAGCAGTCTGAAGAACTCCTGCACTGCAGAATCCTCCAGTTTAATGGCTTCAACCAGGCTGCCGTCATAAAACTTAAACTTTGTGTCACAGAGAGGGTTGAAGGAAAAGTCCACGCAGGCTGTTTTCTGAAGGCACATGGACCACCGACATGGTTATTGTGTTATAATTGTGTTGTTAGTGAGTGAAGAATTCATGCTGGCTCAGATCTACTGTACATACCTCTGTAATTTCCACCTTCTGGTCAAAGTCATCATAGACATCACCTACGGTATGAGATGTAGATGTAGTAAAGTAGCTACAAAAATATTGCTTTGACACTGGTGATCGAATGATATCAGTGTTTCTGAGGTCAGTGACATGCATCTTTTAAGAATGAAGTTGCTAATAGTCATACTTCTGACAAATGACAAGTAGACAATTTAAAATCATTTACAAAACTGGACGGACAAACTTCTGAAACAGTATTTTAATCATTGGAGAATTATCCGACTGTCCTAAAACTGTTCACTAAAACTAATAGATGCAATTGTTTTGGATGAGTTGGCAGCACTTTTAGGTAAGAATTCAAGAGTTATTCTTTGGTGAAGCCTGCAATACATTTTTGGATAACTGCTAGGCAATGTGATAAAATGCAATGTACAATAAAGGTTGGAAAATGTGCAATAAAACACTATTGGAATTTGTTAAATGTTTGTATGAATTATTTTTTCATTTAACATTGTTCCATATTTAATAAGAGAATGATATGAGCCAATGATATTGTGTATCACATAAGGTATCAATTTAAAAGTGCAGTGTGTAAAATTTAGTGATATCTGGCGGTGAGGTTGCAGATTGCATGAATACACCTCCCCTCGCCCTCCTACGGTGGCCACTAAACTCGTGAAAAGCACGAAAGACCTTCTCTAGAACCAGTGTTTGGTTTGTCCATTCTGGGCTACTGTAGAAACATGGCGGTGCAGCATGGCGGGCTCTGTGGAAGAGGACCCACTCCCTATGTAGATATAAAGGGCTCATTCTAAGGTAACGTAAACACAAAAATTCTTATTTTCAGGTGATTACACTAATGAAAACAGACTTATAATAGAATATTATATTCCATTTCTGCCAAGTCTGTTCTGCTAGATGCCACTAAATTCTCCACACAGCATCTTTAACATTATAATATCACTTTTTGGAGAAGAGTTTCATAAAGCTCCCTACCATATGTCTGTCCGTTGATGGAGCACTTGCTGAAGACCATGATGTTCTGGGTGAGGGTTCCGGTCTTGTCAGAGAAGATGAACTCCACTTGGCCCAGCTCCTCATTCAGGGTGGTTGTACGAGCTTCAGCTGCGGTGTCCGTCTGACTGTAGTACATCTTCTGGTCCCAGTTAATGAAGTAGCTGTGGCCGAGCCGCAGAACCTCCACACTGAAAGAGTATTTAGCACTGACCACACATTCTGCTGTACAGTATAATGATATGTCCGTTGCCTGAAAAAAGTGGCAATTCACTGCTGGGAAATAATGCCTTGTTTTAGTGATTGGGAAAAAACACTTGTAAGAGTGGATACATAGCCATTTACAAAAAAAATAAATAAATCTGATGCCTTTGTCTCCTTACCTGACATACAGTGAGATGGGCACAACAGTGTTGAGGATGATGATGTAGGACCAGAAGGTGAGGAAGCCAGAGAAAACAGCACTGCTCTGAAACTTATCCCAAGGCAAAAAAACCTGGAAGTTTCTGCCAACGAAACTCTCCCAAATAGTGTTTCCAATGGCCAAAATAACTCCCATACAAATGAGGAAGGCAAAGATCTGCAATATAAAATCAGCATGTATGTTCAGTTTGAAAGATGTGTCAAATACAGTGAGTGATCTTTCATTTCATGGAATATTTTTAGGCACTTAACCTAAATGTTTTTTGATTGATTAAATCATCTGCTAGAGTGCAAAACATTTCCTGTACCAAAATAGCTGAAGTGCACTTTGTTTGTTGCCATGTAAAAACAACTTACCCACAAAACCAGAGTGTTCATCAGTTTGTCAATACTCGTCCTTTTAAATTTCGTCCTTCCGCAGTTCTGCATCAATTTCGTTTGTAATCCTGTTGGAGGGCAAAATAACTGTCAGTTCTAGAGAAACATTCACAGCAGGAGCGTTTATGAGCTGGAGAAAAGAGAAAATCAGACCAGCGAAGATGACCATTCCAAAGCACCACTCAGTGTTTCTGAGCACACAACCTCGTAGCAACATTTTCTCATTATCCAGAGGGTATTTATTGTCTCTCCAGAATAACGTTCCTATAAATTTATCCAGCTTGTTGTTTGGTGGCTCACAGATGACTTCTCCTGAGGAAGACAGTAATCGCAGATTGGTATTTTAGTTTAAGTCTGATTCTGATTCAAAGAAGAAATTCATGGATATGCACAAAATACAAATAGTTATATCGAAGAGTGTCACAAGCCAGCAAAATAAATAAACATGTCATCTCACCGTCAAAGTCTATCAGTTTTGTAATATCTCCCAAATCTGAGGTGACTTTCAAAGCCTGACGGACTTTCAGGTTTGTCTCTCTGTACGTGGAGAAATGCAAATACCAAATTTACAAAGCTTTGTCTTTTTATGGTGCTATAGAAATGTAAAAAACAGAACAGTACCAATCAAATTCATTTCAAGTGCTGTGCAGCACTTACCCATCTAACTCTGCAGTCTCGACATAGCACAGTCCACAGGGCTCACTACTGCAGAGAAGAAGAATGTCTGCCTGTGTGTAAAACCGATGTAAAACACAGAAAAGGCAAAAAAAAATCAATCTCTGCACCACTGAACCTGCAAGAGCACTCAGCGTCTTCTGAATCTCCCAAAATAAATCCTTAATTGTTGTCTATTCACTATTTTCTCTTTTATATCTGAACATAATAGACAGAATGGAACATCCTCTAATAAACTCAAACTCTGAATGAATCACCAGCACAAGATCATTTAGTTTACAGAATAACCTGCAGCAAACTGTAGCTGAGTTTACTCACAGCAACAAACTGATTATTCTCTAGTTTGATGATATCTCCCACACGAACGTTCATCCATTTCTCATTCTGCAAACTTGGATTTTAAAGACAAAAAAAAAAATCTGAAATAACCATATAGATGTCATTGAACAGTATAAAATCATTTCAGCAGTTTTACAAAGCATCTCACTGTGAAACACAGACAAACGTGGTCTTACCTTCCCCTGATGAGAACCTGAGACTGACGGTTGTTGACTTGCTGGTCACTCTTATGACGGAACTGAAATTTTAGAAATAAAAATGGCATAAACAAGTCTTAAACAGCAGGAGATGTAACAAAGGAGCATTCAGAGGAGCTGTAAGAATAGAGAATAGTTGAACAAACGTAATCATCTGTGGCGTCCTTCACAGCGGTGATTACCAGCACCATCACCAAAGGCACGATGGTTGTGAACCAGGACAGAGAGGATATTTCTGGAATTAACTACACGAGAAGAAAAGTCTATGTTAGCCAACATGGTTTAATCTGATGTTTCCTTAAAACAACAATCATAAAAACTATGTATGAACGCAGATATTTCTCCTACCTGCAGTATCAACAGCACTAAGAAGTAAGCATTCGCAACCCTCTGGAACTGTTCAAACAAATTAATGGGCAGGAAGGTGAAGATGTTGTACTTTGAGGTTTTGATGTGATTGTCCTGAAGAAGAACATATACAAAAAGCATTAATACTCTCAATATTAAAATAACACAGCCTAACATTGTAGCTAAAAACCTGACGTAATTTTGAGTCCTACTTACAGCATAAGAGAACTTGTCATTGTAGTCCCGTGCATTGGCTTTCACACGGCGTTCCTTCTCTGCATATAGAGGATTTTTGGTTATTATAAAGAGTCAAATTATGCAATTATACACAAATAGAGTAAACATAATAATGTTATAAAATAGTAGCACAGTTTAGTTTTGTCCTGTAGAGAATTGTAGAGGCACAATCAAGGGATCAATACATTATTTTTTCATTTTATTTTGTTAGATGAGCTCACACTAAAAGGTTGGTCTACCACTTGCTATTAAATCAAAAATGTTTGCTGGCTACATAAGACTAGCTGTCAGGTGTTTTTATTTCCCAAGCAGTGAGACTTTCCACTGGGAGAACATTTCTCTACCACTGCATTATACGCCGAGGCTTTTCTTTAATGCACTGAAACAGAATGTGTCATCTTGCCAGAAGTAGCAGCTTTGATATTAAAGTATTCAGCGCTGTCCAGGGGTGAAGTCAAAGCCCTCAGAAGGGAGGATGAACAGAGGAAACGTAGGTTGAAGTAGATGTTGTTTTCCATATGGAAGAAGATGGTATCAAGCTCATTTTATATAATTTCCAGTATCTGTTAACAGACACATCCACACAAAATGGAAATATATCATTTTTTATACAAATAGAAGTGACTTTAGATCAAACTGAATAACTGAGTTGTTAGTTTAACCTATGAGGTGCCAGTCAGCATGTTTTTGCATCCCTTTTGCCCTGTTGTCAGTCACTGGTCACTACCAGTGATGCACTGTCAGAGCATCACTGGTAGCCTCCACTAAAATAAATAACATAATAAATAATAAATAACTTTTAGCTATATCTGGTACAATAAATGTATTGTGCATGTATTGTGTAAATAATTAAATAATATTAATTATTAAGATAGCTGCTTCAGTTTCAGGGTGCTGCTATTGTGCATGCTGACTCACTGTCGTGGCTCACTAGGACATTTGAACAGAGCAGAGTCATCGTTTATGTTATTAGTGCCACCTGTGCTTTTCCTACTAGGACAACTTGAATTATCTGCTTTGCACAACATCCTGTTTTACTGAGCCATTACGATGTGATACCAACTCTCAGTTTAACTGCTACGAGAAAAAAATTGTCATCATTGTTTTAAGCAGAATATTAGCGCAGAATATTAGCCCATATTCCTCCTGATCTAATGAATAAATACTTCTAATTAGTGTTAATTATTTCAGACGTATTACCTTATATCCGACATTTCCTTTAACTTTGTTGAAATCAGTGGTGGAATAAATATTCAGATTCTTTGTTTAAGTAAAAGTAGCAATACTGCAATATAAATATACTCCATTACAAGGGAGGGTCCTGCATTTAGAATTTTACTTAAGTAAAAGTACAGAAGCATTAACAACTAACTGTACTTGAAGTATAAAAAGTAAAAGTACTCATTATTAAGAGTGGCCACTTTATTATATTATTATTGATACTAACAGCATTTTAATGTTGTGGCTGGTTGAGGTGGAGCTCAGTTAAACTACTTTACATACTGCAGTGATGTTTAATAAGACATATATGAGAATCTAATAGTAATTTACATCATTTTTTATATACTCATCATACAGTCACTTTGTAATGTTGTAAAATCTTATTGTGCAGCAAAATAAATGAGCAAAAGTACAACCTTTCACTCTGAAATGTAGTGAAGTAGAAGCATAAAGTACTATTACCTCAAATCTGTACTTAAGTACAATATTTAATGTACTTAGTTACTTTCCACCACTGGTTGAAAGACACATTCAAAATTTATTTATCCCTTGTTTGCAATCATTAAAATATTATAACTACACACACCTTTTTGACATTTGTATGTCTTTGTCTCATATTTTGGTCCCACTTCTCCATGTAAGCTATTTCTCTTGTTTACTATCATGACACTCACTACTCTGCTGTTTCCTTCATTCTCTTTCACACAGTACTATGAAAGAGACAAAGTTTTATGGCTTTGTTATGGTTGGTGAGCCATAGACATGAATTCACCATGACGCCTCACTACAGTTGATGCAGAAAAGTAAGGCTCTTTGGTGAATCTGCCTAATGGGTTTTGATAATGTACAACTGTAATACTGCCTGTGGCATGCGGACGCTGTCTGAGCACGCCCTGTTACCCAAGAACTGAAGATTTTATCCACAATTACAATTTTCCCGTTCATCTCATGGCTCATACATGAAGGTGATGCGTTAAGGGTCATTATCGTGCCAAGTCATGCTTTTTAAACAGTCTTAACGGGAGATATATTCGCTCACAAACAACAAGATAAATACCAGACACCCGCAAGACAATGAAACGATTCATCAAAGCTCTTTAACTTTCACAGAGCAGTGGCTGAAGGAGCACGCAGATAGATCTGTTGTTTCCAAACAAGATTAAATTGAATTATGCATAAATCACCCGAGAGACCAACAGCACACACACACACACACACACACACACACACACACACACACACACACACACACACACACACACACACACAGATGATTTTATGTGGACATTACATAGGCTTGTATCAATTTCCTGGAGACTTACCCTAACCTTAACCAATGACCCAAAAATCAGCTTTTTCCCACTTGGGGACACGGCTTTTGTCCCTGCTTGGACAAGCCGTCCCCAATCAACTAGTCCTAAGTCTGAAATTTGTCCCCTTTCTAAAGAAGAGAAAGTGAGAACTGCCAGGTACAGGTATTGTCATGTCATCCTTTTGGGAAGAAAGATGTCTGAAAAGCTACTGAAAATCATCTAAAAGCTTCCTGTATTGACATTCTTCTCAGGAGAAATATGGTCTGAATTATTTCCAGGAGCTTTTGTGAATCATTTCACTCTAATAAACAATGACTTGTATAAGCTGCTTGCTCGGACTTGCAGGCTGCTGAAGTAGAAAAGAGAAACTCCTCCAGGAAGAAGCGTATACAAAGTGGAGACTGAACACTGTGCTGTAGTAGAAAAGCAAAACATCTTCTAATTAAATGTTTAAACAGACCTTTGAACAACAAAAGCCTTTCTTAATAATTCATTTTCATAGTAACTGATAGCAGGATGAGGCCTGACTGTTGTGTGAGGAGGTCTATCCTGTTGCATCTGTGTGTGTGTGTGTGTGTGTGAGGCAGATACTGATTACAGGATGCTACAGACAGACAACCAACACATGAAAAACACAGACCACATAGACACACTTAGAGAGGGAGAGAGAGGCTGCTCTACACTGTGTAATTGTATCCCTCTAAACCAGAGACAATGAGAAATTACTGTATATTTGCCTGAGAGAGGAACATCGACAAGAGCTGTCACCTTCTTTTGAAAGACAAACCAAAGATGAGCCTGTGATATTTATTTGTTACCTTCCACACCAAACCAATTCACATCAGTCTCGTCTACATCTTTTCAGATCCAAATATAATCAAGGAACATTTGTCTTACCAACATAAGTATTTCTCCTCCAGAAGGCCATCTTCTCCGGGGACCTCCCAAGGGTTTCCCTGATAAAAGACACACCGTCATCAACTAACTCCACTGAAGAGTGTGGAGCTGTAGAGAATTTTGCAGTGCAGGGAGTGAATGTGATGTGGTGGTCTTGTTTCTTTTCTGTTCAGACAAGCAACTTTAATGAAGCGCTTGGTGTACAGTAAGCAGCAGCAGCAGCAGCAAACAGGTAAATCCCCAGTGAAATGTGTCTCCTTATTAAAAGATCCCAGGTGAGCAAAGCTAGGAGTGTAATCCCCTAAACAACATGTATATTTTCTTATTTTTCAGCATATACTGTATATATTTGATGTAGTTTTCTCCAGATTACTGTCTAATAGCAGTGCTAATACAGCCATATATTTATTCACATAATTTGCTGACGTCTGCTAACATTTCTCCCCCTTTCCTTACCTTGCACAAGTTTGTCACAGGCGCAGGCTTGTGTTGTCTCCATGTATCCTGACATTCAGTGACGACCATTTATTTCAAGCACCACATTCCGCAGATTTCTCCGCAGCAAACGTTGTCTTCCTCCTGAATTATAAGAAAAAACCCAAAAATCAAGCATGGATGGACAGCAAAGCCTTTTTCAGCTGCGGTGAGTAAGAGGAGAAAGAAGAAGAAGAGGAAGAGGAGGCACTACAGACGGTGCAGGCAGACAATAATAATCAATCGGCTATTGAGAGACAGATCTGTGGAGAAACAGTGAGTCTGGATAGGAATCAACTGCTGATCACTTACCGAGAGCGACGACGTGCAGCTGAGGCTGAAGCTTTCATTGGGGAGGTGTGTGTGTGTGTGTGTGTGTGTGTGTGTTTGTGTGGGTGCAATGAGCATCTCTCTCTCTCTCTCTCTCTCTCTCTCTCTCTCTCTCCCTCTCTGTTTCTCTCATGTAAACAACATACTCATGGTGATGCTCTCTCTCTCCAGCACACGTTTATTATAATTATGTTGGAACACTTTCAACTGACTCTAATTACACTATTCTGAAACTCAAGTAGAGATGAAAAAAAACAATAACTTTAAAAAAAAACTACAAAAAACAAACAAACATTAAATTAGGACTGTGAGAACGTAATTCAAATAAATAAGCAAATAATGTTTCCGAGGTTACGCGTTGTAAAGAAAAAAAAAAAGCTTTATTAGTTTGAAATGGTGCAATTTCGCCCCCGTGAGGACTTATTCTATATTTTCATAACAGTGGGAAGATGCACCAATCTTTCAAAGTGCTGGCTCTGATTCAGTTAGATTATTAAAAACAATAATATGAGAAAAATAAGATTTGTAATAAAGTTACAGCTAATATTGTTTTATAGCCTATGACTGCTTCTTTTGATTGATTTCTGTATGATGATACTTTTGATTTATGATTCTCAACATATATTTGTAATGTTTGTTAAAAAAGGTCCATCAACATCATCATATCATCATATAATCTTTTACATACATTATTGTCAGTTTTTCAATTTCACACAGCATATCATCTTGAGTTGTAACTGTGATTATAGCGCCCCCAACTGGTGCCCCTGTGAAAGCCAAAGCACACTACAAATCCGATGATGTGAAGCTAATGTACCGCTTTTCTCTGTTGTCATGATTTCTGTCAGCCAACACTGATACTGGCTGCTGCTGGTGGCCTGTCTGTGTTGCAGCTGCCATCTGGAGTGAAGTGAGTGCAATCCAGAAAAAAATAAATAATAAAGCCAGGCAAAAATAAACAGAGAAGTGGAAAGTACAGTATAATATGTAATTTGTTATCACATGTTTCACTATTGAGGTTATAAAGAGCTACTAGTGTCTGGTCTGAAGCCACAATTTACTATACAATTGTTATATAATCTTTTCTGGAAAAAGTTGTGTCGTGTTCTGATAGTGTTACATTACCTGTTGCATTTGCATTGTCATCATATAGGCTAGTTGTAAAATGTGGTTAAAATGAACAAAAGCATAAGCACAGACCTCCTTGTGGACCTTTCTAGACTTGTCAGTGTCTAGATAAATAAATTATCATCATTATTGACTGATAATCAACTTTCCACTCTACAGTATAGCCTTAATTGTTATAAAGACTTGTATCTACTGCAATAAAGTATTAATGACAACAACAGATGTAAAATGTTGGACTTAGCATAATATGTAGTCTAACATAATTAATGAAAAGGGGGTGGACAAAATATTAGAAACACCTCTCCTCTTATTGTGCAGTACAATTCAATAGAACCGCAAACTGCAGCCTCCAAAATGACCATAAAGATGAATCAACAAAAACTGAACATGACAATTACATCAGACTGAATTATTTTTAGTTAGATGTACCTTATAAAGTGGCAGCTTAATGTATGGAGTACTTTTTAAACAGTTGTTTTGTAAAGAACACTGTGGGGATACTTGATTTACATGGCTAATAAAACAATAAATATATTGATATCTCTTTTGGTGTTTGATATCTTATCAGTATTTGATAATAGCTTGTGATTAACAAGAGTCAACATACCAACACATTTTGAAGAGCCATACATGGTCATTAACTATCATTATGGAGATTAGAGGCTTTCAAACCATTTTCTATTTTGGAGGTCCGAAGTCCGTGTTGAACCACAGAAGATAAGGTACTGCACATATGATTTACTCAGATATGATACATTTTCATGTATTATAGAAATGTTGTTGTTGAAATCTAATCATCTAGACTTTACAATTTACTCAGAATGGTCTTATGATTTGTACTTATTTGTATTTGAAGATCTACATGAGTGCTGTTATATAAATTTTGCAAGTTGATCCCTTGCAGCCACTTGGTGAATTCCCTATTTGGGATGGTGAAAAGGACAAAGGTCAGAACAGTAGCTCTACAACACAACACGGTCAGAGCTGTTTACAGTCCAGAAATATGCTGATTCATTGTGGGAAATTATAAAATATCATATGGTTGTGACATCTACAGTCACAACTCTCAGGCATGATCTCATTAAAAATCAAGCAGATGGAGGCAATGTTTGTCAGTTCATACTGACCTGTTTCATCATGTCACAAACTTTTCTTACTATATTTTTCTGGACAGATATGAAAACTCTTTTTTTACTTAAATTGATTGTTGACTAGAGAGTTGATGTTTGAGATGGTTGTGGGCTACCTTTTAACATAAAAATCACCTATATGTGTTTAGGAATCTGTGGATGGGAAAAGCTTTTTTTTCTGGGCACAAACTGTCTGATATCACTGTACAAATTAAAGTATTTTCTTATAAGAAAGAGTCAAATCTTAACCAGCTCCACTGCTATAATCCCTCTGTATCACCTCAACTTCAAAGTTAACACATTGTTGTATAATTGTGTGATTGCTGCACCTGCAGTATTCATATTCTGTCATGTTTCTTTGGTGCCTAACTAATCTAACACACTTAGAAACATGGTTCTAACTCCAACATGTTGAACATGTTTCCACGAGCAGCAGCTGCAGCTGGCAGTCTCATCAGCTAGCAGCAATCACATGCATTTTTTTCAGGAAATACACATTCTAGTTTGGTGTTTGCAAAGCTTTTTTTATTATGCTTTCTCATGTAAATTAAATTAAATTAATAACTGAGGCAGACCATTTAGTAATAAGTGGTGATTTTGTTTATGAAGAACATCCACACAGTCAGTCAGTCTCAGTTTCCTTCATGGAGCCTTGAATAATATAAATGTAATTTCTGAGACACAGGGTGGGGCAGGTTATGTGTCCTGCAGCCAAATCAGATAGACCAGACTCCAATCACAATTAAACCAGGTAATATGTCCAAAAGAAGCTGTAAACTGAATTACCTCCGGGCTCCCTGCCTGAGAGTTGTTCTAATTTAACAGCTGCCCGGATTCTGTTAGATTAAGCCACTAGAAGATAACAATGTGGGTAACGTAGAGGTGCATCCTGGCTTGTGTTTTTATGAGGACCACACATCCACTTCTCTGTCTACTCAACTGTCTCTGACCACTGCATCCACCTTTCAAAAGATTGTGAAACTATTTCTAACAATAATCTTTTCCTCAGTGGGATGAAAAGTGGGCCAGCATCTAGTCCCCCTTATACTGTAACTGAAAAATGATGCACCTGTATTTCTTAATAAAATAAGTCACACCTTTCCTCTCAACACCAATTTAAAACAACTGGTGTTTCTTTACTGTGTAATACATTAACAGGTGTGCAGCGAGCAAGGCTGAGCCTGTAGGTAATATAAAATCACCTGATGTTCTCATTGCAAGGGGATTACACTGCTCCAAAGGATATGACTGTTTAGTTTTACAGTGGAGCTCTTAAGACCTCTATTTCACACTATAGACCCAGGCATGTACAATTATCAGGGCAAATAAAGGCTAAACACCATCTGAACCAGTTGTTTGATGAGTACAGTCAAGCAAAGTCATGATGAAGTAGCACATTTTGTTGTAACTTATTTAACAATTTTAATGTGCACTAATTGGCATGAGGATTTCTGATAAAGAAAACTTACACTTTGGCTAATATCTGTCTACCAACACTTTGATGATGAATAAAGATGAAGAAACTCCACAGACTCAAGTTGGTTCGTACTTGAATATATGTGATTTATTACAAACCGGAATCTGATATCAGATATGCCTTTTGGCACAGTGTACACATGGATACAGTCACCAAAAACTTTATTTGTTCTTGTAGAGTATCTTAGATCACGCCACCTGGGAGGGGAGAAATATGCGGAACTCTTAACTCTGGGTCAGAGTGAATTAGTGTCCAATTCAAAATAATGAGGATAGCTTTGTTACCCATCCAAGGCCACCTTATCTCCTATCCTGGCGCCCTGAACATAAAACATCTTGCGTGAGAGACCATTAAAGGCCAGAGAGGCCCTGTAGATTAAATCATCATGGCATGACATTTATTAGAACATTCCTTTATGAACATAAATTGAACATCTTCTCTCCCACAATCTCAGACCTTCTACATTTTGTTTTAGCCTTTATATGAGAGATTGTCTATTACGGCACTATTTCCATGGTATACTGTAAATTTGTCCTGGCTTGTCTAGGAAACTGATGACTCATAAACATATATATACTGCAGCTGTAGGTTTGTTGGCTGATGGTTTAGGAGGCAACATTTTCCTCATAGATTGATGCTTACCATCATAGTGACATTAAAACTTGCAGTTTTCTGTTTTTCCTGCAAACACATGTCATTGAACAGTGTATACTCAGCAAATAATATATTATAGTTATGGTTATATCTCTAGTCTCTATTCTATTTTTAGTTATTCTATTTATTTTTTTCATATTTTAGTCTATTTACTTATTGTATATAATTTAGACTTTAATCGTTTTTTATTTTTTTTTTTTAATTTTGTTTCTTTTACCTACCTCATTGTTTTTGTATTTTGATGTAGGCTATGTCAAGTGGCTGTTGTAACACTTTGATTTCCCTTTGGAATAAATAAAGTATCTATCTATCTATCTATCTATCTATCTATCTATCTATCTATCTATCTATCTATCTATCTATATAATGGTTTCTATGGAAATCAGTCAAGACTACATTGTTTACAGCAAATGCTGCATTCAGGTTCGCTACTTAAAAATCGGAAATTCAAATTGTTGTCTCCGTCCGTCACACTACTGTCTCAGCTTGGAGACACATGGGAAGCAATGGCAAGTTCATTTTGTAAACATACTTCACAGTGTATCAGAGTTATCATACCAAGACGACTTCGTGCTGTCTCACAGGGCTGTAGGCAGGTCGCATTGTTACCATCCAGACGCGCCCACTATAAAGTGCCTTCAAGTTACATCCAGATTTTGTTTCTAAAAAGCATAACTGTCAACATTTCGACAATCTAGTAACGCGAGAAACAGTGTCAATCAGTAGTAACAGTACAAAAGACGTCCATTCTCGATATCTTTGCCAATGTGATAAAAATCAGCCCCGTTACTAAGCATAAAGTTTAGCTAAATGAAATATAAAATATAATGTTGTGTTACTTTGAACTGGCAGTTGTTTATGTCGTGTTCTGATTGGTCGAACGGTGGAGGAGGCGGGACGAACGTTATATACTGCCGCTCCGTTCACGTCCGTTGAAGTCCGTTCAAGTTCATATCGGGTAAAGCGCTTCTCACAGGTACCGCTACTCCTCTAAAGCAAGTCAGACTGAGTCACGCTCGGTCACTTAAGGATTTTGACAAAACTGACAGTTAAGCGGGCTTTTATCTATAGTGCTGGTAAAAGTAAGTATACTACATGTCTGTATTATTCGACCTTACACTGTACATGCGATCATGTTATCAGGTCCTCACTGAAAGCGTGTTATAATGGAGGCACAGTCAGTTATTACGCAGCATGCAGCAGTAACGTTTCAGCGCAGATCAGGTGTTATAGAAGCAAATGTAAACACCCCAAATTAATATATATATATAATTAAGTGTGTAGTTATCGGCTGGGTCTACATTTTTATAAAAGTAAAAACTGTTTTTACGTTGTCATGACCTCTGTCAAACTAATCAAGTTAGACATAAACATCTAGTCAAAGTCATAACCTCTCACTCAAGACTTAGTAGCTAGTTACTCAAGTGAGAGTAAAAGAACTTTTGACCATTTGGTATTTTCTCCAGCAATGATTCTGCTCTTTTTTGTGAGGGGGATTTTCCTGGGATGGTCTCTGTTTACAGTAGTTATGGCTGGTAATCAGGGTGGGAAATAAGCACCAGCTACCAGTCAAATACTGGTAAAATATGACAGTGGCTGGTAGATATCAGACACAAAATAATGATTTGCTATTGAGTGGCTAGTGAATTTGAACATTTATCTGTCAGTGGCTGGTTTAAAAAGTTAATTTCCCACCTTTGTGGTATTGCCATAATTAAATAGTTCTCACAAGTACATGTCAGAAGACCACCAAATATTTTGTTGGATGCTAAACTTCACATGTCTAAACCCTTCTCACTAAAGTGACCTGATTCTGAACCCTTATTTAGGTTATTTACAGAAGTGACAAAAAGCCACAGCTAGTTTCTCTAATGGTTAAACTGCACGTATGCACATATGAGTGTGGTTTGTTGACAGATTTTGTTTTGTTTGAAGCCCAAATGTTGCTAACCAAAATGACTTTTCAGACACAGAATGGCTGCACTGCGTCGTCTGAAGCAGTGCCACTCCGCGGGCATCACTATCTCTCAACTTCACACAAGCAGCCGTGTCTTTGCCAAACAGCATTACAAAATGCTAGTGCTTGGAGGAGGGAGTGGGGGAATTGCAATGGCTGCTCGAATGAAGAGGATGATGGGAGCTGAGAGCGTGGCTGTTGTGGAGCCCAGTGAGGCAAGGATCCAGTAGTTTATGATCACTATTTGCAATGCCTCTTTTATCTGGACAATGATACAAATTGTAATTTATGAAAATTGGTGGCTTTCATTCATTAAATGGAATTAATGCATTATATTTATAAGTTTTCACTCCATCATATATATATATATATAACAGTATTTTCTGTCATACAAAGCTGGTGTTTAACAACTTTTTTAATTTTTCTTTTTGTAGATGCACTACTATCAGCCGATATGGACCCTGGTTGGTGCTGGTGCGAAAACTGTCGGCTCATCAGGTCGGCCAACAGCAAATGTTATGCCATCAGGGGTGAAGTGGGTGAAATCTAAAGTTCAGGAAATAAATCCAGATACAAATACTGTCCGCACAGATGATGGCACTGAAGTATGTTTGCTTTAGGAAACTCTTGTATAACAGAGTGTATATTTAAGTTATAAACCTGCTTAATAATGTGCCATCTACTGGCTTGGAATTGAGTGTCAATTTGTAAATGAAATAGATAATTTTTAAATGATATGATGATTTGAAATGTGCATCTAACCCTACTTAAACTTTATTTCACATTACAGATCTCTTATGAGTATTTGATTGTGGCTCTTGGTTTACAACTCCATTATGAGAAGGTGACGTAATGCTTTGTCTGTAAAACTCTACTTCTACCTAGTAACCTTTTGCTCTTGTATATGAACTCAGTTACATACAAGGAAACTTACACTTGTCTGATATGTAGATAAAAGGACTACCACAGGGGTTTGAACATCCAAATATTGGGTCAAACTACTCAGTTCAAACTGTGGAGAAAACATGGAAGGCACTGCAGAACTTCAAAGAAGGCAACGCTGTGTTCTCTTTCCCAAATACTCCTGTGAAATGTGCTGGAGCACCTCAGAAGATCATGTACCTCTCAGATGCTTTTCTCAGAAAGGTACTTGAATGTTTCACTGTAATGAACTAGTACATTCTTGAACTAGTAGGTTTTGTTTTCCAAATTTAATGAAGATATTTTATATGTTCCTATTTAAGACAGGAAAAAGGGCAAAGGCCAATTTAATCTACAACACATCCCTACCTGTACTCTTTGGGATCAAGAGATACGCTGACTCTCTTTGGGACATTGTGAAACAACGCGACCTACAAGTGAACCTTAGACATAACCTGATTGAAGTGCGGGCAGACAAGAAAGAAGCTGTGTTTGAAAATCTTGATAAACCAGGCGAAACCAAGGTGTTTGAGGTAATGGTTTTAGTGTACTTCCACTATAACTTTCACCTATAGTATTGTGCTGCTTTGTTCAGTGGACAACTTACGTATTGTACCATTTGCGATGTAATCTCCTTCCCCTTTAAATGTTGAAAATATGTAGTTTTTGTCTGTAATGCCTCAACAACTTAATGCACTATACATTTTGTCTCTTTGCACCTAAATATATGCCAGATCAATGAAAGATATTCCAGTGAATAACTGTTAAACTTTTCTGTTTTTTATCTTTAGTATGAAATGCTTCATGTCACACCACCAATGGGACCTAATTTGGTGGTAAAAGGCAGCCCACTGTCTGATGAGGCTGGCTGGTTGGATGTAAACAAAGACAACCTACAGCATAAGAAGTATCCAAACGTGTTTGGGATAGGAGACTGTACCAACCTGCCCACAGCTAAAACGGCTGCTGCTGTCGGTAAGTGATAATGTGTCAACAGTATGAACTTTGCATCAACGCAATACTGGAAAGCACTCTTGCTGGATATGATTCATATGGTTTTGTCTCGTAATAATGGCTTTTTCTTTATGTAATTTGAAATGCATCAATGCAATCTTCAGTAACTGTTTTGCACAATAACCACAATATTGTGAAATAATTTACACCAGATTATAAAATCATACACCATACCCCACTAGACCTGCATTGTAGGGATACTTCTTGGTAGTATTTAACAGGTTGTGTAGTTTCCTCAGTTACCTTTGTGTTTTATTTGATTGACCTGTTTACACATGGTGTAAACCCTGTGTGCTTTGCTAATTTAAATTTCCCGTATTTGTGCCTGTCTGTTAACTGGAGAAAATGATGGGAAGTTCCTGGCAACTTGGCATCATTGATGATGACATCCAGTAATAAAGCAGTGCTTATCACTTTCACTTCCTGCACAACTGTAAAGCTGATATAAGTCATAAGTCATGCTGAATGTGTCTGTGACTGCTGTTATTTTGGGGGGTGGGGGTTTTCAAACAATGCCATTTTTAGCCATACTAGTGGCTGTAGGGTTGACCGTGTCAGTCCATCCGTCTCTCATTAAGTCAACTTTGATCCAGGGGGAAATATCTGAACAATTATTGGCTGTATTGCTATGAAATGTGGCACACATGTTCATGATCCCTAGAGGATAAATCCTAATGACTTTGCTGATCCACTGATTTTTTTATTACTTTTTATTAATATAGCACTACCAGCATGTCAAAATTTCCATTTGTTCAAAGCTTTAATTCATACATACCCCAAAAATAACTGAAAACCTGTCAGTCTCAATTGTAATTTGAGCTTAAGGCAGTGTTTTAACATGTTAGTCGTAGTATGCTCACATGTTAACCATATACATGTTAATATTTTAGTTTAAGCATGTTAACATGCTAACACAGAATGCCATGTTTGCATTAAAGTGAAACAATGTCACTTTTAAATAGTCTTACTTTAAAGGTGCAGTGTGTAGAATTTAGTGACATCTAGCGGAACGGACTTGGCAGAAATGGAATATAATATATGTTTTGACAGTAGCCCATAACGGACAAACCAAACACCGGCTCTAGAGAGGGACTTTTGTGTTTCATGAGTTTCACGGCTCCTCTAAGTTCTCCTACACACTTGGAAAGTTGGTTGCAATCTGCAACCTCACCACTAGATGCCACTAAATCCTACACACTGGTCCTTAAAGCTCACAAGTGTAGCTGAGGCTGATTAAGGTTGTGCCAGCTGTACATTTGGCTCCAGATTAGCACACTGTCTTTCCTTTATGTTCTCTCATGTGAGCCACTAGTGTTGTACTTTTTGACAAGTGCTGATTTAACAAACCTCTCCTAATTAAAATATTAAAAAAAATGCTTCATGCTTTATAAAGACAAAGTTCACTTTGTCTTTTTAACAGACATGTTGAATATCTTCCCCTTGATTCAGGAGGAGATTATGTCCAGAAGCACACATTTTACATGGATTTTATGGAATTGATTCCACCGAAAGTCTGATAACTTCCTACCATACAGAGGCCAGACACTTTTGATTAGGTGAAAGCATGATGGGGTGGCATGGTGATACAGTAGTTAGCACTGTTGCCTCACAGCAAGAGGGTCTTCAGTTCAAATCCTCAGACCAACTGAGGCCTTTGTGTGTTAAGTCAGCATGTTTGCCCTGTTCATGCCTGTGAGGTGGCAACTCTAAATTGCTCCTGTATGAGTGTCAATGTCTGTGTGTCAACTCAGTGATAGACTGATGACCTGTTTAACGTGTGTCCTAGCTCTTGCCCAATGCATGTTTGGATAGGCTATATCTGATGAAGATTAAACAGACATGATCGTAAACTAATAAATATTCCAGCAGTAAGGTAGACCGTTTTTTGGGTGTTTTCTCAATTTTATTCATGTCTGGATAGGCTCCAAACCCCTGCAACCTGGAACAGGGTAAAGGTGTCAGTATGGTTCAACCAAGGTGCTTGTCAGATGGTCAAACTGTGTCTGACACCACTGCCCCCCTGCCCAACCACCACACACACACACCTTTCTAGTTTCAGAAATGGGGGGCTGCATCCAACTACATTTGTAACTTTCAGAAAGCTGACAATCACACCCAATCCACGCAGGGACTGGCCAGGTGTTTGGGGGTTACAGAATAGGCAGCATTTGATATTCTCTCTCAAGCTCTGTTTTTTCATTCTTCGCACAATTACACCTGTCACTTTTTGTGTGTACAAACGAGTGCAACCCTAGGAAGGCTATAGGAGAGATGGTTGGAAAAAAGTGCTCTAATCCCCATATAAATGAATATTGCGTCTCACCCCTTTCTATGACAGCAGGTTTTCCATCTGGCCAGACGATGTGTCGTACAAACTAGTTTGTTTTTGCGTAACCCTGCCTTAAGCAGGCTAATAAAATGGATGGATGGATGGTTAAAACCTTTGTTTTCACTAGATTTGCCCTATTAATGGTCACATTTTAAGAATAGCAATGTCCATTTTTCATCCATCCAACAATTTTTCTTTTGTGTGTAATGGACTTTGCAACTCTACAACTTATAGTTGTGTTAATAAAAAGAGAACGTAAACAGTTATAGAAGGAATGTAATATTTGTTTTCTCATTTTTAGCTGCACAGTCTGCTATCTTAAACAGAACCATCAGCAAAATTCTGAAAAATGAGAAGCCTGATAAGAAGGTAAGTGGCCATGAAAAGTAAACTATGATTCATCTTTTAAAGAGTAACTTAACACCAGGCTTAAAAACAATGTTTCACTGCCCTCTCCGGAATCACCTGAACTGTACATCTCTGCAGCAAGGTGAGAAGTTAAACCACTGGATATCTGCAAAAACAAGATTTTCAGGGGGTGTTAAGTTACTCTTTAAGGAATGTGATCTCTTGTGTTTGAAATACCATGAAAACTATGCAAATACATAATCAGTAATCTTCTTACTTATAGTATGATGGCTACACCTCATGTCCATTGGTTACAAGCTACAACACAGTCATTCTGGCAGAGTTTGACTACAATGGACAACCACTGGAAACATTCCCCATCAACCAAGCCAAGGAAAGAAGAATAATGTACTACATGAAAGCTGATGTGATGCCTCACCTCTATTGGCATGGTCTTCTCACGTATGTATATTGACAACATGATAATGGTTGGTAGTAATTAATTGTTCCACATCCCTCGTTTTATTAATTTCTCTTTATTTTTCTTTGGTCAGGGGCCTATGGGGTGGACCAGGACCATACAGGAAACTCCTACATCTCGGAATGAAATGAAACCTCACCATCAGTTTGCATGTTAAGAGTTAAATTTCCTAAATCTTTCATAATCTCTAAAAGAGTAGGAGCACAAAGTGGGTACTACATTGGTTATATGATCAGAGCATGGATCAAGTGGCGCTTTTGATGTTACCGTAGAATAAAAAGACTCCTTGTAATTATAAAGGGTTGCTTAAAGTGCAGAATCTGCTGAGAATTAACACTCAAGTCTTGCTGCTTTCCTCAAACCCATTATTCACCCAGCAATGAGGATTTTATGGGAGCCTAGAACGAAATTTTGCTGGAGATTACTCCATGTGCCAGTATATTTTTAGAAGCCAGTAGATTTCATAAACAACACACAGCCAAGTTGGAGTTAGTTGGACTCTTGCAATGTTTACTCAGCTTCTCTGCAGGGTGTACAGTCCATGTTGCCCACATTAATCCAATTAACTGACCCAAAATTGCTATAAAAAAATTGTGACCGCTTTGCCTTTTATGTGCTAATTGAAGTATAAATGAGCAAAGCAAAATGTTGATATACACTTCTGTTTTGGTATGATTACGATTGATTGTTTTTGCAGGATGTTGAGGATTTGTGCTACCAGAAGGCTTGTATGAATAGTTATTTTGGGGAATGACTGACCATTCAATTTACCATGAGTGCTTTTTCTTAAATGTGAAAATCAATGTCAGGGATAGTTTTGTACGGAATGATTGTATTTTTTTATATCAATGATTAACATCTCGATGATAGTCGGTGCTAACATTATTGTTGCCTTTTATTCAAAAAAATGACTGTACACTTATAAATATTCTGTTATTATGCTACTGAGGTCAAACTGACATTGCTGATGACAAATATATGATCATAAATATATTTTCAATATAGTTTTTAAACTTGTTGCATTTACTAGTGTACATATTGTCTTATTTTTGCTGCAATGTGTGTGTCTTGTGTACTTTCCTGTAGTCCATGATTAATATCACTGTCATTCTGCAATTTGAGTAGAGCCCTTGCTGCACAAGAGTCCACATGGTTAGTGTTCAAATATGAAACTTTTACAATCTACTAAAATGGTCGTGACTATCTGACCATGTTTATTGGACCATAAAGCTGAAGCAGAAAGGAAGTTTGGGATGCAAATGTAAATTGATTCTAATCTTGGAGCATTGTTCTGATGTTTTTTCACATTTCAGCCATGTTTACTATATAATTATTATATTATTTCACTTTACATGCCAACCATTTCTCATAGTTTTACCATTGTACTGAGATTGATCAGTGCCTTTGTCCTACCTTCCAGGACAAGACTCTGATTAAATGATTTATTCATGCAAAAATGTTGGCAATAGTCTGTTACCAGTTTGCATATTGAACATGCTGATAAGTTTTAATTTAGGCTCTCATAATTCAACACCCATCTATTCATAACAAAATTGAGTGTGCTGATTGATAGTTATTACTACCTTCCAGTCAGCCAACACCTCACCTCAGTGTGGTATGACTGTCAACCTGCAGTCTGAAACTTGCTTGGTTTATTGAATTATTGGTTGTCAAAGTTTTCATGGTGATGCAGCTGAAAGTACAGTGTTTTCAAGTATCTTCATTATTGGTGTGAAGCAGCTAACAGCCAGGACTTGATCCCAGCTTGCTTAGCAAGAAGATCAAGTTTATTCTTTCAAACCATTTGCTTGTTTGTATTGCTTAAACTTAATAAGAGCACTGCTGCTCAGCAATCTCACAGAGCTTTTCACAAGGGCTTGAAACTCTTTCAGCTGCTTTTGTCTAAAAACTAAGCTGGGGGAAAGTTTATTGTTGTGATGCATTGTTATTCTCAAGTTTTAGTTTCTGCAAGCTAAATTTAACACTGTTGTGTTGTTGAAACAGTGGGTGCAGAAACGCATTCAAAACTCTTAAAACTTGGGACATGTTTTAGGCAAAGACTGGCAAAAAAAAAAGTTGCCAAACACCACGGTTCTTTAATATGTGAGAGTGGCTAAAGAAATAAAGAAAATGCCCACATTTTAACACATAGATCACCGTGCAGCAGTTTGAACATGAATGTTTCCTGTAGTCACACAACAATACCAGCAGGGAAAAGTGTGATAGTGAGCGTCAGTCCAGCTGCGCGCTCACACTATAGCCATTTTCCTGTTGACTCCGCTCTCCGCCACGTTGGATCCTCTACGTGTGTGTGTGTGTGTGTCGCATTCTCCTCCTGCGCACCACCAGCGTTATGTTTGTGATGAGGCGGGAAATGGCGTCCACACAGACATGGTTGATCCGTGACTAGCTACCGAGCGACAGACACAGCTGGCAGCACCGAGCACGGCCCGACCTCTATCGGTGGCCGTCACGGTCGCGGCCGAGAGCTGACAACGCTGCGGCAAGTTTCGAAGAGCTTCCTTGATATAGTCGGTGAGTAACGAACAACGTCAACATGTAAACAAAAAAAAAAAGGTTTGTCCCCCCGGATAGCCCGTCCGCTGCTAACTAGCGGCTAACGTTAGCCAGCGAAGGGGGCGTAGTCTAATGGCTGGAAATAGTTATGGAAGTGAACAAAATGACGCGCTAGCCAGAGCATAGCAAGCAGATATGTTGCTATTGTTTATGGGTGAAATGGCGACCAGTTTACATGTCAAACATAGACGTGGTAACGGGTACACATGTGAGATATGCTGTGGGAGCTGAAGTGAAAAATGTCACGGCCTTCGTGTGTTGTTAGCCTGGAAGCTAACTGTAGCTTCTAACGTCAGCAACGGAACCAACTGACGGCATCTGGTTTCCGTTGAGATTAATACTAATTGATAGCAGATAAAATAAGGCGACAAGTGTCAGCTGTGGTCGCATAGACGGATAGTCTCGTCCGACCATGTGTGGGACACTAGTATCAAACCACTGGTGGATGTACGTTGGGTTTTTAATTAAGATAGCTGAATATCAGCAGCTGGCTAACGTTAGCGATAGCTGACGTCGTTGGTGTTAATACAGCCTGTATGATGTTACATAACGACAGTCAGCGGTGCTGTTATGTTATCAGATATGATTTAGAAACCTTTAAGTTAGCTGCAACATAACATTAAGTGACTAAACATACACATAGACGGCGTTTACACGAAACACCAGCTTAAATTAAACATATTAAAGGCTTCGACTTTCCGATTTAACTGCATGTTTATCCCATACACCGCCCACTCCATTGACATACATTGGATGACAGAACATAAGCTCTTAACTTTGTTTATAATCTTGTTAAGTGACCGTGACAACTAAAGATGAAACAGGAGTTGATCTTAACTGATCAGCTGATCCTCACATTCAGGCGGTAAAACTAGCTGCTCGCCTTTCTGTGCTAATTTCATTGAATTGATTGAGACAGTGTTGATATCACTGTGATCACAATGTGAGAGACTGTTGTCATCAGCTGCATTGCTTAACCCTGTTATCTTGTTTCCCTGTTGCCCACAGCTTGATATCTTTAAAGAAGTATTACATTATATTTAAAAAAAAAAAAAAATCCATAAATCATAATCACACAAGACCAGATTGCTAAAAGATTGCTCTCGGGCTATAAAGACGCTGACAACATCTATAAATATAATTTCTCGTCAATAGAGGCAGAATCAGGAACTGAAAAGTTGAAAACATAAATAGATGATAACATGATGACAGAAAATGGGAACTTCTGTCTTTGCAGTGTTGAAGTCAATGGAGTAGCTCAAACCAAAAGGTGTCAAATTTACGCCAAGTGTAATTTCAATCTGTAAAATGTCCTGCTCAGTACAAAATATCTTGGTCACGATACTTAGTAATCAAATTTGAATGATCCTTATTAAAAAAATCTTTGTTTATGTTTTGTGTTTATGTAAGATATATACATTATTGGTCCATTTTTTGTTATCAGATTTGAGAAACACTCTAATAAAAACACCGGTATCAGACTAGTTGGGCTGTACTCAAGAGATGTTCAGCTACAAACATAATCATTTCAGTAATTTCTGTGCATACTGCAACTGTTTGCCATTAAATATTGTAAAAGAAATGAAGATTAAGACAATTACATTTTAAGATTTAATTAGTTGACACCTTCAGACACAGGCAGTGCAGTAAAGAAGCTCCCACACCAACACAATCAATCCACACTTAATGCTTTGTGTCAAACCAGTGAAATGACACTAAATACTCATGCAAAGCTTGCCGTGTTGAACTTCTGTTTTCTGTCTGTAAATGATAAATTGTGTGGATATTTCCACATCAGTGAATTTGACAAGCCAGCCTTAAAGTCTTCTGTCACTTGATGAGTCTCATCACCAGCGCAGACACAAATGTGAATGATCACTAGGTGGTGCACTGCAGGAGAGAAGTCCTTAGGTGTAAATCGCATTTTTCCTTGATGTTGTCATAGCATATTTCTAATTAAGCAGTTTAATTGGTTTGTCCCACTTATTAAATAAACCAACCAAACTTTTCCAAAACATCTATTTGAGTTACCAATGATATATTATTGCAAAAGAACATATTTCATCCATTAAAGACAAATTGTGTTCAAGTTACATGATAAATGAGTCGCTACATTCACAATTCCCAATGTACTGCACAGGACTGGGTATCAAACTTCATTACTTTTTGGTACGGATGGCAAGTTGTCAAAAAAACTGTCACGAACCAACACCTGCGATCTTGTGGTCAGATTTGAGGAATGTATTGTTTTCATTATTATATAAAACTTTCTACACTTCTTTTTTTTTTCTTCCCTCGTCAGCTTCTTCTATGTGACGTTGGAGCATGATGAGGCTGAGAGTGCGTAAAGCTCCTCAGCAGCCGAACGTAGGCCGTCGAACCCACCCGTCCCAGGCCAAACGGAAACACTGTGAAGTGGAACCATCCCCGGTGAGAGGTCGAGGCAAAATGCAGAAGAATGAAACAGGCCTGCTCTCCACTATTAAGAAATTCATCCGTGGAAATGCTGTCAAGGTGGGCTTCAGGATTCACGGCTGCTGTTTCACTATTTTATTTTGCTTTATTTAGCTGCTTTAACATAATAATGCACTACAGGTGCACATACACTTATTTTCTTCAGCAGTGCCTTAGCTGCATTTTGTTCTGTTAATGTGAAAAGGAGTCTTGTACATAACAGCAAATAGTGTTTAAGAGACTTAACATAAAGTCTCAACACAGCCAATATGGTTTCCTACTGGCTTTTTATTCAGTTTCTGTTAACATCCTCTATTTTAATTCTGACAGCTGATATAAATGTAAAGAAAAATAGCCAACTGTGAAACCACATACTGTATGTTTATTTGATGAACACCAAAAAGTAGTTTAACTCATGAGCATTTCTCTAAAAAGCATACCTTATCACCACTTAGGAAATTATTCTGCTTTCTCTGTAGCCCCTTCCAGACATGCACCTCTGTATGTAAATGTCTTGGCAATTTAACTTTTTGGTCTGAATAAGAGGATGTGGAACCAAAAAAAATGAATAATAAGTCACTTGATGTACTCATGACTGCAATCTTATTAGGTCAAATGTTCGTAACATTTCCGTAACACTTCAACATGACACAATTCAGAATTAACTGCCATCACATTAACGTAAAGGCTGCAGCGGCACAAGGTAAAACATGCACAGAGAGAAATTAAACACGTCTCGTTACCTTTCCTCTAGAAATTTTTCACTCAATTATCATCTACTATGTACAGAAGAAAATTAAAGTGGTTGTTATTTAGTGTGGTGATATATGGCAGGTCGTTGACTGTTAAAGTCGGCATCATCTCAATCACTTCTTTTGTCCACTAATATACATGCTTTTTAATTCAGGACATGTCACTGATACTCAGATATTTTGTTACTTTGGAAGATGTGTTTCAAGTCCATCCATTCAGTTCATGTTTTCACAAATTGAAGGGTTTTGCAAAATTTCTAAAATGAATATGTCCTTTTAAATGTGGACTGGTGTCATGATTTAATTTCTGTTATGAAAATATGCCTCTATAGGATTTTACTCATTTTACAAGACTACTAATTCTATTTATCATCATAATAATTTGCAAATTTTCAGATTTTAAAAGAACAAAAACCTACTGAAAAGCTTCAATGATGTGTGTAACCTTGAGTGTCTCTTTATCTGTGTTTTTATTTTCATCAGGTGGAGCAGGATATCCCTGCCAAGAGAAGTCGTATTGATTGTAATTCTGAAAGCGATCTTATTACTTCAACACCACAGACTAGAGGCCTTTCCAACAAAACAGTCTCCAGAGTTTGCCGGAAAACTCCAAATAAAGGTACATCTTAACCAATATGAAGTGTTGTAAAAGAAATGTCTCATCTCATAAAGGAAAACTTCTGCCTTTTCCAGGTTACATATTTATTTTTAAATCAATACTGATGACATTAGTGACCAGGAAATTATATGTGTGTCTGTGTGAGTATATTTCTGTTTGCTCTTTGTAGATGTTTTCTTTATAAGTTTTATTATTAACGAGTCGTTGTCCTCTCTTAGACACAATGACATGCAACAGTAAACCCATGAAACCAAACGGTAAACTAGAGGCTCCCGTCGAGGCAGCGAGCAGCCCACCACGCACCACCCTGCTTGGAACCATCTTCTCTCCAGTCTTCAACTTTTTCTCACCAGCAACTAAAACTGGTAAAACAAACAAAAAAAAGATACTTTGATATTTGACATCTAAAATGGATAATTTAGGATTGATTTAAATCATTGGTTAAGCATCATGTAGGTTGTTTTAGAGGCAACCTTTGATATGTGACTAAAAGTATTTGTAATCCGTCTTTTCAGCCACTCCTGGCTCAGACTCTCCCGGCCAAGCAATGGAGGCAGAGGAAATCATGAAGCAGCTGGACATTGAGCAGGCGGAAGAAATGCCAAGCAGCACTCTTACATCCACAGAGGGCATCACTCCATGTCACACTGCCCCAGTCTTACCACAGAGGCTTCAGATAGGCTCTGATACAACCATAGAAGAAGGGGAGATTGTCACTGAAACTGACATGCCCCCGTTAACAGGTACGACCGGTCTAACCTGAAACCTCATTTCATTCTGTAAACAATGTGATAATTTCTTTGTTGACAGAAGTATAAGCAAGGACAGATTATGTAACTGTTAGTTCAGGTATTTGTTTTTTTTTTTTCAGTGCAAGCAATTCAGATCTGAGCCAAAAACTTACTGTAAACAACTTACAGCATTTGTTTTAACCTGCTTGGGTGTCCAGATGGGTTATTTTATTAGGATATTCAAATAAAACAAATATTTTTTGGGGACAAGCAGATTTATGAGCGTCACAGACTTGTTAGAAACCTACACCTATCCCAGTTTTTACAGCATAACAGCAAAACTATCAACATATTTGTTTCCAGATTCTCTGCTTAATAATGAATAATTCCTCCAAACGATAATGTTTCTTTTCCTTCTTTCTGTCTCCATCAGCTCCCGGTAGTATGCCAGATGGCAGTTACCCGCACACGTTACCTTCAGCCCCTCCAGAGACTTCATACGATGAGGACTGGGAAGTTTTTGATCCGTAAGTAGATCGAACTTCTAACGATAAGAGCAAATTTACTGATGAGCTGTTAAGTAAAATAACAAGAGCATAAATAGATACTGAGATGAATAACTGAACAGCACATCTTCAGGGCAAAAAGTTTTGTTGCTTGTTGTTACAGTGCTGCAAATTTGACAACACACACTGCTTGTGATCAGAAGTGTTATCCGACTCCACTTGAAATCACATCCAAGGTGACATTGTGTGTTGGCGTGTGAACAGGGCTTGCTGCAATTTGAAACTTTCAACCACTAGATGGCAGCAAAAGCACAATGTTCAGCCTGTGTATTACATGTGACTCCATGTTTACACCACTGCTGTATTTCACTGGACCTAACACTGTTTTTACTGATTGACACTGACAAGACTCACAGCATATAGTACATCTTTAGATCTTTACAGGATGCTGTAGGATTAAAAAGGGATTTTCTGTTCATTAAACAGTGAAAACATGCAAATTATACATACTTATCAGTCACTCTTCAGCAAGAAGCACCAACACTTTGTTTGTTTAGTGTCTTTGTTTAGTTTCTTTCTTAAATGAGATTATTTTTATGGCTTCTCTGCTTTAAGGTACTTCTTCATCAAGCACGTGCCTCCGCTGACAGAAGAGCAGTTAACACGCAAACCAGCGTTACCTTTAAAAACACGCAGCACGCCAGAGTTTTCCCTCGTCTTGGATCTGGTGAGCAATGAAACATCTCTTGTGTTGTATCTTATATTGTAAAGTAAATTTTCATGTTGATTTTCCTCTTCTTCTGTTTTCAGGATGAAACTCTGGTTCACTGTAGTTTGAATGAGCTAGAAGATGCCGCTCTGACATTCCCTGTACTCTTTCAGGATGTAATTTACCAGGTACTAATTGTTAATTATCATTATCTCATTGAAATGTCTCCTCTTGTTGTTGCTGTGATTAAATTTCTCCTGTTTGTTTGTTTAATCTTAAGGTTTATGTTCGGTTGAGGCCCTTTTTCCGAGAGTTTCTTGAGCGCATGTCTCAAATGTATGAGGTAAGATGTTCATTTCCATGTGAGTGTTTATATCTTGACCTGTTGTCAGTTTATATATTACTCATCTATTGCTATCCTATAATATTTCAGATTATCCTCTTCACGGCTTCGAAGAAAGTGTACGCCGACAAGTTGCTCAACATCCTGGATCCCAAAAAACAGTTGGTCAGGTCAGTGAAAACATGAGACTCTGAGGAAGCTTTTATAACAAATGACAAGTTTATTGCAGTGTGCCTGTGGGATGGTATGTGTGCAGTGAGTTAGACGTACTGATAAGGATGAAATAGGTGAAAGGAGTCATGTCGATCAGTAGCCTTATTTAACACTCAGCCTGTAACCTGTACTGTATGAAGATTTTCCAAGCGACGAAGGGCTCTGGCTCGACTCTGCCCTCCTTTTTTAATTCATCTCACTGATAAATGGTGAATGTCAATACACCACCTCCGCTACTTAACAACATGCCGCCCAAATTTCCTGCATGCTTTGTGGCATTTTGTGTAATGGATGCAGAGTTTGTTCTTTAGTGGGTTAGAAACAGTTAATTTGATAATTTGATATAAATTCCTCCTTCCACACCCATCATTTCTGATCCGGTCCACCGCACCTCATACTTATTTATTTTGTTAAGATCTTCAGCCACAGATACAGTATGTAAAATGGTCTGGTTGGACGCAGCAGTAACTTCCTCTTCCCTCTTGTGATGGGAATGATCAAGAGGAAGAACCCGCTTTGCTAATGAATAGCAAACATTCACTATTTATCTGCTTGCGTAGGCCGCTTTGAACATTTTTCCTGTCAGTATGTTTGTACTTGAATTTCTGGTCACTTAACATATTTTGTTGTGCAACTGCACTTTAACATTTAAAGCAAAAATCTGTTATGTCACAGGCACAGGTAATAACATAAATGATGACTGAATTTCAGTTAGCAGCTTCAGTTTCAGGGTCCTGGTATTGTGCTGCTTCATCAGGACTTACGTGGACGCTATTGTTAATGTTGTTAGTAATACCTGTGCTTTTCCTGCTTTAAGTCAAAAATGTTTATTGTGTTTTTATTCCACTATATTCATTGAATCACTGAACCTGTGGGTGGGGATTTAACCAGGCAACTTTCCACACTTCCCTTTCTGTAAGGCTGTGTTCAGACAGATTGTTGATGTGTTCATCAACGCTGTGGAAATAAAAACAAAAAGCAGCCCCCTCATTCATTTGAATGCAGCCGTTGTGTAGGCACAGGTACCAACACAGTGGGCAATTAAATGCAGGAACATCCACAAAAAAAGATGAAACAGGCTCAACTTTTGCTGCAATACAAAGCAACATCTGGCAAGATGATGCGGTGGCCAATGAGATGCTTTCAAAAAACATTCCTGCCAGATAACTTTGTACAGAGACTGAATTTCTACCATTTTTCTTGAGATCATCACAACAAAAGATAAAATAATTGCTGTTGTGATAACTTTCCAGAATTGTAAATTCCTTCTATGTAATAGTATAATGGTGTTCAGGGTTTTGGCACCTTCACACTCAAGGATTTGTCACTCAAACTAGACACCGGTGCTTAAAGCAGCACTTTTTTTAGTTTAGTTTTGTTTTTACACTCACTAAGGCTTATTAGTTTTGCCAGTTAATTTAGGTTTGTAGTTGCTTTGTGGTTTTAATTGTCAGGGGTATATCTCATGAACTTGAGAAGATGTTTTAATTGAGGAACATTCGTTCCTTCTGTATTTTTCAGACACAGGCTATTTCGGGAGCACTGTGTGTGTGTTCAAGGAAACTATATTAAAGACCTCAACATTCTCGGACGGGATCTTTCCAAGACGATAATAATTGACAACTCACCCCAAGCCTTTGCCTACCAGGTAAAACATAAATTCAAAAGTAAACCTCAAGCGTTTATATTAATGTTGCTGTGTTGCGGTGATGCTCATCAAAGCTTTTTGTGTCGTTTTCAGCTTTCCAATGGAATCCCAATCGAGAGCTGGTTTGTGGACAGAAATGACAATGAGCTTCTAAAGCTTGTTCCTTTCCTCGAGAAGCTCGTGGAGCTGGTAGGTATTTTAACTGAAAACGTTTGCCTCTTGACACAGAATCACAAAGTCGGTTTTTGGGCAGCTCTGAAATAATTCTACCTTTTCTGTCTCTTTCTTTTTTTTAATCACAGAATGAAGATGTCAGGCCGCACATCCGAGAGCGGTTTCGTTTGCACGACCTCTTGCCTCCAGATTGAGGATCTCATGTTCTTTCAGTTCAAGATGGTATCAAAATTGGAAAAATACTGACCCCCCCAGAAGGATATATTCAATGGATCTCTCTTTGCAAACATTGCCATTATTATTATTGTTATTATTGTTATTATTTTTTTAAATCATGCAAAAAATTTGAAAGCTACGTTTGAGTGAAAAGCCCTGGATGTTTTTATGCATACACGCTCAAACTAGACTCAGAACAAACAGAGCTGCTCGCTGCAGCAGGGTCTTCACTCTTTGCTCGCTTCTTCTAAGTGCGACCTTGAAGACGGCCTCCTGGAAGGTATTTTGTCTTTTAACAACAATTTTGGATTGACAAAACTGAATGTCATGCAGTGTTGGATGATATGGACCTTGTTGGCTTCAGCCTGACCTCGAACGACCAGTCAAACCTGTATAATATTCACTCTATTTACTTGTAAATATATGTACATAATGTTTTTTTTTTTCTTTTTTCTCTTTGAGGTTTTTAAGTCATTTTATTTTCAGATTTTAGTATGTATTCTTTTGATTCAGTTGCTTTTATAAAAACCAACAAAATGTTAGTGTGTTCTGTTTGAAGTTGCTGATAAACAGCTGCTTTTCTGTTGTATGCCTGCATTATTCCTGTGATGCTTTACTCCATTACATGCAGTTGTCTGTAATAAGGTGCGGTTTTAAAAATGTATCTTTGGGAGGAAAATGTTTCTAAAACGATATTTTAAAGCTCTGTAATGTAAGCTAGAATAGGGTCTCAGCTGAATACAAAAGCCATAATGGCCGAATAATAATTTTGGAGATTTGTATTTGAGAGTCCATTTCGACACCTTGATCGTCCTCTTTGATGAGGGGCGGGGCGGGGGTTTCAGGCATCTTGCACTTTGACATCCAGCCCTTTGTAAGTTGATGTAAAATCTTGTCACTTTTCTACACAGGTGTGTATCACCTTGGTTTGTTATGTGGGGGTAAAAAAAAAAAAAAAAAAAGAAAGGAAAAAAAGAAATTGTAGCACCAGCAAATTGCCAACATGTTTGCTTTGAAATCTTGTTTTCCAAGACGTCTTATATGTGGGATCTTTATGATGTAGGAGTCACAAGTTTTATTGACTATTGAATGATCACTCCTGTTGTATTCAGTGTTACTCAATGGTTTCCTTGAAAATAAATACATTTTATACGACTCAAAGTTTCCTGCTAATAATTTAAATACATCATCTTGGATATTTTATGTGTTTTTTTTTATAGATTTAATGGTGAAAATTCATGGTAATATTGGTCACTGGTGGTTTGTAACATCTAGTTTAAACAATGTAGTACACACACATACAAGAGAAACCTCTCAGAGGATTTAATGTAGTACAACAGAGGTAATCAAGCGAATATTACACTATAATAGACAGCTGATGTATTTTCCTACTTTAAAGTTTCTCTGTGTTTCATTACCCTCCATTACACAATTTATTATTATTTATTGTTGGTTTCTTTTATAAGTATCTCCGAAAAGCTGTAACATATTTTAAGGTAAAGGGTCTCAAATACAGATTAAAAATGAACTCTCCCTATATAATTTTTTTATCAAAGATTTTCTGAAATAATCTGTGAACATCCAGTGAGTCTTATAATCAAGTTGCTGTCAAAACCTATAAAGATTAACAGTGAGAACAACTGCATATTAGTGGATCTCCCTGAGAGGTTTCACTGAGATCTGAGTATTGAGGGATCCACCAGTAACATCCTTTATATAAGTGTTTTTATCTTAAGGATCAGCAGAAGCATTTTCACTGATAGACGACACAGAGGTTCCACTTAATCACTGGAGAGTTTTCTCTTGTTGGGACGAGCCAAAGATTCTTCCATGTTTGTGAGTCTAGAGAAGCATTTTAACCTTTTTATTTTTTGTTTGGGTCCTAAGTTTCTTTTCAAATTGAAACATTACATATGATGGGAGAAAAAAGTTATGTTAGGTTAAATTAAGTTAATGTTGCTTTACAGTGTCTCTGGTAATACTGAGTCACTCTTCTCATTTGCATCTGAGTGCAAACTGAATAATTTCAAAGTACTTTTTGTTCCTGCCTCATTTTGGAGAACAAAATTCTTTCATGATGTACCAGCAGAGTGAATACTGTATATATAGTTTTATTTATAGTAGCTACACTTTAAAACCATGACAAACACATAATATAGAGGACTGCAACATCCTTCATGAAACTCATTACCTTTGGAGACCCAGTTAAAAAAAAAAAAACATCCTGGATGAATTGCTGTGTCAGAGCCTTCAGTGTGTCTGTGATGGTTGCACTGATATATTAAATAGACAGATGGAGAAACATATAAAACCGTAACCACACACATAACTGTAAAATACACTGAATACTTTAAAAACACTGAGATGATTTAGATATTTTAAAGTACCAAAGTAATGATTGCCTGTAGTGTTGAAAGTTGAGTAAAAACACGCTGTTTCCTAATAAAGTAACTGAATATGTAATTATTATTACTCCAAATTAGCTATTTAACTCTCATCCTACCAACACATTTAACATACAAGGACTACTGACTGGGGACCCCAAGAATGAACTACTGTAAGAAACAACCATCATAGTAAATGTTAACTTATTTCTTCTCAAAACATTATTAGTTAAGTAATTAAAGTCTTCTGAAAACCCCCCAGATTATTATTATTAAAGTTTAGGAAAGTTACAGTTAATTTGCATATTGTGTAAAATGAAAATATATACTTTTCTTAAATACAAATTGCAGCTTTTAGCCCAAGTATGATCTTTCTACAAAGTCTTCAAAATGACTGACAGAGTGCCCCTACTCCCCCTGATAGTGTGTGATACTTTAAATTAGGACCCATAGCAAACATGAACTCAATACATAGTTCCATCTATTAAAACTGCAGAGGCAGAACTGGGTGCTTTTGATTGGGGTCCCCCAGGACCCAAGTACATTGGTATTTTTAAAAGTTGGTAGGATTAAAGTTAAAGGTAAAATCAGTTTAATTATTTTACAGTTTGACTTGTATTACACAAAACTGTTTCCTGGAACAGTACAGCTGCATATTTTGCCATTTTTTATGAACATTATAAGTGGGACTGAATAATAATCCTATAGTAAGTCAGTATGTAAACAAAGGCACATGTGGCTCAACTGCCTCTTTCATGTGCACCGCTGCAATCTCGGATTAAGACTTTGAGGAGTAAAATACATTTGAGAAGATATGAATGCGTCTATTTAACGCCTCTCTAATGTAAAAACCCACAACATACAGTACACTGATGTCAGTGACTGTAATAAACCAGATTTTATTTATCTGATGTATTTACCTCTTTCATGTTTTCTGTGTTTTTAAGCAGGACATTTCCTAATACTGTAATATTACCAATTGTAAGTGCTGCCACTTTGGAATATTATTTTTGTCTCAGCTGCTGTAGACTTTTTTTTTTTTTTTTTTACCTTGTTTTGTGATCTTGAATAAGCTAATAATACTGTAATGTGACTACCTTAAAATCAATTGAAAATAATTCAAATACTTTAGTTTGACTCGTTGCACTCTTCAGCTGTTTGGCTCCTTATTAAAAAGAAGCCAGATCAAAAGAAATTAATGGCATTGAAACCTTCAGATATCCAGCCACAGGTGGCATATTTTATTGTTATGTACACAATCAGAGTTTTTATTCAGATATGCAACTTATGTCCTGATCAGATAACCTGCTGATGTCTTAATCCTTTTGTTCTTTCAAGAAATAGGTCATTACCTGATTGTAGGCGCGCACTGAATTGCTCCTCCCAGAGGTCATGTGACTCCAAATACAAAGGGGGCCAGTCTTTCCACCTTCATCAGACTTATCTAACAGTGTTCATTAAAAAAAAAAAAAAATCACACTGTTGATAGCGTAAAGATAAGATGTGGGGATAATTAACTGTGTATTTAGACTAAATCCACCCAGTGCGGCGCCCCCCTGCCCTTATCTATTGGCTGCTGGTGGGGGTGGAGGTTGAGGCTCATAAACCATCAAGCCTTGCTGGTGTGTTATCCTGGGGGCTTACTTGTATAAAAGGTGCTGACAGGTGCTCTCACCCCATGATAACATTAGGTTGATCAACTCAAGTATCAAGGATGTGGATGTTGTTCTTCTTGAGTGCTGTGCTGGGGGCGTTGGGGTCAGTGACACAGCCCACCAGAGCAGCTCAGCAGCTTCAGACCCTTCACTGCCCGCCCTGTGAGCAGATACATTGTTCCTCCCGGCGGGCGCTGAAGCTCCAGTGCAAAGGTGGTGTCACGACAGGTGTCTGTGGCTGCTGCCCTGTATGTGCCAAAACAGAGGGGGAGACCTGTGGAGGGATGTGGGACTATCTGGGGAACTGTGACGAGGGGCTGGTGTGTGTTTACGAGGACGCAGCAAATGACAAACCAGACGCAGAGCGCAAAGGGATCTGCAGAGCAGGTGAGCTTCTCAAATCAATTCAAAAAAAGTCTGAATTTTGCATCAAATAACAGTCAATAATATAGACTCAAAATGCGAGTTCGGAGCCCTGATATAAGTCATCAGAGGTGGAAGAAGTGTTCATATCCTTTACTTACAAAGAAATAGCAATACTCAATATGAAAATACTCATTACAAGTACAAGTCCTGCAGTCAAAATGTGTTTCAAATAAAAGTACATACGTATTGTGAGAGAAAAGTACTTTAAGCATCAAAAGATCCGAAACTACACATGTGAAATAAATATACTGGGGTAAAAAGTACAACATTTCCCTCCATAAAATTGAAATAAACACATCTTATAATTGAAAACAGTACTTAGTTATATGGTGCCAATGTAGTAAATTTTGTTTATGAGCTGTGAGAACTGATAGTGTGTCAAGGCTTCCTTTGATTCAAAGGGTTTCTGCTGTGAGTTAAGCCATAATTACACCTCTTATCTCTATGGTGAAAAGACTTGTCACTGTTATTGATACAGTATCAGTTGTAGTATGAGATTAGAGAATTTTATGTTTTGTTGCTGCTCAGGAAAAAAATGTAAATAATACATTTAACATATATTCAATACCAATATATCAATATGTAAAATGCACTTCTTTTGGACTGTCATTCAGTGTTAAAATGTGTTTTGTGCAGTGATTGAACCCCTGGATCCAGAGAGCTGTCAGCCAGAGTGCACCAAGGAATACTGTCAGGCCAACCCCTCTGAAATCTGCTCTGCCAGGTGACTGAATGAAAATGTCCTCGATAAAACCTTCTTAGTGTCTTTTCATGCTGCATTTTTAACAGGAATCTGAATTTTCTGATCTGTAGGTTTGTGTCTCTGGAGAAGAAAACGTGCCAGGGCTCCTGCCAGCACACCTCCTGTTCAAGCTGTTTGCTGCTGAGGCCTCCATCGTGCCCTCAGACCTGCGCCTCCTCGGATTCTGCCTGTCTACGCCGCTTTGGGAAATGTGTGCACAATCACCTGTCAGCACCTCCAAGTCCTGTGTGCAACCAAAACCTGAAGGTAAGAGGGGCTTTAGAAAAGTATTTCTAAAGTATTTACTATACTGTACTGCCTCAAATGCTTCATCCATTAATCTGTCACTGTGTCTTTTTCTCTTTAGAGTCATCCTGAGGGGCATTATGTGTGTTTGGTCCCGGACTGTCCGAACTCCACGAAGTGATTCCTTGTGAGAAGAAAACCCAGAGGAAATGTTAAATAGGTCATGTAGGAAAATGGAGAAAGGCAGCTATCACTTAACTTTGTGCATACCTGGAAAATATTGTATCCAGCAATCATATTTTGTATACATTGTAAATCTGAATAAAAATGTGAAATTTAAATTGTGAGATGTACAATTTCATGTCATAATGTATTTCATTTTAATAAAGTTGATGTGATCAGTATTGTGCACAAAATCCATTTGCTTTGAAAAGTAAACATACAGTATGTATGCTGATGAATTCTTTCATCACAATGAACCTGAGGGTAAAAGATAACAAGACTAAGAGTCTACAGTCATGATAGCAGCTCTGTGAGTCTGTACTTTGAGCTAAATGCTAAAAACATCAAGGCAACATGCTCTCAGTATCAATACTAGCATGCTGATGTTTTGCAGGTATAATGTTTATCGTGTTAGCGTGCCAACATTCGCAGAATAGCACTAAACACGTACATATTTAGTCATAAACCAGTTCGTTCATCATTTTGGACCTGATGATGGAGCTAGAAGAAAAGTCAAGGGAGCATCAAAGATATTACAATTCATTTGGAGAATGACTTGAATGTCTAAAGCAAATTTCATGGCAATACGTCCAATAGTTATTGAGTCATTTTTACCCAAAACCTTAGCTGTGAGCCTCATGGTGGTGCTAAAGGAAAAGTCAGGTGATCATCAAAGTCATCTAATAACCATGAACGTTTGTACAAAATCTTGTGCCAATCCATCAAGTAGATGTTGAGATATTTCACAGATTAAGCGAAGTCTTTGATCTGATGATGGTGTTTCAGGAATAGTTGTAAAGTCATATCACTAAACAATAAAAGTTTCAACCTCATGGTGGTGCCTGAGAAAAAGTCAGATGAGTACCAAAGTGAGATGGCTTCGTCCTCTGGGGAACATGAATATATGTAAAAACTTTCATGTGAATCCATCCAGTAGTTGTTGAGATATTTCAGTTTAGACCAAAGTGTTGGACGGACATATCCATCGTTAGAGCGAGCGCAGCTAAAAACATCAGCTTTTCACTGGAGATTATAGAGGTTTTCTACTGACAATAATCACACTGTTTGTGGTGGGACTCAATTGATGCCACATTGTAACATAAAGAGTAGTGAACAGGTGATTATAATTAATCAATCACGTACTACCATGATGCTTTGCACATGATCTGCAGTGTCAGATACTGCTTTACTGTTTTTCTGTCGTCTGAGTCTTCTACAAAGAAATCCTGATATAGTGAATTTGAAACTATGACTGACTGAACCACTTTGGAAACAACACTTGAAGAATAAGAAGAAACTATTTTTAAATTTTTTTAAAAAAGGAGGTAGGATAATGGGAGTACAACAATATCGTGAATGACAGTCAAATCAGTACCACGTGTCTTCTCTGGTTTCTGCTTTCAGGAGTTTTTCTGGTTCACATGAAAATGTCTTGAGTCCCCTCAGACATCGCTGCCCCCGACAGTCGATGGTTATTGAATAACAGACAGTTTATGAGGCAGCAATAATGAAGCCTGTACAGAAAGGGAATAAAGTGTGGACCAACAATGGGCAGTTTGTTCTGTGTCCTTCAAATGTGAGCCGTTTCTGAAGAAGAAGCCGTTTATCTGGAGGATTTCGCAAGATGGGGGCAGTTTTTATACCAAAACAAAGGCCTGGGTTTTCTTTCATCTTCTCTCTGAACTTGTCAGTCAGTTGCATCACTTTAGAAGAGCGATATCTAAATAATATCTGGTGTTTAATGAGACACAAGAGAGGATTGTGCAGCTCCCTTTTCAACTTGTTTCTAAAGGCAGTGAGCAAAACTGATCGATAAGAATCAGTGTCAAGCAGTTTTGTACAAGCAGTTATGCTTAAGAGCAAGAGAAGTGAATTAAATCATTCACTTCTCTTGTTAAATAAAAGGTTTACTACTTTTTTTCCAAATCTGGCTATAATATGCACTTTGGATATAGATGTACATACCAGAAAATATCTACTGAATGCTACAACTTGTGTCACAGCTTCTAAATTCAGTACTCCATCATTTCAGTAATAATTAGTCCTTTTACAATGTTGGTCAAATTGCAAAAAAGATGTTTTTTCTTTCACTTCTAGATTTCTTGTGCTTTCAACTGTGGCTACACATCAGCATATCGGGTGTCTATTAGAGCAGCAGGATGTGTCATCAAAGCAGGCCGCCTCTGTTATCAATCCCATATATCCTTCTCACTTTTTTTAACTGATAAAAACAGCGGATATCAAAGGACTGTCTGCATGCCAGCTGTAATAAATGTGGAGGAGACCTATGTTAAAGTTTGAATATATGTGCATGAACAACACAAAACCTGAGAACAATAGAGTGTGTGATGTTGAAGGGATCATGAATCAACCGTTAGTTTATTTAGATTTGTAAGTCAACTTCAGGACAAACTAACTTCACTCAAACCCATAAAAGATTTTTCAGCCAAATTTAAAATCAACAAAGAATCATTTTTATTAGTGTCAAAAAATGATAACAAATTTTAAGAACTCGTTGCTTTTGTGACGTTCTTCAGCTCACCTTCTCGACTGCTATAATAGTATAAAAGCATATCCTAAATTATCATAAATTAGGTTGTCCTTCCTACAACACATTTACTCTATATTAGAATCACCAGAATGGCCAACTCATGTATTTCTCCTTCATCAAACCTAACTTTTATGTTAAATACCATAAAGTTACACTTAAATCACGAGTTATAAAAAGTCCTTACTCGTTAATTTCCCAAAAACTGAGAAATACAAAAGTATACCATTAAAAAGCAAGCATTTAAAGAGGAACATTGTCATTATTGCCTGATCAACAGACTGTCCATCAGGTACCAGTTACACTAATCACCCAGCATGATCAGTTAATGTGCTAGAAAGACATTACAAACAAACAAAAAAAAAGACGTCTCAATGTTGTCCCAACCACTCATACTTATTTAAACAAGATTATTTTTAATGTAAAGTTCTTTCTTTTCCCCCTTTGGGTAATAAAACTGTCCTCAGACGACTAAAACCACACAGCAACAGAGTTTATCTACAAAATGATGACGATGTTTACTAAACCATAACAATTACAGTTGAAAGATTGCATTACATCTTTAAAATGAAAAATGTCTCATTGCACATTTCAATGAAATTAACACATAGCTGCTATTTGAAAAGGTACTGTATGTTATCTTGATATAACAGTAATTATAACTATTTGTACAAATTAAGAAAGGAAAGATAGTCGAGAGAAAACAGTATAAAAAGGTGCATAAAATCGCTGCTCAGGCCTCCAGTCAGTCTCTGATCAGGAAGGCACAGTGGATAAACATCCAGGCCGTCTGTCCCGTTGTCTTGTCACCTGAATAGCCTGTTCCAAAAGGATATGAAGGTGGTGGAGTTGAAGGCACCGATAAATATGAGTAGCAGAAGGTAGAGACTCATCATGAGAGCAAAATGGTGTCTGAGGAGCCAGGAGGTGCTGCGGGAATGTCTGGAGAGGAAAAACACAAAACCAGAACGATGACCAACCCAAACTAACTCATTCACCTTCCTGAAACACAACAGGCCTAGATTTTAGTCTGATTTCTGGTATATTCTAGCAATATTACAGTTTGTTTTTTAAAGTTATTTATCTATTTCTTTAAGCTTCCAGGAAGCTATACTTCTACTATTTTCTTATTCCATTTCGCTCTATTTGTTGTAAAGCAGCAACAAAAATTTCAGACTGTTTTTTTCTACTAAAAGCCAAAAAACCATCTTATTTATAAAACTATGAATAATTACCTATAAAAGAATCAATTTAAATGTCCCTGGTTCAAATCTGGACGGGGACAATTGTTACATGTAATCCAGCCTCTCTCCCTTCCCTCATTTCCTGTCAGCTCTCTACTGCCTTTTATCCAATAAAGGCAGAAAATGCCCAAAAATAACGGGAAGCATCTGTATCAATAAGCACTATTGCTATATGTATAAGCATCCCTGTACTTCACTATATCACACTAAGCTCAGCACGCCAGTGAAAGTGAAGTTATACCTTGTAAAGCTTGTGCGGAGTTATAAACATTCACACAAATATTCTTTTTTATATAAACTTTGCTTTTTACTTGTACATAATTTCTGTGTATTTGTATCATTCGCCCAAAGTGGAGATTCTTACCTGGACAGGTGCCTCCTCTGAGAGTAAACAAGCAGGTACTTGACTCGCAAAAGCTGATTGTTGGTGACCACAAAGTACTTCTGCGGTACGTCGCCTCCTTCACTGTTTTTTGCCCTCGAGCGCTGCCGGTCAATGATTTCAGAGTCTGAAATGGGATATAAGTGGGTGATTATATTATGCAGCGATTTAAACATCAGTGTTACTGGATTTATATTCTGCGTGAACAGGGTGACACATGGTTAACGCACCTTTTTTCTTCACCTGGCACTTTACATCTGGGTGATCAATGACTTCACATAAGGCAACACAGCTGAGCAGTGGACCCAGGAGACTTTCTCGCCAACCGCTGCTGTGGGGACTGTAAAGAACAGCCATGCTGAGGTCACTGGTGAGGTAGGTCCCCTCTCCAAACACTGAGTTCTGCACACGACATGCAAAAAAAGGAAACCAGATCGACTAGATGTAAGTTTCCATATCAATTAGAAACAACTGGTATAAACAGTAGAAGAATCACCAATCTTTAACAAACTGGATAATATCTCATGAAATATATTGTATAATAAAGGCCTACAAGGGAGCATTCTAGTATTTTCCACAATATTGAAACAGCCTGTCATTGCCACAGAAGAGACGAAGCTGTGACGACTGCACCGACCTTGTTGAGGTGACAGTGCAGCCCGTTGTGAATGATTGAGTGAAAGTTCTCCAGGCGGCTCCCGTGGAATGCATAGAAGACGTCTCTGCCTGCTCTCGTTCTCTCAAACCTCGCATTCATCTGGTCACAGTACTCCAGCTCAAACAGGAAGTCTGGCACAGGCGCAGAAACTCCTTCATTTTCCATCAAGTTACAAAGTTTGGCATACTGGTGAGGATCGGAGAAGCACAGCGTGAGCAAATAAGGAAGCGGTTAAAGACGCTGTGGTTTATATATTTACACTTGTCATGACCTACCTCGTCTTTCTGTAGGGTCTTCACAGCAAAGCTCTTTGAAGAGAGAATCCAGTGTGCGAGAGCCAGATGATGATCTCCCTCTCCAGGTCGCAGTCTCACCAACTCTCTCACACCAGGAAAAGAGTTCACATCTGCCAGCTAGACAAAAAAAAGGTTGTTTTCCCTTTCAAAGTATGTAAAACCTTATTGTCTTTGCACCATGTGTCAGTTTGACACTGAGTTTTTATCATCTCTTCATCAATGCCACCATCACAGATTCTTGTGTTACAACTGACCATATAAGTTATTCTACATCATGTCCATACTCACAGAAACCAAGATACAAATCTGTAATTTACATGACCAAATGAAATGTTTTGAACACCTTCTTACACCATTTTATCATTTCTGATCAAACATTAGAGACACACACATTGTAAATAACCTACAATTAGAGTTTACTGTATGTGTAAGAAATGTATAAAAGCTGATGCTTCCCATGATAAATGATGAGTGACTTTAAAGGTCCTACCAAAGACATAAATCTTTGTTTTTAAAAGGTATACTATGCAGGATTTGTTGGTTGGTGTTTGTAAGCACACAGCACAAGTTGGCCCCTCCCCTCTGGCTTGACATGCGAGAGAGAGAATGAAGACAGTGAGCGGCGCTGGTGAGAACAAAGCCGTGAATCAGATAAATAAAATATTATTTTCTGACATGGTGGTTACATTCTAAAGCACAAATAAACACACCCACACCTCTGCACAACCCTATTGGAAGGTGTTGCATCGCTGGATTTTGTGTGAATGCAGAGCTTCATCTTGTCCACTGTGGACTCTGCATGTGTGTAGCTCAACTCCGCCCTTGGTCAAGGAGACACCCAGACCAACACGCACCCAGATGCATCCCGAACACAGTAAAATAATAAGAAAATACAGGCAGAGGGCAGAGTCTCTGTAGTCTTGTGATACCAGACAATCAGAGATCTCCCCGCCTATCGATTGTCTGGGGATTTCTCAATGCATGGTAATTGCTTGTACAGCGGTGAGAACGGCTGCTAACAAACCTACGCCCCTTACATTGTGTGACGGGCAAACCTTACCAAAAATGATGCTCTCCCCTCATTCTCCTCCATAGTGAACTGCATGTCACTGCCCCAATATGAAGGGCTGCCCTGAAGACTTTGGATTGGTTCTGCAATGCACGATTATTTTTTTTTAACTCTCAAATTGTTTCCACTCAGTTTTAACAACAAAAGCTGGGAGATTGTTCTCAGTCTCTAGATGAGTGAAGTGTTTAGTGACTGACTTGTGAGTCTATGATCTCTGTAGATAAATACACCACCTCACACTTCTAGTGGGTCATAAGTGATGATTGAGAGGGATTACTTTTGTATGAGTCTATACATTGTTTTTTTTTAGGAAATCCTGCCTAGTATGTCTTTAAGTACCTGCTAACTGAAGAGATCTCAAATCTTTATAGGACTCCTATATGTGCTTTATTAAATGTGTCTGTAGCATTTTGGTTGTAAACAAACTGTTATGTTTGATGTGCTTGAAACATCTCTCACCAAAGGCATTTTTAATATTTTCTCGAACACTTTCTGCCTCTTAAACCATTTGCAAAGTCATGTTTATTGTTTTTAATCTGCATCATTTACACTGGTATGCAGTCTTGTTCTTCACCTCTTTTACTGACACAACGCTACCTTTCACAGCACATTACTGCCACCAAGTGTATGTACATCATGTGTACATGCACGCTCATGATGAATGAATGTGTGTACTTTCTAAAGACGTAAAAAGTCACGATTTTTTTCTCAATTCACTTACTGCCTGTGTTGTATAGTTATAATATCAAAAATTAGAGTACTTAAAATGACTTCAGTGCTTGACATGTAAGCATAAATTCTACAACATAAGGTATTGAAAAGCTTTTGACTGTCACTATACTGTATATCTTACCAGCTCCTCAAAGTCTTTAGTGTCACCACTTATGTATCTGGGAGGGAAAGGTCGAAGCAAAGAGTCCCTCTTGTAGTTCTGTGCAGCAGCAACAAACAGGCTGCAGCGGAGGTCTGCTGCTACTGGGTCTCTGTGCAGACAGGAGCACACCAGCTCTCTGACCGCTTCAGGTGGGAGCGGTGGCTGCATTCCCAGCACTGCAGACAAAGGTGATAAGATTAGACACAAGTGAAGCACAGCCAAAAATTAAGTTAGGTGTTAACAGAAGACAGGCACCTCTAGACAGTTGTGAAACAGCTGAGTACTTCCATCAGAATCAGTTTCCCTCTATTTCCCAGACCATTTCATTGAGGGTTGAAAGTAATGAGTATTTTCAATATCAATTAATCTGCTATTTTGATAATCCATTAATTGTTTTGAGTCATTTTTTAAGAAGAAATGAAAATTCCCTTCTTCTGTTCTCCAAAGTCCAAAAACTAAAAACAGATTTGTGTATCAGAAATTTGTTTTTTCTCCTTTTCTCTCCCATTAATCATCTCACGACCCCTCAGATTTATCTGGTGACCCTTTAGAGGGGCCCGACCCCTAGGTTGGGAACCACTAGACTAAACTAGCTAACTGTATATAAAGTAGTTCAAACTAGTTCCACCTCCAGCAGCTATGACAGTAACATGCTGCTTACACACTGATGCTTCAGTATTAATAATCTAATAATGTCAGTCAGAGGGACAAACCACTACTTTTACTCATACTTGAACTACATTTTACTGTTAACACTACGATTTTTCATGCAGGACTTTCACTTGTAATGGAGTATTTTCACATTGCTTTGTTTCCTTAGGTAAACGACCTGAATACTTGAGCACCACTGCTGTTATTTTATCTTCTATGGTTAACGTCAAAAACAAAAACTGACACCCCAACACGAGAAGTCCCACTTGTGTGCAACGTTGTGTGCTCACAAATAGCTAATGTTATTTCATTTAAAGCTACTGTTTAGTTCCTGTATTTGGTTAGTTACGAATGCAAATCCTGTTGACTAAGACAGGAAGCTACGTTAACATTAGCTAACGTTAGCTAACTGAGCTACAACAAACGAACAGCTGCTAACATAGCTATCGCCAAGTTATTAATGATAAATGCAACACTGTCGGCTCACGGTGTGACCCTGAAGGTATTAGGACTACAGTTCTGTAGCAAAAGGGCCTATTTCACATGACAGGCAGAAGTTTCATATGATTATTTGGCTTTACCTTCAGTTGTGCTCAACTCATAACACTACAGGAAGAGCTAACGGTGCCTCCAGGCGCTGCTGCCTTCAAGTGCTGTCAGAATCACGAAATGTAAGCAAATGGACACGGAGGAATTACAACTTTAAAACTCGCAATAATGTTCATGTTTCCAAAGCAGCCGAAACGAGCATATATATAAGGGAATATGAAAGTGTGGAAGCCATATAAATAAATTATAGGCAACTACATTTGGTGAAAAACGTCAGTACATTTTCAGTGTGCATTATATCTGCTTTTCCATTCTGAGCCCTGAATTAGACATTGAACGCAGCATTCCAGTCATGTAAGTTTCGACAGCGGACACAACATAGCACAATTTTCACTGACAGCTTCTGCTCATAACCATATACAGACTTTACCAGGTACAGGGACGTAAAAAAACACTGACAGAATGGACAACCAGGCCACAACTACCTGGCTATCTATGTCTTTGTGGAAACATCTGTATCATTAGAACATTTCCAGCCAAGTGGTCGATACAGGTAGTGTGTGAAAATCACGCAGTTTACATCCAAATCAAAAAAGGTCAATACCTACTACTCCTAAGCCTGATTAACTTTATTCCACTGGTGATCACTGAGAATAACCTACATATTACGTAAAAATTACTGATATCTGGTGACACTTCATCTGTTATTCTTTTTTTGTCACAATAAATCACTGTCATCAGCATAAAAAAGAGTGGTGGAAGAAGTATTCAGATTATCTACTCAAGTACAAGTAGTAATATGTAAAAATGCTCTGCTACAAGTAAAGGTCCTGCATTCAAAATTTGACAGAAATAAAAGTACAGAAGTATTATCAGCAAAATATATTTACAATACTGTAAGTAAATGCATCTTTAGTGCAGAATTGTACCTTTCAGAGTATCAAATGTTTATACAGTATATGTGGATTATAATTTTTGGTGCAAGCAGGCAGCATTTAAATGTATCTGCTCAAGGTGATAACTTTAACCAGGCTAATTTATATGTTGTTGGGTTGTTAAATCTATAACAGTGCATCATATCTAATTTGTTGATGATATAATGTAACTTGTAACTAAAGCTCTCAAATAAATGTGGTGAAGTAAAAGTACAAAGTTTCACTACAAATGTGGAGAGGTGGATGAATAAAGTGGCGTGAAATAGGAATACATATAAAAAGTAAAGTATAGGTGCCTCAGTACTGTACAATTCTTAAGGACAATACTTACATTATGTCAATCTACTCAGTTACTGTTCTCCACTAGATTAAATCCACCATCTAAGCTTGACCTATAACCTGCTGGGAGATCACAGGGCAAAAATGAGCTGCTATGCAGTGGTCTGGACCCCCACAATATTAGACATGTGTAACTATTTCGTTGTTACTTAGTGTTATGTTGTAACTTATCTCCGTGGTGCAACTGCTTTCTGATCAGTGCAGCTCATCTGTAATTTACCGCTGGCTCTAATGTCTCCGTAGCATTTTGATATTTTGACAAAGCCACAGCACAGATTCACTGTAAACAGTAAGCTTTACGCTATATTGCCATATATAATCCACTTTAGCAACATGACACAGAATTGTTTTGTGACATTATCAGTGTTGGTTTTTTTTCAAACTTTGGAAAGGTCCCTCCAGAGCTACACAAAACATATAAATGTTTTACAGGCTGAGTGTTACTCTTCATGACAAGTGGACTGAACTTTGTGACAATCAGTGGATTGCCCATTTTTCTACTAAAAATCTTCCACAATAATGTTACACTACTATGAGCAATACAATTGTTACCAAAGTTGTGACGACAACAACAGAGATATCCATCAACCAGACAGTATTTGAAGATGATGCGCTCCGTTATGTCTTATGCCATATTCATATAAAACAATAAAATGGTGAACGCCAAAGGCTAAACACGTGCGCCTACCTGAGTGACCTCTCTCCATGGCACATCTCTAGTGTAACAACTGCTAAACAATTAAAGCTGGAGAAGAATGACACTTGTGTAATCTTCCCAAATTCATTGGTGTGGTTGAAGTATCTGATCATAAGAATTTGAAGTTCAGACACCATTAAATTAATATTTGAAAAGTAATCAATAATATTTCCACTGGAAAGGCTGCCCATTGAGCATTAGATACCATCCCCCAATTGTTTCTACATTTTAGTTCCCATGTAGCATAATTTATAACATTTGTCACATAGACTCTTCAACCCCCATGTGGCCTTATTTTAGTCCTCGTTTAGCCATTTTATTCATAAGCATGGATCCCTTTCTGTGTCAAATTACTTGTCAGATTCGAGTTTTCAAAAAATGAACAATCATTTTACTGTGAACAACAGGAAACAGGCACTGTGGAAACTGGCACAAAAAACCCAAAGGCAGCGGGAAAGAAAAAAACCTCTTTAAAAAAACTGAACAGTTGAAAGTTTCACTTTGGCTAAGCATTCTTCAAGAGGAGGAGAGCTCTCAACGTCAGTCTGAAGGTTGGTTATTTTCTTCTTCTTAATGCACAAATACATACTGAGAGAGAGTTATAGTAGATTGGTTTTAGGATTTTATTAAGTCTTTGGGTTTATATTACATTGTGTACTGTCTTCCGTACAGGGCTGTGGCATTGTTGCCCATAACATGTCTGGCACACTTGAAAATCTTTAAATTTCGGAGACATTTTTAGCATGTTACTGAAATGTTTTAATTCTAAAAAGTTTCAATTTTTCATATTCTTTTATTCTTTGTTTTTTTTTAATTAATTAAAATATTTCTTAATCTTTATTATCTAATAAAAATATCAATTTAATATTATTCAACAAATACGTAAGAACATCGTCATTGTTAAACATAGAAATATTCAATTTAATTAGTTCAATCCATTGGTGTGATGTGAAATCCAATAATTCCATCATATTTACAATTTGAACAAATGAAAGACACTTTGTAAGTAACGCTGAAGGTGTGTTCAAGCTTTGTCAGAGTTTTTGTGTTATTTCTTCAAACCCTGCATAGCATTCTGCTTCCACCTACTGTACAACCCATGGTCTGTGCAAAAAGATTGATTTCACATAGATCAAAGAGGGAGAAAAATATGTAAAAATATGGTTTTCTCAGGGTATTTCAATACCTATGAACACATAAAAGCAGCTATTACAAGACAGGACATAAACGGAGAAAGGGGGCACAAAGTACAAATAAATACCACATAAATCAACATAAATGAGTTACAACATTTAACTATAAAAACAGTTAAGATCTTTACTTCCTATTATGTATAAGTATGTCTATAATTATTCCTAATGATTAGAGATTCATAAGATGCAATGACCATCATTCATGGCACCATATGGCGCCCTAATGCTCCATGCATTTAACTTCAACATTCAAAGGTCCACAAGTAAGACAAAACACCAAAGACTGGAGAATGTTGAAAAAGTATCAATGGCTGGATCAATATCACAAAAGGTCCCTTATGATTCAGAGAAACAGGAAGACCACCTTCAAAAACAGGCAGCATTTAAATGTATCTGCTCAAGGTGATAGCTTTAACTAGGCTAATTTATATGTTGATGGGTTGTTAAAGTTGATGCGCTCCGTTATGTCTTATGACATATTCATATAAAACAATAAAATGGTGAACACCAAAGGCTTAACACGTGTGCCAGCTGAGTGACCTCTCTCCATGGCACATCTCTAGTGTAACAACTGCTAAACAATTAAAGCTGGAGAAGAATGACACTTGTGTAATCTTCCCAAATTCATTGGTGTGGTTTAAGTATCTGATCATAAGAATTTGAAGTTAAGACACCATTAAATAAATATTTGCATTGTAATTAATAATATTTCCACTGGAAAGGCTGCCCATTGAGCATTAGATACCATCCCCCAATTGTTTCTACGTTTTAGCTGCAATGTAGCATAATTTAAAGGATTTGTCACGTAGACTCTTAATTTCACTTTTACCCCCATGTAGCCTTATTTTAGTACTCATTTATCGATTTTATTTATAAGCATAGAAAGTTTCAGAGGTTAACAAAAGGAAACACCCACAGTGGAAACTGGCACATAAAACCCAAAGGCAGGGGGAAAGAAAAAACCATCTTTAAAAAATCTGAACAGTTGAAAGTTTCACTTTGGCTAAGCATTCTTCAAGAGGAGGAATACTTCTCTCTACGTCAGTCTGAAGGTTGGTTATTTTCTTTTTCTTAATGCATAAATACATACTGAGAGACAGTTATAGCACATTGGTGCCAGGTTTTAGGTTTTATATTACATTGTGTACTGTCTTACTTACAAGGGTGTAGCATTGTTTGTTCAAAATTTCAGAAACATTTTTAACATATTACTGAAATATTTTCATTCTAAAAAGTTTCAATTTTTCATATTCTTTTATTCTTTCTTTTTGTTATTTATGAAAATATTTCTTCATCTTTTTTATCTAATAAAAATGTCAATATAATATTATTCAACAAATACATAAGGACATCATCATTATTAAACATAATATAATTAAATTGAATTAGTTCAATCCATTTGGGTGTATGTGAAATCCAATAATTCGATCATATTTACATTTTGAATGAATGAAAGACACTTTGTAAGCAATGCTGAAGGCGTGTCAAACTGAAAAAGGGGATACAAAGTACAAATAAATACCACATAAATCAACATAAATGAGTTACAACATTTAACTATAAAAACAGTTAAGATCTTTACTTCCTATTATGTATAATTATGTCAATAATTAGTCCTAATGATTAGAGATTCATAAGATGCAATGTCCGTCATTAATCTTAACCATTCAACAAAGTCAGGCTTTCAAGAGACATCACTCTTGTATCCTTCAATTCCAATTTCTTTCCGCCAAAATTTCTTCCCAATATGGAAAGCCTAAATCTCTATGCACTGGGCCAGACTGGGAATGGCTACAGACAGACGTGTCCCTACCTTCATGATACATGGATCATCAGCTGCTTCTTTTTCCTCTGCCAGCTGTGAACTTTTCTTAGAGAAACCCACTGAATACAACCTATCCCAGCATCAAACAACAGGCAAACTTATTTAGTGGCTAGCTGGTGAACTGAGTTGGAGACCAAAGCAAAAATCTTGGACTTCCATGCATCAGGAGGCCAGAAACACAACTCAAATGGGATGATATTACAATGTTGGATGTTCTGTATCCTACCCAGCTCACCTCCATATGTGAAACAAAACAGAGTCACTAACATGCCCACTGGGCCCACTGAGTCGCTGCCCAAAAGCCGTAACAGACGGGAGATATCGCTGGTGCCACGATCAGGTTCTGAAGGTCATTGCTCAAACCATCATTGAAGGACTGGAGATGAACAGGCACACACAAGTGAAAGAAATTAAATCAATAAAATAGAGATCAATTTTATGTTGTTCATATTGTTGAACAAATATAGTGTTTAGTGTTTTATTATTTTGTCAGTGTGTAAGAATAATAAGGAGAATATTTATTTTTAACACTTCTAGATATTGTCATGTATTTTATATTATATGGTATGTTAGCTGATTTTTTACAAGAAAATTGTCAAGAATTACAATTAACACAGAACTGTAAATGTAATGCTTAATGTTGTGAACTTATTTCCAAGCAAAAACAGTTTTGAATTTATCATGATTCATTGCATGATTTGAAATAAGGTTAAATTCTGTCAATCTGCTTGTCTATTCACCTGAAATATACAAATTATTTCACTGTGAATATGATGATCTGACTGATGTCAGGAATACAGAATATATATTTGGGAATATTAAAATAACAGGATTGGAAACTTTTGTGTATAAAAGAACATCCTGGAAAAGTTATTATTAAAGAAATACAGCCAAGATGGTGTGAAACAGTCTTAAATATGACATACATTAGAGTGGTTCAACTAATGCATGCTGAGCATTGTCAAGTATATGCTGTAGCGTGCACAATCACAACCACACACACACAAAGTGAAACTAATGAATTCAGGTCAGGACTTTCATAGTGTTTGTCCTCACGTAGAACTACCAGCAGACCACACAGATGCAACCGCAGTCGACCAGGAGCTGTTAGACCACTGCTGCAATCATTTCCTCCACAGTCAATCAGAGGGATCCCTCTCAAAGGACGGACAGATTAGAACAAGAAAGATAAATTACAGAAATACAGCAGGATAACAAAATTATGATGGATTTATAATGTATATGGAGAATGTGATGACAAGGATGTTATTTTTTTCCCCCACTAAAAATCTATCATAACATTAAATGCTCTAAGCAAAACTATTTACCAAAGTTGTGATGTCATCAGCAAAGAGGTAAACAAACCAGGACATTACTGTCAGGAGCAGATGATGGGCTCCTTTATGTTTATGTCATAGTCTGTCTAAAGCACTGCCTGTTCCAATGGTTTCATCAGCTGATTTCTGTGCAGCCTTAAGAGCCTCTGCATGTTTTCTTTCTGAGAGGAATTATAAATAATTGTTCATTGTAAAGATGTCTTTGTTCTTATTCTTTAGAGGTTGGAAGTAAATGGAAAATATCAGTATTTTACAGCATTTGTACTGAAAATGGTGATTGCATTTTGGCTCAGTAAACTGGTTTACTTACCTGATAACAACCAAGACTAACAGACTTGAGTGTCACATCTTTTATTGTACATGTTCAGTGTAATATCTGCAGAATCCTCCAGATATACAGTAGATGTTAGCTCTCATATAGCATAATCCATAAACAGGACATGTCAAACATGGCCACCATATTCATTTTTGTTACATAACAGTGCAAGATGAAGATGTCTGATTAACTTTCACTTTTAAACCACATGAAACCTTTTAGTCTAGACACACATAGATCTTGTCAGGTCTAGGCTTGAAGTATGTTTTGTTTGGCCACAGAGGGCTACAGTCGACAAGTTACAAAGGAAAGTGAAAGGAAACACGTAAACAAGTGAGCACAGATAAAAACGACAATACAAAACAAAGAAGTGGGAAGGAGAAAAAATCCTCCTATAACACTGAGCAGTTGAAAGAGTTTCACTTGAAGTGATCAGTCCTCAAGAGGAATATTTTACTGTTTCAACCTAAAGGTTGGTACATCTCACTTTTATGTTTATTCTTAATGCACAAATACAAACTGGGAGACAGTTACAACTAATTTATTCCAATTTAATTTAAATGTATAGGTTTGTATTATACACTCTTTGTGTGATACATAAATGGTAGTGTATACCACATAATTAAATACAATATAAATTGCCACTTACTTGTGAAAAGTAATCCTGCAGTGCCTGTTTTGAATGTTTCGTCTGTTTGCAGCACATAATTGCAGCATTTCTCCCAGCGCTCTTACTTTTGACTGCTCACCGCTCAAGAGTGGAGACCACGCAGACGCACGTCAGACCACGAACGCGCTATTTCCGTAGTACTGAAGTATTTGTCTCTTTACTTTCTATTTTTTGACCGTTACGCACCGCAACACCAAAGCTAATACCTTGTATGTGTAAACCTACTTGGCAATAAACCAATTTATGATTCTAATATCTTCACACCACACTCACTTACTCTGAAACAAGAATATTTGGTATCACAATAATAATATTCTGTCAGGGTGGTGCTTACATCTTGATATCTTTTTTTCTGTGATATTATCATTATAGTAGTATATTTAAGCACTGAAGCAGCCAATCAGAGGAGATTGTGTAATGCCTCCTCTTGGTTTTCAGCACTGTGGACAGCATCGGGAAGAGGCGGGGTCAGATGAAATACATCTGCTTTCTGATTGGTCGATTCAGGCCAGCAACAAATCCCGTTTTTTCGTTTTTTTTCCTTCCTCCTGGGCCCTGCTTGGTCCTCCTCCCTCCTACCCGGGCGGGTAAAACCATCGGAATGACCGGCCTATGCGCGTAAAGAAAAGACCTTACGTCACGTGACCGCCTCTTACTCCCTAACCCCATCATTTGAGGAATAGCGCTGCATATTTGTGTGTCACCAGCCCTCAGATCTGGCTGTCACCCATGTGTTTCTAATGCAGATTAATCCATATGATGCAATTTAAACGGACGCAGGGATTCTAGCGACACACTCGTCACTAAACGGAAGGTAAGGCGTTTTTAAATCACCGCATTTTCATTCATTATACTCCAGATACGGGGAGGTGAGGAGGTGGAGGGGGGAGGGGGATTAATATGTTAAAATAAACCGGATTCTGGCTTCAGTAAAAAAAACATTGAAGCCTGTTTTTCGGTTTTTGTGGTGAAGAGTTTGGGCTTGACCTACTCGGCGGCGTCCGGATGAAGAAGCGCCGATGCTCAGGCTGAAGGACGCTTCTCCATCGCCTGTGTGATCACGATGCACTGTGTCCTACTGCAGCATCACTGCCATCCGCCGAAGGATATGCACATTTAAGACAGTGTTAGCATCATAATACATATCAAATCAACAAGGATCCGTCTATTGTGCATGCAGAGATTGCTTTATTTTGTGGTAGAAAGATGTCCTTCATCCTCCACATCCACCATAATTGAATCGTGGTTTACAAACATAGCCATATAATGTGGAAGGCGGTTGATTATAGCCTATTGGATGGATAAGGAGCTAAACACACAGCTCTACTGTATATAGTCCAATCTGTAAACTCTGTAGGCCTGTAACACGCCTTTTTTATGCGCCCATAGGGTATGAATACGTTTTAGGCCACACTGTTTCCCACCGCGCGCATTACACAGCTGTTATGTGTGGTTAAGAAAACATGTTTACCTCACCCGATACAATGAACGATGCTCCATTATGGGTGGATGTACTGGAAAGGACTGGGAACCACCTCTAATAAAATCCTATGGGGGTGGAAAGTCTTTTATTCCAATGGAGTGATCTACAGGAAGGCCTATGGAGGATTGTGGCCTGTTGCCTGCAAGGAGAGCAGTGTGAGTGAGTGATTTTGCACTTATTTGAAACAGCTTCTCTTCTTTTCAGTTTGGTTTTCAAGGCAGCTGAGGTTGAAGTCTGTGTGTGCCTGTTTGCAAGTGGAGGAAAATCACTGAACGCTCATCATGGCAGGTAAGCTTTCAGCTTGGCTAAGGAAACACCTTCTTTCCAGGCAAATATGTGTCTGATTTTTATCTTCGTTACACGAATCTCTGTTGAACTAGTTGAAAAATGTTTTAATGGTTCTAATCACTTATCAGACCATGCTCCTGTCTTATTAGTGATGTCCATTTCAAATAACAATTCAAAGAGTTACAGCTGGAAATGCAATAGATCTATATTATCTGACACAGATTTTTGTTCCATGGCCCAAAGGGAACTACAGATGTTCATCCAGGAGAGTGATAATGAATATATAGATCCCTCAAACCTATGGGAAACAACTAAAGCTTTTTTAAGTAGCATAATTATATCATACTGTTTAACTAAAAAGCTTTCAGCTTGCCAAGAAAACACCCTTCTTCCAGGCAAATATATGTCTACTAAAGCAAAATCAACCCATTTATAAAGCACTGCTAAATGCCAAAGCCTAATCCTTTTTTTTTTTTTTGCAGCTGTCTTGATTTCTTTATGAATTTGGTGTGTGGGCAGCTGCGTTGAACTGTGTCTTTGTATCCCTAGAAAACAACTTCCCTCCCCTGCCTCGATTCATCCCCCTCAAGCCATGTTTTTACCAAGACTTCAATGAGATCCCAGACCAGCGTCGCACCATGTGCAAGAGGCTGTACTACTTATGGATCTGTGAGTGCAGTGTCCCGCGGTTTAAGTTTGTGTGTTGGTGAGGGTAAAGTAAATGCTACATGTACAAGTTTTAAGCATTTTATGTTGCTTGCATGACTTCTTTTGTTTTGTCATGCTCTGTCACTGTTTTACCCAAAACATCAAAGACACAGTATAGCTGTGAGACCAGATCGACCGGTTTCACTGTCTGGCACGAAGACAGATGAATATTTTTTCCATTTTCGTGTGCAGTTTTATGTATAGATTGAAATATCTCTGTGTTTTGAGCGGCAAAATGATCTTAAATCTAAAACAGGTGCTCAGAGTTCAGAATGATCATGATTATACTTTTCCTAGACTGTGGTTTTGTGACATATTGTAATATTCACCTGAGCACGGTATCTTTTTCACCACATAGGTTCTGCCATTTGAAAACAAGCATGTAAGTTTGGTGAAAAAGTAGATTAGTTTACACATAGTGTTTGGTATAGAATAGAAACCGTGTGCTGTTGTAAATAAATTGTAGGTTCAGTCTATGTTACATTATTGTAGCTTTAATATATATAGAATTGGAAGTTTTGGTGTTGAGTAGTTCTTGAGATTCATAGTGATTCAGTCTAGTTGCGTTAAGGATAACATCACCACAGAGGCGTTTCGTGTTCAGTCTTGAAAATTTTTTTGTCATGTTTGCTCTCTGTCTGTGATGTCGACAGTGAATAGTGCCACGCTGGCTGTAAATCTGATTGGCTGTCTGGCGTGGATGTGCGGTGGTGGCGGAGCGACCAACTTCGGCATGGCCATCCTGTGGCTCATCCTCTTCACCCCCTGCTCCTATGTGTGCTGGTTCAGGCCCATCTACAAGGCCTTCAAGTAAGCAGGTTCCCCCTTCTGTCTGTATAAAACATGTGTACCTGCTGTTCTGCTGAATCGGATCATTTCTGATGTTGATTTTTCTCTCTCCTCAGGACTGACAGCTCTTTCAATTTTATGGCTTTCTTCTTCGTATTCATGGCCCAGGTCGTGATCAGTATTATCCAGACAGTTGGCATTCCTGGATGGGGAGTGTGGTAAGAGATTTTAATTGATTATTAAATCTTAGGCAGATATCTAACATATTTAGCATGAAGTGCAAATACAGATGGGTGACAAATTAAAAGAAAAACAACATAAAGTGCCTTAGTAAGATCTCGTGTGACTGGAGCAGCTGTTGCTGATCCTTTGCATAGTGATGATGGTGGTGGAGAGCACTGTCTAAAGGCTGGATTATACTAGAAGAGAACTAGTTTGTATGACGTGTTGTACAACCACGTGTGGAAAAAAATGTATTTAGCTGGTTCGAATGGCCACAATCAAGGCAGAGTGAAAAGTGAGGGTGTGGGATGAAATGTTGTTTAAATATGGGAATAACTGTGCACATTTTCAGACAGTCTCTCCTGGAAGGCGTTCATAGTGTTGCATTCATCTGTAAACATGAAAAGTGACATAAATAGTTGTGTAAAGAATGAAAGCTTGAGCTCCTTTCTCATCTCTGCTCAGCTGGCCAATCATGGCGTGAAACAGGAGTGAGTGGCAGATTTGTGGTTTCAGAAAGTTACAGAAATTGTCGGACACAACAACCCCCAAATTCCAACGTCAGAAAGGTTTGGGGGAAAAGGGGCTTTCGGAAGCTATTTGACCATCCAATAAGTAATTCTGATGGAGTATACTGGCACCTTAACATGTCACTCCAAATCTCCTTGAGATGTTGGTTGAGATCTAGTGACTGTGAAGGCATCTGCATTTGTTATGTTTCTCCCCTCATTTAGTTAATTTTTTTCTTTAAATTGTCAGTATATTTAATATAAATATTAAGTCACATCAGTGTATTGCACCAAACCCAGAATGTAGATAAAACTTTTAAATATCAGAGAGAAAGTCATGAATATAAAGAAGAGTTATCAGAAACCAGACTTTTACCTTTTTAAAGCTCTCAAAAAGTGTCTCATATTACCTTAAACAATGCTGGGAGAATACAGGAAAATGACCAATAATGCATCATGTATTCATGCATTGTGTGCAATTATGTTAACTCCTCTGTTGTTCCCATCAGTGGCTGGCTGGCTACCATCACTTTCTTCAGCACCAACGTTGGCTCAGCTGTGGTCATGCTGATTCCCACCATCATGTTTACTGCAGTGGCTGTGCTCTCTTTCATCGCTCTCACAAAGGTGACTTATCCATTTCTACTTGTTTGTTTAAGCTTCTTTTCCTGGCAGAAATGAGCATTTTGCAGTTTTCATTTGGTTAAAAAAAAAAGACTCTTTAAAGCCAAATTTAAATTTGATTTCTCCTCAATTTTTCTGTAGGGAAATATAAACTATAATGTTACTGCAGATATTGTGCATGATTTCCCAATTTTCAAAAGAGGATAAAACTGTTTTGGACACATTTGTAAAAACAGCATCTGGGATTCAAACCTCTGTGTAGGCGTTTCCCATAGCAGCAGCATAGCATAGCAGCATTTGACTGATATTTTTGGACTTGTTTTGTGTTGAAGACTGTTTCCCTGTTGATATGTGTTTCCCTGTATCTTAACCTGAACCCAACCATCTTTAACCCCAACCAGTTGTCTTCTGAGATGCTTAACCTGACCCCAACCTTATCACACACCCAGTATATTATTTACCCATATTCCTAAGTGATTTAAGACGTCTCCTTTACAACATTCAACACTTGGAAGGTCCTTTTGTGCTGTTAAGTCTCAACTCCATTTGGAAAGTGCCCTCAGTATTCCCCGACACGAGATGCAGTAACTAATGTATGGAGTCACGGATTAAGTATGGAGTGCTGAAATCACAGATGGGACTAAGCAACTGCTGACAACACCAGATCTCGAGCTGCCATTTTTAGTGCCTGTCTGCACAGATATTGCACCAATTAAATGACTGTTCAGACATCATCGGTAATACCAAGAATTCATGGCGCGTGTAGAGCACTAATGTGGGGGGCGCTATCACAGCAGAAAAATAAGTCGTCATAACAAACACCAAGGATACATATATACTGATTTCCTTGCAAAACTACATTTTAATTTCAGTCTGACTTCAAAACATTTTTTCTTGAAACGCACTCAGTAACAGAACTCTTACAAACTGTCTTCCGCAGGTTCATAACTTCTACCGTGGCAGTGGTGGCAGTCTGGGTAAGGCCCAGGAGGAGTGGGCCACCGGGGCGTGGAAGAACCCGCACGTCCAGCAGGCAGCTCAGCAGGCGGCTATGGGAGCCGCCCAGGGAGCCATGCAGCAGAACCAGAACCAGTACTCAGCAGCTCCCACCTACAACTACGACGACCCGATGTAGGACAGAGGAGGGGCCCAGGCTGTCAAGTGGGAGAGATAAAAAGGGATCAATTAAGAACACAATTCAGAATTAGGTGCCCTTCATTATAACGCTGTACAAGCTGAAATCAAAAAGAACAATGTAGAGAAAAGTCATGTTTTCGGTGGAAATGTACTTTTATTGAATTTTGGCACATATGGAAGTTAATGATTTTAGTCAGTTCACATTTAAATCAACAGCAAGTTATAAAAAAGCTGTTTTTTTATCTCTTATGCTGCTGAAATTTAGCTCATCAATGTGTTTGTGTTACTTTTTAACGGAGACACATAATATAGCTAAAACTAGTCCCCTGAGCTTCATCAGTTTATTCAGGTTGGTTCATCTGTGGTCAACACAGAGTGACTTCTCTGCCTGAGTCACACGTTTAAAACATCAACACTGACCTTTAATGTGTTTTTTAAGGTACTGTAATGACTATGAGTGTTTTTCTTTCATTACTTTCATTTGCCTTGAAGCTACAAAGTCACCAAACACTAAAATAAATAGCCCCTCAGTTGATATAATGACTGCTTTCACATCAGGTGACAGATTATAAGTGCAAAATGTTTAAGAGAACTTATAGGATGATTTCCTATTAAAGGAATAGTTCAACATTTTGGAAAATATTGACTCTTGCAAAAAGTTAGATGAGAAGATCGATACCACTCTGGTTGTATCAATTTTCTCATCTAACTCTCTGCAAGAAAGCAAATAATGATTAATAATAATGGATTATTTCTTGAATAATTTCAACAATTGAATCAGCATTTCAAAAGATGAAAAAAAGAGAGAAAAACTCGATGGGAAGATATTAAAAAAGTATTAAATAATTTGTCTCCAACATGATTAAAATCAGCAAGAAGCAATATCCACTAAATTTATCAGGCAGAATTTCGGAGAGTTTAACTTCCAGAAAAAGACCTTTTACAGGTCATGTTCTGGTGATTTTTTGGCACTGATGAGAAGCATCAGTGAAACTTTTCAGTTTTAATTCAGCATTTTTTTTTTACATTCTCAGGAAAGGTGTGATAGCTAGTTTTAAACTCTACCTGTAAAGTGTCAACATGTCAGGCTTTTGTCTCCTTTATCGCTGTTATTCAACCCTTCAGGGTGTTTTGGTTTTGTCATTACACACTGGTCATGTGTTGAGTAGGCTGACTTCAGTTAAACACATTACTATTACGTGTCAAAGTGAAGCACATGCAGTATTTAGGATTGCAGTTCATTGGATAAAACATTCCAAATCAACGTTGTACAGGTTAAAAGTGATTGGACGTAGAAAAATATAAATAATCATTTGTTGTTGGTGATCATACCATTGTATGAAGTGATGGATGTTTTCCCCCTTTGGCAAATTCTCCCTTTAACCCATAAATACATGTAAATGCTTAAATGACTACTTGTTTCTGAAGCTCTGGATTTCAGGCCTTAGTGTGTCATTTCGTGGCTGTTGGTGTTATTCCATGAGTAGGTGTAATATGATATTTATATAAAGAAAACTGAATATAAATTCAATCCAATCATTTCTTGATGAAGTGAAACTGAAAGAGAGAATATATGTGTGTCGCCCTCGTGAGGACTGCCCGATGTGTTCAGTCAGAGACTGTGTCATATTGTTGTCAGTGAGAAAAGGTTGTTTAACCTTTCGTGTCACATGACTTACAAGTCTTCTTTGAAAACGTCTTCAAGATTCAGTAGATGGTTAATACAGTAACACAGTATTAGACTTGAAACAAATGTAAAGATAACGTATCTGAATGCTCGTTATTTGAAAACCTGTGAGTCGTCTTGTCTGATTGTGATGATGTGGTATTCAATAGGGTGTTTGTTGTTTTATTTTTCTGTTGTATTTTTTGTGTATTTCGGATGACGTGTGGGTGAGTTTGAAGCACATGTTCGTTGTGTCTTTCCATGGCTGTGGGTAACAGATTTTGAAGTTTTTTGGGTTTTTTTTAATTTTAACTTTTTGAAAATTTTAAGGAATGTTTGCACTTGGTTACCTGTTGGTGGAGTCAAATGCAAACCAAATTCACAGTGAATCACAGCGGAGCAATACTAACGTATAAATCTATTAAACAGTTGAACTAAAGTGGGGTCCTGTTGTGCAGGCTTCAAATAATGATATAAACTGTTATGCTCTCAAGTTGGACATCACTACTATTATTTTACAATTGCATAACATTTTCACCAGCAGATGCACATACAGTGAAGTATGACCCTGGAAAGCGGACTATTCACATGCTCATCTGATGGTTGAGCTGATCAGTTCTATTTAAAGTGTAAAGTTATGCACAAAGATGAACAAAGAAGCTACTTTTCTCTGTAAGTTATCACCGTCTTTGGTGAACTTTTGGATCCGTCCAAACGTTTTTGCCATTTGTACATACAGTACAGTTAGTGTGATTATAGAAATTACAACTGTATATTTATCGTGTAGCAGGAACTGCAGCCCATTGGACAGCTGATACTCTGCATTTCACATCGCTGTATCAAAGCTTCTGAGAGCCATTTCACATTACTGACCCAACCTCCCCGTGTTGCCACATGTACTGTATGTTGTTTGATATGTATTATCATGTACTATATCATAAGTAGATATAAATATATAGTTACTTGAGGTGAGGTAAATATTTGCCATGGATAAACACATTCAATAGGAACATGCTCTAATTAGGTGGATGAAACGTTTGAGGAGGCTGTGTCTCCATGAGGGGCGTAAATGAAGAATACTTTTTTTTTGTCTATTACTTTTGTATTATTTGGTCTTACCCTAATAGATATTAAACAGTTCTTGTTGCATCCTGTTTTGTTATTTGATGAGTTCACACAGGCCTTCTACACACACAAGCTAGAATATCTCTCATGTGTTGCTGTCCATTGAACACTATGAATCTACATATATTAGATTTGTGAGCTTTTAGACGACCTGAAAGACTCAATTCTCATTTACTGGTTGAAAAAGCTGGAAACACATTGAATTTTAATTCACTTCAACAAGTCAAGACCTCTTATATTTTGCATTTGAGCACTAAATGATGCGTCACAGAAGAGGTGATAAAATTCAAGCTTTTTCAAGATGAACGTATTGCATATTGTAGTAAAATTCCTTTGTTGTATCATTCCAGCCAGACTCTTATTGTATTGAGTCACTTTATTTTACACAAAGTGAGGATGAACAGTCCAAAAATGAAGTGCCGATCTTTGCTTCAGAAGACATAAGACTAATGTGGCTGGATGCTAGTTACTGTCGTCTACAGTCTCTGAATGGAACCAGCTGATATTAAAACAGATTTGAGAGACAGTATGGATACTAATAGGCTTCCCAGAATACTGGATAAAATGGTCAGCTTTTTGTTCTTGTGATTGTGGAGTTGATTTTATACAATTTCGATCATATTCTTTTTATTTTCAAGGGCCTCTATGCCAATTTTTTCACCCTTCATCACTGAAAATACATCTTATGGATTGTTGGATAAAATTAAGTTGCAACTAGTGCCTCATCAACAACTCTCATACCAAGACAGTATATGGACTCCATAATTTCCACTGTGGCTCTGAAAATGTTCAGTAAATTTCCTGGAAAGAAATTATGTAATTTGGTACTAATTATGATGAAAACAAACACAATGTGCAATTTGTACACTTCCAATTAATCAATTCCAATAGTAATAGTCTGTGTTTGTGCACAGCAGGTCAGCTCAACATGCAAAAATGTGGAATTTGTGTACATGCAAGTATACACTTCAGCACAGATGGAGAACAGCATTTCCAGTATATCTATCGATCTATATCTGTTGTTTAAATTGAGGAATACCCAGAAAAAAAAACAGTGAAACAGCAATAATCTTAAAATTCTTTATTCATAAACTTGATGCAAGTTTACAAATTACTGTACATGGTCAAAATTTCTTCAAATGGAAAATGAAAAATAAAATAAAACCAAAGCAAGCCAACAGCGCCAGACGTGGTCATCTGTTCGTTGGTGCCAGAAAATGAATTGACAGTTGAGATAGATTAATCTTTTCAACACACAGTCCAGTTAGAGAAGCGTGCAAGTCTATTCACCACGGCATGACTATCAAACTTGAATCGCCTCGTAATATCCCCTCTGACCGGAGTTTTGGCATTCGGAAGGAGGCAATCATACAAGTGGATAAAGGCTCTGCAGCAGGGGGAGGCTGAACTTAAACCCTTAAAAAAAAAAAAAAAAAGGATGCACAAGTGTATGGTCCAACTTTTCAGACAACACAGCCCCTTCAGAGGTGGGGACACTTCTTGTTAATGATACCTGATAACTTCTGCCCCCTCAGATATATCAGACGTGTAACAACAGGATATGGAGCAGTGTGCTGAGAAGTAATTTTTTTTTTCCTGATTTGAAAATATTTAGCTCACTTTATTGTACAATTGACCTCTCCAGGCAAATTACTGCCAGCTGTGCAAAGATTTTAATCAGGAATATTTAAAGAGTAGTACACATACTACAGTGGGTATAGATGATGCATGCTACTGTAATCCTGTTAAAAACGTGATCCTTCTGTAAATGTCCTCCCTCTTGCTTCGCTTCAATTCAAAGTAACGTGACCCATAACGACGTAAAAGCAAATTCCATTTTCTGTTTTTGACATCAGATCAGTGGGTGAGTAAGCCTAAATGTCAGAGGTACGGAGCATTAATGAATCCCCCCCACCCTCCAAAATAATCAGACTCCCCTCCTTAAGTATTGTTTGTTACCTGAGTTGCCATTCAAACATACTTTTGCAGACAGTGTTAACAAATAAACTGCAAAAGAGCCGACAGATTGATAGATACAGTGTGTCTCCTGTAGCACGGGGGGGAGGGAACAGCAGTAGTGAGGATGTATTGTGTGGTCACGTTAAAAACTTAGTTTCATCTACAGTAGATATTCTGAGTTTCAGGTCAGTTCTTATTAAACTACAAATGATCTTTCTTGTTGCACACCGAAAGCGACACCGAAACACGTCCATGGTGGGAAGGGAAGCCCTGCAAATAAAGTCTGAGGGGATAAATCCAGCTGAAAGTAACATCATGTAACAGGTTCAAATCTAAACTGAGAAAGGGCAAACCACTACGATCGATGTATGTCAGGACGATATGACATTTAAAAAAAAAAAAAATTGTTGCAAAAATGTGCAGAAATGATGAAAAATCACACATCCTAACACCCTTCATCTCTTTACTCTGTGAAGCTCATTCCAGCACGGTTCTGCTTAACAAAGTGACTGTAATCAAATCCAATTATCTTAACCACAGCGAAGCCTAATTTCAGCATCAAACTAGCCATCAACCTCTACAGCTGTACTCAAAAGAAAGATTAATAGCTAAACTGAGGGACAAAGAGCTTTTCAGCTTTAACATTAAGTCTGTTGGAACTTCCTAAACAGACGCCATGACGTTCATCTTATCGTCTTCTTGTCAGAATGTTTCATGCCCTCTTTAAAAATGTGCAGATTCTGAGACATTTCTGTTTTAATATTGACCACGGGGTGGATTTGTTCACCAACAACGGTTGATCTTAGTTGCAGCATTTTGTTTCTGCTTGGCCCAATATGCTTTACACATTTTAAAATGTAATAACTAAAAAGATGCGGAGTGGTGGGTCGATTCAATTTAAAGATAAGCTTCCAAAATATGAAAAATTGTTTCATTTATTGTTGTGGATGCTCAAAGAATAAAAACAATAGCCAAAGAATATTTCTAAAACAATACTTGCATTCGTGTACCAGTTAATTTCCAAAAGAAAAAGAATTGCAGTCAATAAAAACAGGTGCGGTGAGGTGCCACTTCAAGAGCTTCTGTATCAATCTTCTTTTAAAATTCCCATTTAAAGAGGGGTAACTGACTGTTTGTGAAGCCCACTTTGTCAAAGCAGCTAAAGAAAAAAAAGCATTTCCCCACATTTAAAGGGAGAAAAGTTTTTTTTTTAAAGACAAATGAGCATATTTAGAAAACAGGGCTAGTGATACCCTCACATCTTCCTCCTCACTAAAACACTGAGGGGAGAAGCAAAGTGACACCAGAACAAAGTCTTTTTCCCGAAGCGGGGCGAAGGAATACTTGTCAGATGAGCCAACGAGATGGTTTCCGCGAGAAAGATGATATATTCCCAGTAAGTCAGAGGGGGGGAAATATTCCAAAGAAAACAAGATACTTTGACCCAAAGACATGTTCCCAGTGCATAGTGGTGGTGGCTCCTTATCCGTCCTCTTTTGGTGGTGTGTACCAGCCTGTAAGAACAGAAAGAAAAACCCCTTTGCCAATGGATTCGTACCACTGTGTGTTTACTGAGCCCCAATCATTCAGAAGTATTTACTTACCGTTCTTTTCATGAATCTGCACAAGGGATTTGTATGACTGTTGTGCTCTGGCAAGATTGTACTGGTTCTAAGAGACAAAGAATATTCTGTTAGATGCATAGAGATATATAAATATACAGTATGAAATATATAAACAATTACTATGGCAATGAAAGAAACCACTTTGGTCCAGACTAAAATATCACACCAACTGACATTCATGGTTTCTGACTTTAATGAGCGAAATAGCCTCACAACTATTGGATGGATTTCTGTGAAATGTGCTGCAGATATTCAAGGTTGCAGACCTTCTAACCCCTTATTCTACCTCCAGGTCCTCCAGGTCAGCTGACTTTGGGCTCCTGGCTGTCCCGCGATCTAAACTTAAACTCAGGGGTGGCTGCACCTTTGCAGTTGCAGCCCCTAGATGGTGGAAGAGCATTCCCTTCCCTATCAGATCTGCCCCCTCCATCGACTCTTAAGTCCAGGCTCAATTCTTACTTTTATTCACTAGCGTTTGAATCCTCCTGACGTGGCTGATTTCTGGCTTGTGCCCATGTGTTGCCCATTTGTGCCTACGAGCTGTGTGCCTTGTTGTTTATGTCAGTGTTTCTTCTATTTGTGATTTTAGCTACCTGCTCTGGTCTGTACAGTGCTTTGGTCAACATGAGCTGTTTTTAAAAGGGCTTTATAAATGAATTTGACTTGAAGATCTTCAGAGGATAAAATCTTCTGACTGTGATGATCCTCTGACTGGCCAATCTAGTGCTACCATTTCATCAAAATTCATACTTTGGTTTCTGAACAGGTGTAAAATTAATGACTTTACAGCACTACTTTGTGGTACTTTGAAAACATTAGCATGCTAACAGGCGAATGTAAGATAGTAAATATGGTAAACATTATACCTGTGAGCATTTAGCTCAAAGCAGCACTGTGTCTAAATACAGCCTCACAGAGCTGCTAACATGGCTGTAGATTATTCCTGTTCTACTGAATCACAACATGGCTGCTACAAGATTAGGACTGTAACAATTCATGATGACATTAGTTACCTTATTGGCTCCAAACTGCACCCTGGCTTTTCCTTTCACCAGGGTTGCATTTATCTGCATAATGACAGATTCTATGGAATAGGCACTGCTCCAGCCCTGAAACCACACACACAAAACATATATTGTGTTGTTTAAATTAAGGAAATTTAAGTCTAAGATTAAGTCTAAGACGTATCAAACTCATTTACACACCTGTTTTGTGAGAAGTTCCATGCACAAGGCCCCTCCTCCAAGAACATAACTGAAATAAGAAATAATACACAGTATTAGGAATGTCTATTAAATATTCAAAAGTAGGCAAATGCACATTTGATCAAGAAAGCGTTCACTTGACTTTTTGCAGATTTGTTGTGCTTCAAATTGATTTCACAGAGTCTAGATATGCCTTGTTGGAGAGAAATGTTTTTGATTTTTGCAAGAAGGCAATTTGAATTTAAACTGCTGTAAATTAAACTTTTGGATGTACCAAGAAATTCATGTAGTAATTTTGAAATGAATTTGCTTAAGCCTATCATCAGGACCCTTTAAAGAATCTGCATGATTTATGATGCATGATGAAATTGTATCCCAGTATTAATGCATTGCATTAATTACCAAGGAGTCTTTAAAATCACAATTATGCTGTTTGTATGGGTGATGCTTTTATTTGCATTCAGTTCAGAGGCAATAATTTGCAGCCAGCAATAAGCAAACTACATGTCCTCCATTACGCAGTAATAACATGGCATAATAAAGTCAACCCTGCCTCTAGAAGCACACAGCGATTACATTATCATACATTTGTATCATTTCAATTTAAATCCACAATGGGACAAATAAATATTGTCAGTAAATCTCTCCCAACAAAATCCATCTCAAAAGTTTGTGCACAACAAACGTGGACAAAGTTCCACCAAGTGAATACTTTCTTTAGAGGATTACATATGCAAACTGAGCAGAGGGAAATCACGACACACTCACCCTCCGGAGAGCACAGGTGAGACAACCCGTACAAAAGGTGGGTCAAAAGGAAAATTATCCTGTCATATGAAGAAAAGAGAAGAAAAGTCATGAGAAAATCCTTTACCCAAAAGAACATCTGACATTTTTTTTTAAAATCACAGAACTCACTTTATAAGAGAAATTGAGCAGAATGTAGTCCACTCCTTCCTTTTCTTTTAAGACCTGCAAGTCACTATGTAATGGACTATCTGGGTCTACCCTGTAATGAAGAACGGCAGGGTCAAATCTAAACAAACACACACACACACGATATTTGTAAAGTTGGAAAATATTAAAAGCAACTGAAAGTAACAACTTACGTCCTTAACTTGACATGCCATTCATAAAGGCTGTCACTGACTAGTTCGACTGAATAAATACCTGTGAAATTAGTGACAGAAACACAAACACGCTTTACTTAGAAATGTCAAAAGAATAAAAGCCACCACAATAGAGAGATGTGTCCCTGTAGTCACCTGTCTTGTAACTCTGTGATCTGTAGATCTCCCTGAGTTCCTTCATTAGGCGGTCTGAAGCTTGCACGGAGCCAGAGACTGCTCCCTGAAACAGACAGACGATCACAAAGATGCATTACACACACATGTTAGGACACCTGGACAAATGAGAAGTATATTGAGTGGAGAGGCGGGTGGAGCTACATGAAGGAAACCAGAGATCGTGAGGCCAAAGATAATGTTACATGACCAGCCATTTGAGCATTACTAACACTTAAAAGGACAATAAACTGTAACAAAACAAGCGTCTGGTTTGCTTTTCTAGTGCATCCACAGTTGGGGCGCTTGTATTGTGTACAACGGCCATCCCCACAGGGATCCACGTGGACCCTGGTGGACATGGGCGGATGCCAAAATGTATATCACTCAGACCAACCATGAATTGGCCTCAAGTAGCGTAGTGGAAATGACTTTACTAGGTGTGTCACTGAAAGGACAAAGAGTGTTTTTTTTCAACTTGCTTCATGTTGTATTCATGCTGAAATATCTCTACTGCATCAGAAATCTGACCAATCATAGTAGTACCTCACCCTAGGCACAGTGTAACCCCTTAACCTGCTACGCCAATGCAGTAGTCTCATTGAAAAGAGTGGGAAGTCTGCCATTTTTCACACAGTGCTATTGTCGGTCTGAATGTAGCTGAACTGACAGAAAAAAAAAAGTGACTTGGCTGAAGGAATAAAATGGAAGGATTTGTATCTGGTGGCCATGATATAATCCTGTAGCAATGAAAAATCACCCAGGAGACTCCGTATTTTGAGGTTGCTGCCAAAAGTTAACGTTCAAATTAGAATTTACAGGGACAAGCAGCTCCTTCACTTCTCTGCTCTATTACAGTCACCAATGCTCAATAGAGAAAAACACAAACTGAGTGAACACTTACATTCAAGTGATCCTGTCTCTGGTTTTTACGAATCTTCTCCAAGATGGCCAGATTTTCTTTCTCTATTCCGTCATCTTCTGACTTTTTTCCTTCTGCTGGCTCCTCTTCTTTCATGTCGTAATGGTCCAGGTCTTGGTCCAGGTCGATGTCCTGCTGCCACAGTGTATTAATCATGTTCAGATACAGGATGTAATACAAATTGAACCATTAGGACATAAATAATATATATCTCCGGAAGTAGAAGAAATATACATAGGCACCTCTCCCATTTCTTCCTCCTCCTCCTCTTCAGACGTCACCTCATCTGATGGTCCGTGCTGTAGTGCGGTGAAATATTGTGAGTTAAAAAACTGAGTTTTGGAATAAAAGACATTGAATTTTCTCACGCTGGTAGCGCCTACCTTTCGCTCTTGGGTAATCGGGCCAGCAGGTAGAGGCTGGTCGAGCATTTCTACATCTGGATGTTGAGGCAGGTTGTAAAGCCGACAGAGGTCACAAATGAGGCGCTTCAACTGCTGAAGAAGCTGTCAGCAAAATCGACAGATTTAAACGTCAAAAAGGAAAACCAAACTGTCGTTAAACAATTCAACCAAGCTTCCACAGTCATAGCACTGAACCTGTGTGACATAAGCCAACTTACCAATGTGCTGCCTTTTCTCACATCCTCTAAGCGCTCCAACACTTCAGCCAGACTAGGATCATCAGAGTCAACAAACCATATCGGAGGCGTTGAAGGATAGGATTCCTGCAACAGAGGCCACAATAGGACATGGAAATTTAGCCTTTAGTCCTGCTTGTGTGTTGATGGCTTTATAGACTACAGAGAACACTGCTTCTTTTAAGAAAACAAAAACATGACTGATGTTGCCCACAGACATTTTATCTACATAAAAAACATATTAAAGTCTGTACCAAAGCTAAAAAAATGATCTTAAAACCAAACGTCTCAGCCCACGCAGCCACCCACTGAACAAAATGATTTGTCTACCGTCAGCTGCAGAGCTGCACGAATATCTCCGGTACCGATGCTGGCAAGTAGCTGAGCGCTGTGTTGAACTTTCAATTAGGCCTTAATACAGTTGTTAAATCATGTGTGAACTTCAGTTTACATGACTGAAGATGCGAGAGACAACTTTGAATTATAAAAAGCTGGCTCTTAGCATAGAGGGGTAAAAAAAAAAACTACAGCCAAACTGTTGTGTAGTTCAGCAAACAAACTCAGAAGGTAAAATCGTGTTTGGTACTACTATTTAATTTATTGGTGATCATTTTTCAGCAGTCCAATTTCCAGAAAGGAAGATACATTTTTATACAGCAATAGTCATTAGGTATGAAGTTACAATAGATAGATTAGGATGAGAATCAACTTGTGGACCTTGATGCCATCACACAACTCAAGATGGTTGTGTGATGGCATCGTTGGTCATATAATGGTTTAAAAATACAAAATATAGCTCGATATTAATTCAACTTGGGTTTAATCACCCTGAATGACAGACTTAACTGACCACATTCATTTTGTTTGGTTTTTAAGCATTTTTGTGTTATGAAGCACCAGATACATCAGAGCTGTCACAATAACGACCTGGATGTTTATTTAAACACTATTTAGTTAGAAAATGGTAATTATGCTAACTCTGATATTATATAAATCCATGTCATAAACCATGACAGCTGCCTTTCAACATTTTGAGTCTCTTCATAACTTTTTGTGAAGTAGATGCTCAGTGGATCAAATCAGAGTATCATCACTGATATAGATAACCAAGGAACTGTTTCTGAATGCTGCTCATTGTATTTCTGTTTCTCCCAGTTAGAACAAGTGAACACACCTGATTCAGCTAATCAGATGTAGGTAAAGGAGGGAGAAATTGAAAATATTCACCACTTGGCGTAACAGGCAGCAGGATTGACTGACGAAGGGGAGGGACCACCTTTAACTTCTCATTTTCTAGTAGAAAGATTGTGATGCTGAATGTACCCTGGTTTTTTCGAGATTCAGCTGACTCAGATGGGTTGCAGACTGACTCAGCTTGAGTTTCAACATGACACAGCTATCAAAACATTTTAACGAGCCTGTCTGTGCCCCCAAAAATGAGCATAAGTGAAACTGTGCGGATGTTTCTGCTTAGAGAAGAGGATGTGGTCAGGATACCAGGCAGATGAGTGACATGACATGAGTGAGCCTCTGTTGTTAATGACAACACCTACATTTTGTGTAAATTAAAGCAGTGGTTCTCAAAGTGGGGTCTTGGGATCCCCAGGGGTCGTGGAGAGGGCTCCAGTGGGTCTCCAGCAAAAAGGGGAATCATTTTTTTCCACTATATTTCCATCCATAAGTAACATAATGACAGAATATGTGACTATTTTGATCATGGGTTTCATACACTATCTGTAATAAATCATCTAAAAGCAAAAATCTTATCAGATGGGGGTCCATGGTCTAATTTGTGTCACTTGAGGGGGAACCACTGGATTAAAGGATGGGTTCACAATTTTTCCAAGTCTTTCTTAAAACAATAGTCAGATTCACAAATGAACATTGAAACTGACTTTTCTTGCCGTAATCATCCTTCATCTTCATACTGACCATTAGAAGATCCCTTCATAATGAACTTACAATGTAAGTGACGGGGGCCAAAATCCACAAGCCTCCTCATGTACAAAATGTATCTAAAAGTTTATCTGAAGCTGATATGAAGCTTCAGCCGTCCAAATTAGTGAGATCAAGTAATTATCTTTCAACATTACAGTCTTTTCAGCGCCAAAAGTCTTCTTTTTGTTACTATACTTCCACTGTAGCTCAGCAGGGAAACACAAAGAGGGAATTGGATGCTAAAAAGACTGTAAATGTGGCAGATATCCACTTGATATGACTAACTCAGACTGCTGAAGCCTCATACAAGCTTCAAATAAACTTTTAAATGCATTTTGGCACACAATGACTGTGTAGACACACTGTGGATTTTGGCCTCCATCATTTACATTGAAAGCACATTTGAAGGGGATCTTTTAATGTCCAGTATAAACAGGAGGAATGATTACAGCGAGGAAAACCTCTTTCAGTGTTCATATGGGCACCTGACTGTTCTTTTAAGACTTGGAAAAATTGTGAACCCGTCCTTTAATATTATGTGCTTTACTCAAGATTCAACATTATTTACATGACAAGCAGTCGGTGTTGCAATGCATTAAAATAACGTTACCAGGCCCGTCTAAGGTAATCTGCGTTAACAAAACATGTAGACACCTTCGCTCACATTACTGCTTGAAAAAAACAACTCCGTCATATCTACATCATATCTCTCTGCATGTTTTGGTGCCCTGATAAAGAACCACTAACGTCACCGGCCAGTAAGTTCGCAACAGGGATCAGTCTATTTACTGAAAAGCCAAAAAAACAACATTCCGTTAAACCGCCTCTGTGTAACGTTTAAGATGTGTACGGGGCAGAGTCGGTTCAGAAAAACATGTTCTCCGCGATATGGTTTAAAAAAAACTGTGATGTAGTAAAAGTTCCACTATGCCATGGCTAAATAACGTTAAGATTAAACCAGACACGGTTCCGTAGTTAGAAAGTTAGCCGCCGTAAGCTTACGCTAAAGTACCGCAAACAGTAACGCAGTTATTTTGGCTAACAAGACAAGCTAGCGTTAACGTTACTTTCAGTTGGGAGGCTAGCAAAAGCTACCGCAGCGTCGTTACTAATCGACGTTTTATTGTACACTTTCTGAAAGTGAATTTAACACTTGTGCGGTGTTGTTTTATTAAATCCACGGGGCTGATTAAATCTTGATGGCCAAACACTAAAAGGAAAATGAAAACGATCACTTTATTCGTAGTTAATTTGTAAACACGGAACCCTCCGCGGAATGATTGGGTTTCAGTCGATAGTCAGTGGCTTGGGTTAGCTTGTGCGCAGAGCTGGCCTGGACTCACCGTGATGTTGCAGTGAATGATCAGCAGCTTCTCTCCTGTTACATTGAACTGGCAACTGAGTTCGTCGGGTTTCCAGTCTATTATTCTGAATCGTTCGTGGTTTGGGTCAAAAATTGACTCCAAAAACTTCAATTCGGCCTTCAGCCCCGAAACCGACATCTTCAACTCATCTCAAAGCAGCAGGCCGCTGGCAGAGGGGAAGTCGGGGCGGAATGCGACCGCGCAGTGGAGTCGAGTCTACGGATCATCTCGCATGTTAGCGTGAGAACAACAACAAAGGGCTGGAGGGTTGCAAGGCAAGTTTATTTATACAGCACATTTCATCAACAAGGCAACTCAAAGTGCTTCACATTAAACATTCAAAGCATTAAGACAAAATGCAAAAGAAATCCATTATTAAAGGATAATTAAATACAATTAAAATAGCCATTAAAGAATTAAGAGAAAATAAAAGAATAAGCTAAAATAGAATAAGACATAAAATACGAGGATAAAAGTTACGGTGCGGTGCAAGACATGAAACAAACGCTTCAAATTTGATTTAATAAAAGGTTGAAAACAGAAGAACAAAAACAAAAAAAGTCTTTAGCCTTGATTTAAAAGAACTGGGAGTTGCAGCTGTAGTGTTATCATACAACAATTGTTTTATTCCTTTCTTCTTATTTGTATTATCAAGTAATTAGTTTTACAAGGCTTGTTTTATTTTGCACTAATCTCATTGCAGTGAACCTGTAAAACAAAATGAAAACATTCATGTTTATGTATATTTTATCTAAGAAGGGACAATGCACTTTAATTAACATGAGCACCTGGGTCCAGCATGTAAATGTGCCAGATTTAGCCATAAAGTCTAATTTTCATCTGCAGTCCCTGACAGGTTGATGGCATATAAAAAACATTAAAAGAAAACATACAAGAGCACATAAGCACAACAATGACATGACCACTACTTCAGATTATGACAGCCAGCTTGATTGTCCAGTAGATTTGAAGGCAGAGTTGAGAGATGTGATGTTCATTAGTTCTGAATAGCGTTCCAGGTATGTGCTGATTGATAGGAAAAGGCTGACTGCTCAGAGGTATTTTTTCTATGTGGTATTTTACAATCCCCTCTGGTAGACGAGTTTTGATTTTGTTTAATGAATTCATGGAGCAGAGGGGGGCCAGACCATGAAAATTTTTTATTCACTAGTAAAATATCTGCAAATTTGATCATGTTTTTCCAGTTTAAGAAATCATATTTAGTTGAAATTTTACAAAGATGTTATGAATTTGACTTTTGCTTTCAAAGCCTGTCTATAAAATGTCTCTACTGATTGTAATGTGGTCCTACCTGTCTGTGTCCAGCGGGTAAGATAGATCTTTTTAGATATCTATATATATATATAGAGAGAGAGAAATATTTTAATATTGAATATCTGCCAAGCAACTCCAACCCAATATTGTTTTTATCTCTCCACCTTTGTGTTACAGATTAGATTAAGTAAAGTAAAATGTGGAAAGCAATTTAAATCAGAGCAGCAGAATAGCTCTACTTTAAGAAAATATAACCCTCATCTCATATTTCTGTGATGGCTTTCTATAATATTTTTATAGTGTGTCTGTAGTATTTTGTATAAATACAACAGCACACTATACAAAAAACTATCAATGTATCTATCTGTCTATCTATCTATTGTGGATCTCCAACATGTTTGTAGATGAAGTGATGTAAATTTACTTTACACTAAATTGGAAAAAAAATAAAAAATTATATATTGGCTTTATGCAAAATGAGGTATTTTAGATAAGTATTTGCATGCTTGCATAATGTAGCAATGTGAAAATGATTATATTTATTAATTAATAAACAACATTTACAATGGTGTCTTTTTCTCTCATCTGTGTCTCATGTTTATTTGGTCGTTTGTGTATGTGAAGGCAAAGTTTCTATGTATATTAGCATGATTTGCCATTCAATTTTATGTAAAGATTTGGCCATTGCAATGTGGTTTTTATGGCTTTTTGCTAACAGTTTTAGGAAAACTGCTTTTGTTTTAATACATTGATGCAGCAGTTGTGAAAAACTATGCACTGTTTAAGAATACATCCAACTTTTTATGCACTGACTTGACACTAGATGGCACAACAGATAAACCTGTTCTGCTTCCAGCTAAACATTGACTATTGTAGCCACCCACACATTTTACAAAAGTACCCTTATCTACAGCAGCACACACACCTATTACAACAGAGCATGTGTTTCACTGAACCCAGAACGCAGAGTACTTTACATGTAACTACATGTCAGCCAGTCATGACTTTGTAGAAAGTCAGGTTAGGAGGCGCATTCACCACTCTTTCTTTCCAACGGCACACAAATCATGCCATCTTATTGCATAACTAATACTGTTGCTGAACTGGCACTTTGAAGTTGGATTACCTTTCCTGTGTAAGTGGACTTGGGTAAGTGTTAATATTACTCAAAACCTACAAATAAAAAAAACTTTGTGAAACATGTTATGCACATAAAAACAGCCATGAAATATGTTGAACGTTTTCTGTGCAAATCTTAATTTCTGAATTGTTTAGATGTAATACTTACTATCATGTCTTGTAAGTGTGAAGTATAACAGAAGATAATGCTTTTTAACAGTCATTGCAATCAACTTGTGCTTAAAACACAGTTTCATTAGTTGTTGTCTAGAGTTTGTCCTGTATTTAAAGACTTGCCAATAAATTTGGGAGTGATAGAGGTTTCTGATCTGTTTTAAATTTTGCTTTTTGTGCTTTTTGTGTGACTTTCAAGTTTACATTTGGATCATGGATTGTACCTAGTTAATATAAGATTTACATTCCACAAAAAACACTGTGCAAACTAGACAGACAGAACTCTTATTAACTTGTTTTTGTACATTTTCAGGGTCTCTCACTGACATCAATATGAAGGTGCCTCATTTGTCTCTGGTCACCTTTACTCTACTGTTGATTCAACTATCTGGCTATGCATCTGGGGGCAAAATCCTGGTGTTCCCACTTGATGGGAGCCATTGGGTAAACATGAAAGTACTCATAGAGGAGCTGCATGACAAAGGCCATGAGATCACTGTGGTTCGGGCGTCTGATAGCTGGTACATCAGTGAAAAGTCTCCCTTCTACACCTCTGTCAACCTTCCCAACCCTAGTGGATTTAAGGAAAACCTTTCAACCTTTTTGTCTCCACAGCTGGAAATGCGGCTTCAGAGTAAGCCTTCATCTTTTTGGTCTCACATCTGGACTCAGATTCAGAGGGAGCGGATGGTTTTCGAACAGGTCTCTCAGTTCCACAAGACAATGAGTGAGATGATTGTTCAGATGTTTGAAGATGAAAACCTGATGCGTTCCTTCCACAATGCCAAATATGATGTGGTTTTGACTGACCCCAGCATTGGCGGAGGGACAATGCTGGCACGTCAGCTTCAAGTTCCTCTTGTTTTCAATGTCAGATGGACCATTCAAGGTGAAGCTCATTTCCTTATTGCCCCCTCACCTCTGGCATACATTCCTTTTACTGCAACAGAGTTGACAGATAAGATGACTTTCTCTCAAAGAATCAAGAATGTTTTGAGCTATATGCTTGGGATGTACACACTATCATCTATCACAGAACCTCATTACAAACCAGTAGTTTTGAAGTACTTTGGTCCTGGTGTGGATTACTCAACGTTTTTCCTGGATGCTGACATATGGCTTATGAGAAATGATTTTATCTTTGAATTTCCACGTCCTACAATGCCAAACATAGTCTACATGGGTGGATTTCAGTGCAAGCCCCCTAAGCCGCTCCCTGCCGATTTGGAGGAGTTTGTCCAGAGTTCTGGAGATCATGGGATCATTATGATGACATTAGGAACTTTAGTCGGGAAGCTTCCTGAAGACATTGCAGAGGAGATTGCTGCAGCCTTTGCTCAAATGCCTCAGAAGGTTGTATGGAGGTATATGGGACAAAGGCCAGCCAACCTGGGCAATAATACATTACTGGTCAAATGGCTACCACAGAACGACCTCTTAGGACATCCCAAAACTAGAGTGTTTGTGACCCATGGAGGTACTAATGGGGTTCAGGAGGCTATTTACCACGGAGTTCCAATAGTTGGACTTCCCTTATTCTTTGATCAGCCTGATAATCTCTCCAGAATCAGAGCAAAAGGAGCAGCTGTGAACGTGGATATCTCCGTGCTTGATAGACACATCTTTGAGGATGCGCTGATGACAGTTCTTTACAATTCCTCTTACAGTGAAAACATGCAGGCGCTCTCAAGGCTGCACAGAGATCAGCCAATGAAACCACTGGACCAGGCTGTGTTTTGGATAGAATATGTTATAAGACATAAAGGGGCACGTCATCTGCAGTCACAGTCCAACAAAATGTCCTGGTTTGTTTACAACTCTGCTGATGTCATTGCAGCTTTGTTGACAATTGTTTTGCTTGTGACATTCACCTGCATTTCAATTGTAAGGTTATTGTGGAGAATGATTTTTGTTGGGAAAAAAGTTAAACATGAATAAAATGTCAGTTCTGTGTTGTTGTTTTTTTGAGTGCATAAGATATGAAAAATAAACTTTGTCTCTTGACAAGATTAACCCCAAACATGCTTATAACCCGAAAACAGTATCCATGAAGAGTGAATATTTCAGTGACAAATGTATTCAAGTGCAATCAGTATACTTATATTCATTATAATCCTATTTAGTGTAAAAGACTCAGAGATGAGTCTTATGAGATGAGACTGTTGTAGCCTAGAATAACTGCCATGTCAGCAAGTGTGATTGATTTCACCTTTATATGTATTGCCATCTAACTAAAACACACATAGTACTGCCTGGAGATATATAATATTTAAGACCATGACAGACATATAACAGAGCTATGAGCAGGTTTATAGAGTGAGAGGATGAAAAAAAAAGTCAGGTTCATACTTTACAACTTGCTGAAAAAAAAACAATGCAGCACAAAATGAAACTTTCTAGTTTTTACTTAAAATTATATAGGAAACAATATCGAATAAAAACAGTTTACCACACTAAACATAACAATTACAAGTGTTAAAACTCTTGCTTTCATTGGGAATTAGATCAGAAAATAATTCTTGCCTGTTACACATATGCCTGTTTTAAGATTAATGCTAGTGTATCTGTGAGGCTTTACAGTGGTGTTATGAGTTAAAAGCTATCATCAGCATGCTAAGATGCTCACAATGACATGTGGATGTTAAGTAAGTAATTAAGTAAAATGTAATAGAGATACAGAAGAAACCTGTCTCCTGTATAAAACCTGTGTGAACGGGTCAGTAGTTCCTGAAGAGTAAATGGTTGTGTTGTGTTTGTTGGTTTACACCACTTAAGATAGGTTTGTTCAGCTGTTACAAATGTGTCTGCAAGGGCAAGCAAATTCCACCTCTAACATCTCCACAACAGCAAGGATGAAGGCAAAAACCACCTTTGACACAACAGGGTTGTTTCTAAGCTCATCCCTGAGTGTTGTGATCAGATGTATCTCTGCTCCCATCAAGAATTCTAGACAAAAAGAAAAAAGTCCACATTTATGGATGATTCAGAAATGTATTTCATGGATCTGCTTTGATTTCTCATTTGTTTTTTTGTTCATAGGTTCATTTAGCATTTTTGCACTTAGGCCATTTTTAACCCTGAGAGGTTGCAGAGGAAGGAAGATAAAGTCGAGGGAGAGATAGAGAAGATATATTAAGGTTTGATTCATGGCTTTCAAGGCACGTTTGATGGAACAGTTCTCCACTTTGATGGGGTTTAAGTGAAATAAGCGCTATAGTAAAAGAACATTTGGATTTTTGGGGAATAGGTAAAATAAATCTGTTTTGCATGTGTCAGTTTTCACAACGTTTGCAGTGGGTGGCAGCAGAAAGCTCTTATAGTGTTTTAAAGGAAGTACTGAAAAAATACAAGCTTCAGAATGGCTTGTAGCTCATCTCACTTTTTGTTTCAATTTTCTGAATTTTGGGGATGCCAAAGGAAAAAGATTATTTTGATATCTAAAAATGAAATTGTTAATTCAAAAAGTGCATAAAATAGTGAATGTAATTTGTCTTAACACTGAGTAGATAATTGGCACATTTTTAAATACGACATTTAAAAAACATATATTTTAATTCATAAAGACTTTCATTTATTAAATATGTCAGTAAATTTGTTGTAAAATAATTTTAAAATATAATAATTTGAAGATTTTCAAACGTATACACTAAATTAGTTGTTAACTGTCTCCCAGTTTGTAATTGTGCATTCAGAATAAACATTAAAGTAAGATGTACCAACCTTTAAGTTCAAACAGAAAAATATTCTTCTTGAGGACTGATTACTTAAAGTGAAACTCTTTCAACTGCTCAGTGTTATAAGATGTTTTTTCCCCCTTCAGCTTCTTTCTTTTGTATTGTGGTTTTGATCTGTGCTTATTTGTTCTTTTGTCACTTGTCCTCAATATAGCCCACTTTTAATTAGATCTTGGTCAAGCAAAACCTATACCTGACAAGATCTACGTGCATATAGAGGTCTAGACTAAAAGGTCTCGTGAGTTTTAAGAGTGAAAGTTAATTAGACATTTTCATCTTGCACTGTTACAAAAATGAATATGGCATGTTTGACATGTCCTGTTTATGGATTATGCTATATGAGAGCGAACATCTACTGTATATCTGAAGGATTCATCTTTGATTGTTGTGCAGATATTACCCTGAACATGTACAATAAAAGATGTGACACTCAAGTCTGTTGGTCTTTGGCTGTTATCAGGTAAGTAAACCAGTTTACTGAGCCAAAATGCAATCACCATTTTTACTACAAATGTTGTAAAATACTGATATTTTCCATTTAATTCCAACCTCTGAAGAATAAGAACGAAGATACTTTACAATGGACAATTATTTATAATTCCTCTCAGAAAGAAAACATGCAGAGGCTCTTAAGGCTGCACAGAAATCAGCTGATGAAACCACTGGAACAAGCAGTGCTTTAGACAGACTATGACATATACATAAAGGAGCCCATCATCTGCTCCTAACAGTAATGTCCTGGTTTGTTTACCTGTTTGCTGATGACATCACAACTTTGGTAAATAGTATTGCTTAGAGCATTTAATGTTATGATAGATTTTTATTGGGAGAAAAATAACATCATTTGAAGAATGAAATGTAGGTTTTGTATGTGAAAATCAAGTAATACATCAATGCTACAATTCTGTATGCAATTGTTAAAATTGACAACATTCAGCACACATTCATCTGATTAGTTGTTACAACCACAATAAATTATACCAACAGGATTGTAATTTTAAAGATGTATTACAAATCAAACACACATTAAGCTGTCATCAAGCATCCTCTTCATCACATTCTTCACATATATTAGGGATAATGGTGTCTATGTGGCAGTGAATAAACATATATTTGGATTGTGAAATATAATGTGATTTAAAACAATGTAATAAATGGTATTTGTATGGTGCATTTCAGTCTTGATTGACTGTGGAGGAAATGATTGCAGCAGTGGTCTAACAGCTAATAAAAAGCTGAATTCATCAGTTTCATTTTGTGTGTGTGTCTGAGATTGAGGAAGCTGAACCACTCTAATGTATGTCACACTTAAAAATGTTTCACACCATCGTGGCTGTATTTCTTTCATAATATCTTTTCCATTATATTCTCATAAACACAAACGTTTCCAATCCTGTTATTTTAATGTTCCCAAATACTGAATACATGTAAACTGAAAATGGATGGTGGTTAACTTGGTTTGAGCCTTTCTGTTGTAAGTTCACAACATTAAGCATTACATTTACAGTTCTATGTTTATGGTAAATTTTGACAATGTTGTAAAAAAACATACCATGTAATCTAAAATACATGATGATATCTAGAAATGTTAAGAATATATATTCTTTTAATTCTTACTCACCAACAAAATATATAAAACACTAAACACTATATTTGTTTAACATTTCATACAATTAATGTAATTAGGATCAATAAAATTGATCCTTATTTTAATGATTTCATTTCTTTTACTTGTTAGCTACTAAAAAATGTTTAAATATAGATGGGCCATGCTAAGATAGTTGTTTCTATGTACATTGTCTGTCTTTATGTTGTAACTGATTGTTTGGACACTAGATGAGAGGAGGCAGAGGAAGCTGATGATCTCTGTGTTCCTTTAGTCTTTTTGTCAGGTTTCTTCATGTACTTAATGATCACATAAACAAGGAGAAGCACGGTCAAAAGAAGGAGCAGACAAAGTCCGATTCCCTACAGAGTGGAGAATTGACATAATTTAGTAAGACACAGAACCAAGATGTTCATCATCACTGTCAACCAACCATATTTGGTAGAAAGCTGATTCTTCAGTTTTTAAATGATCACTTTTTGACATTGTGCACAAACAAAAGATATTTTTCTCACCTGAGACAGAATATAATATCTGTGTGAATGATCCATGAGTTCCTCTGATCTTGTCATGTTGGTTGGTTCACACCATTTCAGATACGTTTTGTCAACAGAAACAAATTTGCCTGGCCAGTCTGTCATTGCACAGACAAAGTATTGACCATCAAGGAAAATGATAACCTGCCACACCACGGGGGGTAAAAGGCAGGACCACCATTTGTCAGAATCATCTTCATCATCTCTATCCCCGAATCTATATATCACCATCATCAGCAGAAATGCTGTACAAGCAGGAATAATGAAAAACGCAGCAGCAAAAAAACTGTTCCATTTAGGATCGCAAGGGCAAGCAAATGCTGCCCCCAGTATCTTCTCTATGAGAGCCATGAGGAAGGCAAAAATCACATTTGCCACAACAGGGCTGTGTCCAAGCCCCTCCTTGAGTCTTGAGAACAGCCGCTTTACATCCATTATGAATTCTACAAAGAGAAAAACGCAGATGTAAAAAGAGAGAAAACATCTATGTGGTAAATATTTATGAGGATCAAACGAGTAATCAGAAGTATTGGAGAGTGGCTGTGTTAACCATTGCCAGAATCTCCCTAGCTGTGTTTATTAGGAGACGGGTTCATCCAAATCCAAACAAGTGTTGTTCTCCACCATTGACAACGCCTGACTTTGTTGAATGGTTCAAATTAATGACAGACATTGCATCTTATGAATCTCTAATCATTAAGACTATTTATAGACATAATTATACATAATATGAAGATCTTGACTATTTTCATAGCTAAAATGTTGCAACTTATTTATGTTGATTTATGTGGTATTTATTTGTACTTTGTGCCCCCTTTCCCAGTTTTTTTATCTTGTCTTGTAATATCTACTTTTATGTGTTCATAGGTATTTAAATACCCTGAGACAACCATCTTTTTACATTACAAAATTGATTTTTTCTACCACTTTGAATTATGTGAAATCAATCTTTTTGCACAGATCATGGGTTGTGCAGTAGGTGGCAGCAGAATGCTCTGCAGGGATTGAAGAAATAACAAAAACTCTGACAAAGCTTGAACACACCTTCAGCATTACTTACAAAGTGTAAATATGATGGAATTATTGCATTTCACATCATATCAAAATGGACTGAACAAATTAAATTTAATATTATTGTGTTTAACAATTATGTTCTCATGTATTTGTTAAATAATATTAAATAAATTGATATTTTTATTAGATTAATATATTTTAATGAATGAATAAAAACACACACACAAAATAAAGAATGTTAAAAATCAAAACTTTTTAGAAAGAAAACATTTCAGTAACATGTTAAAAAGGTTTCTGAAATTTAAAGATTTTCAAGTGTCCCAGGCGTTATGGACAACAATGCCACACTCTTGTAAGATAAACAGTACACGATGTAATATAAAACATTAAGACTTAATAAAAACTTCAATCAATCTGCTTTAACTGTCTCTCAGTATGTATTTGTGCATTAAGAAAAATAAAAATAACCAACCTTTAGACTGATTTTGAGCAAACCTTGAGAGATGTACTGTTGAAGAAGGCTGAGCCAAAGTGAAACTTCCAACACCGTCTTTGGGTTTTGAGTACGTGTTTCTGTGTGGGTGTTTCCTTGTTATCTTCTGTTCTGACACTTTGTGTTTCTGCAACTACTGGCATTTTCAAGTCCCAGCAGTGAAATTTAGGTTGTCCTATGTTGCTTGATAAACATATACACAGTATTATTACACATCTTGAGAATAATTACTAAATAATGTGATTTAATAAAATTTATGAAGAATTTTATGGGTCCAAACACCACTTTTGTTCATGTCCCACAACTGTGGTCTCAAACTTGAGATACATAAAATGAGCTAATTCAATTACAATATGACATTTTTTTTCATTTATTTCAAATGAAACTGTTTAATATACATTTACCTTACTTTTTTGTTTACTGATTATTTATGATTTTTTCATCTAAATGCATCTGCCCCACACTTCTGAGTGACACAGAACAAATGCCATAGTAAAAGATAAACAAGGTAAGGATCATCTTTTCTTGTGAAGTATTAATTGTGTGTTCTTACACTGTAAAACCCGATGAGTTAGTTCAACTCAAACTGTTTGAGGAAACCGATTGCCTTGAATCATTTAAGTTTATTAACAATTCCAAACAATTTAAGCATGAAAAATTCTTTCATTTGCATACAAGTAACTAAAGTATTTATTGTAAATTAAGTTAATAGTACTGATTCCACTGAGTTCATTGAACTTAAAACTAAGAAGTATTTTAGACTCATATGTAGCATTTCTCCAAACTTCTTAAAAATGTGTTAATAGAATTTATCTGAATTAAGTAAGACTAACTTAAATGGATCTTCTTTACACAAATGTTACCACTTAAGTTTCCTTTACCCAGTTATCTTCCACTAAAGCAAATTATATTCCAGTTGTGACAACTTTGTAGCTACTCAATTCATTTGAGGAAACCGATTGCCTTAAACCTTTTAAATTGGATTAAAACAATGTAAACACACATGTCATACACAACTTAAACAATTTATTTAGTTGAATGCTGAACACTCATAACTGAACACATAACATTTCAATGTAAAACATTTCAGTGTTCACAGTTCTCGAAAGGTAGTTTACGCCTCTCCACTTTTGTTTTTCTTTAAAAAAGAAAAACATTGACATAAAATTGACATAAAACAATGATTGTGCATAAGACAGTTTTCACTTCTAAACCTGATTCAGAAAATTTTGTTCAATTTGATGTTTTGATACCTTGTGCACTGGAGTAACAATATCCATAATTTTATACCATGACGCTGGTGAATAAAAAAATAACCAAACAAAATATGATAATAAATGTATAAATTCATGTACACGTACAAATGCACAATGTACAAATAAATATTATTTTCATGTGGTAATGCAGAAAGTGTGAAGACACCACAGAAACAGTGCAAACACACATTGTAGTAAAAACTATTAAATCAAACTAGAACTCTTGTGACTAGTGACTTGTGACTGAAGTACCTGTTTCAACAAAATCAGAACTAAAAACAGTTTTTGGAATGCAAGCCAAATGATAATTTTAAGACATTTCTGACTTTCAACAACAAAACCTGCTGACAACTTTACTCCAGCTCATTTCTCAAGGCCTGTAACTTGGGTTTGAGCTGCTTTCTCCCATCATGAAGATTAGAGGAAGAATACGTGGATGAACTCAAAGAGGACTTGGCTTCTCAGGAAAGCTCACAAATGGAGAGCATAGAGCAGTCCAACAAAATCACCAGTGAATCTGTCCAGATCTGTGAGACATTACAACCTGATCCTCGAGGACGACTGACACGTGGTGAGTTTCAAAGGGACTCCTGCTGGCACCTCCTCATTGACCACTGCCAACAGAGCCACTGCTCCCTCTTAGGTTGCCTGCAACTCATCTTGAAAAGGGAATACATGTTCAGTGCATGTGAGTGTTATTCTACAAATTGTTGAGTTTATAAAAGGGCTAGTGATGAAAATAAAGAATAAAGACAAGCACCATCTTCACACCAGTCTTGCAATTAATACAACAATATTATAACATTTAACAGTCAACATTCAGTTAAGCAAGGGGGAATACGGCATTTTCTGGGCTAGATAATGTGACACCCACTACACAGAACAAATTAAGTAACGCACAGAAGTGTGCTAAAGGCAGCCAACAGGGTACACAGTAGAACGTAGAAGGCAATTTATATATTCATCTGTGAGGTATTGAGCTATGGATATGAGAAAAGGAGAACACAAAAATACCTTGCAAGTTTTGGAGACCTCTGATGAATCCTTTAAGTACAGCAGTAGGCTGGCCAGGGCTGCTGTTCTAGCTGCACTGATGTTCTCATCCTGTTGCACAAACAAAGACAAGGTATCCATATAGGGATACCTTGTCTTCCTCTTTTTATAGAGCAGCTGAGGTGTATATTTATCAAGTTCAGCAAAGAAGGAAAACGGTAGATTTTGATTAGTGATCCTGTGAAATCCACTGTTGAGATGCATGGAAAACGAAAGCAATGTGAGATTGTAAAACTGGATTTTACAAACATCTTTTAGACAAATAGGCATACCATATGAAACTACTCAATTTTAAGCTCTTTATCCAGATCAAGCATTCCTACAATTATGAATTTAAAAAAAAGTACACTGGCTGAGTGGCTCTTGAGAGGTATGGGCATATTAGCTAGTGAGCTAACAGTTATATTTTTAACATAAAACTTTAACAAACTAATATTACTCAGCATCAGCTATCAAGTGATCTATACAAAGATACTATCAAGTATCTTAACGTTATGAAACTTTTATTGCTGAACCACTACAGCATGAATTGGCCTGCTTGCAAGCTAACTTATGGCTAAAGTTTGTACAACTCAGTAACGTTAATGTTAAGCTAACACGTTAAAGCATTCACACAATGCACTTTTACAATTCAAACAGCAAGACAAACAATAACTTATGCAAACAGTAATAAAATAACAGGACAAAGTTACCTTACGTTGAAGACAAAACCATATATGTGTCCTGACCCCAGTGCAGCAGGTGCAGCTTGTCTGTTAAGCCAGTGGTGAGAGCAAACATACACACTCTCTCCCAGTGCCGCGTGCACAAAGACCACAGTGAACAGCAGGTTCATTGTTTACATTCTGGGAAGGATGAAACTAACTGGGTTGCCCAAATACAAATGAAGAGTGAATAAACTTTAGGTGGGCAACTAATGACTATTTTCGATAAAGCTGACGATTCTTTTTTTTTTTTTTGATTAAAAGTTTGGTGATACAGTATCATCAGATGCCTTGTTTGTCCTACCAACACACCAAAACCCAAAATATTCAATTTACTTATTAGACAACGAAAAGCAAGAAAAATCTCACATTTGGGAAGCTAGAAACATAAAATAATGGCTTAATTTACTTGAAAACTTAGATTATTAATCAATTATCAAATTGTGTCTGATTATTTATTATTTATAATAAATTCCCTGGCTGTTATTGCTATTACTATTAATAGTCATATCTCTGTTATTATTGTTGTTATTGTTGTTATTATGTTTCTCTGTGCCTCTCTCCCCGTCTACCCCTCCTTCTTTCTCTTTCAACCCAACCGGTCAAGACAGATGGCCGCTGATGTCACACGGCAGAAGTATTGGTTTTATTTGATTCCTTACATTTTTTTTGTATGCTGTGCTTTGATTTTGCATGATTTTCGATTGTGTTTAGAATAGTTTTTATTATTGTGCTTACTTTTGTTTGTTGTTTGCATGTTTTTAGTTTGAATCCTGCCGTGTTGAGAATATTTACCTCCTGCCACTGATTGATAAAACTTTACACCTGTTTGAGCCCTTGTATTTGAAAGACTTTGAAATAACCCAATGGGAAAAGAGACTGCAGCCAATCCAGCCAAAGATGTGCCAAGAGGAGGGACTTAACACTTGGGATGCAAATAAAGGCCGGGAAAACCAACATGGTGGCATGGAGGAAAAGAGAGAAATACACGACGGAACCAGGAGTGAAAGACGGAGGAGCACGAGTCTGGAGGGAGGGTGGCAGAGGATGGGGAGCAGCAGTTAGCCCTGCCTGTGGTCGAGGTATGATCCAGGTGTGAGCAGCTTGGCCGTGGATAACATGAACCTCCCTCTCTCCCTTTGCGTACCTAGGGGCGCACCGTGGTGGAGCTTTGATGTTTAATAGCTTTGATGTGAGGAATCAGTGTTTTCTGGAAAGAATGTTTTCTGTTGCTAAGTTAGTAGAAGAAATTAACTCATTGCCCATAGGTAAATGTCCTGGACCAGATGGGTTTGGAGCTGAGTTTTACAAAGCGTTTCATGGGATTTTAACACCTTTCTTTTTCTTACAAGAAAAACACTTCCAGCCCTTCTATGCACCAGTCAGGGAGAAAGTGGGTTGGTGTTGAATTGGATCCATAACAGTCTGTGTGCAGGATAAACACAGATCAGTGACGCAGGTCAGCAGCTGCATCTCTACAGGACTGATGAGAGAACAGACGACAAGGGTCTTGATGATGTGGTATGTATGATAGGGTTAGGTTAAAGACAGAGCAAATAAGAGTCTGTGTGCAGGACAAATACAGGTTTACAGCTCATGTAATCAGCTAAGGATCCATAAAGGAGTAATGACAGAACCATATGGTTTTTGTGGCTGGTGATAAAGTTAAAAACAGAGCAAATAAGGCGCTGTGTCAGAATTAACACAGGTTTGTAGCTTCTTCATCATCAGCTATGTCCATAGAGGAGTAATGAGAGAACCATATGGTTTGTTGGTATGTGAATTCAGGTTAGATGACCAGCTGCAGCCCAACTCTTTTCTTAAAAGTTTACAAATGTATACTATTAGGGATAACACACGCACACACATATCAACTCCCTCTCAGTGACAGTATTGTGTGAGGTGATGCACATACAGCAGACAACTACCCTGACATACACACATATCAATTTCCTCTCACAGACATACCACCAACTGAAACTACCTAATTCAGAAACAAAACCCAGCAAATCGTAGTCTCCAGATATCGAATGAAAACCTAACAATATCCTGTGATATTCTGTGATGCCTCTACAACTGACAGACATCTTGACACACATCCAACCGATGTTGATCAGGCTGTGGTAACATTTAATGATATACCAAAATTTGAAAGAGTTTTGAACTGCAAAATTGTATTTTTTTCAGGACTGATGCTAAATGTACACTCTCTAAATTAACGACCAATACCCCTAGAAGACAAAAAACACAGTTTATGTTTCTGTTCGAAAACCACTACAACAGTGTAATAAATGTGAAAGCCTTTCTAGGCACCCAGGATGTGTGCGATTATTTTTACATGAGTTATGACAACTTATTGAGTCACCGATGCAGAGGTCATTGCAACGTTTGCTTAGACCTTTCCTGTACTGAACAAGCGCTCCAAGCCGTAGTCTGCACTGACTGTAATATGACATGTCGTTCACTTTCATGTTTTACCAAACACGAGGAGCAACAGAGAGAGTCAGGGCTCAAAAATATGTCAGTAACTGCGAGTTGTTTAAAAAATGCCAGAAATGCAAAATGTCAACTGTCAGATGTTAAAATAATGAAAAAGAGAACGAGGTGCACCAGTATTACATACAACCTTTGTCGACAGCAACAGAACATACCGAGAAATTGATATTCTATGATTTTGATACGTATGTAGATTCATCAGGCGTACACGTCCCTTTTTTGATATGCACAAAAACACTTGACGGTATAAGATGGAACGCACAGGGTGTGGTTTGCGCTGAATGCTAAAGGATTTGACAGCTACATTGTGATCAATGCCATGGTTGCTCTGAATATGCAGCCCAGTCTCATCATGCAAGGCAGCAAAGTTATTTGTTCCACAGACACAGATTACGAACACAAGTACGTTGATTCTCTCAGCTTTCTCACCATGCATCTATCGGCCATGCCAGCTTTAGGTTTTTCCGATAAAACCAAGGGTTTTTTTCCTCATGGGTTTAACTCATAGAATATTTGAATTATGTAGGCCCCTACCCCCCACCTGAGGCTTACGGCGTTGAGCAAATGATTAGAGAGGGAAAGAGAGAATTTGACATACGGTATGAGGCGGTGCATCAAGGCACATTCAATTTTGAAAAAGAAGCTATCAGTTACTGTCAAAATGATGTGGATATTCTCTTGGAGGCTTGCTGCATTTTCAGAAAAGGTTACACCGACAAAACAGGTGTGGGCGCATTCAGCTGTGTCATCATTGCTTCAGCTTGCATGAAAGTGTTTTGCACAAATTTCGTACCTCTTAATACCCTGGCTGTTCCATCACCTGACAATTATCAAAGGCAATTCAAATCCTATTCAAACGCCAGCATCCAATGGTTAGAGTGGGTAGTGCATACAGAGAACATCTTCTTTCAACATGCCTTGAACGAGGGCGAAAAACGATACTTTGTAGACGGTTATGCAGAGGTGCAAGGTGTGAAATATACATGGGAGTTTCTGGATTGTTCTTACCACGGTTGTCCATCCTGTTTTCAGCCTCACGAGACCTGTCCTCTGACCGAAAGACTGTTTGAAGAGTTGCATGTGGTCTGCGAAGAGAAATTACAGACGATACAGTCTGCCCATGGCATCAAAGTGATTGTCACAAGACAGCATCGTTGGGCTGAGGTGAAAAAATCCCATCAGGGGTTAAAGGAGTTTCTCGAACATTACAAAGCTCCTCAACCTCTCTCACCCTGCGATGCTCTGTACGGCAGTAGAACAAGTGCTGTGAGGCTGAGGTACAGTAAGTACATGTGACATCCTTGTATCCCTTTGTCAACTGTGCATTTCCTTACCCTCGAGGACACCCTAAAATGATCTACACAGATTTCCAAGAGCCTCAAAACTACTTTGGGACAATCAGGGCTGTTGTCTACCCACCTCAGGGTTGTTTTTCCCCATTTTACCTGACAGAACAGCTGTAGATAAAGGTCTCTGGCACAACTTCACCTACTTCCAAGGTGCACGGAGAAGGGAAAAAAGTCTAGAGAGATGAGAACTCCAGCAACACTTGTAGTATCAAGAACAACTTTATTTATTATTTATTATTACACTAATAAAGTTGTTCTTCATACCACAAATGTTGCTGGAGTTCTCATCTCACCTGACAGAACAGCTGCAGGTAAACTGTTGTTCGTTCTCTGTCGTACGTGCACTGAGCTTTTTTCAGGACGGTGCATGTACACATGACAAGGACGCCAGAGTGTTGATGGGGGTTTGGGTCACTCCTGAATTTAACAAGGCCTTGGAGATGGGGTATCAATTAGGTAAGATCACGGAGGTGTGGCACTTTGATCGACAGAGCGATCATCAGAGTGCATGTACTTCACATCTTTGTCAAGTACATGCACACTTTTCTGAAGGGTAAACAGGAAGCATCAGGGTACCCCCCTGAAGCCACAGATCAGGAAAGTAGAGAAAAGTACATTAGGGATTACAAGACCAATCACGGAATTTTGCTGGATGCCGACAAAATCAAACCAACCCCGGCTAAAAGACAAGTGTCTGAACTCTGTCTTAATAGCTTTTGGGGAAAGTTTGCGCAGAGGAGTAACCTGAACCAGACCTCTTTAATCAGTGACCCTGAAGAATTTGTCAGTTACACGTTTTCAGAAAAATACAAAATCAAATACTTTTCCTTCCCCAACGACACAACGGCTCCCATTCAATGGACAGCTTGATCTATGTCACAAAAGAGGGATAACCTCGACTCATATTGGGAAATTATTTGGGGGATTTGACGGACAAATTGGGTGGCGATAGCATACAGAACTTGCAGCTGCCAGACCTAAAAGTTATGCCTATCAGACTAAAAACAAACAAATACTGTTGCGTGTGAAAGGTATTATTCAGGCGAGTGAATGTTGTGAATGGGTCAACTTGATAGCGTCAAAGAGCTTGTGGAGGGCTACATGCAAAACTGCACTGCGGAGGGCATCATTGAAACCCCTCAGCACAACACTGTGCATGATCAAAAGGGTTTTCTTCTAAAAAACTCATCATTTCAGATAAAGTTTCGAGTCGTGTTTGATAAGAGATGGTTGCTTTCCACAGGTCAAAAACCTTTTGGTTATTGAAAATGTCACACCAGGGTGTTACTGAAGAAATTGACTTCGATCCTGGATTGCAACTACCTTTTTCATGCCAGATTGTGGGACCAAGTGGTTGTGGAAAAACTTTTTTTGTAAAAAATGTGTTGGAAAACTGTCAAGAAACTGTCAAGCCTTGAAAGCTGAACTGCATAAGAAGAATAAAAATATTAAATTTATTGAGGGACTATCTGATTCTTTTGAAGATGAAAACCTGTTTCCGCCTGATCAGAATTACTTGATTATCCTGGACGATGTCATTTTTCAGGCCTCCGACCATCCTGAAGTAGTCAAGATTTTCAGACAATACAGGCACCACAAGAGCATGAGCGTCATGATGTTAACGCAAAATGTGTTTCACCAGGGTAAACATAGTCGGACCATCAGTTTGAACAGCAGTTACCTGGTCTTGTTAAAAACCCTCAAGACAGGTTACAGATAAATATATTAGCTCAACAAATTTTTCCTTTGCAGAAAAGTTTTCTGGAGAGCAGAAAAGCTCTCTTTCCAAAATAGATACATAACAAGCTCAAACAATAAGGGTGGTCATATGACGTAGGGGTACTTTAAATCTCATCTCCAGTCTTAAACTTCCTTTGGAAATGGGGAATAAGGTGTCGGTGTCTTTGCTGGTGTTGAGATTGAACACAGGCTGCTTCTTTAAAGACATTTAGCATATACATATTGTTTCCAAACAAAGAAGTGCTCATTTTAGCCGTGCAGTGGTTCACAATGTCTCATTTTACCAACAAAGTTAAATTCAAATCTACAGTATTGTTCTATTGTGACAACAGATTTATATTCTCATCAAAAACAGACAAGATATCACATGATTTACACGTGTTTCTTGTGTATTTTCTTAGTATACAGAAATATATAAAGTACCACAAAGTTAATAATGTGATACAGGTACAGATGTGCTGAATACTAGAAAGATTGAACACTAAAAACATTCACAGATCTAAAAGTGAAGGTTCACATCAGAAAGTATTAATGCATGTATCAAATACATGACTTACACACTCTTATCTATATGCACGACATACAAAATATAGTCTACAAAGCTGACATGCTAACACTTGTTATTCTAGTTACTTTAAGCTTATTACTCAATATAGACTCAGCTTAAAAACCAACTGAAGAAATTGTCACAACAAGCAGCCAGACCTCCTGCACACTCATTCACCAATCACACAACATCAACAGCTGACTGAACAACCACTCAATTAAAAACTGGATCAATTCCAAATGAATGAGTGAGTCCAGACAGCTCACTGTAACTTCAACAAGTAAACTACCTACAGCACATTATATGATCTCTGCTGCATTCTTGTTAAGGAGATAAATTCACACAACAGCCACACAGAGACATTTAACCATCAGAGATGAAATCAGTGACCAAAGAGACAGAGAGAGAGAAAAGCTGTATCTGACTCACGTTATCTGATGTCTTCTTCTTTCTGTCATGAAGATGAAGTATTCATGTCATAACGTCCATTTGTGGCTGTTGGTCATCTTGTTTGTTAGTTAACAGAACGTTGTGGCTGCTGGCTAACCAGTCTGATATCATTAGCAACAATGACAAACAAGCTAACTCTCCTGGTTGTTTCTCCGGTTGCTTCTCTCTCCAGCCTCCCGGCAGCGTCCTGCTGCTGCTGCACCGCACAATCCAGATCCATTATCCCGTTAGCTTAACAACAGTCCTTAACAGTCATTCCATGGATGTATAAAGAGTCCTTCAGGCTGCTACAATGAGCTAACTGTTGCGTTGGCTAACACAAGGAGCTATCTAATGCTAGATAAAAGAGGTGAAACATAATTTATCTATATCTTACTGGTCTTCTTCTCTCAACAGTTTGTCACACTCCTGTATATTACAGTGGAGAGAACTGAAGATGAAATCTGAAAACTATCATTGGACCAACGCGATGTCAATATTGCATTCTGGTTGTTGATTGGTTGGAGAGGACGTCCTCCCTTGGAGCGTCATTTTACATGTCTTGGCCAATCATAGATTAGCATGAAAAAAAATGAAGTACATTAAATTGATGTAGGAGATCCCGCCCTGCTGTCCCCCACTCCCCCTCACCACCACTTCACACACGCTGCTCTTTCTCCTCTTGCCCTGCAGGTGTCGCTTTTGAAGCATTTTAGTCGGAATTTGAATGATGGTTTTTTCCAAAGAAGAGAGAAAAAATATTTTATGAATAATATTGAGATTTGGTAATGGTCTATTTCAACCAAATATTCTTTTTTATATTTTGATCTCCCTCTTGCCTCTCAAAAAGTAGAGGAGGAGCAACCTCATCTGCCTCTATGGACCAGCCTCCACTGCATCCAATGACATGCTTTTTAATGATATAAAACAAAATAATAATTGACATTGATATTAATTAGCTTACATTTTAATTGATGGGGGCAGTAAGGGACCTGTATAATGAATACAGGGGGCGCTGGCCCAAAAAGACTGAGAACCACTGCTCTAAGGTCATGTTACATAAATTCTGTGTCTCCAATCTGTAATAAAAGTAAATCAAATGATGGTACATTGTGTTTATTTTGGGACTGTCCACTAATTAATCCATTCTGGTCAAGATTTTTTTCTTTTTTTTCTGGGGTTTACCACAGGACTCTCTCGCCTGACAGGGACAGTCCTCTGACATCTTTGGATGCTAAGAGGGCTCTTTAATTCTCCCTTCACACATTCAAACAGCTTTATGGATGAAGTTGCATGAACCTCTTGTGGTTATCCACATGAAGAAACTTAAAGGGTCAACATAAATAAGAATCTTGGGGTCCATTTTTGCAACCTCTGGACTCAGTTTGACTGTGTTTGTATGTATATATAGATTGGGCTTTTTGCTTTCTCTGTTTGTTTTTTTAAGATGAACTTTTCTTACTTATCTTACTTGTATACCTCTTTCCCTGTGTGTTTGTGTGTGTGTGTGTGTGTGTGTGTGTGTGTGTGTGTGTGTGTGTGTGTGTGTGTGTGTCATGGAGTGAGTGGAGCAGGTGAACCCAAAGGCAGGATATGGCAGGCAGGCAGGATCAGATGCAGAAATTGTTTACTGAATAACTCAGGAGACACTGAAACACAGGAACCAGGAACACTGACCATAAACTCAGACGGGAAAACACAGGAAGTAAAGGTAACAAAACACAAGGAGAAAACATTTCAAAATAAAACAGGAACTAAAGTAATCAGACAAGGAACAGGTGACACAACACAAGGGCAGACTGGGAGCTGATAGACTGGGGAAGACACTAGGAGCAGGGCAGGTGGGAGGAGGAGCACATGAACACAAGAGGAACACTCAAGGGAAACAGAGAAAATCAAAAGAACAAAAACACAAAAAGTCCAAAAAACAAACAAAGTCCAGGCAGGATGTGACAGTATGTGTGTAAGCGCGTAGGTACGCGTGTGGTGTTAATTTTTGTGTGGTTTATATGTTGCTATGAATAATGTGTCAATAAAAAACAACACACACACACACACACACACACACAAATATATGAAACAAAACAGGAAAATTATGTTTTATAGTGGCAGTAATCCATTTTTTTATTTTGGGTTTTTTTGTTTTGGCCACATGGGGACAGAACTCCACAACAATTTGAACATCAAACACAACGTGCCTTTTTAAACATCCAGCAGACATAGACAAACATTAGAATTCTTTTGGATTTGTGTTTCTGGTGATCTAAAGAACAAATAAACAAAAAGCCCAATTTATCTTTCCCTCTAGCTCTGTTTTGGTCTTCTATAAATTCTTATGGTAAATTCTGGCATTTTATAGTGGCTACAGTGGTCACTATTGTCACCAGCCAGTCATACAGGGTACTGAGTGGTAGGATTATCACTGAAAACAGCTGCCTGCTGCGGGTTGATACAAGGTTGATGAGAGTGGTGAGACTAAAAAAAGAAAAAAAAAAAAAAAAATTTCTTCCTCCAAGCCATTCTTCCAAAGAGACCAGGGGTCATCTCTCTATATAATTTCTCTCTATAAAGCAAGGAATCTCTGTCTGTCTGTCTGTCTGTCTGTATGTATGTATGTAAGTTTGTCCTTCGCATATCTCGAGAACTGTTCATTCATAAAATATGAAAAATAAACTTTGCCTCTTGACATGATTAAGGCTTATGAACCCAAAGAGTATCCATGAGGAGTGAATATTTCTGTGACAAATGTATTCAAGTGCAATCAGTCAGACTTATATTCATTACAATCCTATTTACTGTGAAAGACTCAGAGATGAGTCTTATGAGATGAAACTGTAGTATGCTAGAAATTTGGTAATTGCCACATCAAGTGTGATTGATTTCACCTCAGTACATATTTGCCTGGAGATATATAATATTTAAGATCATCACAGACATATAACAGAGCAATGAGCAGGTTTATAGAGAAATAACATGAATCTTTACTTTTTAAAAAAATGTCAGGTTCATACTTTACAACTTGCCGAAAAAAAACAATGCAGCACAAAATGAAACCTTTATCCTGTTTTTACTTAATATGAAACTATATCAAATCAGTTTACCACACTAATCATAACTGTTACAAGTGTTAAAACTCTTGCTTGCATTTGGGAATTAGATCAGAAAATAATTCTTGCCTGTTACACACTTGCCTATTATAAGATTAATGCTAGTGCATCTGTGAGGCTGTACAGTGGTGTTATGAACTAAAAGCAATCATCAGCACACTAACATGCTCACAATGACAACATGTAGATGTTAAGTAAGTAATTAAGTAATTAAGTAAAATGTTATAAGATTAAGATACAGGAAAAACAGAGAATGACTAGAGAAACACCTCCCACCAAAGACCTCTGTCTTGAGATATAGTTGTATTAAAATGTATCTAATTGAAATTTAGTGGGTAGATGTTTAAAATTAAAAGCTCACAAATTCATCTCAAGAGTGAAAGATTCCTCACTGTCCTTATCCATCTTATTCAGGTGCTACAAGCACATCAATTTACAGAGAAAATCAACAGATGTTTTTTATTATAAAAGTAGAGCGCTGAATTTAACTACTAGACTTGCTTGCATATTGAAGTATACATAATATTCACACAGCAGTATGTTCTTCAGTCTCCTGTGCTTTGTGTTATTTCAGGACCTGTGGTGTGAAGTGGCATAGATGCAGCATCAACAACTTCTTCTTCATTTTGACGTCATCTTTCATGGTTTTCATTGTTTTGTCTGTTCAGTCTTGTACATATAATGGATCCAACGAGTAAACAGAGTAAAACAGTGACCATAGCGATTCCACTCCCCTGTAGTGTGGACAATTGACAGATAATTCAGTAACACACAGAACCAAAATGTTCATCAACACTGTCACATAAAAATCACAGGCTGGTGCTCTCATGTTACAGATCAATTTCTGACATTTGCCAAAAGAAACACAATCATACTTATTCTTACCTGAGACAAAATATAAAACCTGTGTGAAAGGTGCAGTAGTTCCTCTGAAGAGTAAATTGTTGTTTTGGTTGGTTTACACCACTTAAGATAGGTTTGGTCAGCTGTTACAAATGTGCCTGGCCAGTCTGACTGTGCACAGACCGAGTATTGGCCATCAAGCAACATCAGGGCCTGCCATACCATGAGAGGCACAAAGCAACAAAGACTCTGTCCATGAATCAGCTGCATCAGCAGAGACGCTGCAACAGCAGGAATTACATAAAATGGAAGCACAAATATGCGGTTCCATGTAGGATTGCAAGGGCAAACAAATTCCACATCCAACATCTTCTTCACAGCAGCAAGGAGAAAGGAAAAAAACACATTTGACACAACAGGGTTGTTTCGAAGCTCATCCTTGAGTCTTGCAATCAGATGTATCTCTGCTTCCATCATGAATTCTACACAAAAAGAAAAAAGTGCACATTTATGGATGATTCAGGCATGTATTTTTATGAATCTGCTTTGATTTTTCATTTGTGTTTTTGTTCATAAGTTCACTTAGCATTTTTGCATTTAGGCCATTTTTAACACTGAGAGGTTGCAGAGGAAGAAAGATCAAGTGGAGGGAGAGATAGGAGAGATATGTTAGGGTTTGAATCATGGCTTGTAAAGGGTTAAAAAAATGTGTATGCCAGACATAAATATGCAGAGTGTAAAGGGTTAAAAATGTATATACGGGAATTAAAAATGGCATAAAAAGATATTAAAAAGTCATTGAGACTATAGTACAGTTCATTGCAAAAATAATAAAATGTGTTTCAAAAATAGACACCCTATATTTTTTTATTTTATTGTGTCAAATAGTGATTAATTTCCAAATTTAATTGTACTTTTCTTGTCACTGTGTCAGTGTGATACTCAACAGATCGCTAGATGGCGCTTAGCGCTCGGGAGGAACCTAAAACCCCGTAGAGGCAAGCACTGCAGAATAAATCCTGCAGTCAAGCTGAACGCAAGCTAAAGTTTTCTACCTCTTTGTTTTTACATAAAGGCGAGTTGATATTCCTCCAAATCATTGTCAATCAATGTGAATCATTTGTGATGACGTACAATGTTTAGAGTAAAGTGGTTTTGCAGTAATGTGTCGAAACAGGGATGTTTGGCTATACATTGTCATGCTAGGCTAGCGGACCTGTTGCTAATGGGTACACAGTACAATAGAAATGCTAATGAGACACGCAAAAGGGGTTTGTTTTGGCTTGTTAACCGATCTGAAGATACTGAAAGTGCTAGTGCATGTATAGTGCACAGTCTATTAAACTGTTTTCCTGTATATGTGTGTTTGTTACTGACTTGAAAGGAGGTGTAAATACCATAATTTGTGAATGTTTGACAATGGAGTAGGAGTAATATGAGGTGTAAATTCAATAGTTACCCACTGTGAGGTTGTATAATATTGTTTTATGTGTAATGTGATGAAAGTGTTGAATGTGGGAAAATGTTAGTTGCAGTGACCAAATGAGAACAAATAGTTTTTGTTGTTCTACTGGTTAATATGTGATTCAAGCACAACTGAAGAACAAGGACACTTAAGGACATTCATTTTGGTTATTTCACAGTGCTTCAGTTTTCAATGTATTTATTTACCTATGCTATGGTTATGTATGTGTTTTCCAGCCTGGTTGCCAGGATAAAAGATTGGCATTGTATGTTTCTGCAAACCACTGAAACGTTGAATATCTACAAGTCAACATGTGTAATACGTAGCATATTAACATTTCAACAATACGTGACATCTCAACATTTCTACAAAATATAACATATTAACATTCAACAATACGAATCCTATCAACATTTCTAGATCACATGCGATCTAAACTTAGCACAAAAAGTAAGGAAATTTGTGTTTGGTAGATTATTTGTTGTAACAATGCTTCTTGGCAATAAATCTTATACCGTTGGAAAGCCTGTTTATTTCCCTTTTAAATGGTGCCACATTTGTAGGAACATGCATTTGTGGGATGAGCAGCGGAGCTGAGTGTGTGGTTGTGCCCATGAAAAATTTGCCAAATCTTCTCTGCCAATGCTAAACAGCTTATTTTGCCGTTGCTATTGACTCTTGTTTTGAGCTTCTGGTACCCCCAGGTGCTGTGAGCATGGGTCCTGCTACAGTGGTCAGTAGGTGTCTGCTCCAAGAATCGGCATGCCACGTTTGACTCATCTGGATAGGGCCCGTGCAATAGGGCAACTTCAAGCTAAAACCAAGTTGCGGCATTATTTGGAGTGAGCGCTAGTACCATCTCCAAAATGAAAGCCAAGTTCCATATAATGGGGGATGTCAAAGACAGGCCGCAAAGTGGGTGTCCCAAGAAGACGACACCCCAAGAAGACCGTTTCCTCACCCTGTCAGCACTTAGGTACCGTAGGCTGTCTTCTACAGATTTGCAGTCAAGGTTTGCAGGACCATATGGCCGACAGCTCCCTGCCCAGACAATCCGGAACAGACTGCACGCAGCCAATCTCTGGTCTCATAGGGCTGCCAGGAGGCCTGCCATGACTGCCCTTCACTGTCAGGCCTGTTTGCACTGATGTCAGCAACACGTGCACTGGAACCTGAACATGTAGAGGAACGTTATGTTCAGCGATGAGTCCAGATTCTGCCTACGGCAGTTGGATCATAGGGTCAAAGTATGGAGAAGACGCAGAGAATGCTATGCTGATTGCTGCACCAATAGAGTAACATCTTTTGGTGGAGGCAGTGTGATGGTGTGGGGCGGCATCTCCCTCACTGGAAAAACAAAGCTTGTCATCATTGGAGGCAATCTCAATGCAGAGGGATATCGAGATGAGATTCTGCAACCAGTGGCAATCCCATATCTTCACAGTCTGGGACCGAACTCAAGATGACAATGCTCACCCCACAGAGCGGGGTTTATCAGAGACTACCTCCAGAATTTGGGAGTGGAGAGGATGGAATAGCCTGCCAGCAGTCCTGACCTCAACCCCATTGAACACTGTGGGATCAGCTTGGGCATGCTGTTCATGCCAGAGTGACCAACACAACCACGTTGGCTGACTTGCGACAAATGCTGGTTGAAGAATGAGATGCCATCCCACAGCAGCGTGTGACCAGGCTGGTGACCAGCATGAGGAGGAGGTGCCAGGCTGTTGTGGCTGTGTATGGTTCTTCCACATGCTACTGAGGCTCCTGTTTGTTAAATGAATAAATTGTTAAATTGCCAATATGTCTTGTTTCTTCAAACTTCAATCATCCATTCCACCAAACACCAAACAAGAGTCAATGGCAGAATAAGCTGTTTGGCATTGGCAGAGAAGATTTGGCAATTTTTTCATGGGCACAACCCACATACTCAGCTCTGCTGCTCATCCCACAAATGCGTGTTCCTAACAAATGTGGCACCATTTAAAAGGGAAATAAACAGACTTTCCAACGGTATAAGACTTATTGCCAAGAAACATTGTTACAACAAAGAAATAATCTACCAAACACAAATGTCCTTAGTTTTTGTGCTAAGTTTATATATAATGGTTAGGAAGTTTCTTGGCAGAAAGTTGAAAGTTGGAAATCAGCAGTTTGAGACCACCTCGAAACCAATGCCTGCTTCCTGTTTCAACCGACAAAAGCGGGTGGGTGTTTTTAGTGAGACGATGTTTGCAGGCGTTTTTATTTTATTTTTTTATTTTATTTTAACCCAAACCATAATCTTTCTCTAACCAAGTGGTCTTTGTGTCTAAACCTAACCAGACCTTAACCACAGCGTTGTCACACCATAAAACATCATTATTCAACGGATAGAAATATTAATATGCCACGTTTTGTAGAAATGTTGATATGATACATATTGTTGAAATGTTAATATGCTACATGTTACACGTGTTGAAACGTAGATATTCAACGTTTCTGTGGTTTGCAGAAATGTTCAATGCCAATGTTTTATTCTGGCGATTGGGTTGGTATTTTCTGAAGATATTGTGGATATCTCTCACACCTGAGGATACAGTAACTTACCTGATGCTACAAACATTTTGTTGATCACCTCAGGGAGTCAAGTGTTAAGTATTCTGATGTTGAGGAAGCAGAATAAATCCTGCAGTTGAGCTGAACGCAAGCTAAAGTTTTCTGCCTTTCAAGGCATGTTTGATGGAACAGGAAGTTCTCCACTTTGTTGGGTTTTAAGTGAAATAAAATACAATAGTAAAAGAACCATTGGATTTTTGAGGAATAGGTAATATAAACCTGTTTCCACATATCAGTTTTCACAACGTTTGCAGTAGGTGGCAGCAGAAAGTTCTGTTAGTGTTTTAAAGAAAGTACTGAAAAATTACAAGCTTCAGAATGGCATGTAGCTCATTTCAATTTTTGATTCAATTTTTTGAATTTTGGACACGCCAAAGAAAAGAAAAGAATAAAAATTGAACTCATTTTTATTGTTTTGATATCTAAAAATGAAATTTTTAATTAAAAAAATACAAGAACAAAATACACAACCATTAATATGTCACACAAAGAGTGCACAATACAAACCTATACATTCAACTTAAGCTGGAATAAATTAATTATAACTGTCTCACAGTTTGTAATTGTGCATTAAGAATAACCATAAAAGTAAGATGTACCAACCTTTAGGATGAAACAGAAAAATATTCCTCTTGAAGACTGATTAACTTTAAGTGAAACTCTCTCAACTGCTCAGTGTTATAAGATTATTTTTCCCCTCCCACTTCCTTTTGTATTGTGGTTTTTATCCGTGCTTATTTGTTTTTTTGTCATTTGTCCTCAGTATGGCCCCTCTTAATTAGATCTTGTAAAAAAACGAAGTTCAATCCTGGACCCGACAAGATCTTCGTGCATATAGATGTCTACACTTAAAAGTCTCGTGGTTTAAAAGTGAAAGTTAATCAGACAAAAATGAATATGGTGGCCATGTTTGACATGTCAAATGCTGTAAAATACTGATATTTTCCATTTAATTCCAACCTCTCAAGAATTAGAACAAAGACATATTTACAATGAACAATTATTTATAATTCCTCTCAGAACAAAAACATGCAGAAGACATATTACAAATCAAATACACATTAACCTGTCATCAAGTGTCCTCTTCATCACATTCTTCATATACGTTATAAATCCTTTGTAATTTTGTTACCCTTTTCCATACTATATTTCTGTAATTTGTCTTTCTTGTTATATTCTGTACACACATCTATTACACATCTGTCTGTCCTTTGAGAGGGATCCCTCCTCTGTTGCTCTTCCTGAGGTTTCTTCCATTTTTTTCCTGTTAAAGGGTCTTTTTAGTGAGTTTTTCCATATTCGAATTTAGAGTTTAGGGACAGAAGATGTTGTATTGCTGTACAGACTGTAAAGCCCCCTGAGACACATTTGTGATTTGTGATATTGGGCTTTTCAAGTAAAAAATGATTTGACTTAATCAATATGCTTACATCAATCAAGCATGCTTACATTACCAATAAATCTTATTTAAAAAACTCAAAGATGTGTCTCAAAAGATGAGATGTTGATAATATGGGATAATGGTGTCTACATGGCAGTGAATAAACATACATTTGGATTTTGGTCCTTTTTCAAATTTCTTTTGATTTAACATCTTTTAAGTGGGTGTAAAATAACAAGAAGTTGGATTTAGTTTTTGTATTTTAAATATAATGTGATTTAATGCAATGTAACAATGATGTAAAAAATGTATTTATAGGGTGCAGTTCAGTCTTGATTGACTGTGGAGGAAATTATTGCAGCAGTAGTCTAACAGCTGGTCGACTGTGGTTGCATCTATGTGCTCTGCCAGGAGTTCTACGTGAGGACAAACACTATGAAATACCTCAGTGGGATATAAAAAGCTGAATTCATCAGTTTCACTTTGACAGATTGAGATTGTGTAAGCTACAGCATGTACATGATAGTGATCAGCATGCATTAGTTGAACCAAGCTAATGTACATCATACTTAAAACTGTTGCACACCATTGTGGCTGTATTTCTTTAATAATAGCTTTTCCATTATATTCTCATATACATAAAAGTTTCCAATCCTGTTATTTTAATGTTCCCAAATACTAATTACATGTAAATTGAAAAAAGATGGTGCTTAAAGACTTTGAGCCTTTCTGTATCCCTGACATCAGTCAGATCATCATATTCACAGTGAACATTTAATGAATGCTTCTTCAACATCCTCCATTCTTTGGTGTTTTGTGTTACTTGTGGATCTTTGTGAAGTTAAATGTATGGAGAATTAGGATGCCGTTGTTTCAGGTTCCTTTCAGCACTTCATCAACACACATCTAGCAAGAAGCAAGGTTAACAAAGAGAGCAGACCAAATCTGATTCCCTTAAAAGTGGAGAATTGACATAATTTAGTAAGACACAGAACCAAAATGTTCATCATCATTGTCATATAACCAATCATATTTGGCAGAAAGCTGATTCTCCAATTTTACAAATCAATAACTGACATTGTGCACAAACAAAATATATTTTTCTCTCTTGAGACAGAACATGATCACTGCATGAATGAGCCATGAGTTCCTCTGATGATTTTGTTGTGTTGGTTGGTTCACACCATTTCAGATACGCCAGTCCATCATTGCACAAAGTACTGACCATCAAGGAAAATGATGGCCTGCCACATCACAGGAGGTGAAAGGCTGTACCAGCTTTTGTGGGAATCATTTTGATTCCTACATCTATGGATCACCATCATCAGCAGAAATGCTGTAATAGCAGGAATGATAAAAAATGTAACATGTCATAACCCGGCTCCTAGGCCATGACAAATGTGGGCACAACGGATGGGAGTAAATTATAGACCATCAAATAATTGCCATAAAATACTAATTATTTGAAAATGGAGAGTTTATTGGATCTCCTGACAAGTTTCTTTAAAAAAAGAAATCAAATAACTCTTTGCATATGAGTTTTGTTTTGTATCATATTTGATACATCCAGAATTTTTTGTAATTTATTGCTTACAGCATTTTTTTTTTAATCAAACAAAATCATACAGAACACAACACTTTTTAACCCCTTAAACTCTGAGTTTCCTTGAAATTTTTCCTTAAGTAATTTCAAACTTAGAAAAGAACATTTTTTTCCATATTTACGACAATATCATACATATTCTGTAGTTGCTACATTGAAGCTTCATCATGCAGCAATGATAAACCCACCAATGGGGCCAACAGTGTGAAAGAGGAACCTTTCAGTTGTTTTGGTTCATTGCTTGTTTCACAACCTCTTTTTCTGCATTTTAGCTGCTGTACTTGTTCTGGAAAAGATGGACTTTACATTTCCTGTGCTAAGAGTGTATGTTGCTTTATGGTATACATAATGCATGAAATGTGATATAATGACAATTGATGGATTTGCAGATAAATTACCTTATATACATGCTGTATATAATTTGATACACACACTTCCAATGTGATTTTACTATAGAACAAGTAACAAAATATTAAGTAATTATATGTTGCATCAGTCCAGTAAATATTCCTTTTGAAGTAGAAGTTAAAAATTGAATGTTTTTCTTACCTTAAGCTTTTCAAAACTGGCAAAAATATCCATGCAAAACCACATGTGGGTCACTGATTGATGACGTCTGTTTTGAAAGTCTCAATTGAAGGTCTCAAGCAATATACTCAAAGTAGGTTAGGCAGGGGCCATCACAAGCCGCAAATAAACCGTTTCACTTAGGATCACAAGGGCAAGCAAATTCCAACTCTAGTATCTCCTTTAAGAAAGCCATGAGGAAGGCAAAAACCACATTTGCCACAACCGGGCTGAGTCCAAACTCCTTCTTGAGATCAGCTAATCTGCTCCCATTATTGGAGAGTGGCTGTGTTAACTATTGCCAGAATCTCTCGAGCTGTGTTTATTAGGAGACGGGTTCATCCAAATCCAAACAAGGATTGTTCCCCACCATTGACAAAGCCTGACTTTGTTGAATAAGATCAATGACGGACATTGCATCTTATGAAATTCTTATCATTAGGACTAATTATAGACATAATTATACATAATAGGAGGAATAGATCTTAACTATTTTTATCATTATTAAAATAATATTAAATAAATTGATATTTTTATTAGATAATAAAAATGTTTTAACAAATTAATAAAAATAAAAAATAAAAGAATGAATTGAAGAATTGAAACTTTTTAGAGTGAAAACATTTCAGTAACATGTTAAAAAGATTTCTGAAATTGATAGATTTTCAAATGTGCCATACATACAGAGATCAGCCAATGAAACCACTGGACCAGGCTAGGTTTTGGATAGAATATGTTGTAAGACATAAAGGGGCACGTCATCTGCAGTCACAGTCCAACAAAATGTCCTGGTTTGTTTACAACTCTGTTGATGTCATCGCAGCTTTGCTGACAGTTGTTTTGCTTGTGATATTCACCTGCATTTCAATTATAAGGTTATGGTGAAGAATGATTTTTGTTGGGAAAAAAGTTAAATATGAATAAAATGTTGGTTTTGTGTATGAAAGCCAAGCATTACCAAAAATGTGCTAGAGATTTTTTTTGGTTCATAAAATATAAAAAATAAACTTTGCCTCTTGACATGATTAACCCTATAAATCCTGAACCATCAAATAATTGCCATAAAATACTAATTATTTGAAAATGGAGAGTTTATTGGATCTCCTGACAAGTTTAAAAAAAAAGAAATCAAATAACTCTTTGCATATGAGTTTTGTTTTGTATCATATTTGATACATCCAGAATTTTTTGTAATTTATTGCTCACAGCATTTTTTTTAAATCAAACAAAATCATACAGAACACAACACTTTTTAACCCCTTAAAGTCTGAGTTTCCTTGAAAATTTTCCTTAAGTAATTTCAAACTTAGAAAAGAACATTTTTTCCATATTTACGACAATGTCATACATATTCTGTAGTTGCTACATTGAAGCTTCATCATGCAGCAGTGATAAACCCACCAATGGGGCCAACAGTGTGAAAGAGGAACCTTTCAGTTGTTTTGGTTCATTGCTTGTTTCACAACCTCTTTTTCTGCATTTTAGTAGGCGAGAATGCAGAAATGTTGTAACTTATTAATGTTGATTTATATGGTATTTATTTGTACATTGTGCCTTTTCTCAGTGCTTTGTCTTGTCTTGTAATATCTACCTCTATTTATTTAAATACCCTGAGACAACCATCTTTTTACATAACAACATTGAATCCCCCCCCACTATAAACTAAAATGGATTAAACTAAATAAATCTAATATTATTATGTTTAATTATGACAATGTATTTGTGTATTTATTAAATAATTATATTAAATAAATTGATATTTTTATTAGATAATAAAAATGTTTTAACAAATTAATAAAAATAAAAAATAAAAGAATGAATTGAAGAATTGAAACTTTTTAGAGTGAAAACATTTCAGTAACATGTTAAAAAGATTTCTGAAATTGATAGATTTTCAAATGTGCCATACGTACAGAGATCAGCCAATGAAACCACTGGACCAGGCTAGGTTTTGGATAGAATATGTTGTAAGACATAAAGGGGCCCGTCAACTGCAGCTACAGTCCAACAAAATGTCCTGGTTTGTTTACAACTCTGTTGATGTCATCGCAGCTTTGCTGAGAGTTGTTTTGCTTGTGACATTCACCTACATTTCAATTATAAGGTTATGGTGAAGAATGATTTTTGTTGGGAAAAAAGTTAAATATGAATAAAATGTTGGTTTTGTGTATGAAAGCCAAGCATTACCAAAAATGTGCTAGAGATTTTTTTTGGTTCATAAAATATAAAAAATAAACTTTGCCTCTTGACATGATTAACCCTGTAAAGCCTGAACCATCAAATAATTGCCATAAAATACTAATTATTTGAAAATGGAGAGTTTATTGGATCTCCTGACAAGTTTTTTTTTTTAAAAAAAGAAATCAAATAACTCTTTGCATTTGAGTTTTGTTTTGTATCATATTTGATACATCCAGAATTTTTTGTAATTTATTGCTTACAGCATTTTTTTTAAATCAAACAAAATCATACAGAACACAACACTTTTTAACCCCTTAAACTCTGAATTTCCTTGAAATTTTTCCTTAAGTAATTTCAAACTTAGAAAAGAACATTTTTTCCATATTTACGACAATGTCATACATATTCTGTAGTTGCTACATTGAAGCTTCATCATGCAGCAATGATAAACCCACCAATGGGGCCAACAGTGTGAAAGAGGAACCTTTCAGTTGTTTTGGTTCATTGCTTGTTTCACAACCTCTTTTTCTGCATTTTAGTGGGTGAGAAAACAGCTTCTGTACTTGTTCTGGAAAAGATGGACTTTACATTTCCTGTGCTAAGAGTGTATGTTGCTTTATGGTATACATAATGCATGAAATGTGATATAATGACAATTGATGGATTTGCAGATAAATTACCTTATATACATGCTGTATATAATTTGATACACACATTTCCAATGTGATTTTACTATAGAACAAGTAACAAAATATTAAGCCATTATATGTTGCATCAGTCCAGTAAATATTCCTTTTGAAGTAGAAGTTAATTGAATGTTTTTCTTACCTTAAGCTTTTCAAAACTGGCAAAAATATCCATGCAAAACCACATGTGGGTCACTGATTGATGACGTCTGTTTTGGATGTCTCAATTGAAGGTCCTCTGTTGCATGCCTTTTGCACCCTAGTGGATTATCTGTGCACTGCATGTATCTGATTGTATACATCAGGTTTTTCAGGACAAATATCCCATTGATGATGGTCTCAAAAACTCATGTATCAAATATGATTCACTTGGCGTTACAGGTATAAGGCTTATAACCCCAAACAGTATCCATAAAGAGTGAATATTTGTATGACAAATGTGTTCAAGTACAATCTGTCATACTTATATTCACTACAATCCTATTAGCTGCAAGTCTCATCTGTGGTCAACAGTCTCATCTCATAAGACTCAGAGATGAGTCTTATGAGATGAGACTGTTGTAGCCTAGGAATTTGTTAACTGACACGTCAGCAAGTGTAATTGATTTCCCTTCAGTATGTATTTGTCAACTCAAACACACATAATACTGCCTGGTTTTATATAATATTTAAGACCATAAAAGACATATTACAGAGCAATGAGCAGGTTTATAGAGTGAGAAGATGAAGCTTTATTAAAAAAAACAAGAACTTGCTGAAAAAAACCTTTATCTAGTTTTTACTTAAAATTATATAGGAAATAATATCAAAGAAGACAGTTTACCACACTAAACATAACCATTACAAGTTTAAAACCCTTGCTTGCATTTAGAATTAGATCAGAAAATAATTCTTGGCTCTTATACACTTTCCTATTATAAGATTAATGCTAGTGTATCTGTGAGGCTGTACAGTGGTGTTATGAGCTAAAAGCAATCATCAGCACGTTAACATGCTCACAATGACAACATGCAGATGTTAAGTAAGTATAATGTTTACCATGTAATTACCACCAAAATATTTTGTATATTTAAATAATTACTATTTATTCCAAAAAAATTAATTATAAACATTTTTTTTTTAAAAAATTTTTACTTTTACTTGACATTAACTTTAAGAATAAAAAAAAGGTTAAGATACAGGAGAAACACAATATAACTAGGTAAACACATCCCACCAAAGACCTCTGTTTTGAGATATAGTTGTATGAAAATCTAATTGATATTAGTGGGTAGATGTTTTAAAAAAAAAAGCTCACAAACTCGTCTCAAGAGTGAAAGATGGTTGACTGTCCTTATCCATCTTAGCCGGGTGCTACAAGCACATCAAATTACAGAGAAAATCAACAGATGTTTTTTATTATAAAAGTAGAGCGCTGAATTTAACTACTAGACTTGCTTGCATATTGAAGTATACATAATATTCACACAGCAGTATGTTCTTCAGTCTCCTGTGTTTTGCGTTATTTCTGATCCTAAAGTGGCATAGACGCAGCATCAGGATCTTCTTCGTCATTTTGACGATATCTGCTCTTTGTTGTATATACAATGTATACAACGAGTAAAAAGAGTAAAACAGTGACCAGTTCTTCATTTTGACAGTATCTGCTCCTTGTTGTACACATAATGCATACAATGAGTAAAAAGAGCAAAAGCAGTAGCATAACATTTCGAAGTCCCTGTAGATGGACAATTGACAGATAATTAAGTAAGACACAGAATCAAAATGTTCATCAAAACTGTTACATAAAAAAATCACAGACTGGTGCTCTCATGTTACAGATCAATTTCTGACATTTACCAAAATAAACAGAATCAAAGTTCTTACCTGAGACAAAATATAAAACCTGTGTGAACGGTGCAGTAGTTCCTCTGAAAAGTACATTTTCTTGTTGGTTGGTTTACACCACTTAAGATAGGTTTGGTCAGCTGTTACAAACGTGCCTGTCCAGTCTGTCTTTGCACTGATATTGCTTTAAATCCGAAGACATGCATATCACAAAAGTAATAGAAATGTCGTCAGATAGTGTGGATACTATATTTAACTGAGCTTAGAATGTAAATTAATGTTATTTTTCTGTTTCTGCTTTCTACAGAGCTGAAGTTTCATCCCATAGCAAAACATGATGGAACATCTCATCAAGTGTTGAAATTCGTCTCTGAAAGATCTGATGTGCTTGCAGACACACATACATAATTTGGGGGAATGGGTTGTTAGGAGGGAAGCAGTAGCCAACTCATCCAGAAAATTCTTTCAACCAAGTGTGCAATCCACATAAAATAAGTAGGCTATTTCACAATTCTCTTATTACTTAGCAAACAAAAATATATAGGCTACAGACCAACAAAGTTTAAACTCTGATGCAGGTGTGAGCTCTAAATTTGCAGATCTAAAACCTTATGTTCACATAAAAGGTATCAATGCATGTATCAGATACATGACTTACACACCCTCATTTATATGCTTGACATGCAAAAAATATCCTTCAAGGCTTACAACACTATTGACATTTTTCAGGACCAACCAGCAGACCTTCTGCATAGGCCCCAAACAATCACAAATCACAGACAAGCAGCTGCAACAGGAGTCCATTCCAGAAAGCAGGTTTAACAAACTCTGAGTCTAACCTGAACTTTGGGTTGATGAATCCTGAGATGGAAAACTCCAGAGCAGCTGATCAGCATCAGTTCAATCAAATCTGACCGTGTTCACTCTGAGTTAAGCTTGTGCGTGGTGAATGAAAAAATATAACATACATAACTCAGCCTGTACATCTGGAATGTCTTGTCTGTTTTGTTCATTTGTCCACAAATGGATGTGAGGGAATCTATTTTTATTATGCCAGTATTTTGGCTAAACCTTAAACTATTTTCTAATCCTTCACAATGACAGAAAGACATGGGAATTGCAGCTTGCACACAAAGATTTCATTTCTTTCATTTTCATTCATTCATTAATTTTTTCATTTATTTTTGAAGCAGTATCGCCACCTACTGGACCTATTTCAAAAACAAAAAATTCTAATGAGCTAGACCTACACTGAACTATGGGTCCATTTAAGAAAGTTTCAAGTCAAATACCAATGCAACCGATTATTAAATGGTTTCTTACATACTTGCATTATTATGGTAACAATAGTGCAATAAAGTATATTGAATCATAAAATGGCTAGAGCCGACCCTACTCTCAAGAATTAGAGCAAAGACTTCTTTACAATGAAAAATTATTTATAATTCCTCTTAGACAAAAATATGCAGAGGCTCTTAAAGCTGCACTGAAATCAGCTGATGAAACTACTGGAACAGGAAGTGCTTTAGACAGACTATGACATATACATAAAGGAGCCCATCATCTCCTCTTAGAGTAATGATATCATGACATATCACAACTTTGGTAATAATAATAACAATAATTTTATTTGTATAGCACCTTTCATACAGGAAATGCAGCTCAAAGTGCTTTACAACAAAAGAAATTACATGCACCAAGTGCCAAGCATTACCAAAAATGTGAGTTTTTTTTTGTTTCATAAAATTTGAAAAATAAACTTGATTGACATGATTGAAGCTTATAACCCCAGTATACCAACAGTATTCATGAAGAGTGAATATTTGTGTGACCAGTCATACTTATATTCACTACAATCCTATTTACTGTAAAAGACTCAGAGATGAGTCTTATGAGATGAGACTGTTGTAGCCTAGAAATTTGGTAACTGCCACATCAGCAAGTGTGATTAATTTCACCTTAGTACGTATTTGCCACCTAACACACATAATACTGCCTGGTGATATATAATATTTAAGACCATAACAGACATATAACAATCAGGAGGTTTATAGAGAAATAAGATGAAGTTTTATTTTTTTTTAAAAGTCAGGCTCATAATTTACAACTTGCTGAAAAAAACAATGCAGCACAAAATGAAACCTTTATCCAGTTTTTACTCAAAATTATATAACCAGTATCAAAGAAGACAGTTTACTAAAGTGTTACAAGCATTAAAACCCTTGCTTGTGTTGGGAATTAGACCAAACAATAATTCTTGCCTGTTACACACTTTATTGTAAGATTAATGCTAGTGCATCTGTGAGGCTGTACAGTGGTGTTATGAACTAAAAGCTATGATCCGCATGCTAACATGCTCACAATGACAACATGTGGATGTTAAGTATAATGATAATCATGTAATTACCACCAAACACAAAGTACAGCTGAAGCTGATTCAACATGTCATTTGTTTTTCAGGAACCTGGTAATAAACCAAAGTATTGGACAAATGAAACCGGGATGTAATGATGATGCTAGATTAAAAGTCACAACAATTTTTACAGTTCATCCTGCGGGGAACATGAATGTCTGGACCAAATTTCATGGCAATCCATCTAATAGTTGCTGAGATATCTCACTCAAAACCACAAATATCAGCCTCATGGTGGTGCTAGAGAAAAAGCCAGAAGATCACCAAAGTCACTATAATTCATAATGAAAACCATGAATGTCTGTACAAAATTAACTGTGCCAATCCATCAAATAGTTCTTTAGGTATTTCTGGACCAAAGTATTCAACCGACTGATTGACTGACCATCCCTAAAACCATGCTGCTATCAAGACTGATAATGAACAAGATTTACTTGAGTAAACACAGATACAAATATATACAGTACAACACAAATAGAAAATATTTTGTATATTTAAAAAATTACTATTTATTAAAAAAAATACTATACTAAGTATAAACAAAAATATATACTGGTTTAACTATTTTTTTTAAGAATTAAAAAAAAAAGTAAAAGTAAAAAAGTTAAGATATAGGAGAAACAGAATATAACTTGAGAAACACCTCCCACCAAAGACCTCTGTTTTGAGATATATTTGTATTAAATTGAGATTTAGTGAGTAGATTTAAAAAAAAAAAAAAAGCTCACAACTCATCTCAAGAGTGAAAGATTCTTGACTGTTCTTATCCATCTTATCCAGGTGCAACAAGCACGTCAATTTACAGAGAAAATCAACAGATGTTTTTTATTACAAAAGTAGAGCACTGAATTTAACTACAAGACTTGCTTGCATATTGAAGTATACATAATGTTCACACAGCAGTATGTTCTTCAGTCTCCTGTGTTTTGCGTTATTTCTGATCCTAAAGTGACATAGATGCAGCATCAGAGTCTTCTTCGTCATTTTGACGACATCTGCTCTTTGTTGTATATACAATGTATACAATGAGTAAAAAGAGTAAAACAGTGATCATAGCATTTCCAGCCCCCTGTAGTGTGGACAATTGACAGATAATTCAGTAAGACACAGAAACAAAATATTCATCAACACGGTCACATAAAAATCACAGGCTGGTGCTCTCATGTTACAGATCAATTTCTGATATTTGCCAAAACAAACACAATCATACTGTTCTTACCTGAGACCAAATATACAATCTGTGTGAACGGCGCAGTTGTTCCTCCTCAAAATTAGTCGTCGCGTTGGTTGGTTTACACCACTTAAGATAGGTATCGTCATCCGTTACAAATATGCCTGGCCACTCAGTCTCTGCACAGACCATGTAATGGCCATCAAGCAACATCAGGGCCATCCACACTATAGGAGGGAGACAGCTACAAAGGACTTTCTTGCATATTGTATTTGTGTTTTCCTGACTCAGCATCATCAGCAGAGACGCTGTAACAGCAGGAATTTAAAAAAATGGAAAAACAAACATGCGGTTCCATCCAGGACTGCAAGGGCAAGCAAATTCCACCTCAAACATCTTCTCCACACCAGCGAGGAGGAAGGCAAAAATCACATTTGACACAACAGGGTTTGTTCCAAACTCACTCTTGAGTGTTGTGATCAGCTGTGTTGGATCGCTCATCATGAATTCTACACAAAAAGAAAAAAGTGCACATTTATGGATGATTCAGGCATGTATTTTTATGAATCTTGTTTGATTTTTCAATTGTGTTTTTGTTCATAGGTTCACTTAGCACTTTTTGCATTAGGCCGTTTTTAACTCTGAGAGGTTGCAGAGGAAGAATGATAAAGTGGAGGGAGATATGTTAGGGTTCGACTGGCTTTCAAGGCACATTTGATGGAACAGGAAGTGATTAAAAAGTTTCTGTTTTGCACATGTCAGTTTTCACATCATTTGCAGCAGGTGGCAGCAGAAAGCTCTGTTAGTGTTTTAAAGAAATTACTGAAAAATTATGAGCCAAAAACACAATTTCAGAATGGCATGATGTAGTTCATTTCAATTTTTGATTTGATTTCTGATGCCAAATTCCTTGGCATGTCCAAAGAAAAGAAAACAAAAGAAAAGAAGTTGAACTCATTTTTATCATTTCGATATCTAAAAATGAAATTGTTAATTTAAAAAATAATACAACACTTGTGAATGCAATTTGGCTTTACATCGAGAAGATAATTGTGACATTTTTAAATATAATGATGGCATTAAAAACATATTTTAATGTAGAAAGACTTTCATTTATTAAATGTGTCAGTAAATCTGTTGTGAAATGATTTTAAAATATAATCATTTTCAAATGTAATGTCCATGCAATGCAATGATTTTCAAATGTAGTATACACAACCATTTATGTATCACACAAAGAGTGCACAATACAAACCTATACATTTAACATAAGCTGGAATAAATTAGTTATAACTGTCTCCCAGTTTCTAATTGTGCATTCAGAATAAACATGAACGTAAGATGTACCAACCTTTAAGTTCAAACAGAAAAATATTCCTCTTGAGGACTGATCACTTCAAGTGAAACTCTTTCAATTGCTCAGTGTTATAAGAGGATGTTTTCTCCTTCCCGCTTCTTTCTTTTGTATTGTGGTTTTTAAGTGCTCACTTGTTTAGGTGTTTCCTTTCATTTTCCGTTGTTATTTGTCCTCAGTAACCCTCTGTGTTTAGATCTTGGCCAAACAAAACATGGTTCAAGCGTAGCCCAGACAAGATCTACGTGCGTCTAGACTAAAAGGTCTCATGTGGTTTAAAAGTGAAAGTTAATCAGACATCTTCATCTTGCACTGTTATGTGACAAAAATGAATATGACGGCCATGTTTGACATGTCCTGTTTATGGATTATGCTATATGAGAGCTAATATCTACTGTATATCTGGAAGATTCAGCTTTTAATGTTCCACAGATATTACACTGAACATGTACAATAAAAGATGTGATACTCAAGTCTGTTTGTCTTTGGCTGTTATCAGGTTATTCATCTTTACAATGAACAGTTATTTATAATTCCTCTAAGAGAGAAAACATTCAGAGGCTCTTAAGGCTGCACAGAAATCAGCTGATGAAACCATTGGAACAGGCATTGCTTTAGACAGACTATGACATAAACATAAAGGAGCCCATCATCTGCTCCTAACAGTAATGTCCTGGTTTGTTTACCTCTTTGCTGATGACATCACAGCTTTGGTAAATAGTATTGCTTAGAGCATTTAATGTTATGATAGATTTTTATTGGGAGAAAAATAGCATCCTTTGAAGAATGAAATGTTGGTTTTGTGAGGGGTCCCTCCTCTGTTGCTCTTCCTGAGGTTTCTTCCATTTTTTTCTCCCTGTTAAAGAGTTTTTTTAGGGAGTTTTTCCGTATTCGAATCGAGGGTTTAAGGACAGAGGATGTTGTATTGCTGTACAGACTGTAAAAGCCTCCTGACACAAATTTGTGATTTGTGATATTGGGCTATACAATAAAAATGGACTTGACTTGATCAATATGCTTACATCAATCAAGCATGCTTACATTACCAGTAAATGTAATTGAAAAGATTCAAAGATGTGTCTCATAAGATGTGATGGTGGTAACTGTTGTATCAACATGAATACTCATGTGTCTGTGTGCATGAAATTGCAAGGGTGTCTACACAGCAGTGAATAAACATACGTTTCAATTGTGGTTCAGACTTTTCTGATTTTACATCTTTTAAGTGGGTGTAAAATAAGAGGTTGGATTTAGTTTTTGTATCTTAAGTATAATGTGATTTAAAACAATGTAATAATGATGTAATAAATGGTATTTGTATGGTGCAGTTCAGTGTTGATGGAGTGTGAGAACATGACTCAAGCAGTGGTCTAACAGCTCCTGGTTGACTGTGGTTGCATCTGTGTGGTCTGCTGGTAGTTCTACGTGAGGACAGACACTATGAAAGGCCTCAGTGACACATGAAATGTGTGTATGTGTGATTGAGATTGTGTAAGCTACAGCATGTACTAACAAATGCTTGACACGTATTCGTTGAACCACGCAAATGTATGTCATATTTAAAACTGTTGCACACCATTTTGGCTGTATTTCTTTTATAATAACTTTTCCAGTATATTCTCATAAACACAAAAGTTTCCAATCCTGTTAGTTTAATGTTCCCAAATACTGAATACATGTAAACTAAAAATGGATGGTGGTTAAAGACTTTGAGCCTTTCTGTATTCCTGACAGTCAGATCATCATATTAACAGTGAACATTTAATAAATGAATCTCGGCATACAAAAGTGGAACAGTAAAAACATATCTGCATATATCAGGTGAATAGACAAGCAGGTTGACAATATTTAACCCTATTTCAAATCATGCAATGAATCATAAGAAATACAAAACTGTTTTTGCTTGAAAATAAGTTCATTAAGCTTCATTATGCTTACATCAATCAAGCATGCTTACATTACCAGTAAATGTTATTTTAAAGACTCAAAGATGTGTCTTATAAGATGAGATGTTGATAAGGGATAATGGTGTCTACATGGCAGTGAATAAAAATACATTTGGATTGTGGTCCTTTTTTTGATTTAACATCTTTTAAATGAGTGTAAAACAACAAGAAGCTGGGTTTAGTTTTTGTATTTTAAATATAATGTGATTTAATGCAATGTAATGATGTAATAAATGGTATTTGTATGGTGCAGTTCAGTCTTGATTGAGTGTGAGGAAATGATTGCGGCTCCTGGTTGACTGTGGTTGCATCTGTATGCTGGGAATTCTACGTGAGGACAAACACTATGAAAGGCCTCGGTGAGAAATAAAAAGCTGAATTTATCAGTTTCATTTTGTTTGTGTGTGTGATTGAGATTGTGGAAGCTACATCATATATGTACATACATATCATACATGTACATGACAATAATCGGCATGCATTAGTTGAACCACTCTAATGTATGTCATAATTAAAACTGCTGCACTGTCATGATATGCGGAGCAGGTGGACCCAAATGCAGAGACTCAGTAGGCAGAAGGAACTGAAGAATATAACTAACTAACACAGGAACAGGACACAGAAGTGTGTGCAGGCAACTAAACCAAACAAATGATCCAACGAGACTGAACTAAAACTAGGACTTAAATACAAACTAAACTAATTAGACAACAAGAAACAGGTGGCAAGACACAGGGGCAGGCTGGGAAGACACTGGGAGCAGGGCAGGGCTGACGAGATTGATACAGGACAGGTGTGAAGGTAAAAGCAGACAGGGGAAGAACACTGAGACCAGAGGGATGTTCCATCAACGCAGCTAAAGAAAGCTGCACTTACTTGAAAAAGCCTGACTAGAATGAACGTCAACTTTCACTTGAGGCTCCACTAACGCAGCTTAGCTGTGTTTAGTCAACACTAAGTCTATCCAGACTGGAATAAGCTTGAAGTGTGCGCATGCACAGAGTACATAAGCAGCCCAGAACAGTCGATTGTCTTTATTTGTTAATAAATAAGCATTCAATAGCATTTTCAGATCAGTGTGGTTATACTATCACTGGCTAGATCTGGTAAAATGACAGATCTGAACCACTGCACGGCTAAAATGAACACGTCTCTGTTTAGAAACAATATGTATATGTTAAATGTCTTTAAAGAAGCAGCCTTTACACTACTCAGGGGTTTTTGTTTTTAAAAGCAAATTCTTTTATTGGCATATAAAATTGGGCCCCACCCCTCCAATTTCATCAGGTGGGGGACAATGATATAGTTTGATGCGGTTTGTTGTAAGATTCCATGTTGGTTTTCCTCCTGTCCTCCCCAATGTTTTGAGTCACCAGCCGCCACTGATACAGACAATTATCAGTCTTCAGGAACTGTTTTCAGAGTCGATCAGTGAGCACTGGATTCTTCTCCTCTTTTGAACTGCAGTTAACCAAAGTTGGTCATTCTAATCCGTTTTATTGTATTTTAATCTACTGACACCCTGGTTTTAACAGTTCTTTTATATCTGAATTCAGTGATTTTTTATCCTCCATCATAAGGCTAGACAGAGTTATTATAGTTGGTGATTTTAATATTCATGTGGATGGCGTCCACAGCTTTGCTGCTGATTTTCTTAATGTCACTGAGTCTTTTAATTTTATTCAACACGTGTCTGGTCCCACACACATTAGGGGGCATACTCTGGACCTTGTTTTTACACATGGCTTAACTACTGACTCCATTTGCTCTAAGGTGCTGCCTGTTACTGACCATAATTGTGTTTGTTCAACCTGTCCTTTAACTTAGATTCTCTTCCCAGCAAAAGTTTAAAGCCCTCTCTCATCTTAAATCATCTCACAGCTGAAAAGTTTTCTAGAGCTATTGACCCAAGCACAGTGTTGTGTTCTTATGCAGACGTATATTGTCCAGTTCAATCCTTTAATGCACATTAATCCTCAGTTTTGGATATAGTGGCTCCTTGTAAAATGCGTTTTGTCCCCTCCGTAAATTCATCCCCTTGGGTAAATGACACCATTCGTTGTTTCCAGCGCAAATGTTGGAAGTCAGAGTGTCTGTGGAAATCCACTAAACTCCATGTTCACCGCCTTTACTGCAAAGACGTTTTAACTGAGTTTAACAACATGGTTAAAGATGTGAGGGCTTCTTCTGTCTGACTGCCATTTAAGGACTGGATGTCTAACAACTTTTTACAGCTTAATACAGACAAGACAGAGGTTCTTATTATAGCCTCAGACAGTATAGCTCCCAAGGTTGTTCAGAGTATTGGGTCTCTTTCCTCAGCTGTTCATTCTAACTTAAGAAATCTCAGTTGTATATTTGATCAGGCGATGCAAGTCGATCACCATATTAAATCACTGACCCGTACATGTTTTTGCAACTAAGAAATATTAAAAAAATTCAGGTATGTTGTATCACAACTGGAGAAAGACATAATCATTCACGCTTTCATATCTGTAAATTCACTTTACACTAAATTGGAAAAAAAGTCAAAATTATATATTGGCTTTACTCAAAATGATGTATTTTGGAGTAGTACTTGTATCCTTGCATGATGTAGCAATGTGAAATTGATTATATTTATTGATTAATAAACAACATTTAGAGCGGTGTCTTTTTCTCTCATCTGTGTCTCATGTTTATTTGGTAGTTTATGACTGTTATCCTCTTCCAAGGATGGAGGATTGTGTAGATCGGGAACCAGGTTTGTTACTAAATTATAGCTAATGAAGGGATATTGGCAATTCCCGTTGACTGAGCGGGTGAAGGAGATCTCTGCATTTATTACGCGTGATGACTTTCTCCAACACACAGTTATGGCCATTTGGTGAATGTCGTTCTCGCTGGTCTGTCTTTCTGTGAGGCATACCTCAATGATTTGGTTGTCTGTTCTGAGTCGTGGGTTGAACATCTGGAGCATCTGCGTGCAGTGTTTTGCCGTCTGAAGGAGGCGGGTTGACTGTGAACCTGTCTAAATGTGACTTTGGGCAGGCCACAGTGACCTATCTTGGAAAGGTGGTGGGGGGAGGTCAGGTTCGTCCTGTTTAGGCGAAGGTGGAGTGTATTATGGCATTTCCTGTTCCAACCACTCGAACTGAGCTTCACCGTTATTTAGCTATGGTTGGCGTTTACAGGGGATTCTGTAAAAAATTCTCTGCTGTAGCCTCACCCTTAACTGACCTGCTGAGTCGGAAAGTGAACTTTATGTGGTCTTATGCCTGCCAGTCTGCTTTTGAACAAACCAAAAGTCTCCTGTTAAATGCACCCATCCTTGCAGCAACTCGGTTTGATCAGCCGTTTCAGTTAGCTGTGGATGCAAGCGACACTGGCGTCAGCGCTGTCCTTCTACAGGATGGTTCTCATGGGGTAGAGCACCCGGTTTCTTATTTTTCAAAAAAACTTGATTCCCGTCAGACATGGTACTCGACCATTGAAAAAGAAGCATTGGTGCTTGTCATGGCTCTAGAACATTTCAAGGTTTTTGTTGGCTCGCCTGGTTGTGTATAAGGATCATAATCCACTCGTCTTTCTACATAGAATGTGGAACAAGAATAGGCATCTAATGAGTTGGAGTTCGTGACTGCAGGCCTTCAATGTGGAAGTCAGACATATCCGTGGCAGGGATAATGTTCTGGCTGATGCATTGTCGTGCCTGGAAACACTTGGTTTCTGAACAGTGTATCCTGACAAGTGTAAATTTTTTGTTTGTGTGTTAACTTTGTTTTTTTCTCCTGCAGAATACACATTTTGTTTGTTTGGTGGGTCCGGTAATCCTGTTTTCTCAGCTTTATTTCTGTTAGGTTTAGTTTTCATGTGGATTTAGATTAGAGGGGAGAGTCTAGATCCTATGACCCTTTGTGGGTTGGTCTGCGTGTCTTCCCTTCTTTTTGTTATTTTTAGCCAGCCCATAAGCTTTTGTTAGTAGCTGTTGGTTTTGTTAATAAATTGGTTTGGATCCTTTGGATCCTCCGGACTCTTTAACTGTGTTGGGCCTTCTTTGGAACGAACTGTGTTTAGGGAGTTGTAGCAAGGCAAAGTTTGTATGTATAATAGCATGATTTGCAGTTATTTTATGTTTGGGCCATTGCAGTGCGGTTTTTATGGCTTCATGCTAACAGTATTAGGAAAACTTTTAATACATGGATGCAACAGTTGTGAAAAACTGTATGGACTGGTTAAGATTATATCCAACTTTGTATGCACTGACTTGACACTAGATAGCACAAAAGATAAACCTGTCCTGCTTCTATTGTGGCTGTTCACACATTTTACAACAGGACCCTCATCTACAGCAGCACACACACCTATTACAACAGAGCACGTGTTTCACTGAACCCAGAACGCAGAGTACATTACATGTAACTGTCAGCCAGTCATGACTTTGAAGGTCAGGTTAGGAGGTGCATTCACTACTCTTCTTCCAACTACACACAAACATGCCATCATATTTCACAACTAATACTGTCGCTGAATTGTCACTTTGATGTTGGATTACCTTTCCTGTACAAGTGGGCTTGGGTAAGTGTTAATATTACTCAAAACCTTATAAAAACATAACTGAAACACATTACATGCATAAAAACAGCCATGAAATATGTTGAAAGTTTTGCTTGTTAACAGTCGTTGCAATCAACTTGTGCTTTAAAACATGGTTTCATTAGTTGTCTAGAGCATGTCCTGTAGTTAAAGACATGCCAATCACTTTGGGAGTGATAGAGGTTTACAATCTGTTTTAAATTAGTTTTTTTGTGTGACCCTTTAGTTTACATTCGGATCACGGATTGTACCTAGTTAATACAAGTTTACATTCCACAAAAATACTGTATGTGCAGACTAGACAGACAGAACACTGTTATTAACTTGTTTTTGTACATTTTCAGGGTCTCTCAGCGACATCAGTATGAAGGTGCCTCATTTGTCTCTGATGTTGCTGACAGTTGTTTTGCTCGTGACATTCACCTGCATTTCAATTGTATGGTTATGGTGGAGAATGATTTTTGTTGGGAAAAAAGTTAAACATTAATAAAATGTTGGTTTAGTGTATGAAAGCCAAGCATTACCAAAAATGTGAGTTTTTTTTGTTTCATAAAATTTGAAAAATAAACTTGATTGACATGATTGAAGCTTATAACCCCAGTATACCAACAGTATTCATGAAGAGTGAATATTTGTGTGACCAGTCATACTTATATTCACTATAATCCTATTTACTGTAAAAGACTCAGAGATGAGTCTTATGAGATGAGACTGTTGTAGCCTAGAAATTTGGTAACTGCCACATCAGCAAGTGTGATTAATTTCACCTTAGTACGTATTTGCCACCTAACACACATAATACTGCCTGGTGATATATAATATTTAAGACCATAACAGACATATAACAGAGCAATCAGGAGGTTTATAGAGAAATAAGATGAAGTTTTATTTTTTTTAAAAGTCAGGCTCATAATTTACAACTTGCTGAAAAAAACAATGCAGCACAAAATGAAACCTTTATCCAGTTTTTACTCAAAATTATATAAACAGTATCAAAGAAGACAGTTTACTAAAGTGTTACAAGCATTAAAACCCTTGCTTGTGTTGGGAATTAGACCAAACAATAATTCTTGCCTGTTACACACTTTACTGTAAGATTAATGCTAGTGCATCTGTGAGGCTGTACAGTGGTGTTATGAACTAAAAGCTATGATCCGCATGCTAACTACTCACAATGACAACGTGGATGTTAAGTATAATGTTAATCATGTAATTACCACCAAACACAAAGCACAGCTGAAGCTGATTCAACATGTCATTTGTTTTTCAGGAACCTGGTAATAAACCAAAGTATTGGACAAATTAAACCGGGATGTAATGATGATGCTAGATTAAAAGTCACAAAAATTATTACAGTTCATCCTGTGGGGAACATGAATGTCTGGACCAAATTTCATGGCGATTCAGCTAATAGTTGCTGAGATATCTCACTCAAAACCACAAATATCAGCCTCATGGTGGCACTAGAGAAAAATCCAGAAGATCACCAAAGTCACTATAATTCATAGTGAAAACCATGAATGTCTGTACAAAATTAACTGTGCCAATCCATCAAATAGTTCTTTAGGTATTTCTGGACCAAAGTATTCAACCGACTGATTGACCGACCATCCCTAAAACCATGCTGCTATCATGACTGATAATGAACAAGATTTACTTGAGTAAACACAGATACAAATATATACAGTACAACACAAATAGAAAATATTTTGTATATTTAAAAAATTACTATTTATTAAAAAAAATACTATACTAAGTATAAACAAAAATATAAATTGGTTTAACTATTTTTTTAAGAATTAAATGTGTTAAAATTGTTATAAAATTAAGATATAGGAGAAACAGAATATAACTTGAGAAACACCTCCCATCAAAGACCTCTGTTTTGAGATATATTTGTATTAAAATGAATCTAATTGAGATTTAGTGAGTGGATTTAAGAAAAAAAAAAAAAAAAAGCTCACAACTCATCTCAAGAGTGAAAGATTCTTGACTGTTCTTATCCATCTTATCCAGGTGCAACAAGCACGTCAATTTACAGAGAAAATCAACAGATGTTTTTTATTACAAAAGTAGAGCACTGAATTTAACTATTAGACTTGCTTGCATATTGAAGTATACATAATGTTCACACAGCAGGATGTTCTTCAGTCTCCTGTGTTTTGCGTTATTTCTGATGCTGAAGTGGCACGGCTGCAGCATCAGGGTCTTCTTCGTCATTTTGACGACATCTGCTCTTTGTTGTATGTACAATGTATACAATGAGTAAAAAGAGTAAAACAGTGATCATAGCATTTCCAGCCCCCTGTAGAGTGGACAATTGACAGATAATTCAGTAAGACACAGAAAAAAAATATTCATCAACACTGTCACATAAAAATCACAGGCTGGTGCTCTCATGTTACAGATCAATTTCTGATATTTGCCAAAACAAACACAATCATACTGTTCTTACCTGAGACCTAATATACAATATGTGTGAACGGCGCAGTTGTTTCTCCTCAAAATTAGTCGTCGCGTTGGTTGGTTTACACCACTTAAGATAGGTTTTGTCAGCTGTTACAAATGTGCCTGTCCAGTCAGTCTCTGCACAGACCAAGTATTGGCCATTAAGCAACATCAGGGCCATCCACACTATAGGAGGGAGACAGCTACAAAGGACTTTCTTGCATATTGTATTCGTGTTTTCCTGACTCAGCATCATCAGCAGAGACGATGTAACAGCAGGAATTAAAAAAAATGGAAACACAAACATGCGGTTCCATCCAGGACTGCAAGGGCAAGCAAATTCCACCTCAAACATCCTCTCCACACCAGTGAGGAGGAGGGCAAAAACCGCATTTGACACAAAAGGGTTTTTTCCAAACTCACTCTTGAGTTTTGTGATCAGATCTTTCTCTGCTGCCATCATGAATTCTACACAAAAAGAAAAAAGTGCACATTTATGGATGATTCAGGCATGTATTTTTATGGATCTGGTTTAATTTTTCATTTGTTTTGTTGTTCATGTAGTTCAATTTCTGATGCCAAATTCTTTGTCATGTCCAAAGAAAAGAAAAGAAGTTATTTGGATATCTAAAAATGAAATTGTTAGAATACAAAAAATAGTGAAAGTAATTTGACTTAACATTGAGAAGATAATTGTCACATTTTAAGATATAATGATGGCACATCAATATACACACACACACACACACACACACACACACACACACACACACACATATATATACATATATACACACATTATACACACATTATATAAACATAATGTAGAAAATTTCATTACTCAATATGTCAGTAAAATCATTTTAAAATATAATCATTTTCAAATGTAATGTACATGCAATGCAATGATTTTAAAATGTAGTATACACAACCATTTATGTATCACACAAAGATTGCACAATACAAACCTATACATTTAACATAAACTGGAATAAATTAGTTATAACTGTCTCCCAGTTTGTAATTGTGCATTCAGAATAAACATGAAAGTAAGATGTACCAACCTTTAAGTTCAAACAGAAAAATATTCCTCTTGAGGACTGATTACTTCAAGTGAAACTCTTTCAATTGCTTAGTGTTATAAGAGGATTTTTTCTCCTTCCCGCCTCTTTTTTTTGTATTGTGGTCTTTATCTGTGCTCACTTGTTTAGGTGTTTCCTTTCATTTTCTGTTGTCATTTCTGCTCAGTAACCCTCTGTGTTTAGATCTTGGCCAAACAAAACATAGTTCAAGCGTAGCCCAGACAAGATCTACGTGCGTCTAGACTAAAAGGTCTCATGTGGTTTAAAAGTGAAAGTTAATCAGACATCTTCATCTTGCACTGTTATGTGACAAAAATGAATATGGTGGCCATGTTTGACATGTCCTGTTTATGGATTATGCTATATGAGAGCTAATATCTACTGTATATCTGGGATTCAGCTTTTAATGTTCCGCAGATATTACACTGAACATGTACAATAAAAGATGTGATACTTAAGTCTATTAGACTTTGGCTATTAGGTTATTCATCTTTACAATGAACAATTATTTATAATTCCTCTCAGAGAGAAAACATGCAGAGGCTCTTAAGGCTGCACAGAAATGAGCTGATGAAACCATTGGAACAGGTAGTGCTTTAGACAGACTATGACATAAACATAAAGGAGCCCATCATCTGCTCCTAACAGTAATGTCCTGGTTTGTTTACCTCTCTGCTGATGACATCGCAACTTTGGTAAATAGTATTGCTTAGAGCATTTAATGTTATGATATATTTTTATTGGGAGAAAAATAGCATCCTTTGAAGAATGAAATGTTGGTTTTGTGAGGGGTCCCTCCTCTGTTGCTCTTCCTGAGGTTTCTTCCATTTTTTTCTCCCTGTTAAAGAGTTTTTTTAGGGAGTTTTTCCGTATTCGAATCGAGGGTTTAAGGACAGAGGATGTTGTATTGCTGTACAGACTGTAAAAGCCTCCTGAGACAAATTTGTGATTTGTGATATTGGGCTATACAATAAAAATGGACTTGACTTGATCAATATGCTTACATCAATCAAGCATGCTTACATTACCAGTAAATGTAATTTAAAAGATTCAAAGATGTGTCTCATAAGATGTGATGGTGGTAACTGGAAACTGTTGTATCAACCTGAATACTCATGTGTCTGATTGTGTGCATGAATTTGCAAGGGTGTCTACATAGCAGTGAATAAACATACATTTCAATTGTGGTTCAGACTTTTCTGATTTTACACCTTTTAAGTGGGTATAAAATAACAAGAGTTTGGATTTAGTTTTTGTGTCTTAAGTATAATGTGACTTAAAACAATGTAATAATGATGTAATAAATGGTATTTGTATGGTGCAGTTCAGTGTTGATGGAGTGTGAGAACATGACTCAAGCAGTGGTCTAACAGCTCCTGGTCGACTGTGGTTGCATCTATGTGCTCTGCTGGGAGTTGTACATGAGGACAAACACTATGAAAGGCCTCAGTGGGATATGAAAAGCTGAATTAATCAGTTTCACTTTGTGTGTGTGTGACTGAGAATGTGTAAGCTACAGCATGTACATGATAATGATTGTCATGCATTAGCTGAACCACGCAAATGTATGTCATACTTTAAACTGTTGCACACCATTTTGGCTGTATTTCTTTAATAATAACTTTTCCAGTATATTCTCATAAACAAAAAAGTTTCCAATCCTGTTATTTTAATGTTCCCAAATACTGAATACATGTAAACTGAAAATGGATGGTGGTTAAAGACTTTGAGCCTTTCTGTATTCCTGACAGTCAGATCATCATATTAACAGTGAACATTTAATAAATGAATCTCAGCATACAAAAGCATGCTTTGTGACAGCATGGAAACTGGAAAAAAACTGGAAGAGTAAAAAAGCAGGGCATACTTCAGGTGAATAGGTTAACGTTATTTAAAATCATGCAATGAATTCATGAGAAATACAGAGCAGTTCTTGCTTGGAAATCAGCTAACATACCAAATAATATAAAATACATGACAATATCTGTCACAACCTGTCAGGATTTTCTGTTGTGTTTTTGTTCTAATGGGTTTTCTGTGTTACACTTATGTTTCCTGGTCATTTGGTTGAGCTTCTTTATGATGTTTGACTTTGGGGGACTTTCTTGCTTTTTCAGTTGGATTGTGTTGTGTGTTCTGGGATTTGGTTTTCTCTGTGTTTCCCTTGTGTGTTCCTTCACTCACCTGTGTTCAATTTGTAATCAGACCCTGTGTATTTAAGTCCTGTTCTCAGTTCAGTTTTTGTCGAGTTGTCTGTGTATCTGGTCAGTGTTCTTTGTTCCTGAGTCTCAGTGTGTCAGAGTCTGCTCTCCCCCTCACCTGTTGCTGTGGGAATTATCCAATCATTCAGTCTCTCTCTCTGCTCTGCCACACCCCTCATTAGTTCAACCACTTTCACCTGGCACTCCCACCTGCTCATCATCTCCAATCAAGCCAGTATATAAACTGCCTCAGCCCACTCCCTCTTTGTCAGATTGTCTACGCTAAATTGTCTTGCCTTGATCTCCGGACTGCCTTCCTGGTTCTTGATCAGCTCGTCTCTGACCATCGCTCCTCGTCTCTGCAAAGGTAAACCCACAGCCTCCTGTCCCTGACTCTGAGTTCTGCCTGACTGTTCCCTGGTCTTCGTCTGCTTGTGGTGGAGAGACGTTCCGATTCCTGCTCTGCCATCGTCTCTGGTTGCATCTGCTCTACTGCCTGTTTACCTGCGTCTCTCCCTCTTCGTCACCGATCTAGCCTGCCTACGAACTGTTGGACTGTTGCCAGTGCTGTGGTTTGTCTGCCTTGGGAGGTCAGGGTTCGATTCCCGGTGGAGCCATACTCATCAGAACTATGTTTCTCTGACCGTGCTACTATTGTCTTGACATTGTGTGGAGGAAAGACTGTAAAATTTATACCGGTGTCATTTGTGCTGCTATTGGGTCCATTCTATACCCATTACAGTGTGTCCTGTGTCTTAAGTTAAGTATTTCGGGATCTGATCCTGCCTACCGTTTTCTGCATTTGGGTCCACTAGCTCTACTCATTGCATGACAATATCTAGAAACGTTTCTTTGACTTGTTAGCTACTAAGAAAATGTTTAAAGTTAGATGGGCTGTGCTAAAATAGCTGTTTCTAGGTAAATTCTGTCCTTTATAGCAGTGTTTGTGTAACTGATTCTTTGGCCACTAGAGGACAGAAGAACTCTAAAATAAGCCAGTTGACAGACAGGCTGGATACAGAGCATCCAACATTGCAGTATCATCCTATTGCAGTCTTGTTTCTGGCCTCCTGGTGCATGAAAGTCCAAGATTTATTCACTTTCTCTCTATGCTTTGGTCTCCAACTCAGTTCATCAGCTAGCCACTAAATTAGTTTGCATGTTGTTTGATGCTGGGATAGGTTGTATTCAGTGGGTTTCTCAAAGAAAAGCTCACAGCTGGCAGAGGAAAAAGAAGCAGCTGATGATCCATGCATCATGGAAGTAGGGACAAGTCTGTGTAGCCATTCCCAGTATGCATGGGGATTCAGGCTTTCCAAATTGGGGAGAAATTTTGGGGGATATTGGAAAATAAGGATTCAAGAGTGATGTGTAACAATATGGTTTTCTGATCATGTGGTTTTTGAAGGTGGTCTTCCTGGTCCTATGGCAATGAAAAGTGCAAAGCAAGAATCACCTTTGAAGTTCCTCCCTACACGTTATATGCTGTGCTGTCTCGGTGTTATGGGTGTATAAATAGGTAGAGGTCTGTCTGCAATGAGGCGATGAGTAGATTTTTAGCTCAGTAGTCAGCACAGCCATCTATGATCTGGGAGACTCAAGTTTGAGTCCCAGTGTGGGGACCTCCTTCATGAGGTAGTTTATTCATGAACACTTATTGTAACACTTTAATTTTCTAAAATTAAAAGCGAAATAAAAACAAACAGGATTTTTAAGCGTCTTTCCACTTTTATTCAAATACAAATTATTTTGCTGCCTCAACAAATATAGATACAAATACTGCAAATCCCTAACTACAATCCTATTCACTGTAAAAGACTCAGAGATGAGTCTTATGAGATGTGACTGTTGTAGCCTAGAAATTTGGTAACTGCCAAGTCAGCAAATGTAATTGATTTCACCTCAGTATGTATTTGCCACCTAACTGAAACACACATAATACTGTCTAGTGACATATATTTAAGATCATCACAGACATATAACAGAGCAATGAGCATGTTTATAGAGAAATAAGAGAAGCTTTATTTATTTTAAAGTCAGGTTCATACTTTATTACTTACTGAGAAAAAAACAATGCAGCACAAAATGAAACCTTTATCCAGTTTTTACTTAAAATTATATATAAAACAATATCAAAGAAGACAGTTTATCACACTAAACATAACCATTAAAAGTTATAAAACCCTTGCTTGCATTGGGAATTAGATCAGAAAATAATTCTTGCCCGTTAAAGGATTAATGCTACTGCATCTGTGAGGCTGTACAGTGGTGTTATGAACTAAAAGCAATCATCAGCACGTTGACATGCTCATAATGACAACATATGGATGTTAAGTAACTATACTGTTTACCATGTAATTAACACCAAATATTAAGTACACCTGAGGCTGATTGGACATGTCATTAGTTTTGCAGGAAACTGGTAATAAACCAAAGTATTGGACAAATTAAATTGAGTTGGTGCTAGATTAAAAGTTACCAAAATTATTTCAGTTCATCCTGCGGGGAACATGAATGTATGGACCAAATTTCATGGCAATTCAGCTAATAGTTGCTGAGATATCTCAGTCAAAACCACAAATATCAACCTCATGGTGGCGCTACATGCATATGTTAAGTAAATACAATATCCAGGTCCTTACAAGCACATCAAATTATAGAGAAAAGCAACAGATATTTTTTATTATAAAAGTAGAGAATTGAATTTAACGACTAGACTTGCTTGCATATTGAAGTATACATAATATTCACACAGCAGTATGTTCTTCAGTCTCCTGTGTTTTGCATTATTTCTGATCCTAAAGTGGCACAGCTGCAGCATCAGGGTCTTCTTCGTCATTTTGATGACATCTGCTCTTTGTTGTATGTACGATGTATACAACGAGTAAAAAGAGTAAAAACGTGACCATCATGTTTCCAAACCCCTGGAGTGGACAATTGACAGATAATTCAGTAAGACACATTAAAAATCACAGGCTGGTGCTCTCATGTTACAGATCAATTTCTGACATTTGCCAAAACAAACACTATCATACTTGTTCTTACCTGAGACCAAATATGAAATTCGTGTGAATGTTGCAGTAGTTCCTTCTCAGTCGTCGTGTTGGTTGGTTTACACCACTTAAGATAGGTATCGTCAGCTGTTACAAATGTGCCCTGCCAGTCTGAGTTTCCACAGACGTAGTATTGTCCATCTAGCAACATCAGGGCCATCCACACTATAAAAGGGAGAAAGCCACAAAGAACTTTCTTGTATCCATCGCATCCATGAATCAGCATCATCAGCAGACACGCTGTACCAGCAGGAATTAAAAAAAATGGAAACACAAATGCACGGTTCCATTTAGGATTGCAAGGGCAAGCAAATTCCACCTCCAACATCTTCTCCACAACAGCGAGGATGAAGGCAAAAACTACAGTTGATACAACAGGCCTGTCTCCAAGCTCATTCTTGAGTGTTGAGATCAGCTGTATCGCTACACTCATCATGAGTTCTAGAAAAAAAGAAAAAAGTGCACATTTAAGGATGATTCAGGCATGTATTTTTATGGACCTGCTTCATTTGTTTTGTTGTTCATAGGTTTGTTTAGCATTTTTGCGCTTAGGCCATCTCTTAACCCTGAGAAGTTGTAGAGGAATAAAGATAAAGTGGAGGGAGAGATAGGGGAGATATGTTAGGGTTTGACTTGTGGCTTTCAAGACATGTTTGATGGAACAGGAAGTGATTAAAAAAGTTCTTGAAGAACAATTGGATTTTTGGGGAATAGGTAAAGTAAAACTGTTTTGCACATGTCAGTTTTCACATCATTTGCAGCGGGTGGCAGCAGAAAGCTCTGTCAATGTTTTAAAGAAATTACTGAAAAATTACAAGCCAAAAACACAACTTCAGAATGGCATGTATATAATCCTTTTCAAATGTAATATACATGCAATGATTTTAAAACGTGGTATACACAACCATTTATGTATCACACAAAGATTGCATAATACAAACCTATACATTTAACATAAGCTGGAATAAATTAGTTATAACTGTCTCCCAGTTTCTAATTGTGCATTCAGAATAAACATAAAAGTAAGATGTACTAACCTTTAAGTTCAAACAGAAAAATATTCCTCTTGAGGACTGATCACTTCAAGTGAAACTCTTTCAATTGCTCAGCATTATAAGATGTTTTTTTCCCCCCTCCCGCTTCTTTTTTTGTATTGTGGTTTTTATCTTTGCTCACTTGTTTAGGTGTTTCCTTTCATTTTCCGTTGTCATTTCTGCTCAGTAACCCTCTGTGTTTAGATCTTGGCCAAACAAAACATAGTTCAAGCGTAGACCTGACATGATCTACGTGCGTCTAGACTAAAAGGTCTCATGTGGTTTAAAAGTGAAAGTTAATCAGACATCTTCATCTTGCACTGTTATGTGACAAAAATGAATATGGTGGCCATGTTTGATATGTCCTGTTTATGGATTATGCTATATGAGAGCTAATATCTACTGTATATCTGGGATTCAGCTTTTAATGTTCCTCAGATATTACACTGAATATGTACAATAAAAGATGTGACACTTAAGTCTATTAGACTTTGGCTATTAGGTTATTATTATTCATCTTTACAATGAACAATTATTTATAATTTGTCTTAGAAAGAAAACATTCAGAGGCTCTTAAGGCTGAACAGAAATAAGCTGATGAAACCATTGGAACAGGCAGTGCTTTAGACAGACTATGACATAAACATAAAGGAGCCCATCATCTGCTCCTAACAGTAATGTCCTGGTTTGTTTACCTCTTTGCTGATGACATCGCAACTTTGGTAAATAGTATTGCTTAGAGCATTCAATGTTATGATAGATTTTTATTGGGAGATTCCCTTTTTAAAGAGTTTCTTAGGAAGTTTTTCCTTATTTGAATCGAGGGTTTAAGGACAGAGGATGTTGTATTGCTGTACAGACTGTAAAAGCCTCCTGAGACAAATTTGTGATTTGTGATATTGGGCTATACAAATGAAAATTGACTTGATCAATATGCTTACATCAATCGAGCATGCTTACACTACCAGTAAATGTTGTTATTTAAAAGATTCAAAGATGTGTCTCATAAGATGTGATGGTGGTAACTGGAAACTGTTGTATCAACGTGATTACATGCATGAATCGGCATGAATTTGCAAGGGTGTCTACACAGCAGTGAATAAACATACATTTGAATTGTGGTTCAGACTTTTCTCATTTTACATTTTTTAAGTGGGTATTTAATAAAAAGAAGTTGGATTTAGTTTTTGTATTTTCAATGTAATGTCATTTAATGCAATGCAATAATGATATAATATATGGTATTTGTATGGTTCAGTTCAGTCTTGATTGACTGGAGGAAATGATTGCAGCAGTGGTCTAACGGCTCCTGGTCGACTGTGGTTGCATCTGTGTGGTCTGCTGGGAGTTCTACGTGAGGACAAACACTATGAAAGGCCTCAGTGACACATGAAAAGCTAAATTCATCAGTTTCACTTTGTGTGTGTGTGTGATTGTGATTGTGTAAGCTACAGCATGTACTAAAAAATGCTCGGCACGCATTTGTTGAACCACGCTAATATACGTCATACTTGAAACTGTTTCACACCATCTTGGCTATATTTCTTCAATAATAATTTTCCCATTATATTGTCATATACATAAAAGTTTCCAATCCTGTTATTTCAATGTTCCCAAATACTGAATACATGTAAACTGAAAATGGATGGTGGTTAAAGACTTTGAGCCTTTCTGTATTCCTGACATCAGTCAGATCATCATATTCACAGTGAAAACATTTACATATTTCAGGTGAATAGACAAGCAGATTAACAGAATTTAACCTAATTTCAAATCATGCAATGAATCATGATAAATTCAAAACTGTGTATGCTTGGAAATAAGTTCACAACATTAAGGATTACATTTACAGTTCTATGTTTATAGTTATTCTTGACAATTTGTTGTAAAGATTCAGCTAACATACCATATAATATAAATTACATGACAATATCTAGAAATGTTAAAAATAAACATTGACAAAATGCATAAAACACTAAACATTATATTTGTTTAACACTTAAAGGTTCTATATGTAGAATCGTGAAGCAATTTACATGTATTAATTGTTTTTTATTGCCAATGAGTGAACGGGTAGTAATGTAACATAAAAACTGAGACCTTCCCCAACTTTCTCGGTTGTCCGTAACACCCTGTGGACTGATTTCTATGTGAAGGATGTTGGCCAAATATTCCATTTCCATTTTTTTGCACGCCCCCGAGTGCTTTGCCTCTCTCCCGCTAATGTCAACAAACGACCGGCATAACCACACAACAAAAATGGTGCTATCCGACTAGAAACACCCTGCAGAGCTCTCTAGCTAATGAAACAGCTAGCTGCTTCCGTCAACCACTACACATTTCACAACAGAACACCCCTGCAATGACAAGTCGCCCACTCCCGAGCTCACATAATTAAAACAACATTATTTCCTCAACAAAGGAGCAGAAAACAAGCTCCAGAGCGATAGCAGAACATAGCGTACCCCTTTTGTTTTTTCCTGTTGGTAGTCCAAAGGTTGTAATAAGCACAAATTTCATATCAAAACCGCAGCTGTTTGTTTCCCCCGTCACAGCACGTTGCATTACAATGCAAAACACAACATTAAAGAACTTTTATGTAATTATGAGAAGTGTAAGTGAGGAAATCACCTGCAATAGTCTCACACCATGAGCATGCGCGTGATGACTGCACCTCATTAAAAGACCACAGATGTCACTAATGAGAAGGAATGTCTGATTCCTACATACATAACCTTTAACATAAAATTAATGTAATTAGGCTCAATAAAATTGATCTCTATTTCATTGATTTAATTTATTTGACTTGTTAGCTACTAAGAAAATCTTTTAAGTTAGATGGGCCATGCTAAAATAGCTGTTTCTAGGTAAATCGTCTGACCTTATAGAAGTATTCGTGTAACTGATTGTTTGGCCACTAGAGGACGGAAGAAAATAAGCCAGTTGACAGACAGGCTGGATACAGAGCATCCAACATTGCAGTATCATCCTATTGCAGTCTTGTTTCTGGCCTCCTGGTGCATGAAAGTCCAAGATTTACTCACTTTCTCTCTATGCTTTGGTCTCCAACTCAGTTCATCAGCTAGCCACTAAATTAGTTTGCATGTTGTTTGATGCTGGGATAGGTTGTATTCAGTGGGTTTCTCTAAGAAAAGCTCACAGCTGGCAGAGGAAAAAGAAGCAGCAAGAACCTCCATGCATCATGGAGGTAGGGCCAAGTCTGCCTGTAGTCATTCCCAGTATGCATGGGGATACAGGCTTTCCAAATTGGGGAGAAATTTTGGGGGATATTGGAAAATAAGGATTCAAGAGTGATGTGTAACAATATGTTTTTCTGATCGTATGGTTTTTGAAGGTGGTCTTCCTGTTTCTATGCATAGTAAGGGACCTATTGTAATATTGATCCAGCCATTGATACTTTTTCAACATCCTCCAATCTTTGGTGTTTTGTGTTACTTGTGGACCTTTGATTGTTGAAGTTAAATGTGTGGAGAATTAGTGTGCTAGGGAATTTTTTTTTGGTTCATGAAATATGAAAAATAAACTTTGCCTCTTGACATGATCAAGGCTTATAATCCCAAACAGTATCCATGGAGAGTGAATATTTCAGTGACAAATGTATTCAAGTGTAATCAGTCATACTTATATTCACTACAATTACGGGTGTGCCTGAATACAAATACATTATTTGGCAAAGCACAAATAGTTGGTTTATTATGAATACTTGTTTCATACAAGTATTTTTAAAAGTATTTGTTTACGGGAAGAAGAAAAAACCCCATCTCAAACACCAGCGTGCAGGTTGGTTATATCGCTATCTCAGTCTCTCTCCACTGCTCCACTGTTATGTCCATCAGCAGGTCACAACCAGGGGAGTCACATCCATCTGCTACATGACACACATTTCCTTATTTGGACATCACTCCTGGAGTTGAGGGTGTTCTCCAGAGATAAAGCTGAGCTACTGACAAGTGCTTACAACGGATTCTCCATATCTGTTGTTCCCCTTCTCCTTTCCACAAAGTTAGGATGTAAAAAATAGGCAATAAATGAAAAGTGCAAAGCAAGAATCGCCTTTGAAGTTCCTCCCTACATGTTATATGCTGTGCTGTCTCTGTGTTATAGGTGTATAAATAGGTAGAGGTCTGTCTGCAATGAGGCGATGAGTAAAGTTTTAGCTCAGTAGTCAGTGCAGTTGTCTATGATCTGAGAGACTCCAGTTCAAGACCCAGTGTGGGGACTTTCATAAGGTAGTTTTATTCATGAACACTTATTGTAACACTTTAATTTTCTAAAATTATAAGTGAAATAAAAACAAAAACAGGATTTTTAAGCGTCTTTCCACTTTTATTCAAATACAAATACAAATTATTTTGCTGCCTCAACAAATACAAATACAAATACTGAGCTCTCTGCAAATCCCTAACTACAATCCTATTCACTGTAAAAGGCTCAGAGATGAGTCTTATGAGATGTGACTGTTGTAGCCTAGAAATTTGGTAACTGCCAAGTCAGCAAATGTAATTGATTTCACCTCAGTATGTATTTGCCACCTAACTGAAACACACATAATACTGTCTGGCGACATATATTTAAGATCATCACAGACTTATAACAGAGCAATGAGCATGTTTATAGAGAAATAAGAGAAGCTTAATTTATTTATTTATTTATTTTAAAGTCAGGTTCATACTTTATAACTTACTGAAAAAAATAATGCAGCACAAAATGAAACCTTTATCCAGTTTTTACTTAAAATTATATATAAAACAATATCAAAGAAGACAGTTTATCACACTAAACAACCATTACAAGTTATAAAACCCTTGCTTGCATTGGGAATTAGATCAGAAAATAATTCTTGCCTGTTATAAGATTAATGCTACTACATCTGTGAGGCTGTACGGTGTACTAAAAGCAATCATCAGCACGTTAACATGCTCATAATGACAACATGCGGATGTTAAGTAAATATAATATCCAGGTCCTTACAAGCACATCAAATTACAGATAAAAGCAACAGATATTTTTTATTATAAAAGTAGAGAATTGAATTTAACTACTAGACTTGCTTGCATATTGAAGTATACATAATATTCACACAGCAGTATGTTCTTCAGTCTCCTGTGTTTTGTGTTTTTTCTGATCCTAAAATGGCATAGATGCAGCATCAGGGGCGTCTTCGTCATTTTGATGACATTTGCTCTTTGTTGTATGTGCAATGTATATAACGAGTAAAATGAGTAAAATCGTGACCATCGTGTTTCCAAGCCCCTAGAGTGGACAATTGACAGATAATTCAGTAAGACACATTAAAAATCACAGGCTGGTGCTCTCATGTTACAGATCAATTTCTGACATTTGCCAAAACAAACACTATCATACTTGTTCTTACCTGAGACAAAGTATGAAACTCGTGTGAACGTTGCAGTAGTTCCTCCTCAGTCGTCGTGTTGGTTGGTTTACACCACATAAGATAGGTATTTTCAACTGTTACAAATGTGCCCGGCCAGTCTGAGTTTCCACAGACGTAGTATTGTCCATCTAGCAACATCAGGGCCATCCACACTATAAAAGGGAGAAAGCCACAAAGAACTTTCTTGTATCCATCGCATCCGTGAATCAGCATCATCAGCAGACATGCTGTACCAGCAGGAATTAAAAAAAATGGAAACACAAATGCACGGTTCCATGTAGGATTGCAAGGGCAAGCAAATTTCACCCCCAACATCTTCTCCACAACAGCGAGGATGAAGGCAAAAACCACAGTTGATACAACAGGCCTGTCTCCAAGCTCATTCTTGAGTGTTGAGATCAGCTGTATCTCTACACTCATCATGAGTTCTAGACAAAAAGAAAAAAGTGCACATTTAAGGATGATTCAGGCATGTATTTTTATGGATCTGCTTTGATTTTTCATTTGTTTTGTTGTTCATAGGTTTGTTTAGCATTTTTGCGCTTAGGCCATTTCTTAACCCTGAGAAGTTGTAGAGGAATAAAGACAAAGTGGAGGGAGAGATAGGGGAGATATGTTAGGGTTTGACTTGTGGCTTTCAAGACATGTTTGATGGAACAGGAAGTGATTAAAAAGTTCTTGAAGAACAATTGGATTTTTGGGGAATAGGTAAAATAAAACTGTTTTGCACATGTCAGTTTTCACATCATTTGCAGTGGGTGGCAGCAGAAAGCTCTGTCAATGTTTTAAAGAAATTACTGAAAAATTACAAGCCAAAAACACAACTTCAGAATGGCATGTATATAATCCTTTTCAAATGTAATGTACATGCAATGCAATGATTTTCAAATGTAGTATACACAACCATTTATGTATCACACAAAGATTGCATAATACAAACCTATACATTTAACATAAGCTGGAATAAATTAGTTATAACTGTCTCCCAGTTTATAATTGTGCATTCAGAATAAACATAAAAGTAAGATGTACCAACCTTTAAGTTCAAACAGAAAAATATTCCTCTTGAGGACTGATCACTTCAAGTGAAACTCTTTCAACTGTTCAGTGTTATAAGAGGATGTTTTCTCCTTCCCACTTCTTTCTTTTGTATTGTGGTTTTTAAGTGCTCACTTGTTTAGGTGTTACCTTTCATTTTGTGTTGTCATTTCTGCTCAGTAACCCTCTGTGTTTAGATCTTGGCCAAACAAAATATAGTTCAAGCGTAGCCCAGACAAGATCTACGTGCATCTAGACTAAAAGGTCTCATGTGGTTTAAAAGTGAAAGTTAATCAGACATCTTCATCTTACACTGTTATGTGACAAAAATGAATATGACGGCCATGTTTGACATGTCCTGTTTATGGATTATGCTATATGAGAGCTAATATCTACTGTATATCTGGAAGATTCAGCTTTGAACGTTCCTCAGATATTACACTGAACATGTACAATAAAAGATGTGATACTCAAGTCTGTTTGTCTTTGGCTGTTATCAGGTTATTCAACTTTACAATGAACAATTATTTATAATTCCTCTCAGAAAGAAAACATGCAGAGGCTCTTAAGGCTGCACAGAAATCAGCTGATGAAACCATTGGAACAGGCATTGCTTTAGACAGACTATGACATAAACATAAAGGAGCCCATCATCTGCTCCTAACAGTAATGTCCTGGTTTGTTTACCTCTCTGCTGATGACATCGCAACTTTGGTAAATAGTATTGCTTAGAGCATTTAATGTTATGATAGATTTTTATTGGGAGATTCCCTTTTAAAGAGTTTCTTAGGGAGTTTTTCCTTATTCGAATCGAGGGTTTAAGGACAGAGGATGTTGTATTGCTGTACAGACTGTAAAAGCCTCCTGAGACAAATTTTTGATTTGTGATATTGGGCTATACAAATGAAAATTGACTTGACTTGATCAATATGCTTAATCGAGCATGCTTACACTACCAGTAAATGTTATTTAAAAGATTCAAAGATGTGTCTCATAAGATGTGATGGTGGTAACTGGAAACTGTTGTATCAACCTGATTACATGCGTGAATCGGCATGAATTTGCAAGGGTGTCTACACAGCAGTGAATAAACATACATTTGAATTGTGGTTCAGACTTTTCTGATTTTACATTTTTTAAGTGGGTATAAAATAAAAAGAAGTTGGATTTAGTTTTTGTATTTTCAATGTAATGTCATTTAATGCAATGCAGTAATGATGTAATATATGGTACTTGTATGGTGCAGTTCAGTGTTGATGGAGTGTGAGAACATGACTCAAGCAGTAGTCTAACTGCTCCTGGTCGACTGTGGTTGCATCTGTGTGGTCTGCTGGGAGTTCTACGTGAGGACAGACACTATGAAAGTCCTTCCCTGAATTCATCAGTTTCACTTTGTGTGTGTGTGGTTGTGATTGTGTAAGCTACAGCATGTACTGAAAAATGCTCGGCACACATTTGTTGAACCACACTAATATATGTCATACTTGAAACTGTTTCACACCATCTTGGCTATATTTCTTTAATAATAATTTTCCCATTATATTGTCATATACATAAAACAATATCAAAGAAGACAGTTTATCACACTAAACATAACCATTACAAGTTATAAAACCCTTGTTTGCATTGGGAATTAGATCAGAAAATAATTCTTGCCTGTTATAAGATTAATGCTACTGCATCTATGAGGCTGTACGGTGGTGTTATGAACTAAAAGCAATCATCAGCACGTTAACATGCTCATAATGACAACATGCAGATTTTAAGTAAATATAATATCCAGGTCCTTACAAGCACATCAAATTACAGATAAAAGCAACAGATATTTTTTATTGTAAAAGTAGAGAATTGAATTTAACTACTAGACTTCTTGCATATTGAAGTATACATAATATTCACACAGCAGTATGTTCTTCAGTCTCCTGTGTTTTGCGTTATTTCTGATCCTAAAGTGGCACAGATGCAGCATCAGGGGCGTCTTCGTCATTTTGATGACATTTGCTCTTTGTTGTATGTGCAATGTATATAACGAGTAAAATGAGTAAAATCGTGACCATCGTGTTTCCAAGTCCCTAGAGTGGACAATTGACAGATAATTCAGTAAGACACATTAAAAATCACAGGCTGGTGCTCTCATGTTACAGATCAATTTCTGACATTTGCCAAAACAAACACTATCATACTTGCTCTTACCTGAGACCAAATATGAAACTCGTGTGAACGGCGCAGTAGTTCCTTCTCAGTCGTCGTGTTGGTTGGTTTACACCACATAAGATAGGTATCGTTAGCTGTTACAAATGTGCCCGGCCAGTCTGAGTTTCCACAGACGTAGTATTGTCCATCTAGCAACATCAGGGCCATCCACACTATAAAAGGGAGAAAGCCACAAAGAACTTTCTTGTATCCATCGCATCCGTGAATCAGCATCATCAGCAGACACGCTGTACCAGCAGGAATTAAAAAAAATGGAAACACAAATGCACGGTTCCATTTAGGATTGCAAGGGCAAGCAAATTTCACCCCCAACATCTTCTCCACAACAGCGAGGATGAAGGCAAAAACCACAGTTGATACAACAGGCCTGTCTCCAAGCTCATTCTTGAGTGTTGAGATCAGCTGTATCTCTACACTCATCATGAGTTCTAGAAAAAAAGAAAAAAGTGCACATTTAAGGATGATTCAGGCATGTATTTTTATGGATCCGCTTTGATTTTTCATTTGTTTTGTTGTTCATAGGTTTGTTTAGCATTTTTGCGCTTAGGCCATTTCTTAACCCTGAGAAGTTGTAGAGGAATAAAGACAAAGTGGAGGGAGAGATAGGGGAGATATGTTAGGGTTTGACCTGTGGCTTTCAAGGCATGTTTGATGGAACAGGAAGTGATTAAAAAAGTTCTTGAAGAACAATTGGATTTTTGGGGAATAGGTAAAGTAAAACTGTTTTGCACATGTCAGTTTTCACATCATTTGCAGTGGGTGGCAGCAGAAAGCTCTGTCAATGTTTTAAAGAAATTACTGAAAAATTACAAGCCAAAAACACAACTTCAGAATGGCATGTATATAATCCTTTTCAAATGTAATATACATGCAATGATTTTAAAACGTGGTATACACAACCATTTATGTATCACACAAAGATTGCACAATACAAACCTATACATTTAACATAAACTGGAATAAATTAGTTATAACTGTCTCCCAGTTTCTAATTGTGCATTCAGAATAAACATAAAAGTAAGATGTACCAACCTTTAGGTTCAAACAGAAAAATATTCCTCTTGAGGACTGATCACTTCAAGTGAAACTCTTTCAATTGCTCAGCATTATAAGATGTTTTTTTTCCCCCTCCCGCTTCTTTTTTTGTATTGTGGTTTTTATCTTTGCCCACTTGTTTAGGTGTTTCCTTTCATTTTCTGTTGTCATTTCTGCTCAGTAACCCTCTGTGTTTAGATCTTGGCCAAACAAAACATAGTTCAAGCGTAGACCTGACATGATCTACGTGCGTCTAGACTAAAAGGTCTCATGTGGTTTAAAAGTGAAAGTTAATCAGACATCTTCATCTTGCACTGTTATGTGACAAAAATGAATATGGTGGCCATGTTTGACATGTCCTGTTTATGGATTATGCTATATGAGAGCTAATATCTACTGTATATCTGGGATTCAGCTTTTAATGTTCCTCAGATATTACACTGAATGTGTACAATAAAAGATGTGACACTTAAGTCTATTAGACTTTGGCTATTAGGTTATTCATCTTTACAATGAACAATTATTTATAATTCCTCTCAGAAAGAAAACATTCAGAGGCTCTTAAGGCTGCACAGAAATAAGCTGATGAAACCATTGGAACAGGCAGTGCTTTAGACAGACTATGACATAAACATAAAGGAGCCCATCATCTGCTCCTAACAGTAATGTCCTGGTTTGTTTACCTCTTTGCTGATGACATCACAACTTTGGTAAATAGTATTGCTTAGAGCATTCAATGTTATGATAGATTTTTATTGGGAGATTCCCTTTTTAAAGAGTTTTTTAGGGAGTTTTTCCTTATTTGAATCGAGGGTTTAAGGACAGAGGATGTTGTATTGCTGTACAGACTGTAAAAGCCTCCTGAGACAAATTTGTGATTTGTGATATTGGGCTATACAAATCAAAATTGACTTGACTTGATCAATATGCTTACATCAATCGAGCATGCTTACACTACCAGTAAATGTTATTTAAAAGATTCAAAGATGTGTCTCATAAGATGTGATGGCGGTAACTGGAAACTGTTGTATCAACCTGATTACATGCATGAATCGGCATGAATTTGCAAGGGTGTCTACACAGCAGTGAGTAAACATACATTTGAATTGTGGTTCAGACTTTTCTCATTTTACATCTTTAAGTGAGTGTAAAATAAAAAGAAGTCGGATTTAGTTTTTGTATTTCAAATATAATGTGATTCTATGCAATGTAATAATGATGTAATATATGGTATTTGTATGGTTCAGTTCAGTCTTGATTGACTGTGCAGGAAATGATTGCAGCAGTGGTCTAACAGCTCCTGGTCGACTGGTTGCATCTGTGTGGTCTGCTGGGAGTTCTACGTGAGGACAAACACGATGAAAGTCCTTACCTGAATTCATCAGTTTCACTTTGTGTGTGTGTGGTTGTGCTTGTGCACACTACAGCATATACTTGACAATGCTCAGCATGCATTAGTCGAACCACTCTAATGTATGTCATATTTAAGACTGTTTCACACCATCTTGGCTGTATTTCTTTAATAATAACTTTTCCAGGATATTGTTTTATACACAAAAGTTTCCAATCCTGTTATTTTAATGTTCCCAAATACTGAATACATGTAAACTGAAAATGGATGGTGGTTAAAGACTTTGAGCCTTTCTGTATTCCTGACATCAGTCAGATCATCATATTCACAGTGAAAACATTTGCATATTTCAGGTGAATAGACAAGCAGATTGACAGAATTTAACCTTATTTCAAATCATGCAATGAATCATGATAAATTCAAAACTGTTTTTGCTTGGAAATAAGTTCACATTATTAAGCATTACATTTACAGTTCTGTGTTTATTGTAATTCTTGACAATGTTGTTGTAAAAAATCAGCTAACATACCATATAATATGAAATACATGACAATATCTAGAAATGTTAAAAATACACACTGACGTGACACTTAACTGTTTTTATTTTTCTCTCATGCCCCCCCCCCCCCCGGATATTCTTTCCAATGCTCACACATCCTCTCTCTCTACCACCATACACCCTTTCCCTGCCACACATTGAGATTCATCCCCTCTTCCTACCACAGACTGAGAACACCTACATCACCTCTCCCGCATAGACTCTTATGTACACACTTTACCTCCCCAAAATTGTATAAAGTTCTTTAAGTCTGCTTATTTTTATATTTTCTATCTTCTATCTGCTTTTCATAGGTGTTGCTTCACTGGCAAAGACCTGTGCATTTCGAGTAGATTAAGCTCTGTTTTGAAGAGTTACACCACTTTAGAAATGAAGTAGGTGAGAACAAGGAGTAAGTCAACAAGTTTATTCTTGAGTGATGGATCAACAACTCCCAACTTGAAGTCCAGATGACTCTCAAAGTAATGTGCCCCCTTGCTTTTGTATTTTGGACAATCCAATGATAATGAATAGGGGTGTAATGGTTCTGAAACTGAGACCGAAATTGTGACACAAACATCTAGTTGATTTAGTAAAATTCCAAATTTTTACCCCTGTCCTTTCTTAACAAAATGAGGCCTGAAGATTGTATTTTTGGCCTGATGAAAAATTCTGACAGACTGTTGTAAGTTTTTTAAATATTTTGGTACACTGGTTGAATCTTTCCATCAACATATACTGTAGCTCTGTCTTGAGAGGAAACTCTTAGTTAGGATTGCTTATTGGAAGAATTTAGTCTCACTACTCTCATCAACCCTGTATCAGCCATTTTCAGTGATAAACCTACCACAGAGTATCCTGTATGACTGGCTGGTGACCAATACTGACCATTGTAGCCACTATAAAATGCAAGAATTTACCATAATAATCTATAGAAGACCAAAACAGAGCTAGAGGGAAAGAGAAATTGGACTTCTTGTTTGTTTGTTTTTTTGTTGGTCTTTAGATCACCAGAAACACCAATCCGAAAGAATTCTCATGTTCCTCCATGTCTGCTGGATGTTTAAAAAGGCATGTTAGCTAACATATTAGCTGTACCAACTTCATTGGGCTGTGTGTTTGATGTTCAAGTTGTTGTAAAGTTCTGTTCCCAAGTGTCCAAAAAAAGAAAACAAAACCAAAAACAACTCCAAATTAAAAAACAGATTAATGCTGCTTCAAAACACAATTTTCCTGAATAAGAAATGTTTTGGTCTGTGTCTTAAATTTTTAAATATTTCAATACGTTCAAATTTGGAGGTGTAACAAGAACAAAATGTGAAACAAACAAAATGAATACCTTCTCAAACCAATGTATTTGTCTGCAGCATAGAACAACGAAGTTCATGCAGCCAGGAAAGGAAATAATTGCACAAGCAGTCTTGTAGCTACTTGATGGCTGTGGTCACATTTGAGGGCTCTGCTTAGAGATTCACATGAAGACACACAGGCTTTTGAAAATCTATAGTGGTGATTTGTAAAGTCATTCATTGCTCTACTGCATCACAACAGTTGTGTGCAAATCAGTTTCACTTCAGGAATAAGAAAGTTCGTCAAAGAAAAACTGTGCCATTTCTTGTGTTACATTCACCTACGATAAAAAGAGCTACATTATCTTGCATTTTAATGCATGCTACTATGTCTGCTGGAGAAATGGATGCTGACAAAGCCTCCTGTTACAAGGTAGTGCATAGTGCATATAGTACAAACTACAAAATCATCTGTGTCATACAGGATGTGTGGTCAAAGTGTCATTTTCTTTCCTGTTTGACATACTTACCATCAGATCATCATCTGCATTTTAAAAGTGAGTGTCAAGATAAAGCTGGTCGGCAGAGAGATAGAATTTATTTCAGAACTTACAAAGGAAATATGAAAAATGTGCATACTGATATGAAAAAATAAGGTCACTACAAATAGCCAATAAAACAATGCAGCACAAAATATTTACTGTGTTACAGAAAGTCTCACTTTCACACTTTTCTTGACAGCTCGTAATATATATTTTATTAAAGTTTACTAATGTACAACACAATGTTTAAAGCCCTTTCAAGTGTGATAGTTTACAAGGTAATTCTTGCCTAGCTTTTTGTGAAAAGCAGCTTTCAAACACGTAAATATCATCTTCTCTCATACTAGAGCATATAGCAGAATATGAAAATGATGCCATAGATTTTATTTGTACATCACAAACATGTACATCACAAATATTGCATTTTTGCATAGGTATTTGAATCACAAATCAATAATTCAAGAACAAACTAAGTTGATTAAAATCTATTCCAGTTTTCATTCACTTAAATATAACTGGAAACATTTCTAGTGTTAGGATGGCCGATAGCTTTAAAAAGAGAAAAGAATATCCTTATTAATGTCAAATATCTCTTCTTAAGAGAGAGGATAGGCATATACAACCATATTTTAGTGCGTGGGAAGGAAAGACATATTTTCAGCCATGCTAGCGGCATGGTAAACCACTTTGGTCCAGACTGAAATCTCAACAACTACTGGATGGATTGCATTCATGGTCCCTAGAGGATGAATCTTTTCCCCTGACTTTTCAGTGTCACCATGAGATTGACATTTGTGGTTTCAAGTGTGTCAAAAACTTTTGGATGGATTGCCATGAAATTCTGTACAGACATTCATATCCCTGACAGGATGAACTGTAATCACTTTGGTAACCCCTTGACTTTTTATGCAGTGCCACCAGGTCATGATTAATGTCTTTACAATGATATTTAGGCAACCAAGACTTTGGTTCATGACTAAATAGGCCTACTTGCAAAACTAATGACATTCCCATCAGCTTCAGCTGTACATGGTTAATGTACCTGCTTAATATTATCATATGTTAGCAATGTAATTATGAGCTTATAGCTTGAGCATTTAGCTCAAAGAATCGTTGCCTTAAAGTAACAAACGCCCACACAAAAAACTGGTCAATCGTAAGTCTTGATCAGTAACTCATGTGAAGGGGTGTGGTTTGCTGGATCGCACCATTTCTGAGGAGCAGCTTTGTCAATAGTTACAAACCTGCCTAATCAGTTTGTCTTTGCACAAAGTATTGGCCATCAAAGAGCATAAAGCTGGAAAACACAGTGTCTCCACTCTTGCATCCTTGATTAGCAATAACTGCAGGAATGATAAAAAATGCAAAGGCAAATCTAGCATTCTGTTTAGGATTGCAAGGGCATGCAAACTCAGTCTCCACTAAATTCTCCAAGCAAACAAGCATGGTACCAAAAACCACATTTGGTGCAGAAGGGCTCTTTTTAAATTCACTCTTCAGATCACAGTCTCCTGCTTTTTTACAGAGCAGACACTTTGCTGCTTGCTCTCACCTCTGCTTGCATTTTTCTGCTGATATTCTTGTTTTTCTTCAGTGATAAACTATGAGCAGCAGCTCCTGGATACTTATAAATCACTGGGACAAATTTTTTGTACATATAATAGGCTGTTGCTATATTTCAACATTTTTATGACCTCCTCAGTACTACGTGAGTGAGGCCTATCAGCGGCACAAGCCTGTGCTGCAGTGACTGGAAACATGGCACTTAGCTAAATCTAATTAGCAGCAAGATGCCCCCTTCCCCACAGACGACTTTCACAGAAGACTAAGAAGATTGGAAACCAAAATTCACCAGTTAGAAGTTAACATGGAAGTGAATGCGCTATGTGGGAACAAAACCACTTTACCATGGACTCAAAACAGTGGACAAGAGCAGGCTAACACACAGTTAATTAGCACCACCAAGACTACCAAGAAACAGGAGGGCTGTGTATTGGATACAAAATTTCAAGTGGTAGTCCTCCCTGGAACTCGCTTGGTGAAAAGCCTGAGAGTAAATCATTTCCCTGGGAAATGGGAGGACGAGTAAAAGGCAGAGCCCAGCGCCCTGTGATTTGTGATGCCATCGGCTGGCCTGCATTACCATCCAGGCAGAGCACTTTTTCAACCCCTGCTCTTAGTAGGACACAGCCGTGGACAGCTGTGAAAGGGAGAATAACAACAAACCTCCCCAACAACCAAGCATGCAACTGGAGAACAGGTTTTCTACACTGCTGCAGGACTCTGGATTTCTGTCTGATGACCTGGATAACCTAATCTTCACACAACAGCATAACAACTGAGCTTAAATCAGAGAATAAAAGGCTACAGAGAAAGCTAACACCTGAACCTCAAACTCTAATTTTGGGTGACTATGCTGTAAAAGACTGTTGGCACTGAATACATGGCTCTCAACTACATGTACTGTCCATTCACTGTACTTTAATGACAATTTCAACTTTTTCTGGGACTGCAGACATCTTTTAAGGTCAAATGGACTTTGCCTTAATAAGTCAGGAGTAAAACTGCTCATCTCTAACCTATTTTACTTCCTGCCTCACCCATCTGTTCCCTCTGCCAAGGACAAGAGACAAGAAGAATCAAAAAAAGAAGATGTAACAGAAACCTTGAAAGAGAGCTGCCTCAGCCTCCACCTGAAGAGAGCTCTAAACATGACAGTCATTGGAACCGAGAGGATGAGTCTCCACCCCCTCACCAACTTCCATCTTTGAGGATTCACCCCCCCCAAACCCCATCCGGGTCACTCTTCTCTCCAGTCACCCTTTCCTCCTCCTCGCCACTCTTTGAGTTCACTGACCAGATGAAAGAGCTGATCACTGCTGGAACCAAACTTACACCCCGTCCTACTCCCATTTTCTCTCCCCTAAACCCCCCTCAGTGTCCACCTCCACCAAAGTCCTCAGCCAGTTTCGACACAGTTAAATTGCGTGGCCTCAGATCTTCTACAGATTGTCAACACGTTTCTTCTCTCGGGTGTCTTCACACAGGCCCTGAAAACTGCCGTCATCAAGCCACTCTTAAAAAAAAAAAAAATCTAGACACTTCATTAATGAGCAACTATAGGCCCATATCAAACCTTCTGTCTTTAAGTAAAATCACTGAAAAAGCTGTCTTTCAACAGCTGACTGATTTCTTGGCTCTAAATAACTGTTTTGATGTCCTCCAGCCAGGAATCCACCACACCACAGCACTGAGACTTCTCTTGTTAAGGTCTTCAATGACATACACACTGACAGTGGCAGAATTTCAGTATTAGTATTACTGGATCTCAGTGCTGCATTTGACATGGTTGACCACAACATATTACTAGACAGACTGGAAAAGTGGGTGGGACTTACTGGCATAGTACTAAACTGGTTTGAATCCTACTTAAAGGACAGGGACTACTTTGTGTCTACAGATAATTACACATCTGAGCAGACAAAAATTACATGCGGAGTTCCCCAAGGCTCCATTCCAGGGCCTCTTCTGTTCAACATCTACATGCTCCCACTGGCTAAGATTAGGGAAAACAACAAAATATATTACCACAGTTATGCAGACGAAACACAAATTTACATAACCATATCACCAGGGGATTATGGTCCAATACAAGCACTGAGTAAGTGCATTGAACAAATCGGATGTGCCAGATTTTTTCTCAATTAAACAAAGATAAAACTGAAGTAATTGTTTTAGGAGCCAAGGAAGAACGTTTAAAAGTCTGCACTCAGCTTCAATCGATAATGTTAAAAACCACAAACGAAGCCAGAAATCTTGGTGTAGTCATTGACTCAGACCTGAATTTCAACAGCCACATTAAGACAATTACAAATTCAGCCTACTATCACCCAAAGAATTAAAGGACTTATGTCTCAGCAGAATTTGGAAAAACTTGTCCGTCTATGCTGCTCAAGTGCTTACTAAGGTCAAGAAAGTGGATCATATCACTCCAGTTCTCAGATCTTTACACTGGCTTCCTGTCTGTCAAAGAATTGATTTTAAAATACTGCTGTTGGTTTACAAGGCACTGAATGGTTTAGGGCCAAAATACATCTCTGGTCTGCTGCAACATTTAACCATCCAGACCTCTCAGGTCATCTGGGACAGGTCTGCTTTCTGTTCCCAGCGCCAAAAATAAACATGGAGAAGCAGGATTCAGTTTTTAGGCTCCACATATCTGGAACAAACTCCCAGAAAGTGCAGGTCTGTTGCAACTCTCAGTTCTTTTAAATCATGCTGAAGACTTTTCTGTTTGCCACTGCCTTTTATTAAACCTGTAACTTTTATTTTCCTGTTTTATCTGTCTTATTCTATTTGAGCTTATTTTTTATTTCCAATTCAACCCTTTTTAATTGTATTTAAGTGTCTTTTTACATTGTCTGCTTTCATATTCTGTCTTGATGCCTTTTACGATGTATATAAAGCACTTTGAATTGCCTTGTTGAAATCTGTTATACAAATAAAGAAAAATAAAGATGAGAAGTTAAAGAGACTGTGAAATCATAGATATAGATGTAGACCTTTCTGCTGTGTTTAACACAGTCTGTCCGATGACCAGCAGTGGCTTTAAGTTTTCATACAGAGAGGCATGAGACAGAGGTAAAATGCAAAGCACCAAGTGTGGCATTTATTGTCCTCCATACAGACACCATGAGATACCAACACCAACTTACATCAAAAGCAACTAGCTGCCTTACCCTCCCAGCTGTAGGTAATTAGACAGACCAGACCACTTAGAGGGGACTACTACCATATGAAATAATAAATATTTACACATCATACAAAAATAGAATACTAATAAATATTTACATAAATACAAAATCCCCCCCCCCCCCCCCCCCCCCCCCGGTCTCCATTACACATTCAATTATGGCTTATTAATTGATCGACTAGAAAACTGGGTAGGCTTGACTGGGACTGCTCCAGACGGGGTTAAGTCTTACCTCAGTGACAGAACCTTCTCTGTGTCAGTTGGGAACAGTCCCTCTAGATACGCAAATATCACCTGTGTGGCATTTCTCAAGGGTTAATTCTTGGCCCTTTACTGTTCCCCATCTACTCGACATGTTACCACTTGGTGAAGTTATCCACAACTCCGACATTTCTTTCCGTTTTTATGCTGATACACAAATCTATTTGTCCCTAAATCCATCAGACCTCACCTCAGTTACCTCACTCACAGCCTGTCTTACAGACATAAGTTCCTCGATGTCCAGTAACTGAAGTGATCGTGTTTGGTCCTAAAGCACACAGGGATTGTCTAAGTCAGACTTTAGTTTCCCAGGTTCTGCAGTGTACTCATGAATCTGGGAGTAATATTTGATTTGGACCTGAACTTCTCTTAACATTTTAGGAATATCACCAAATCAGCCATCTATCAAATTTGGAAATTTTAGATTAGACAATTTCTTTCATTCAGCAGTGCACAAACTCATTCATGCTTTTGTCTCTTGCCGTCTAGATTGCTTTTACTCATTATTTGCCGGACTGCCTTAGAAACTCACCAACTTACTACAAAATACAGCAGCTAGGGTTCTTACAAGAACTCAAAAATATGCACACATTTCCACTATTCTTGCCTCCTTGCACTGGTTACCCGTGGTGTTCAGAATTGACTTTAAAATTGTATTGCTTGTTTTTAAATCACTGAGAAGCCTTGCCTCATCTTACATTATTGACTCTCTCACCCCTTATACCCCTGCTTGTACTCTCAGATCTGCAGACCAGCTGTTGCTCTCGGGCAAGGCTTGAGACAGAGAATAGTAGAAGAGACAATCTACAATAAGACAATCTACCTCAGTGTCCTCTTTTAAAACTCTTTAAAAGTTCATTTTTACAAAATGGCTTTTAATTTGAATTTTTCTTTTTGTTGTATGCTTTTATTTATTTATTCTTGAAATTTTTATTAATTGTCTTTTATCTGTTTCTATTTCTTGATTGCATTGGACTTATTCTACTTTGTAATTGGACGAAGTATTTTCTGTTTTTATGTCTGTGAAGCGCTTTGTAAACTTGTTTTTGAAAAGTGCTATATAAATAAAGGTTATTATTATCATAAAAATTAAGTGGTATTTTATTTGCACTTTGTGCCCCATTTTTTTATTAGCTTTTTTGTTGGTCATGTTTTTTTTCCTGATTTGACTTCTTTGTTCATAGGTTCACCTATGTAATAACTCACTGTGAGAATACCAGTGTACACACAACAAAACTGAGTAGCAGGACTTTAATGACAGTTTTTGAGATGTTCAGTTTTCTTTTCCATTTCAGAATATATGAAAACAATCTGTTTTTACACAGATCAGGGTTTGTGCAGGTGGCAGCAGAATGCTCTGTTGAGAATTGAAAATATGACAAAGCCCAAACACACTTTCAGCATTGCTGATAAAGTTTAAGTCATTCAAAATGTAAATGGGATGGAATTATTTGTTAAACAAAAGATGGTAGATAACTAAAACACCACTATAAGGCACAACATTGCACAGGACATTAGATCAAACATTCAAAGCTGTTGGAAAAAGGAGAATTTTGAGTAACTCCTTGAACATGGCAAGATTGCTGCAGTCACAAATGGGAGTGGTTTAGGGAGAGAGTTACACAAGGAGGGGTGACAATGGAGAAGACCCTGTCACACCAGGCCCTGTGCTTGGTGGTGGGGAATACTGTAATAATCTGCGCCCCGTCACTGGCTACACACGGTAGAAGAAAATACAATTCTCAAAAATATTAAAGCCTCAGCCTCTAAAATGATAAGAGTTGAATTAGTACCATTTATGGAAACACTAAACATAAGCTTCTCAACGTTACTGTTTACTGCTGTGATTGGATTAATTGTAGAATTGAGCAGCCAACAGTCTCTCAGGATATTTGTTACCAAAGAAATTAGACCTGAAGTAGCCTATACTGTGAATTAACACAAATTATTTTGTTTAATTTTCACATGTATTACTGCCACATTTATGTATATATACATATACATTTATGTATTTTGAATACACCTTTCAGTACTTAATTAATGTAAACACACTTGAAATATATTTTCATTTATATACTGTATATTACATATGATGGAATTATTGGATTTACTCCAATAGAAACCCGAATATTGTGGCATGTAAACACCTGATCCAGGTTTCTGAACATTCTCTGCTGGTAGAGAAATGAGTGGCTGAAATGTTGAGGAATAGACCTTTTTGACAGCAGATATTGGTCTGGTGGAACTGATAACATTACAATAACATAACAATGGCTTAGTTCCATACCAGTGTCCATTGAAGCAATACTGGTGACCCATCATGCACTAGCAGGGTCATGAATTTGGAAAAACTAAATGGGAGTCAACCATCATGTTGTTATCCTATTATTAATTGCAGGCAAGCTTTTTCTGCTTTGATATTTTAAAATGACTGCTGTGAAAAAGGTCCATCAAGACACAGATGATCAGAAACCTGGTTGAAATTATATACAAGGATATGACAATTATTTTCATTATCGATTAATCTTAGTTATTTTCTCTATTAAGTGATTAGTTGTTTGGTCCATAAAATGTCAGAAAATGGTAAAGGAAAAAAAAAAAAAAGAAGTGTCAATTACTGTTTCCCACAGCCCAAGAAGCAACCAAGCAACCTCTGTTTTTTTTGTTTTGTTTTTGTTTTTTGCCCTACCAACAGTCCACAACCAAAAGATATTTCATTTACCATCACAGAAGAATAAAGACACCAGAAAATATTCTCATTTGAGGAGCTGGAATCAGAGAATGGAGAATTTGGCAAGATTTTCTTCTTAAAAATTACTCAAAACAACTAATCAATTATCAAAATAGTTGGCGATTAATTTAATAAATGGCAGCTAATCAATTCATCTTTGCAGCTCTAGTTCCATGAAAACATCATATCCCAAATGAGATCAAAACCAGGATAAGACTCAAAACTGAGATACTAATGGGCATGTAAATGCACTCAATGTCTTGGCCATCAGAACAGCATGGTGTGTTTTATCTCTCTTGCTTGTTAAGGCCACTTTACTAGCCTTACGTTACTACGAGCCTTTCGGGAATATGAGAATTTCCTCAGCAAAGACACTTCATAGCAGGCATTAGTCACTTGTCAAAGCAAGAAAAGCACAGGTGTAAATAACATTAACAATGACTCTATTTCAGGAACGAGGTTACATTGTTGTAGTTGTGAGCCTGCCATTAGGCTATCCTCGATTAGTTCAAAGAGAAATAGGATTAAAAGTCTGCTTAAAGCCCAGGTGCTTGAGGTCAGGGCTTAGTCAGCCTGAGAAACTGCCTGACCCATGACACAATTTAATGCCTAGTAGCGGTTTGTTAAGCATTGAGCACAGATCACTGTTGGACAGTTCTATATCAATAAGACACTTCTGATTGATTGGCAGATGTCTGTTTAAACCAGACAAACATACAGTACTCATTCAAGTGTGTCCAAACTTTTGACTGGAAGGCCTACTGTAGATCCTCTAGACATGTATTTATCTATCAATTATTTTCCTGATTAATGGATTAGTTGTTTGGTTCATAAAATGTTGAAAAATGTCAATCACTGTTTCCCAAATCTGAAGATGCAACCAACAGTCCACAATCCAAAGATATTCAATTTTCTATCATAGAGAACTAAAGAAACCAGAAAATATTCAGATTTGAGACGCTTGAACCAGAGAATTTGAACATTTTCTTCTTAAAAATTACCTATTAATCAATTATCAAAATAGTTGCTGATGAATTTAATAATTGATTAATTGAGTAATTGTTGCAGCTCTAATAAAAATACTCTGCTTGGAACAATAATGTGTGTCTGATATGATTTTTCCACGAAAAAAATGTAATGACCACATTAAAATCCTTAAAATTACATCTACTCCTTTTACCTTATTAACAATTACAGAATCTTTAAATATGTAAATATATTTCATCTCATTTGAGGTACTTGTACTAGACTTGATTATTTCCATTTTATGCTGCTTGTACTTCTATTCCACTACATTTCAGAGAGAAATATTGTACTTTTTACTCTTCTACATTTATTTGCCACTTATAGTTAGTTACTTTTCAGATTGAGATTTTTACATAAAATAATACATATTAATATTCTAACCGTTGTTTACTTGCTCTTTTTTAAAATGTATTATGCACTCTAAGCTGCATTAGTGTGTGACAGCTGCTATATAAATAAAGTGTATTAATAGTAGTAGTATTATAAAAAAAAACATATGATACCCATTTATAGTATGATGCAGTACTATTACTAGTAAGCTATCCAACGTGTCTAAAATTGGCTCCACATTGATGAACTACAGTATTAAAATACTTACATGTATTTGTTAGTGATTACGACAAACAGTACACTATAATAATATAACTCTCTAAAAGAAGCCAGTCTGCATAATGAGTATTTGTACTTTTGATACTTTAAGAACATTTTGCTGATAACACGTCTGTACTTTTACATAACTAACATTTTGACTTTTACTTGTGATGGGGTATTTTTAGACTACAGTATTTCTACTTTCTACTTAAGTAAAGGATCTGAATACTTCTTCCACCACTGTTTTCTCACTAACATCAGTGAAACTGTCTTAAAGTATATGTTCAAAATTTTTCAAGTCTGTCTTAAAACAACAGACAGATGCCCATATGAGCAATGAAACAGGCAGTGTTGTAGCCGAGTCACTAAATCTCGAGTCCCCAGTCTTCGAGTCCGAGTCCAAGTCCAACTGACCAAAGAAGAGTCCGAGTCAAGTCCAAGTTGACTCCCTGTTACCTGAGTCTGAGTCCCCATTGCCCTCGTCCAAGTCTGAGTCATTTAGATTGAATCCGAGTTGAGTTCCAAGATGGGCTCCAGTGCTCCACTCTGACATACGAATAAACAAGGTCTACATTAAAAAAAATTACATGGTTGTCACCATTTCATATTAATATATCTAATATCTTATGTCAAATTAGGGCCTATCACAAAAAAATAAACAAAAACAAAAAAAACAGTCTCTCGAGTCCTCGTCTGCAGTCTGAATGCAGTCAATGCTTGAGTCTAAGTCCAAGTCCTAGTCATCAGTGCTCAAGTCCAAGTCAAGTCACATGTCCTAAAAATCAGGACTCGAGTACTTCAACACTGGAAACATGTTTTTTTTCTGTAATCATTCCTCCTGTTCATACTGGCCATTAGAAGATCCCTTTATAATACACTTCCAATGTAAGTGATGGGGGACAAAATCCACAAGCCTCCCTTTGTGCAAGAGTAAAAGTTTATCTGAAGCTAATATGAAGCTTCAGACAAACAGATAAACATCCAAATCAGTCAAATCAAGTAATTATCTTTCAACGTTACAGTCTTTTTAGTACCAAAGTCCCTCTCTTTGTTACTATACTGCCACTGTAGCTCAACAGGGAAACACAAAGAGGGAGTTTAATGCTAAAAAGAGTGTAAATGTGGCAGATATCCACTTGATATGACTAACTCAGACTGCTGAGGCCTCATATAAACTTCAGACAAACTTTTAAATTTTTGCACAAAATGACTGTGTGGACACAATGTGGATTTTGTCCCCATCACTTACAGTGAAAGTACAGATCTCTTAATAGCCAGTATGAACAGGAGGAATGATTTCAACGAGGAAAACCTCTTTCAGTGTTCATATGGGCACCTGACTGTTCTTTTAAGACTGACTTGAGAAATTGTGAACCTATCCTACGAAAGGGGGTATTTTAACCGTTATCCTCTTCTTTTTCGTTATTAAATGACTAAAACATACCGTCCATCTTGCTCATTCACATAATTGATTTCTGCTCCAGTTATGATAGGACGTCGTATGATGCGCAAGATCTCGCGAGATTAGACGGGTGGTTAAAAAAAAAGGTGGTTCCCTTGATGCACCGGGTTGACGGCAGAGAGCTGCACAGGTAGCCAGCCAGCAGCAGCACTGTGGGCTCCCGCTAGTCTACCTAGCGACACTTCCCTCCCTGCGTGACACGACTGGAGTGTCTGGAGGTGCGACCCTCGGCGACATCGCAGCGCACCGCACCGCACCATCAGGTCACCTCATAGCGCTCGCCTACCGGCATCCGCCGTCTCCGAAGATGATACCTGGCAAACGAAGAGCTGCAGTCATGTCCTTCTCGGTGGTGATATTTGGAGCGCTGATGCTGCAGTCCGTCTCTTCCCAGAACGGTGAGAAATTAAATCTCATTATAGGAAAATGCATGACGGCATCCCGTAACAGAGCGAAAATGCAGGTTTTTAGGGAGGGATGTCGCCTCTATTTCTGACTCTGGGGCATTTTAATGAACCGCAATCTCTGTTATTAGGAATATCCCCACCAGCAGAGTCATTAGATTGTCCCTTAACGTTACACGCAAAGAAACATACATCTATCTAAGGAAGAGCTGTTTTTGCAACCGGAGCGTTTGAAATGAAGGGTCAATAAATCATTAATAGGATACAATCTGTGTTGGTTAGGCTGAAGTGGGCCACACGGAGGCCCGTGCGATGTCCCTAAAATGTCCTTTGAAGTGTGGAGCTGAATACAAAGTCGCAACATGAGCCGTTCAATCAGCAAGGGCAAGTTCTGCTCATTAACTCGCTAAATAGGAAAAGGTGGACAGGGAAATGGTGTCACACTGAAGTTAAGAAAAAAAAATCTGCACACAAACACACACTCAAACACAATAATCAACATGCTGTCACGCTTGGGTCTGCTCAGATATGCAAAGATATGGCTCAGGAATTCAGTATTTAGTATCCAGCAGTGTATCACTAACTCATCTCCTGCAGGATGAGATATTCCAGGTGCCTGCTACAGAGCATGACATGTATGTAATTAGATGTGTTTTTTTCTTTTCTTTTTTTTTTTTTTTATGAAGTGCAGCTCTGTAAATAGCATCAGTCCATTTTGCTGCATGCTTCTATTTTTAGAGCAGAGATGCTGCACTGGGAACCCATGGCTTTAATGTCTTCTTGCAACAGTGAATCTGTTAACTCTTCACTGAGATGCACTGCACTGCAGAATAGCATTGATTTCTCAGCCGCGGTTCCACTTCTCTAAATGACCCTCTGCTCATAAATCTCATCCATGGCAAACAGATTAGGGCAGTGTAACCCTGTCTCAGCTGAGTGTTTTGTAGGTGCAAGTGTGGCGTGTAGCTTTCATCCCTCTGTATTGTGTGAGAATGAGGTGAGAATTTATTCAGCTTAGGCCTTTTCTTGGAGTTGACCATGTGTAGGAATGCATTGCACATCTCCTATACTGCACACCCACTCGCAGCATCTCCTCTTCAATCAGCGGATAGTGGATAAAGCTCCGAATGCTAAATGTTAAATGTAATGGGTTTTTATCTGACAGATAAGGTGCAATCTTTCATTTTCCTTCTTCACTGGTTGCCAAAAATCCAGGGGGTGTTAGAGACTGTCTTGAACAGTACATAAACCAAACTATTGTTTCTATAGTGTGTATCTAGTTTCATCCTTCGTACAGTTCCAGGCAGCTGAGTCTGGCGTATTAACGCACACAGCAGACAACCACATCGCAGGAGCCATTTGTATCTGCTAATGGCTGCTCACATGTGAAGCAGTTCTCGCTAAGGTTCCCTAAGGGTGTGTGCTTCATCCAAAGTAAAAGGAGGCTGTTTAACAGTATCATTCAAACTATTCTTTGTAATTTCTCACACAGAAGCCACGAAAAAACACCATAAAGGAAGATTCAATTAATGAACTGATTCATGCAAACAGACAATTAGGTTGTGCTCTAGTAATGAATAGAGTGTAATGAAAAGAGTTGGGTAGCATCAGTGTTGGGTTCCTATTTAAGTATAAACAGAGATGCTGAGATAATCACCAGGATTCAAGTCTAGTTATCTAAAGACTGAGGAATTATTCACCTTTCATTGTTAGACCTTATGTGGGTTTTGAGTTGAGGTTAGTTCATGTTTCAGTTTCATCAGAGTAAACTGATGTTATTCATTCATAGAGAATGAGATTATCATCTATTGTAATATATATGTAACATCAAAGGCAATCCCTACCGAGGAGTGTTACTGCACTGACTTTCATTATAGTTCAGCTGTTTCTTGTGCTCACTGATATTCTGGATGCAAAATATTAAAATCTCAGGTTGATATTTGATTTGATATTTACTCCCTCAAATGTTTACTTTGATTTTACTGTAAACATAACTCAAGCTAAGTTACAGTAAATTCACTTTAAAACATATCAAAATAAGATAAAACCTTCTCAATATTAACATCTTAAAACAATTTCAATATCTAATAATACTGACCAGCATATCAAAATATGCTTTCTGTCTCTTTTCTCCTGTTATGCAGCTGTCCCTGTCCATCAGGACTCATTTCTGCTCTGATAGAATATTCATTCAGCATCTAATTAGCTACCTGATATGTGGTGCAACACTTTTGGTACATGAACTGGGACAGTAGCCAGAATAATGTAATATTACACTGGTTAAAATAGATTCCTCAGTATGTTTGTAGATACGGGAAAATATCTGCATGGAAGGAGTCATGACTATTCTGGTCCATGGCATCTGTTGTCACATTGTGCGGTTAGATTTGTGGTTTTGAGCAGTGAACCAGAAATTAGCATCAGTTTAAACTTCAAGTCTTCAAGTCAGTCTTGAATAATAATAATAAAAAGTAGAGTGATAAGGTCATTAATATGTTTTGTATTTTCTGGTTTAAGCACCATTAAAAAAACAAAACAAACAACTCCTTTTTAGTCTACAGCCACTACATGCCTATGCAGCTGAAAGGCAGATTTTGATTGGTCCTCATTGACACACCACAGTGTGTGATTAGAAAGAAGTACAGTAATATACAACCGTATGATATCGAGCTTTCTATGTTGCTAAATACAGAGTGTGTGACTGTAAAAGGCTCTTGTATGAAGATAACACTAAAGCTGTGAAGTCACGTTTTCAGAGCTGAAACAATTGGTCGATTAGTGGCTCGACAGAAAATTAATTGCCAGCTATTTTCTACTTTCAATTTATCGTCAGTTATTTATCAAGCTCAAACTCCAAACTGTCTTTTCATTCAGCTTCTCAAATGTTACGTTTTGCTGCTTTTTTTCTGTTTTTATTTCCTTGGTAACAGATTATTTTTGAATTTTTGACTGTTGGTCAGACAAATCAGATCATTGGAAGATGTCACCTTAGGCTTTGGGAGATTGTGACGGACATTTCTGACTATCTCCTGGCTTTTTAGAGACTATAAATAAAAATCAGTTGTCAATCGATAATGAAAATAGTTGTCAGTTGCAGCTCTATACATCCACAGATCAAGAATATTCAGATAACTTTAGGTAAATCAGAATGATCTCAAAATCATGATCATAAAACCTTGACAGGCCTAACCACATGCCAAAACTAAACTCATATCACTGTGACACGAGCGACATCATTCAGACAGAAACAGTACAGTGGTGTGCAGGGACAGTGCTACTGCTTCAGCACTTTTGACATATCTAGACACGTCTGAGGTGGTAGGATCTGTCGCTCAGCAATTCTATGTTAAGAGCTGAGGTGCTGGATTTAGTTTACAGCCATGTTATGTACTGGTACTTATATGAAGGAATCTATATGTACCTACAGTATAGTGATTCAGTAGTGGGTCAGTTTGACAAAAAAAAAAAAGTGTAATTGTCTGTCTAGTGATGATCTGCCTGGTCTGGTTGGCTGTCTCTTCCTCTTCCTGCTTTGTTGCCGTAGAGTGCTTCTATGGAAACGGAGGGGGTCTATCACCATGCGCCTACGCGCTCCCCAGAGACTATAGAGCTGCAGCTTCTATAAATCTCCTCTCAATCTCATGTACTCTCTGTTGCGCCTATAGACCAAGCTTATGACTACAGCCCCCCGTCCTCCTCCTCCTCCTCCTCCTCCTCCTCCTCCTCCTTTCTGTGCAGCCATGATCAGTTGTTTCACTTACTTCTGAGAGAGAGACATTTCAATCCAGTGAAATTAACAGTACACTTTGCCTGGTGTCTGCTCTCCATTATTGAATAATCATATATAAACAAGCTTTTCTGAGCACTAATGATGTTTTCATTATACAGATAAGATGCAGTGAAAATTACAAGGTCACTTGGAGGACTTTAGGATGTGAGCGCTGTGCGAGTCAGGCTCAAATTTATATGATGTCATTAATAGAACAAAACCAAGTGAGAGCAGCCTTGCAGGGACGTCCCAGCAGAATTGAATTAAAGCTGCCCAGGAATAGCAGTAATAATGGCTCAGGCAGATCTGAGGTCATCTTCTATACTGAAAATGTTGATGTGACTGTTCCTGGCAGTTTGCTGTTGATGTCACGGTTTTCTGTTTGACATTATTGCAACATAAACCCATTTGATGTTGTCTGTTTTACATTTCTACTCTTTTTTTTTAACTTTAATCAACCTTTGTTTCACTTTAATTTAATTTGTCTGTTTTTGTCTTTTTGATTATTTCACAGTTTGTTCTTTTTGTCTTTTCCTTTCTGATTCCCTTTTAATTTTCCCTGTGATTTTTTCTTGCCTTTACATCCCTCACTTGCTTTCCTCTTTTTGGACATGCTGCCCCCTCTAAACCACCACCACCACCACCAGCGGGCTTTGTGAAATCCCCTCTTTCTGAGACTAAGCTCACGGGCGACACCTTTGAGCTGTACTGTGACGTAGTGGGTAACCCCACCCCAGAAATCCAGTGGTGGTACTCCGAGATCAACCGAGCCGATTCCTTCAGGCAGCTGTGGGACGGCGCCCGCAAGCGGCGGGTGTCCATCGGCACGGCCTATGGTGCCAACGCAGTGAGCGTGTTGGGTGTCTCACATCTAACGCTGGAAGATGTTGGGACCTACGAGTGCAGAGCCAGCAATGACCCGCGACGTAACGACCTGCACCAAAATCCTGCCACCACCTGGATCCGTGCTCAGGCCACTATAATGGTGCTGCAGAGTGAGTGGTCAGTGTAGAGGAAACACCCCCTCCCCTGGTAGCAGCCATATTTAACAGTTCCTGTGTGATTCAGCTTCCCTCAAACCTCTCCAGAGGACCACTAGATTCCTCCGTAGGTGCCATCCTCCTTTACAGAGCTGAAAAAAGAAGAACTACACCACCAACTTGTGTTTCTGTTCTTTTTCAGGCAGAGTTGAGTAGTATTTTGAATCATCCTCATCCCTCGTACGTCCTTCAGTCTACACCCCTGTAGAGCCCAATTTCCTTCAGCTCCTCTATGCTTAATTTTTTTCCCCCTTTTTAGCTTTCATCCTTTCATTTCCTTGAATTTAATGGCATTATATTCTATTTCACTTTTTTTGTATTGTTGTTGTTACCTGTTTTATTTCTGTGTTTTAAAATGATTGACTGCACTTATACAACAATATCCAATATTTGGCGTGACCAGTGATGCAATAAGTATTCAGAACCTTTACTTAAGTAAAAGTACCAATACAACAATGTAAAAATACTCCTTTACAAGTAAAAGTTCTGCATGAAAAATCCTACTTAAGTAAAAGTACACAAGTATTAGCAACAAAATGTAGTTTAAACAGTGTTCCATCCCTCAGACTGATATATTATAATATATGACATCATTAGATTATTGATACTGAAGCATCAGTGTGTAAGCTGCATGTTACTGCTGTAGCTGCTGGAGGTGGAGCTAGTTTCAACTACTTTACATACAGTTAGATAGTTTAGTCCAGTGGTTCCCACCTTAGGGATCAGGCCCCTCTAAAGGGTCACAAGATAAATCTGAGGGGTCGTGAGATGATTAACGGGAGAGGAAAGAAGAAAAACAAAGTTCTGAGACACAAATCTGTTTTCAGTTTTTGAACTTTTTCTCTAATCTTTGATTTTTGGTGAAATATTGAATCATTTTAACAATTATTGAAATTAAACCATGTGAGAAGTTTAGAGGGAAAAATCACTATTTGGTGGAACCTTTAACAATTCATAGACATCTGAAATGTGACTCTGACTACACACTGCTTTTTGTAAGACATCAAAAACCAAAAAGGTTGGAAACCACTGATTTCATCTTTAACAATGTGTTGTATTTTAAAAGCTTGTTATATTATCCATTTTGTCAAATCTTCATCTGAAAAGTAACTAAAGCTGTCAAAAAATGTAGTTGAGTAAAAGTACAACATTTCCCTCTGAAATGTAGTGAAGTGGAAGTATAAAGTAGCATCAAATGGAAATACTCAAAGTACAGGTACCTCAAAATTGTACTTAAGTACAGTACTTGAGTAAATGTTCTTAGTTACTTTCCACCACTGGGTGTGACTTTGATATTTTTACAGTCATAGCACATCTTATTTCTGACTCTCATAAATAATGTTTGTTTCTTACCCACCTGCAGCAAACAATCAGTATGTTATGCTTTTCTCCAAAGTTCACTTCTTATGATGCAAGAGGTTTGTGTTTTCCCACAAACTATTCTGAATCTGAAATGCACAGGTCATGTCCAAACATTTTTCTGTATCAAAAAGTAGCAAAAGCTGCCATCAGATGTCTGGTCATATTCGTAATCTTGTTTACTTTTTCTTTGATCAGAAAGTTCCAACTTTAGACAACTTTTTTTATTCATGCAAAATTCTTGTGCAGCGGCTTGTCGAATGAAATTTAATATTTGAAAGGTTTGGCTTCTTTTTGAAGTATAAAAAAGAGTTTGTAGAAAAACAACTGAAGATATAATGAGACTCAGGTATTGTATCGGCATTAGTGTCAAAACATTTCAATGGATATCAAACCATATATGTGTGTTGACCAAATAAATGTTTCAGGATGTGAATACTCAGATTGAGCTGTTCACCATTGTCTACATGTACAAACAAGATGTAGATTATCAGGATTAAGCAGAATACAAACACTCCAATTAATTGTTTAAAAGCTAATCCAAGCGAGGATTTTCTACAGGTTCCACTTCATCCAAATACAAATGCATTTAATTGTAGAGTATGTGAGTTTCTGTGTTTTATTTTTTCCTTCAGAGCTATTTAATTCCAGCTCTAAATTATAGCTAAGATAGTTGTTGGATGGACCTTGACTAGTGCCAGCCTCACTGGCTCCTCACTGGAAGACTTGTTTTGTAGAAGCTGATTCACTTGTGGGTGGCTTAGCTGCACATTCTTGTAGATTTCAAGATAAATCCATTCAGTAGGCTATTTGTAGACTTCCTTGAGTTTATTTTAGCATAAGTGAATTTCTTGTGCATCAACATGAATGTGCTTCATGAGAAAGGTGCTAAAAAAAAATTGACAAGTCCTGTAATGGAAATATCTGCATTTCAGTTGTATTCTGTACAGAAACAGGTGCCAAAGTTGACAAATTCATCCAAAGTTTACCCATAATCCAACAGTGAATTCATTTAAACTGCAGGTTGTATTATCAGTTTCCTTGAAGGAATTGATCTTATGAAATGCACCTTGGGAGTTGTAGTTAACTTCTCTACTTCCATTCTTATGTACACAGCCTTTGTACCTTTTTTTGTTAACTTTTTTACAAAGAACCAGATATTTTCTAATGCAGTTTGTCATCTCGTGTACAGGTAATTCAACCAGTAGAGTTTTATGTCCATCTAAGCTTTGGAAGTACTCCAAGTTCCCAGTCACTTAATAATGAAGGGAATTAAAAGGAACTTTACATCAGAAATACTGGATGCCCGAAATAACTGCTCCCATTTGGCTCCATTGGTGCTCTGTAGCGTATACAGTGGTGTGAACATGGTGTTTGTCTGAACTTTTGTGTGTTGTTCACATTTTTCAACACGCCCTCACCTTCATGGATCACTTCTGTCGTAGCTAATCTGTGTCTTTCTTACAGAGCCGTCAATCATTGCCTCTGAACACACCACACTTCCTTTGGAAGGCCACAGTCCCCCTTTCACACTGCAGTGCAACCTGACCAGCTCCCACAGTCCCCACGATGAGAGCTACTGGATGAAGAATGGGGAGGAGATCCCAGACACACGCAGCCAAGATATGAACACTGAGTACAAGTAGGAGTCACAGCAAAACCTTATGCAACTTTTGTGAGTGTATGTGTGTGTGTGTGTGTGTGTGTGTGTGTGTGTGTGTATGTGCGTGCTAAACACAGGATTTAGTGGCCTGGCATGGGTTTACGTGAGGTGTGTTTCTGCTCTGCAGGCTGTTCAAACCAAGAGGAGACGACGCTGGACTGTACATGTGTGTCTACACCTTCGAGACGGGTCCTTCAGCCAACGCCACCATCGAAGTTAAAGGTAGGTGTTGATTTGTGAGCTGCCGGCATCTTTGTCAGTTTCAAGGCCACATTAGAGATGTCACCAGTAAAAATGGCTTGAGTGGCCTTGAGCAGTAGCAGCCCTGTCATGTGAGGACCTGTTATTTCAAACGGCTCTGTTGGCTGCTCAGGGGCAGCCGGCGCCCTTGACACCTCCATCTAACCAATGCCCAGCTCAGTGGCAGCAGATGGTGTGTTGTTTGTCTGATGGCAAGGGATTATGTCTCAACGGTAAAATCTGGTCGCGGCCTTTCTGCTGTCACACACGCATCGCGATGGAGGCAAATTGGATTTGAGGAGGGTTTGCTTTTATTTTATGGGGCATTTCTATTCATCTTGATTCATACAATCAGGCACATTTAAAATGCTGTATAGACTAACACAGACAGTTTAACATATAGTAACATTATAGTTAACATTTTTCAGACCAGATGAAATGTTTTGAATGGAACATTTGAATGTTCAAATTTTACTTTTCATCTTCCTGGTTGTTCCATTCACAAGAAGTCTGATCACAGCTAAAGATTTAACTTTATCTAGTGGATTAGTAGCAGTCTATTTGAATGTTTATTGCAAGTTTTCGTCTTTTGTATTTCTTTACTGCATGTTTGCTACATTATTTACTTCATGCAGCTGTTTTAACATTATATTTACTTTTAACTTCCTAATACTGATAATGATAATCATGATTATTATCATTAAAAACCCATAACAACAGGTGTTTGATATCTTTCTTCTTTTAGCTGCTCCTGAGATTACAGGCCACAAGCGTAGTGAGAATAGGAATGAGGGCCAGCGTGCTTTACTCTACTGTAAGTCTGTGGGCTATCCTCACCCTGTCTGGACCTGGCGCAAGATTGACAACGGCATCAATAGGGTATGTTACATGAATACATATGATACTGTTACATTTCTGTAAATGTGAAAAGTTTGTGAAATTCACAGGAGCTGCAGTTTGTTTTATTGTACTATTGTACTGCACATTTACACTTAATGTCAACCTGGTTATTCAAGTAACCTGGTTTGTGTTGACGAAAGTAAACATAAATTAGGATTATACTCTTATTATAAGAAACAGCATAAAAAGGCTTGACATTGTGGCATGTAAACATCTATTACTTGGTCAAAGAGTTCATCCTCCTCCTGTAATGTTTCATTAATTGCTCACTGGTAGGTTTGAAGTATTGTGACACAACAACAGGTTATTTTCCACACTGTATCACAGTGTCACTGACAGTATATGTTTTTATCTGCTTGTTTCAAGAATTCTTTACAATAGCATACACAGAGTTACCTAAATATTTGAGGTCATGAGCGAATGACTGCACCATTACATTACATGGAAAATCATTCCTGTGCTACGCATAATCTCATTTCTGTAATGCAGCATGCAGTATTGTTTGAGAAGCCAGCCAGCATCAGTTTACACATAGTTAGCTCTCTGTGACACTCACTCGACAGTATTTTGTGATTTCTGTCTTCTCTCTTGATAGGAAATCGACAACTCATCCGGTCGCTTCTTCATCAGCAGCAGAGACAACTACACTGAGCTCCACATTATCAACCTGGACATTAGTTTAGATCCAGGCGAGTACCAATGCAACGCCACCAACATGATCGGCAGCCGCGACGAGAAGTCTGTGCTGAGGGTTCGCAGTCACCTCGCCCCCTTATGGCCTCTTCTGGGGGTTTTGGCTGAGATCATCATCCTGGTCATCATCATTGTCGTTTATGAGAAGCGTAAGAAGCCAGAGGATTTACAAGACGGTGAGTCACCAGTGGTGCTGCTTAGAGCTCATCTGATACTTCAAGTCTATTTATTATTACACTGTTTTAAATATAACTGTGGAGAAACTGGTATTATTGTTTAGTGTTGACATGGATCTCTCCAGATAATTTTGTGCAAATTCTTTTTCCATCCAAAGCCCGGAGAGAGTGCAGTGTCGGACAATTAGGCGACTGTGAAAGGGGGCACACTTTCTGTACAGTGTCTGCTAAAGTCATTCCTTTGCCGCAGACACCAACACAGTTACCTGACACTGTGCTCTGCCTGCATTCAATAATTCAGTCTGGCGAGGTTGACCCAATAGACAGACACTGTTGCAGGAGGTCGCACCTTGTCAGGACAATTTCATGCATTTAATATTCATGAGAAATATGATACTGCAGTGTTGCGGAGGTGGACAGTTTCAATTATTAATGGGTTTCCAGGGACCTTGTCCTGTTCCCAAGCTGCTGCAAGCTTAACCACAAGACACATCATTTAGCAATATAACCTGCGTATGCCATCTGGGATTTTCTAATACTACTGAGTACTTCATTTTCAAAAGTCGAGCTATATCATAAATTATGCATTATTGGTATTTTGGTGACCTTTTCCTCTCAAACAGAATTTTGATGTTGTCACATGCTGATTATATGCAACATGCAGCGAATGAATGACAGCTCAGAGCTGTCAGTGACTCTCACTGACAGTCACCGTATAAGAATATATTATCATTACGGTTTATTAATGGTCAGAAATGAGAGTGTTTAAGTCACCTTGACAATCTCCACTGTTTTAGTAGCAGTACAAAATGAATCATACATCAGAATCCTTGTATGAAATGTTAATAATTCATATTTTACTTGCATTTCTTTAAATTAGGTCAGCTTTGGCTGTTGAATATTTTAACAGATTATTGTAATATCTCCCATCCTCCCCTTTCCCCAAATTGCATAACCTAAACCGTGTTTGTGGTAAGTGTGAGACTTTGCATGCCTCATGAATTTCAATAAGCATCCAGCTTCGTCTTCTTCAAGTTCACAGCACAGTACACAGTTCTGTTGAGTTGCTCTGTGTTGAACATTAGTGTCGAGTTCAGTTTTTACCATTTTATTTATTATCAACAATAACTCCTTATTATTGCATCTAACTCATGATTACTGCAGCATTGAAATGGCATGCGAGTCACTAAGGAACTGAAAGTATTTTATTGTTTATCAGTCATTTATACTGTCACTGTTTCACACCGCTACAGTTAATTATTACCTACAATAGAGGGCTGACATTGATGGAGCTGCTTTCAAGTGAACCAATGTTCTTTGTTAGCACTGCTTGTCTGTGCATGACAACAGTATTTTTAAAATTTAAATTTTGCCTGTGTGTAATTGTTCTCACCTCCTCATGCGTTTTCATGTGGTGTTGTGTGCTGGATTTAACTGCATTCTGTGTGTTTGTGAGTGACCTCGAGCTGGTTTTCCTGCGGCATGAAAGCCTGTTATTTACTATTTTTTTTCCTCTTCATCTAGGCTGCGTTTTCATTCCATGACACAGTCTGCACATACACTACAGCTGAAACATAGAAAAAACATAGAAAAAGCACAATGTGTCAGTCACAGCTACTGTAACATGTTGCTGTTTTTACTGCTCTGTAAAAAAACAAACCAAAAAAAAGCATCTTGTCATTTCATCAACGTGTGCAACTTCCTTGCGATTCTTTTACTTTTTGGTCCTCAATTTCTCCATATTTTCCCTTGTTGCCTCAGATGATGACCAAGCAGGACCAGTGTAAGTATAAACATTTTACCTTCGCCACCATAGCTCTGTTTAGCTTGGTAATGTGTGTTCTGTTGTAGTTTGTCATCATGTTATTTTCTCTTGACTGTCTTTAGAGCTCAGTGTATAGTATACCCCAAATCTGGGGCACAAATAGCTTGGGGCATCATGTGGCTGTGCTTTGCAGCATTCAAATAAATCATAAGAAAATAAACCAAAAATAAATAAAATCTGAAGTGTCCTGAGTAGAGAAGCCTCACCCATGATGCACTAAGATTGTAGGTTAAAAATAATGCTAAAATACTCAGATCTGGTATACTTCTCTTCCTTCAGTTTGTGTTCATGTGATCAGCTGTTTAGTGTTCAGTAGAGCTGCAACTAAGTGTTACTTTCATCACTGATTGAAGTGGTATTCTAGTGATTTAGTATTGCATTTCTATAAAGTCCCTAGTATTGGCCAATAACCAAAAGCACCATTTGCTACATTTCCCATAGTGCAACTCAATAACATCTTTCATCAAACCCTCCCTGCCTGGTGAACAACCACATCTTTCAAACTCTTCACACCTAGCTTTCTGTCAAAAGACTTTACAAAACTCCCTTCAAAGCCACAAAAGACACCACATCAAGATCAGTGGAGTTCCGCTTGTAGTCTAGCCACAGTTTCTTTTCCTGATATGAGTGTATATAATAGTATTTAGCCTATAAAATGTCAAAAAATTGTCCAAGCCCCAAAAAAGGCTTAAAATTGGTTCATTATTCCGATCAGCAGACAAAAGCATCCAATTTATAATGTCATTAAGCAGACAAAAGGCAAACTGTTGATGTTTTTATTTGATAAATGACAACAGTGATTGAACAGTTATTAGAATTGGAATTGAACACTTTCAGTCAATCAATTTATCAATGACTTACAGTTTCAGCACTATAGTGTACTGTTATCTGAGGTGAGAACTGACTATGTTGTTTATTCCCTGCTAAAGGAAAACTAATTCAACCAACAACCACAAAGACAAGAACCTCCGCCAGAGGAACACAAACTGAGCAGCTGTCTGCTGAGTAAGTATTGAATTATTAAAAGGAAGAAATTGTCAGCCTGATGATAAATATGTATTACATGCCTGTGGCAACAAATCCACTATATGAAATTACCACTTGAAACTCTTGTCAACCAAAATAACACTACAGTCAAACTGGGCTAATGAGTTGCATTTTCATTTTTATTTGCAGGTTACGTTACACATGTATTGACCATATGAAGGTAAACAAGAATGGAATCCATACCAGTTGTTAATAGGATTTATCTGCCATTAAAAGTATGGTTGTGGAGGAGTTATATGAGGCATGCCTTATGATTTTATTGTATGAGGGAGCGAGGTCAGGAGATATTCAAATCATTATTGAATTGTTAACATTATAACCATTGTTGCTGCATGCAATTGTTGACGTTTTATGATTTTTTTTCCACCTCTAATCCAATAATTTGACATTTTTACTACTTCTACAGTAATGCATGCAAGATGTTGACCTTCTGTTTGATACAGAAATGGCTTTCTTTGGTTCTTTTCTCTGAGAGTGGCTTCATGTAGATAATCTGTACTGTGTGTTTTAGAGGAAAAACAAAACTCGGCAATGTAAAAGAAAACGCCACCATAATCTGGTATGACAGTTGTGTACAGTTTTATCATTCTGCTGCATACCGTTTTCTAAGTTTTATCATTTTATCAGATAATATCTATTACATTTTAAGGGCTTTGCAATGTCCCTCTAAATTTGGTTAAGGTTTACTGTATGTATGTACTGTATGTATTAAATCACTATAACAATATGTATCAGATCACCATCAAATATAAAGATTATTCATATTATATGATGCACTTAAATGTTGAGAATAATGAAAAACTGTATAAACCTACTTTAGGAAATCTGTACTAATCATTCTAACATATTGTTTTATAATTATGTGTATTGTACAGCATGGCTATTATCCTATGCAATTATTATCCATATCAATATATTGAAAACCATTGCAGCTTTTGATTTCTCTGTGACAAAGCTTTAAACTAGTAGGATCACGGTAGAGCGTTGATGGCATACTATACAGCTGCATGAGTTCTCTACAGCTGACGTGGGAGACGGCGAAAAAAGGCCCACGTCAGGACTGACACATGTGAAGCAATTCCAAGATCCCAGAGTCATTTTTAAGAATAAATATCTCAAAAAGAAATTGTGTCTGTTGAGCTGATTTCTTTGCAAAACACATTAAATGCTGCACACATGCCATCCTGTTGAAATGCAGAAAAATAAGAGCTTACAGAGAACAGCGCCATCTAGTGAGATTTTGATTGTGTTGCAATAGACAGGTGGACCATGAAGATAAAGTTCACACTAGAGGAATGCAGAAGGCCTTGATTCAAAATCTGCACTTGGTCCATAAAAATCTCACACTGGCAAATGGAAAACATCAGTTAAGACTCAGATTTATATGATCTGCATCCAAAGAAGTGCAATACACACTTGATTTGTCATTTTGTTCTAGTTTTGGGGGTTTCTTTTTAGCATTTGGTCTGGGACAACAGATAAAAGTTTGTCTTCTTGGCTAACTCTGGGTCATTTCCTGTTTGTTTTTGTTGTTGATCAATGAGCATTGCCTATGTCAAATAAACTACTAATTTATTAAGAATAAAATACTCTAAGGCCAGACCTTTCAGTTGAAGAGCATCAATAGATTCAAGCATTGAAAGGTTTTTTTCTCTACCCACTTTTTCTTTCCACTATTGGATATCCGAATTGGATATGAAATTATGGGAAATAAGTGACAGTGAAAGTACCCTGGATGATATTACAGGGATGCAGCTGTATTTTCCGGTCAGGATTATAAATAAGTGGAGGTGAAAAGTCCAAATGTCCATAAAAGGGGTGGCGAACAAATATACAAATAATCAGCACATTTATTGGCTGCTGTGTGTGATTTTTAGTGCAGGTGTCATCTGCAAATGGAGCCCAGTGTTGTGCTGGCAGCTGATCCATTTCCATTTGCAAGGTATATTATTTTTAAACTCTCTGTACCAAGCAGTGACGGCACTATTACTCACTGACTGTGTCATTTTAACAGTAATTTTAGCCATTTTATGATTTTACACAGACACTTAATAACCACTTTACACATTCTTTGTGTAGTTCTTGAACAGCAGTGGGCAGCACAGTCAACACATAAAGTGGAAAATATCAGCAAAAAAAAGTTGCACCAGTCCAGCAGAGGGGGGAGCTGTTTTATTATGCCTGCTGGCTGGTAGCACCAGTGTCCAGGTCTCGCTCCCGGGTAATATTTCTACAACTTTACGGTTATAATTACCAGCTAGAGAATAATGAAATATTGTGTGTTAATGCCTTTCAAACGGGTCTGTTAATTGTTTGGACTCGATTCCCCACAGTGTAATGTCATGTCCTAGATTAATATGTCAGCGGGATTCAAACAGTAATGAAAACTGTCCCTTTTTAGAGCAAAGAGACATCTGTGACTTTGTGAACCCTGAAAAAAGCAAACCGCTGGAAAGAGAGAACACAACTTTTGACAAAAATGATTTGTAGTTCTGTCTGTGTGGATTAATCTCCTACGCAGGAAGTGAAGGTCAAACCCATCTGATGGACTAGTTGTAAAACAGTTCAGTGGATTGTATTTAATATCGAATGTTAGTGGTTGATTTAAAGTTTGTTGAAGAGATTTATTGTTTAACTTTTATAGATTTCACACATACAGCAGTAACCTTGCCTTTGGACTTGTTTTATTACTCACTTCCTCAGCCTCAACTTAAGTGGTCTGTCTAAATGTACAGGATTTGTTGGTGAATGATGAAGGCTTTCTTCCTCAACAAAAACATGTATCTCTCTGAAAATATATTGTACAGCGTGTTTCACAATTGATATAATGTGAAATAGTATTTGTTTTCCCATGTGAGGGAGTTCAAATCATTTGAAGTACACATTTGGTTCATGACAGCATTAATGCTCTTGCCTTGACATTGGTTTTGTCTGTGGTGGCTTCCACTTCTGACCACATTTGTTTGAATGTAAAGTTGACATTTTTACACACGTGACATGAAAACCTACATGGTCATATTATTTCTTTCAAAAGTTGGAGTCTTTTGTTCAGGTGAATTTAGTTGTATTGAGACACATGTGTCTCAAAGTTGGAGATGACAGAAATAACAAGAGTTTTTACCGCCTACAAACATAGTCAGGAGTGATGACAGGAGTGCACTAAATAAGGCACAGACTGTGAAATCCTAATCTGAGCAGTTCATGATAAAGAGACTCCAAACTTGAGTGCTGACACTAAGACTCAGATTGCTTTGACAAGTATGATGGAAAGAGACACAAATAAGAAAGAAACAGGAGAACACATAGAGGATATGCAGTCAGGTGGACAGTTTCCACTTGAGCAGATATATTTTTCATTTATTTTATTGTATTGTATTTAATTGGTACCATTCTACTTTTTACTGATGGGAAAATTAAGAAAAATAAATTAAATTAAAGTCATCTCTGTTGCATATTAGTAGCAGATTATCAGCATGAAGTCCAGAACTGTGGTAATGTAACATTTGGATTAAATTGTCACCGTATCATGAGGAAATATTCTGGCCGAAGCAAACTGTTCGTTTCTTCATGTCTGTTGACATAACACCATGTGAAATTGCTGTGTAATTTAAATCAATTTATTGACGTTTGCATTGAATACCACTTAATGCAACCAGCTTGTCAACCTTTCACCAAATTTATTTGCTACGTTGGTCATTGCCAGGGAAGTTTTTCATCACTTTTTATAGGAATGAAAATGTCTTCAGGAAATAAAAATGAAACACTGCAGACACTCAAAAGTATTAATTCATCAACCATAATGTTGCCAAATAGGTTGTAGCCCAGTGTTATGTTTTAGCTTGAAGACCCACAGTAAGTGCTAAAAGTTTGATAAATCTTCCAATAACAAGAAAAATATTGGGTCTTTTTGACTTCTCTCCAGTGCACACTGTAGGTTCAACAGTTGTGCAGAAAATGTGGCGTTATAAGCAGTAATGAATTCCTCCACAATTTAGATGTTTGAGCTGCTGTATCATATTAGTGAGGAATCTCAGGAAATCTTGATCTCTGTTAGGTTAGAGATGAGGCTGGTGTGGAGGGGTGATAATGATGGATTTTAGGCATCTAGGCTTTACCTGGTTTGTCTGTTGCAGTTTGTTGTCCTTAAAAATATGTTGCAGCTTAGTTCAATGAACAGCTGTAGCTAGTAAAGTATTATATGGTGTTGACTTTTTTTTTATTTTTGCCTCATTTGTCCTTCATACGGGTAATCACAATTCGGTAACATCCATATCTCTTATCTTTCTAATCTCATAATCAGAATTTCACCTCTACACATGTGTCCAATCTATTAATTAATTCCAGCAGATATTGGCTGGAAGATTTTGACACAGTATTGCCGTCAGTTTCTTCAGTATGCAGCCGCGTCGACAAACATTTTTTGCACGATTTTTGCATGAAGACCTGACTGTGGATTCTCTGGCATCCCGCTGCTTTTCTCTCAACTACTGAACCATCAACTCAAAGGCTGGATCGCATCCTTGAATCATCCTCCATCCAATTGTCCTGACTGGGTGGGGTGAGCGCATGTGCCATCCTGGCTCCTATGGCAACCCGATAGATGAGCTCCATCGATATTCACGTTATTAGAAAGCGAGGGAGGGGTGATGGATCAGTGATGTCAGCGCCCTTTGAATGCCGGTGCCATCTGCGTGCATGTGTGTCATCACCTTGCACTGACAGAGAGCTCAGATATTTTGTGGAGGTGGAGATCATGCTTTGTCATTGAGGAGCTCAGCAGCAGCAGCAGCAGCAGCAGCAGCATTCTCCCACTCCGGCACGTCCGACGCTCAGCATGCTGCATCCTGATGCACTCTCGTCTACATGCTGTGGGGTTACCTGGTTTTACATGCTTTTCCTGTTCAGCGCTTTTACATGACCGTCGGATTGAAGCGGCCACGTATTGTTGACGCATCTCAATGCTTGAACCCTGGGGAGGGAGGCACGTCCCAAGTGTCAAATAAGATACGACCTGTGCTGCGGATGCGCCGTCACTGTTTTACCTCCAGTGGCACCCCAAGTGCATGAGATTCATGATTCATCCCTCTGTTTTTACGGGCTACCCTTAGAGCGCATTTCTTCTCCTTCTTCAAAATGGAAAGATTCCAGTCTTCCATGCGCAAACGGCTCTACAGTTTGCCGCAAAACATTGGGCAAAAACCCTTCGTGATTGACGAAGGAGACAACGGCGACAAGGACACTAAGAGGAAAAGTATTCGGCTAAAACATTTGTCCTCTCCGTCTCCTGCAAGCAGTTGCAGGAGCATTGAGGAGGCCAGGAGCGAAGACTTTGAAAGAGACATTACTGTGAAGACCAACTTGAATGGGGACTGTCGCTTATTTAGAGGCAGCATCTCCTCCATCACTGGGCGACATCCTCCCGGGTCAGATCCAACAGAGCAGCGGCGCCTCATTCCGGAGGCTGATGCCGGTGTCAGCGAGAGCTTCCCCGGTGAGCACGGCCCCGGGGCCCAGCAGCGGGCAACGGGTGGTCTGAGTGGCGCAACCGGGCAAGCATCTATGTTTGACCAGTCAAGTTTCATCAAGTTGGAGGGCACCGAGCAAATAATACCTGAGGACGACCGGCTGTACCAAGCCGGCTTCATGCACCGGCAGTTTGGGGCGATGCTCCAACCGGGAGTCAACAAATTCTCCCTGCGGATGTTGGGGAGTGAGAGGGCCGTGGAGCATGAGAGGGAACGAGTAAAGTCTGCTGGCTTCTGGATTATCCACCCGTACAGTGATTTTAGGTAGGCCTAAATTGTGTGCAGAAAACCTTTCTTTACAATCAGTGGTTTCTTACCAAAAAAAAGTGCTGCAGTGAACCTGTAACACATTTGTTTTTGAGTTTTTTGGCCTGCAGACAAACTTAATATCACAGACACACACTAATCCCCTTTTGAAATATAGCAGGGGTGTTTATTCTTTGATCAGTGTGATGATGATATTATGAAAGCAACACGATAATCAGGAGTGTGAGCCAGTGCAGAGTAGGTGTATCATAAACTGAATGCGCCTCAGTAATCCATACACACCTTGAATAGATTCTGCAAATGATCCTCTGCTAAAGATTTAACTACACACACTGCACAGGCCACTCTTACAGAGAGACATTAATGTACGGTAAATGAGTCGACTAGCATTCAAAATCCTCTTATGAGCACAATGACAGCCAAATTATATCATACATAGGAAGGATTTAAGTCCCTCTTCTGCCTAGCCTAGAAGTGTCTGTGTGTGTATCATGCACACAAGAATAGGTGGGCTATATGGTAATCTAACCAAACAAAAGTGCAATTTTCTGTATCTATGAATTAAATTTGTGCACCAACCTGTAATTCCTGCTTTTCCAGTCATACAGCGTGTGCTGCATACATGCATGCTTGTTGTACATTTCATTGCATGCTGCATACAAACTAGCGTTTTGTTCATCACCGCCATCAAGGGATTTTCATGACATTTCACCTTGAGGCTCACTGTCATCATACTTTCACCGGCCAGTTGTACGCCGATGTGTGTCACTGCAGTTTTTTTCCACTCATCTGAATTACACTTTTTTTTTTATCATTTAGTGAGGGCAATGGATTACAGAGAGTGCAGCAGGGGCTTGGAAATGGGGTAATCAAAATAGGGTAACATGACCATTCAAGATATTAGAAGCACACATCAGTGGAGATTATTACAGGACAATTAGTCTAATGGAGCAGAGATGGTGTGGATGGGGAGGGTACACACCACAAAACACCCTACAGAGAGAGAGAGAGAGAGAGAGAGAGAGACGGACAGACAGACAGAGAGATTGAAATGAAAATGATGTTGTGAGGAATCAGGACGCCCAGCTGTTAGCTCCGTGCTGTGTATGAGGTGTCATTACTTCATGCTCTGTGCAGGTCACACTTTGCAGCTGAGCAGGAGCAGGGTTTTAGTGCCTCTTAAGGTGAACACTTTAGCCTCCAGATCCCATTTCAAGTTACAGTACAGGTGCTGCGTGTGACCTGCAAACCTTTGCACCAGAAAATATTATTTTCACTACTGAATCCAGCATTGCAGGTTATTTTTACAGCCAAATCCACTTCCTGATATGTATAACAGTTGTGGGTGTCTGTGCATCTGCCCACTACAGTATCCTCTCTTTGTGTCTTTTTTTAAACACTGTCTCTCAGTTGTTTACATCATAAGTAACTGCTGTCTTTTATTAAAGCTTTCTGCGGATATAGCAGTAGACATACTGAACTGGCACGCTGCGTAAATATGGTTAATATGATTGCTGGTGGGCCTGAGCCACAGTACAGGTGTGTGTTAAGCCACTGAGCTGCATGCAGGCTGTTGTGCTTCAGCTGCGCTCTGGCAGCAAGAGATAAGTATCTCTAGTACAAATGTGATCCCTTTTTCAGCTGTCCTGATTGATCTAAGCTCCTTTCACCATTTTAAGCCTTTTTGTGTTCACTTTGCTTGTAACTCCCCTCACTTTGTACTCTCATGCTCTTTAACGTAGTTGCACTCTGACCCAAATAGTGCAAGATTCCTGTCTGGGCCGGGAGAGGTCCAGAGACCCCACAACTGTCAGCTTTATTTTGATGGTAACACCAGATTACAGCAGCAAGTTGTCTGATCTTTGCTGCGTGCACAGTCATCTGATGAACAAACAGGATGGTCTGCAAGGGATGGCAGTAATGCACTGTCCCCTGCAGACCTTTTCTTTTTTTTTTTTTTTTTTTTTTTTGATCCAGCTGTTCCAGCGTTCTGCAGCACAGTGACGTGTGCAGAGCAGTAATGCTAACTACTCAACATCTGGCTGATGGGAGCTGACTTCTGGAGATGACATGGATTCCCAGGAGATAACGGTGGATTTAGCCAGAGAGGGGAAGTGCAATTAGGACCAGTGTGTCACCGCAGAGACAACGGACAGATGAAGAGAGGAATGCAAATGCTTTGTTTGGCAGAGAACAACAGAAAGCTGATTAGAACAAATGGCCAACATGTCCTCACTGGTTCCCTCTTTTTGTCATGTTCTCCTGTGAAGGTTGAGTGGAACTAATTGGAATAGGTAAAAATCTGGGCTGTGATATAACCTGGGCACATCTGTACTGTCAGTCACATCTTTCCTGGACAATTATTTGAGCCCGGAGAACGCTACAATGTCAGTTGGTTGGTGGTCATCATCATCTCATAACACTCAATCATCTTTCTCTCCCACTCAATGCAGCAACTGTTTGGATCAGTACAGTCATAGTGCAGTTACTGTGTGCCACGACTGTTCTTAAGTGGTGTGATGCATGCGTCCTCGTAGGTCTGACTTGCTCCTGCTGCAGTTTGTGCTGGTCTGCAGGTGTGTCAGGCTCCTGTTGGATCGATCAGTGGTTAATTAGGACGCTGAAATTGATCGGACATGCAATCACACGCATGCATGCTTTCTCATCACATACACACACGCACACTCAACACTATAATTGGTAAACAAATGGTATCCATATCTTGCTTGGCCTTTGTGTGGCTGAGTTGTACATTACTGATTACTGCATGCTTCCCTTGAGGTGCACTGATATGGACTCTGTTATACATCAGCTACTGCAAGGAGAATATTAAAGCAGTATGCAAAATAAAGGGAATACAGACATCTGACTACTTCATATATCAAATTGCACGATGGTGAACAGAGTAATTAAAACAACCAGAGATTACAAAACTATTATATTATAGGTTATAATACTATAATTGTCAGTCTTGTAAATAAAACTATGAAAACTTGGTGACTTTATTGTAAACACAACAAAAAAAACAGGCCCTTTTCATTGCAGTTATAGATGGAATTGAACAGATTCTTGAGGATTAAGTTAGTTGTGAAAATCAATATTTCCTCGTGAGCAATTCAGATGAATTCCAATAACCCATTTTTCTTCTCCGGTCCCTCTGGCCAGAAGTCCAATATTGAACTGAATTAGAGCACCGCCACTGTTTTCTTGAATCAACCCCATTACTTGCTTTGTTAATGTTTATGCTCAGGCAGCATTGTTTCTGCTCGTTTGAACATAAATCTACTGGATTTTGAGTTCCGTTGTGAGACTGCAAGTTGCACAGAGATAAATTTCTATTTGAAGTTCCCACACGTCCACAAGTGCTTTAAATATGCAGCACATATTCAGTATTCACAAAGACACACACACTCAGACGCTTTAAAAATCTTTTGTGAGAACTGAACAGCAACCATTGATAACATTGGTGTCTATTCATCATCTGTCCCTGTGTATCTGAGACTTTTTTCCACTTTTCTACTTAAAGAAAATAGACAAAAAAGGTCAAACTGCTGACAATTGTTACTCTTAACATGGCGGAAACTTACAATTATTGTTATTACTGATTAACCTGGTGATTGTTTTCTCAATTGATTGATGAATCCTTTTGTTTATTAAATGTCCAAAAAAATGCTCATTCAAATTTCCCAAAGCTCAACACTACCGTTTTAAATTGTTTGTTTTATCCGACAGTCGGACTGACAGTCAGTCCAGCAGTCTAAAATCCAAAGATTTTCAGTTTACTGTCATATATGACAAAGAAAAGCATCAAATCGTCATATCTGAGAAGTTGGAAACAGGAAATATTTGTGATTTTGCTTAAAAAAAAAGACGAATATCATGATCAGTTTTCAAAAAAGCTACTGATGGGGTGCTCTGGTGGCCTAGGGGTTTGGGCGCCAACCACAAATGTCAGCATTCCAGCATTGTTGCATATCATTAATCATCTTTCTCCTTTCATTTCCTTTCGTCCACCACTGTCAAATCTCTAATTAAGACATAAAAATACTCAAAAATATGTTTTAAAAAGCTGCAGATTTCTCATAACTGAAACAGTAATTCTCGCAGTCTCTTGAATGTCACTAATACTGACATAAAATATTTAACACAGTAATTCTGGCAGGTAAGGTATGAGTGAAGTTGAGCTTGTACTTAATTTTAAGTAGCGTTCCACAGTGACTTTGTCCTGCTGTTATCTATAATGTGAGTTACGTGTGTCGCTGTGTGTTTCAGGTTCTACTGGGATCTGACCATGCTGCTTCTCATGGTTGGAAACCTCATCATCATCCCTGTGGGCATCACCTTCTTCAAGGATGAGCACACGCCACCCTGGATCGTTTTCAACGTAGTCTCGGACACCTTCTTCCTCATGGACCTGGTCCTCAACTTCCGCACGGGCATCGTCAGGGAGGACAACACGGAGATCATCCTGGACCCGCAGCAGATCAAGATCAAGTACCTGAAGAGCTGGTTCGTGGTGGATTTCATCTCCTCCATACCTGTGGACTACATCTTTCTCATCGTAGAGACACGCATCGACTCTGACTTTTACAAAACAGCCCGAGCCCTGAGGATCGTCCGCTTCACCAAGATCCTCAGTCTGCTGCGGCTGCTGCGCCTCTCCAGACTCATTCGCTACATCCACCAGTGGGAAGAGGTAGATCCTGCAGGGATAGTCTCTGTGGATCCTCACACTAGATGAAAGTGCATCCTTTTTTATGCTCATCTGAATAAAGTACTGTAAATGATTAGATTTCCCGTGCACCAGCAGATCTCTCATAACTTATAACCTCGTCTGGAGTATTACATTTTTCTCTGTTAGGGGAAATACATGATGCTGCTCTTTGTAAAAACAAAGGCTCATATTCTTAAAGCTGTACAGTTAATTTGTTTGTGTGCTTCAGACTCAAAAAAGAACAATCAACTTGCTGCAACAGACATTTCACTACATTATCTTATTTTTATAATTCCTCTAAGGCTGCATTCCCCACAGGCCATTAATGTTTGCAAATGCTTACGCAACACTGAAATAGCCTCTGGTTGTCTATAGAAGATTAAGAATAGTGTGGTCTGGAATAGGACCCCTGTAGCTATGGCACCACACAGCACCTCCTGTATTTTTCAAATCCTCTGATTGCATGAGAGAGAATGGAAATTTTCTAGATTTATTTACAAAGAGATATTTGTTTTGTTGTTTCACTTGCATTAATACTGATAATCTGTGTCACAGGTTTTCCATATGACCTATGACTTAGCCAGCGCCATGGTGCGCATCATGAACCTGATTGGTATGATGCTGCTGCTGTGTCACTGGGATGGCTGTTTGCAGTTCCTGGTTCCCATGCTGCAGGACTTCCCTCCTGATTGCTGGGTCACTCGAAACAAGATGGTGGTAAGTGGATTATTTATGAGTCAGACAGCATCAAAATGTGTTCCTCTATAATCACCATAATCACATCCAACTATTTATACATAAGCTATATTGATTTCCAGTGTGACACAACAGAATATAATAATGTGCATGAACACAAATTTGATTATTAAATGGTATACCAGCAACTGAAAGACAGGTGGTGTTTTGTGCCAGTCTGAGCCCCTCAACAGGGCACGTCAAAGCCGTCATCCCTGGAAAAAAGGCCGCTTCTTCTGTGGTCTTGAACTTAAACTATGAAAAGGCTCACGCAGATGTGCTGCAGCATTAATGCTGTGGATATTGATAAACTTTCTCTTTTCCTCTATCCCCTGTAGAATGACACTTGGGGTCAGCAATACTCCTATGCCCTGTTCAAGGCCATGAGCCACATGCTGTGCATCGGGTACGGCTTGTACCCTCCTATAGGCATGGCTGACGTGTGGCTCACTATCCTCAGCATGATTGTTGGTGCTACCTGTTTTGCCATGTTTGTTGGGCATGCGACTGCACTCATTCAGTCTCTGGACTCCTCCAGGAGGCAGTACCAAGAAAAGGTGGGTGTTCTCTCTCTGCTTAGCTGATATTTGTCATAATAACACCAGTTTTTAGGTCTAAGAGAGTTTAAATGAAGTGAAAATGTTGATGGTAATTGGCAAAGAATTTTTTCCAGGAATGATGTGAAGAGGAAACATCAATTTTTGTTCACAAATCCACTTGTTTAAATCTTTACAATGCACAATAACCAATTATCTGCAAGGTATTTAAGTGAGAAAAAGCTCCACAGAGGGAGACTAAATAGAACACAATACAACAACGTTTAAGAGAAAATAATTTTCATCAGATTTTTGTGCCACTGCTGTGTATTTCAAGTACAGAGAAAGGAGACAGACACAAGAAGGTGATAAAAAACAGTCAATAAAAGGGAAATAGCAACTTCCAGCAGGACATAACATACATAGGTTGGACACACTGATCATTTATGATGCTTTGCTGGTAGAGTACACCGTGAAGGACACAGTAGTTAATGTTATTAGCTGCAGCCTGCAGAGCACAACTGCATTTGTCAGATGGGGTAGAGGCACAATATTGCACTGTGGGCAGGTTTCACAGATGGCCTGACAGTTGACTGTTAACATAATGAGACACATTATAGTCCGCCTCTGAGCCAACACATCAATCAGATTAATATATTATTTCTGACATGACTTTGATTTTGTCTTGACACTAATGCAGTTACATTACAGTTACAGTTACATGTATTTCTGTGGAGATTTCTCCCTTTTCATAATTGGACTCGTGTTTTCATCGCAGTATAAACAGGTGGAGCAGTACATGTCCTTCCACAAGCTCCCTGCTGACATGCGTCAGAGGATCCATGATTACTACGAACACCGTTATCAGGGGAAGATGTTTGATGAGGAAAGCATTTTGGAGGAGCTGAATGAACCCCTGCGAGAGGTCAGAAGTCATCACAAGTCATGTTGTTGCCTTGATAATAACAGTTACTGCATCATAATAATGTCGACTTCTGTGTTAATGCTGTTTACAACTGAAAGAAACCTTCTTGAATTTTTTTTTTTTTAATTTTTCAAATGTTTTATGGTGGCTCGGCGGCAAATATATGTGTTAATGAAGTGAGCATCCTTGTTCTAAATGGTTTACAGTTAATTTTCTATGTAATCTAATTTGGCTCTCTTACTTTGCACACTAATGTTAATAGTCATGTAATCTGATTAGTAATGGCTGGACACTGTATGAGGACAGGGAGCCTCATTAACGGAGCACTAAGCTGTTGCCCACCCTGCTTTTATAATGATTGAAATGTACACATGCAGCAACTCTAACAGTTTATGGTCAAAGGTCTTGTCTTACTGTCGCTAATGTCTAAAACACTTTTTTTAAAATGTCTTTTGCAGGAGATCATCAACTTTAACTGTCGCAAACTGGTGGCCTCGATGCCTCTGTTCGCCAATGCTGATCCAAACTTCGTCACCTCCATGTTGACCAAACTACGCTTTGAGGTCTTCCAGCCAGGCGACTACATCATCAGAGAAGGAACCATCGGCAAGAAAATGTACTTCATCCAGCATGGCGTCGTCAGCGTCCTGACCAAAAGCAGCAAAGACACCAAGCTGTCAGATGGTTCATATTTTGGAGGTAATGTCTCCACACAACAGGCTGTGTGTTATGCATACTAATATATTCCGTAGATGGCAGAGGGTCAGTTTGAATGTATGTGGAGGAGCGGTGATAGTCTGATTTATTTTGATTTATTTTGCCCAGGCACTCAGCAGATTAACTTCGCTGACTATTACAGCTGGGGAAAATTGTCCACATCATCTCCTTAAAAGGGCTCGGGACTAAAGAGGAGCAGAGCTTTGTGATCTTTGATTCCATCTGTGGGGTTTTCCCTTTGTTGACACCATGTTTAAAGTAAAAATTCATAGATTCCCATTTGTCGTCACCCATGAACTATATCAACAAGTGCCTAGTGTTGTGCTTATTGCGTCATTTTACCCTGTTGTTGGTACCCAGTTGTGTAGAACAGTGAAATATAACAGCACAGAGCAATGATGCCATTTTTAATATTTTACCATACTCCACTATACTGCACATCTGGGTCACAAGAATCACAAAACAATAAGGATCTCAACTTTAAGCTACTCACCACAGCTAAACACACACAGAGATGTGAAAATGGTAAACGAGGGCAGAAAATGTGTTCAAAACAAACACATGGAAAAGAAATTTGTCAGCAATCCCATGTAGTCATGTGATATAAATAGATTCAATCAATAAACAGGGCAGGGAAGAGAGAGAGCATGTGAGTCTCTGTGTGTGCTTGTGTCTATATCCTCAATATGTCTGTCCTGAAAAATATGTCTACTTTTTTTTTTTTTTTTTTTTTTTTTTTAAATGGCGCATTATTTTATTTTTCTGATCTGGCACGACAGATGAGGTCAGGACAAACTGTAAGCTGCAGAAATTGCATTAAGTGCTCCATCTGTGGGGTTCAGAGGCAACGCTCTTTTCGTGTTTTATCATCTCATACTAATAATACTAGTTTTGCCTTTCCTTTCACGAATAGAACTAAAAAGGTATAAATTCTGTGTGAAATCATCATATAACACTTTATATTAATTACCCATTTTTTGAAGTCCTTCGTGTTCATCTCTGACTTTCACTCAGCAGGGCAGCTTTTAAATAAAAAGTACAAATAAATGAACTTTTTTTGTCTCCTGCCTCCCTACAGAGATCTGCCTGCTGACCCGAGGTAGAAGGACAGCTAGCGTGCGAGCAGATAACTACTGTCGCCTATACTCTCTGTCGGTAGACAACTTCAACGAGGTGCTGGAGGAGTATCCCATGATGAGGAGGGCTTTTGAGACTGTGGCTCTCGACCGTCTGGACCGCATTGGTGAGTCCTTTGATCTGATTATAGGAGCCAATTGCATATTTCAAAATTGAATATAATTTACTGTTATTTATGGTTTGACATTTCATCATATTTGTGTTTATTCTTCTTCTCTGTTTATTGCAGGTCTACTTTTACTAACAGCAGTTCTCTTTTATTTATTTGTGTTATTGGTAATACACTTGGAAATACATGTATGCCCCTTTAAGACTCATCAGCTATTAAACACTTAACAAGCACATTTTTTCAACCGTCTTAGATAAAAAGTGGTATTTTGTATTGGAACATTTTTTGTTTTCATCAAGTTTACTTTGTACAAGGGACAGTGGAATAATAAACTTTGTGAGCTTTTTTGGTTAGAATAAGAAAACATTTAACTTAAAGTTTACATTTAGATTTTTGTTTTATGGTATCAGATTTTAACCTTCTAGTAAAGAAAGGCAAGGCAATTGTGCTGATGAGCTGTCCTTGTAATATGTAGTATCATTCATGAAAACAAAAGGATTTAGGTGGAAATAGCATCACCTTATTTCTCTTCTTTTCTTAACAGGGAAGAGGAACTCTGTTCTTCAACATAAAGTCCAACATCACCAAAGCTCTGGCACACTAAACCTCCAAGAGAGTGAGATCATCCAAAGAATAGTGCAACATGACCGTGATATGGCCCAATGCACGCAGTTGATCCAGACCAGCACCGCACAGAGCTTAAACCCTCCCCCTGCTCCCCCATCACCCACCCCTGTCATCTGGGCCCCGCTGGTTCAAGCCCCGCTCCAGGCTGCTGCTGCCACCACCCCACTGGCACTGGCCTTGGCCCACCATCCCCAAGTGCCTCCCATCCTCTTTCACCATTCTCTGGCACCAGGCTCTGGCTCTCTGAAAGACCCCATCAGCCATCCAAAAAGAATCCATGTTGGAGCGCACGTGTCCAGCAGCTGTGGTTCAGGGCCTTGTTCTCCTGCAAGCTCCATCAAATTCCGCTCTGGAGTTGAGACTCCCACACTGGCGTCCCTCAGGGCACAGCATCTCCCCACTGGGCCTGTGTCACCCACGCTTATGTCCCAGCCCATCTTCACCAGCAACCTGCAGCCCCTGGCCCCTCTGCCTCAGCCAACACACCAGCCTCCACACCATCCTCCCCACTCCGGCGTGGCCTCAGTCTTCCCCATCAGCCAGGCCACCGTCTCCTACACCTGCTCCGCTCAGCTCCACTCCCAGCCCTTCCACGGTGCTATGACCACCCCACCCCACCCATTAAGTTTACTCCAGCAGGGGGCACCAGGGAGGCTAGCAGGGAGATTCCCAGCCCCCTTCTCTTCCACCATAAGCCCTCTGATCTCCAGCTCCATCAGCCCCATACTAAGCCAGCTGCAGCAGCCCTCTCACGCCACCGTGCAGCAGATGGGGTCCAGTCATGACAGAGCAGGCAGAACATCCAGCGGTCTGAACCTCCCACATTTTCCCTTCATCACCAGCACCCAGTCCTCCAGTGGATTTATTCAGCCAGTGTCTGGAGCAGCAGCCTCTCTGGCGCAGCACAGCCTGGCAGGCCTCCACTCTGTTTTCCTGCCCCAGGTTCTCCCGGAGCACTCGGCCCTCGCCTCCCTGGCCCAGTATGGCTCTGCTGAGGCCTCGCCCTGCTACACGCCTCCAGTCCACAGTCCCAGCATACAGAGCCCTGTGAGGGCACGGACAGTTTACCACAGTGAGCTCCCCAGCACCCTGGCCTCTCACAGCCCCCTAACCCCTCAGACCTCATGCCCTGCCAGGGTGGCCTGTACCCTCAAAGAGAGGGCCGAGTCATCGGTGGATCTCTTTACCCAGGAAATAAAGACTATCTCAGGCTCTTACAGCTCTATACACCAGGAAAGGCCTTTGGCCATGAGCGGCTCCCCAGAGGGGGTTGGAAGGCCATTGAGCCCCTTCTCCTCCCCTATGGCTGTCAGCAAACCCTACAGCCCGATCCCGGGTCAAGCCACTCCTGTTATTCGGACACATTCAGGCCCTGAACCTCAGAACCAGTTTGTTGGTGTACACTCTCCCCACGCTAGATCCCCTGCTAAGGTGTTAGAGACAGAACATAAACAGTCCAAACTTCCCTCCAACTTGTGAGGTTCAGACACACCCTCCTTTAATGCCTGAACACATGGAGGTAACCTCCTCCTTGGCATAGTTTTAACCACTACTTTGTCAATTTTGAAAGTAGGAGGGTGTGTTATTCTAATCAGATTGGAGATCAGTGGTTTCATTTTTAATCAGAGTGAATGGATTACGGATAAAAATGGACAATAATGGATATTTTTTTCTACAGGATACTGCTTCTTTGAATATAGTAATAAAATCTAAAACCATTGATGGATATATATAGCACCTCATGAAAATATCAATTGTTATATGTATTATATTATAACCACACTCTGTGATTTGTTCAAAGTATTTGTTTAACCCTAACCCTATTGTCCAGGCAATTTTGTGTAACCTTTTAGCTTCACCTGTTTAGTTTGAAATTTGTCAACAACTGTATCCAGTTATGATTGAAACCAAAAATGGCTGTCCTTTTTATATGCGTTTCCCACTACTGAGTGTGTGAATGCAAGGTTACTCTTAAGAGATTCAAGGAGAGACAGACTGTGCACTTTGCTCGTTTCAGAGATCACCTAACGTTAGGGTTTGATGACGGCATGTCTTCCAAGATAGTGTTTCAGCAATATTGCACACCCAAATGGGTCACACAAACCAGTTCACGAAAAAACTGAAGTAATGAATGTAATGTTTGTTTGTCCGAGCGGGAGAAGTGGGGTTCATTTTTTTAATGTGTTGAACATGAAGACGATGATAATTTTCTGTAGAGGAACCAGTTTCTGTCATGAAGACAACACAAAGTCGCACACTTTTCCATTTTCATTCCTCCACAACTGCTCTGGCACTTGGCGAGCAGCACTGCTGACTCATTTCAGTCTGTGAATAACTTCGGTACAGAACATACACCTGAGCCAAGGTTTGTGTGCCATTAGCATAGTATGCAATAATCTGTGTTTTTTTTTATGGGAATACAAAGGTACTGTGAATCGAAGCACTTGAGTCGATGAGTGAGATTCTGTTTTTAGTTAGAACGGATCAAAACAAGGGAATAATTTTTAAAAAAGCAATTGTGGATAATCAAACATCCTGAAACCAGCGATGCACTAAGATTGATGTGAATGTTTCTTGCACCAGTCAAAGGGCTAAAAGCAGTGGACACATGGTTAACAAGAAACCCCGATGGGTCATATTGCTGCATATTTACCTCTTTCATTGTACATTATTTGATTGTAAAATTTAACATCTGTTGTTGAACTATTGCTGCTTTGTGATGCTATGCTGAATCAATAAGACATGGATCACTGACTGCTTTTTTTAAGAAACAGAATCTTAAATACTTCTACTTGTTAATAGGTTCATGTGTTTAGATGATATTTCTCTCTCTGGACCTGCAGCTGGCAACGAACTGTGAGCAGCTAGCTGGTCACCAGGTCAAACCATCGGAGGATCCGGTCCACTGGCTTTAGCTGCCTCGTTACTGAACCTGAGGCTGAGGTTTGCTGTGACTCTGCCCCCTTTCCAGGGAAGAGAGATACTATCAGTCACTAGCCAGTCACTGCCGATGGGCTCAATCAATCCCTCATTACTATTCTCCTCCAACCTCGCATCACCACACCACCTGCCAGAGGCATCAGCTCGGAGCGAATGTAAGGTTACTTTTAGTGCACTCAACTTTAAGGTGTGTGTCTGTGTAGGTAGGAGAAGAGGTGTCAGTCATTCATCTACTTATATATTTATTTTTCATTTTGCTGCCTTTTAACCACCAAATCTGAAGATTCCATCACCCTATGTATGTTAGGCATATTTTATTTTAGCTACTGAATTCAATGCAATAAAATAACATATGGTCAACGATGCTCGTCCTAGCTGTTGATTTCTGAGTGTGGCATGAAGGAGAATCTGATAAAAGGCTCTTGAAGTTTCAGACTTTAAGCCGGATTATGAATTGAGAACTGCATGGTGTTGTCCGGTGCCAAACATCCAAAACAGCCAGGATTATAATCTTAGAGATATCTGACTTGTCATTACAAAGAAAATTATCTGCCGTGTTCATGGAGTGATAACTGCTAGATTAGTGAGTACATGTGCATATTCAGCACTGCAGCAAGGTTTGATTTAGAAAGCTTTTTCTTCAAGGGTGAAGCTGCCAGGTCGATGCAAAGCAGACAAAACTACCCTTTAAAAATTATTATAATAGTAATATATAGTAGGTGTAGTTTTCCATTCAGGTATTGCTGCTTTTACTTAAGTCCAAAATTCTGAATACTTACATAGATAGACTACCATACATAGACTACTGCACAAGAACAGTACTTTGATTAAAAACGGCGAAAGACAACTCATTACAGGTCTGTTTTTCACTCAAACCCGTAGTGAGACATTATGAAATAAATTATTATATGAATGAATACAGACATCATATAATATAACCAGAAAAATGTGAATAATCTAATTTGGGAAACTGCTCATTATTATGAAATGTCATTTTGTCCTACCTCTTCTTCACAATATCAGTTTTTTGTTTAATTCCACATATTCTTATTTCAAAATGCTTTGTTTTTTTTCAACGGTGTGTTTTTATTTTACAACCCCATTGTGATTGGTTGTCTACTCATTCACGCCAAAGCAACAGCCAATCATAACTGGCTCTGCCCTGTTTGTCTTAATTGACAGAGGTTTGTTAGGAAAAGACATTTCGTAATAAGCTGAATTGTAAAAAAAAACAAAAAAAAAAAAAAACCTAATATGTTAAAATCAGGGTTTTTGTTGAGTGTTGTGGTGTTCAACAGTTATCTTGTTAGGTATTCATCTAATGAGGCAACTGGTTGTTTAGATATATATTTTCAATGTTTCCTTCGCCATGTTAAATAATTTTGCAGTTTTAGTGACTTATGTTCTGCAAAACACTGTTAGTAACGTCGGCCTGCAATGCTGACTCACATTCAGATTTCTATTATTTTTTAAACTTGTGAATTTGCCTTTATATGTGCCTCAGATCTTTTTTTTCTAGTTTAGTGTTTAAGTCATTTAATAAGTGGTGTTTCCTTTATTTTGATACATTTAGTCAGAAATGTATGTTCATGTACAACTAGCTAGTATTCTGATGTGAAATCTGAAGGAAGGTGGGCCTACAACAATAACATAAAATGTATCTATTTGAATACTGAACATATCAATCTTGCCACAGTTTAGTGTTACAGTGATCACAAGAGGAGGAGAAACACAGTTGAGCCAAGAGTTTCTTTTAATGGATGGAAACCCACTCATGCCAGATCACTTCATGATGACACTTTGTACTGACTATCAGTTCTGCGTGAAACACTGGAGAAGATAAATACAGTACACATCTGCACTTGTGCATCCTGACACCTAGACATCAAAATAACACTAAATAAGGACTGACAAATGTGTATTTGGAGCCTAGTTTACAGTGCATGCAGAGGAACACGTATCTCTCACTTTGTACAACACACATGACAGATGAGTTTCCAGTAAAAGGTTCAGTCTCTGGCAGCAGGATTTAGACAATAAATTGCGCATATGGGTGACAGGAATCATGGAGTTACTTTCTGCGAATGACAACCATCAAAAGGCCTTTTTTGACTGGTTTTGACTTTCTGTTGGTTACGAAGACCAACAGAAAAGAAAAGTCCAACACAGAGGGCAGGCAGGTTACAGGGGAGGGGAGGGGGAGTGGTTACTAATGTCATTGGATGAAGTTCAAGGCACCAGCACAACTCTCATGGTGTTGGTGTAACCAGCACCTGGGCGCCAGCCGGTCACGACAATGACGGAATCACCAGACTTGAAGAACTTGCGGTGCTTGCCTACAGATGGAAAACAGAGAGGTGTCAGTTAAAAAGCACTTAATTAAATCCTTGTGAGTCCCTGAGATGAACAAAATTCTTACATAAATCTTGAATTTTCTCCTAACTTTCTCTTCACTGGAAGAAACCCTCTTATCTGACAGCAAATTCAACAAAACCCATAAACACTCACCAACTTCCATGGCAAAGTTCACACGCAGGTCAACATCCTCAGCCCAAACATCGTTGGCAGGCTTGGTGTAGAGAATGGGGTAGATACCGCGGTACAGGTGAGCCTGGCGGGCGGTCTGGCCACAGCGGGTCACGGCAAGGATGGGGGCACGGGGCCTGTACCTTGACAGCATGTGAGCAGACCTGCAAGTAACAGATACAAACTATTACAAAAATGGAAAACTGAAAATATTTCATTTTCACTAAAACATGTTTAAAATCATTGATTTGAATGAATGCCAAAACTTAAACCTGCAATAACAGATTTTTTGGCCACTTAGAGGCTGCAGAAACAAGTTAATTATAAAAACAACACTGACATATTATCACTGTTTTAAGTTGATATGGTGAACCTGTTAGCAAACAGTTGCCTATTTATACATTCAGCAGACACAGAGCAACATCAGCATTCATCTGGAGTTGGATTTGTGTCCACCTGGCTACTGTAAGTCCAACATTCACTCTCCTTTATTCTGTGGTTTAGTCCTCTGGTTTATTCTCCACCAACTAGCTGGATGGCTCTTTAGCTGACAAATGCTCCACTATATCCAGCTAGTCACTGATTTTGTCAGCTGTTTAATGCTGGGCAGGTTTTTAGAGCTGAAAACAGCTGCTGAAAACAGCTGTGGGCCAGAAAACCAAAACAATGCGCTGAAAGACACTACAAAGCTCTGTAGAGCTGAGGTTCATCACAACAAGAGACTAATTTCACATACAAATAGTCATGTAATCCATTGTTAATATTAATTATAGCCACTCTAATTATGCCATTATCATTATGAAATCCACGCAGCTGACAGTATCATATGTTGAAAGGATGAACGCCCTAACAGAGAGGAATGAACAGAGAGTTAAAATTAACCCATAAAATGTCAGAGTTCAGATCTCAAAAGGTCACAAGTGGAACACAGATTGTGTGTGCAGTGACAGTTGGCACATTTCATATGAGCCCAAGGCTTCTGTTACAGAGCAAGTGGAGGTGGAGGGATAGAGAGATAATGCTCTAGTTTCTTCTCTTGTAGTGGGCGCCTCGGAGAATTTGATGACTCAGAGCTTTACAGAAGAGATTTTCAGGAGGTGTACTTCTTCTTGGATTCTCACCTGCCAGTCTTGGTGAGCACGATGATGGCGTTGGCGCAGCACTTGAAGGAAGCCTCAACGGCACCGATGGCGACAGACTCAGTGGGGTCACGGGTCAGATGAGAGGTGCGGCGCAGCTCCTCAAACATCTGCCTGTGGTACATGGCTGCCTCAGCCTCACGGGCAATCTGTACATGCAGAGGAAGAACAAAAACAAGGACATGACAACTGTATCAGGCTGCAGTCATACACCGTGTTTTAACTGCAGGAGTTAGTTTGTATTTTAAAAAGACAAACAAAGGACAGTTAAGCTGAGTGCAGAGGTCTTCATACCTGAAAGCACACTGAGACATGAAGCTAAACAACAGCGGCGGCCATGATGTCCAGGGACTGTTGCTGTGCATGTAGATCCTCAGACACATGCTAATTGAGTAATATGATCACACAGTTAAAGCACAATGCAAGAGACAAGAGGAGGAGTTGTTTGGTAGCAGATGGATGGAGGGAGGGGATAGTGTATCAGGGATACACAAAGCAAGTTGAACAAATACTAAACAAGCTGTTAGTAAAACCCAGTGATGTGCAAACAATGTGGAAGCTACTTTTCTCTTTGTTATGCATAATCTAGAAAATGTAACTAACAACACCACAAATTCTATAGCAGTGTGTATATTTTTCATGGAAGTAAATCTGAATGTGTTGGTGTTATTCATGACCTTGAAAATCACTTATTATATGTGGAACATCTGGTCGGGTGATGATAACAATTTAACTATTTGAAAGTACAGTTCATGTATGAAGAGTACTTATTGTGCATTTTCAGTGTCAAGACATAACTAGATCAGACTGGTATGTCAATTACTAGAACAACATTTTCCTATTAGTCCCTTTAAGATGTTTTTTTCTCCTTTTAGTGCAATAAGCAGCTTTAGAAACAATTTGGTCTCACACAACAAAGATCCAATAGCTGGAAAACCCTGACAAATCATGCAGTTACCAGTATCACAGCTTTGCATGTTCATGTGAATTTGCACATACCAGAATTTCCCAAAGCACATGGATGAACCACATGCCACACCAAGTGTTAGGGGGCTTTCACACTGACAATGCAGGCTTCCTCACAGCCTCAAACACACACAAGATATGAGACTGGATATACTGTAGCTGCTGCAGTAAAACATGCTAAAACACTGGAATGGTCCTTCAACATTGCTAAGAAAGATGTATATATTGTGCACACATACACTGAACATGATGTAGAACTTAGGGAATAGGACAAATCCTTTGTGCTCTTACCCTGTGCTGTGTGCGCACTGCCTCCAGGGGGTAGTCTCCCTTGGCGGTTTCACCACTCAGCATGATGCAGTCATTGCCATCCAGCACAGCGTTGGCGACATCACTGGCCTCAGCGCGAGTTGGGCGAGGTTTCTTGGTCATGCTCTCCAGCATCTGAGGGGGTACAACAAGACATGCTGCATCATTTCATGTCATCAAAACACACTGTGATTTTTAAAGTTTTACAAACAGTCCTCCCACTGATGTCACAGACCTGTGTGGCACAGGTGATGGGCTTGCCGATCCTGTTGCACCTGCCAGTCATCATCTTCTGGGCCAGGAAGACCTTCTCTGTTGGGATTTCAATACCCAGATCTCCACGGGCAACCATGATGCCATCACTAGCCTCCAGGATCTCATCAAATCTATCAGACAAAAACAAAATAAATCAGTATTAACAATTATCTTGAGATTCAGTTCTGTGCAGATTATTCCCAGTGATCATCCACCCACCTGCGCACACCCTCGTGGTTCTCCAGCTTGCTGATGATCTTGATGTTCTTGCCCTTGTCACCCAGGGCTTTCCTGACAGCACGAACATCATCACCCTTACGGATGAAGGAGGCGAAGACCATATCAACACCCTGCTCCACGCCAAACTTCAGGTCTGAAAGATCCTTCTCAGACAAAGCGGGCAGATCAACAGCAGCTCCGGGCAGGTTGACACCCTTCTTGCTGCCCAGCATACCGCCATTCTCAATCTCGCACATCAAGTAGTCCTTGCCTTTGCACACACAGAATGAATAGAAGCTTTATTTCCACATTGAAGAGGAAAGGTGAAAGCAAAATCTGCAAACAGGTGATTGTTTGTGGGCTTACCAACTTCTTTGACCTTGACTGAAATCAGACCATCATCAATGTAGACATGGTTTCCCACCTCAAGAACCTTGGTGATGTTTTTGTAGTCAAGCCACAGCACCTTATCGTCACATTTCTCCATGTACTGGTCATCGAGTGTGATCTTGATGGTTTCACCCTTCTTCAGCTCAACCTCAGCGGTGCCACTCTAAACAACACCAGGAGAGAATGTGTTAATCTTGCAGGATGAAAAACTCTGCAGCAGACCTTCAAACAGTTATTTGTGCTCAGTATGATTCTCTAATAAATCAAAAGTGGCCTCATTGTGGCAATTTGGCAAGAACTCACGCCCTTGATAAGTCCGGTCCTGATTTCTGGTCCCTTGGTGTCCAGAGCGATGGCCACTGGTTTGTAGTCAACAGTGCCAGGCCCAAAGCTCTCAGTTGCCTCACGGACATTCTTGATCGTCTCAGCATGGTACTGTATAATGTTGAGTGTTAGGAAAACATTGAAAATGTAAGTATATCTAATATAACATGAAAAATAAAATAATTATTACACATGTGAATTGTAATTGTTATTACAAAGTCATACTTAAACATGTCAAATTATTCAAAAGTAAAATAAAGTTAGCACAACAGCAGGTGGATAGACCACAGGGCAGCACTTGTTACATTACTATTTGTAGTGAATCTTGAATAACAACTGCAAGACATTTTTAGCACATGACATTGTTCAGTTTCACCGTATATAAATAGCTGCATGAGGTATTGAGTGAATACTCCAAAAGATTTCAGCTACAGCCTGTATGTCAGCACAGTTGTTACAGTTAGGTGGATATGTTTAAACAAGTCTAATGTCAACACTGAGTACTGTCTTCAGTAAATAGTGAACTCTTCTTCCACTACATGTCTTATTCTCATACTGTTGCTGTGAGGCTGTCTCTCACAGAAGACCTATTTATAGCTGTACTGACAACTGACACACCAATGAGACAGAGGTCAAATTTATTTTGCCCCTCTCATAGAAAATCATATATTCACTTTGTTGTGATTATCTGGATTCAAGATAATAAATTTGTGCTGTTGAAATGCAGACATGTTTGTATTTAGCCATCTGAGCCAAACTATCATACCATGGCAGGCAATTCAAAAGTCACTCTGAGAGTTGAGTTACACTGAAAAAAATCACTGCTGTTAACCTTTGAAGAGTACCAACCCAAATATCAACTGTGGGTGTTCACACTGCAGCTGATGATAGATTTTCAGGCTCATCCACTCAGGTGACAGTGAAAAAGGTAAAGAGGCATGACTTTTAAAGGCAAGAGGTCAGCAGTATAAGGTCAGCCAACGTGTTGGTCATGATGCAGTTGGTTGGCCAAATCACAAGCTACAACATAGACCTAGCACTGAAGGGGCAAGTACAAGCTCATAGATCACATTACAGCCACAGACAGTTACCAGGGCACAAGAGTAATGTCACGCTGACTGCTGCAGCTGTAAAGGGTAAATCCACACTGAATCACTTCGCAGAGGGCAAAGAAACTGCTGCTGTACTGCTCTGTCTGACCTCAAACTCTCAAGCATTTGGCACTGACTATGCTCTCCAGTCCCTGATGTCATATTTTTTGACAGTTTATGGTAAAACACCTGCTGTGATATCACCATTTTCAGGTTTGTGGGATCAGAAGTGCAACTCGCTAAAAAGTTTAAAGTTTTGGAGATGTAAATAGTAAATGGAAGTCACAAAAAATAATTTGATGTGGTTAAAATTTTAACATTCTTCACTCACTTCGTGTGTGCCATGAGAGAAGTTCATTCTTGCAATGTTCATCCCAGACTTGATCATTTCCTTGGCAGTTTCCACAGCACGGGAGGCAGGTCCTGCATCGAGACAGATCAATTACATCACAAGAGATACCAGGCTAAAGGCATGGGTGTGGTCATATACAGATACATTGAGATTATCTTTGATATATGACATGTGTAATGTGAAATAAATCAGCTTTGGGAATATGTCTGACCAATTGTGCAGATGATGCCGGTGTTGCGAGACACAGTGGGTGGAGAGTCGATGTCCAGCAGGCACAAATGCTCAAGGAAAGTGTCTGCCATGGCAGCATGCATCTGCTGGTGGTGCATGATGCCTGAATCCTTTGACTTAGACATGACTGGATATGTGTCTGTAGGAAAAGTCCTGTGGAGACAGAACAGGAAACAAGAGAGAGGTGATCGATTATTACCTGATGACTCTACCACTGACATTCATTATAGGTTATATTGGAGATTTTTTTACATGGTCAGTGAACACTGTGATGTGTCATCTTAACAGTGACACAAAGGCTCCTGACACAAGGAGCTAAATAAAAGCAACAAATTATCACATAAACATTCATAATCAAGGAGTATGGACAGTAAATAAGGAATGATGAAGGATTATTAAATGAGACTTTACTAAGAATGGAAAAGTGCACACTTATATTAAGATGTGACCTCTCCCTGGATGAATTTTAAGTCTCTACCAGTGGAGAGAAACTGTGCGAGCTGACTGAACAGCCTGTACAAAAAGCAACAACAACAGTATGTGCCTGCCTGACTGCACTCTCCCACATTCCAGCGGGAGTTTATGTGGAGCTGAAGAAGAGGAGCTGGTCACATTTGACAGAGGCTAAAGGTGATTAACACACACAAAGAATAACTCCGGGACTCAAAACACGATTTATGCTGCCTGTGAGGCACAGCCGTGGTTGAGAATCCATCCATGGTACATTAAAAGAACAAAAGCGGAACTTACTGGGATTCAGTTAGGTATGCATCATGCATGACAACGTGTGTTGTCAGACAGTGTAAGGAAACACGGACACCATTCTGGCCATCAACATTAACTTAAAATAACATGGTCCGTGCTGAGCATATTTATGGACTGTAGAAACATACCACCAGAAAAAAAACATATCTGGTGGAAAATGAGAAAAAACCATCATATTTAAATGTTAAAATGAATTAAATGATTTAAACGTTTTGTAATAGATTACAGAGTGACAGGTCATAAGTTAGGGTGCTATCTCTTTAATTGGGAGAGAAAAGTTTGTAGAAAATAAGCAGTTTTCAGTAGAATATTTTTGTCTACCTAAAAATCAACTACTGAAGACATCTGACTGTCAATTAGGTGCCTATGTTTTTATTCAAATAAGATTATATTAAACTGTATCTATCTCAAGGAAGGAAATTTACAGCAGCACAAGAAACAGAGTACAATAAGTAGATAAAATATCAAATAAATCAAAGTAAGAAAGCTATATGGAGTAGTTACTTTATCCTAAAATGTTTGTGCAAAACTAATCGTGCAATTAGTGGATATAGTTGGCTATATTTTAATCATACTGTATATGCATTTGCATTTATGCACACCAAGTATAATCATCCATAAAAATGAAATTATGAATAAAATAATTATGCGTGATTTAAATGTTTTCGAGGAATAAGAGTTTGATCTGTGATTGAAAGTACTTTTTAACATCATGAGAGGAAGTAATAATGTTCTTTAAATGTTTTAAAAGTTAGTAAATTCAGTCAAAACGAATTTAAAATCTCCTCTGCCGTCTCTGTCACACACACTTCAATCTACTTGCTGTTACTCACCTATACTGGGTGAACTTTGCAGGGACCAGAGCGCCGTTGGTTCAGCCAGAGCGACAGGTTTTTATTCCCCCGACTAACCGGAACTACTTTCCATGTGTGAACAACGTCCGCTGACTGAGGAAATAGAGCGCGACAGTTCAGCTAATATTCGCTATTTGCACATCATGATAAACGTATTTTTTCACACGGACGATGTTCTTGTAAGCTGAATATTAAACTGAGTCTAAAATTTACAGACAAAAGCACAGAAGTCTGACAATAATCGAGGAAGGATACAGCGCAGGTGCAAATGTTGTTTGCCCGGCCAATCATGAAGCTTTCGCTGGTACTTAAAGGTGAGCGTAGGTCACCAGTTCAGACTTGAGACATTTAAATCAACACCGACGGTCACTTGAAGGTGATTGACCCATATCTAATAACATTAAAAGAGCAATGCATTTTCATGAATGTAGCTACAGAAAACCACATATAATTACATATATTTTTATTATAATGACTTCTTGTGAGGATCAGTATTAATTAATTCTTGTACTTGACCCCAAACTTTACTCTCCTCATGCCAAATTCTTATTAACTTTGAATTTATTTGAATTCTTACATATGACCTTTGATCCCACTTTTTCACCTGAACCCTAAACAACAACTCTACATCTATCAGAACTTCTTAAATAAGTGTACTGGCAAAATGTTACCAGTGTGAAATGTCACCTCACCAAATGTCACTTCTGGTGACATTTGGTGAGGGCAGAAACACAAGAGCAAACACACACACATAATTCGGTCCCTTTATCTTACATAGCATACATTAACATCATTAACATCATACAACATGCAATAAGAAATACAGGTGAGTTTATATCAAGAATTTTGACACTATTATTTTTTCTCCTTTTTTTTTTTTAACCATTTGTTGTTGTTATTGTTATTTTTAATACATTTGAATTTTTCTTTTATTCCCTTCTTTATTTTACTTTTTATTTTTCCTTACTATTTATTCTGAAAAATACAAACCATAATTTTAGGTTGTTTTATGAGCTCGACGTGGGTGGGATTGTGTTTACAGCATGACGCATCTGAGGAGCTTCATGTACTGTAATGGAGTGTCAAAATTAGAGGGAAGGTGCAACCAAACTGAAAATTTCATGTAGTGGAGTCTGATCACTATAAAGCAACAATAGAGGCTTCTTCATCAGAGACAGTGATGCAAAGTCAATATTAACTGTACACCTGTTGGACAGATTTACAAACACATACATTGCAATATTTAAGTTACAAAACATGACACACTGGAAATAGAGTAAAGTAGATGTGCAAGTGCACTGTATATCTCGTTGTCATTCTGTCATGGTATATTATGGTGTATGTATTTATAGCTGAACCATGCGTGGCACCATGTAGCATGAGGAGCATACCGTACCTCAACGTAAAACAAGATCTACCCAATGTTACTTAATACAATCAAAATGTGCTGCCTCAGCTCTGCTCAGTAATGAAATCATTTTGTCTACTCTGTGTGTGTGTGTGTGTGTGTGTGTGTGTGTGTGTGTATGTGTGTGTGTGTGTGTGTGTGTGTGTGTGTGTGTGTGTTTGTGTGTAGTATTTTTTCAGATGCATGTCATGTTAAACATTCTTCATATTTTAGCAGCCATATTTTTTAAAAAAGAAAACATTTTGTGTCACACTGTGTAAATGTAATCTTGGGTTTGCTCATCTACTGCAAAAGCATTGTAGTAAGACTGAAGTTCCTGTTCTTAATTAGGCAGTCTCAATTAATTAACCTAATTAACCTGAACTCACAAAAGCTTTAAGGTAACCTTAAAAAAAAAAACACCTGACCAGAAATATGAAGTGAGTCCTGAGAGCCAAGATTTAAAACAACCAAAAACAATTTGTAGAAATAACACTTGTCTATAAATGTAATGCCCTGTAAAGCTGCTTACCGAGGTTTAAAAAAAAGAGGAAATATATCATTTCTTCTGCACTTATGTGTCTTTTATGACTCCTAAATATTCTTGGAACGTGTGGATGCTGTGACTTTTCAAGAGTCAGAAATCCGACTCCAAACTGCCTCCCCTCCTTCCCTCCTCGTAAGGATAAATATACAACTTATGTACAACCTGGCTTGAAGCCACTGGGAGCAGAGAAATGCCTGCAGCGCCAGGCTTCCAGAAGGGTTGAAGGCGAAAATATAAAAAGTAATTATTTTAAAATGAACTCCATTTCACCTGTGTTTCAACTGTGCGCATGCATAGTTTTTACAAATTCACCTCACAGTTGCACACAAGTCATTGCAGTGGTAGGATCTGTACTATATTATAAAACATACTGCAGTAGGTATTAATATAATATTACAGGTCAAAATGAATTCCTTTGCTTATCTCACCTGATTTTAACAAAATCACTCACCTTATTTCTCTGTGTATTAATTACATACTCTAGCTGTGTCCCAAATCCATATGACATACTAATTCTAAACAGGTTTTGAGTATGTAGTCAGTTCAAACTGGAAAACTGACAAAATTAATAGTCAGCAAGCTTTAAAAAATACTTGACTTTTGAGTGTGCTGTTGATGAATGCTGTTCTCCACCAATGCATTGCATTAAGGAAAAGGAGAAGCTGCCTACAGTTGCAAAAAAGTAAAACAAACTGTGGTAAAGCAGCTTTATAAACACCCCAGAAAACAAAAAATTATTCAATATGTGGACGTTGGCAGTGACATTCCAGTTTGATTTCGTTGCATACTACATATTACATAACTGCAAAAAGAGTGCACTAAGACAATTAGTAGTTATATATACAAATTATTCTGTAGTATGGAATTGGGACATAAAGCCTGTGCGTTAGTTTCTCTCTTAACAACAGCACTCTCTTGTGGGCAATCGTTGAAGTGTCTTGTGCAGTATTTATTTTTACAGAGGATCTGCTTAATGACAATCTGCAAAACAACTGAACTGCTCTAAATTCTCAAATTAATATTTATTTATTTATTTATAATGAATATTGTGTTTAGTTATGAGGCTCTACTTGAACTACTCTTTACCTCCGCTCTCTGCCAAATCACATTCTAATGTCAGGTCACAGGGCGCTGAACCACATGCTCAAACCAGTTTTAATCTTTAAAAAAAACCAAAAAAAAAAAACCCCAATGTTGTCTCAAATTAAATGAGTTTCAAAAAAATATCTCTTCCCATCTGAAGATTTCAAAACATTACATTTGAATATTCTAAGTGACACTTGTAATTGTTTTCCTTTGTAACAAGATTTTGATCTTTAAAGTGTCCTGGTGGCCCAGTGGTTACACGTACTATTTAACCATAACATCCCAGCTTTGGGTCCTTTGTTACATGTCATACCTCTCTCTCTCTCCACCCTAATTTCCTCTCTATATCTCTAATGTTGACATCAAATTTCAAAAGAGGGAAATTGTAAAAAAGAGAAAAAATCCTGATCTCAATTTGACTAATAAAGGATTCACTAACCTATATTTATTTCAGTTTACTTCCTGATGATTTCACATGTTTAATGTTTGGTCTCTGCATATCCCTTTAATAGATACAATAGATACTGTACTGAGCTTGGAGAAATCTGATCCCTCTCTCCGTCATTGTGAACCTGTTGTACATTTAACTTGTAGGCCTTAGGTTAAGGCCAGATTGTAATGAAATAGTTGGTGTATAAAATGACAAAATTACAATATAAAATTGTGCACAGTAGAGTCCAATGCAATAGCTCTGCAACAAACGCTACCTTTGTGAAGCTTATAATGTTCTGTTGACACTTGTCTCAGAGGTGTCGACTCACCACAGAAGAAATTTCAGTTGCTTTGTATTGGTTTTCATTATATTCTTGGTTGTTCATACAAAGATTTGAAAACTGCAGTATACAGTACAAGTGTTCATGATATACTCCCTATAAATAAAGACTGCTACATATACGAAACACCCACTCAAGTATAAGTGGATTACTCTTGAGAAAAGCACTTGTTGAGAGAAGACTTGCACAGATGTATGCAGATCTAGAAGTGTCTAATCTGGACAGACTGTGGAGCAGCAGGCGACCGCTAACAAGGCTAACTGCCGATTAAGGTCAGACTGCCGCACAGCAGACAGACAGGAAGACTAATAAATGCCAAACATCACTGGTGTCACCATCCTTCAAATCTGCCACCAGGGATCTTTGTTCTCATCACAGTCTTAAAACTCACATCTTGACATCTGGAGGATAACATGAAATATACATTTGCTTTGTTTATATGGGAGGGGGGGGGGGGGGGGGGGGGGGGGGTTGCCTCTCCTCCTTTACTGAAGCATATAGTGTATAAATAGTGCAGGCAATGGCATTCATGTCACACAAATAGGACAGAGATAATGTAAGTGTGCAAAAAAAGCATGAAGTAACAGCACTGACTGGAGCTGCAGGTCTCATCCTCAGCCTCTCCTCTGTCTGGACCAGGTTCAGCTGATCAGTCTGTTAATATCTGCAGCCAATCATGTGACACTGGGGACCAAGACTGAACATGTGGCACTTCCTGCTGCTCAAAACCAGAGGGGGAGAGGACAGTCAAACCAAGACGGCCAGCCGAGCCATCAAACAGGAATATTAATTTGTTTTTATGGTTTCAAGATCATTGTGGAGATTTTTGTTTCTTTCTTTTCATAATATTACATTGTTTGTTTGAGTGAAATATGCGGAAGCTCCAGATTTGTCTCAGAAAGGAAAGGTAAGAACTCAGCTTCTGTGGTTTTGTGCCAATAACATCAGTACCAACTTCTCTTGTCCTCACAGATGCTGTTAAAGGCAGCAACAAGACAACAATCATCTTGATAATGAAAATATGTCTAAATTTTGAAGCAAATACTGGCTGCAATATGTTTATTTATATATTTTTGTTTTTAAGATAAGTCAACTATGTTTTTTTCCAGCATAGTGTTTAATTGTATCAGTCACAGTGGAGTGAACAGTCTGTTGATTGTTCCTGAAGATGTGCCAAACAACTGAACACATGGTGAGTCAATTCTCCTCTTCTTTTTCTTATTTTATATTGTTAATATCACAAAACTATTGATAGCTCTAAAAAAGGATAGTACAGTTTTTTGTCTTTTCTTACTACCATGTGAGTAAAGATGCTCTATATGCATCATATAGAGCACTGTGATAGAGTATTTTACCCTCTAAATTTCCTGCAAATATATTAAAATCAGTGGTGGTCTCAGCTGTACAGTCAGTCTTCTTTGTTTGCAGTGTAAATAAGAGGATTGTTTGATTGGCAGCTTTTCCCATTAAACCAACAGGAGACTGAGTGCCAGCAGTGGACAGAGAGTGAAACTGATGAGGACTCCGACACAGAAGAGATCCTGTGTGGAATCCATGTAAAACTCACTTTATTATCTTCCTATGACACTTAGGAATACATACATAAGTAAAGACAACAACAGAAGTGTTTCTTCAAATGTGAAACTCTACTCTGCGAGTGGTCTTAATCCTTCAGCCTCCTGTAGTGCTGAGCTGTTTGGACCATAAGGTAATTGTGTTAATGTTTGTCTCCGCAGGAGAGCTGTCCCACTGACCTGTACCGCCACCCCCAGCTGGACGCAGACATCGAGGCAGTCAGGACGCTGTATTCAGACTCCGCAGTCTCCATCAGGTGAGCGTCTGATCATCTTAAATCTTCATGGCCTTAAAGGGAAGAAATCTCTGCTGCATTTCTGCATTGTTAAAGATCCCCTCCAGACATGTTTAAGACATATAAAAATACTCTGCTTTGAGTAATGATAATTTGTGTCTAATATGGTCTTTCTGCATAAAAAAAGTTCAATTAAAGTCCTTAAAATGACATCTACTGCTTCTCCCTCACTGAAAAATTCTGAATCTATGAATATCATATATATATTTTTCATTTCAAAAGTTTAACTGCTAGACACAAGATGTCTCCTACTTCACTTTAAAGCCCATTCTCAGTGTATGTGCACTGGAGGCTTCAGGTTTCTACATCACATTTATTGAATATTGGAGCACAATTGGCTCCAAACTAGTTGTGATGTCACAAATCATGCTTGTTGGTACATACCTTGAAACTTTCCTTCTTCAGCAGATCAATGTGAAAACAGCTTTCTAGTGTCAAATTCTGCAGATAAATCATTCTGCACAGTGAAGCTCAAACATCCAAGTGAAGTAGTGAAGTGAAGTAACAATAAGAAAAACATGTTTTTGATCAATTAATTTTTGCCTTCTTTTTCTCCTGCTAGGGAGTATGGGTCAATAGAGGATGTGGATGTTGACTTAAACATTAATGCCAACTTTTTGGGAGTAAGTTGAAGTAAAAATACACACAATTCAAGTAACATCTTTGCTGTCATGGCATCTGGACCTGTTTAATATGTTGACACTGTTTGGTGTCCACAGGAGGAGGTGGCCAAGGCCTGGACGATTAAACCATCCGAGCCAATCATTATTCGTCTGCACTTTTCTTTTTCTCGGTATCTTGACGGACCCGGTGAGCATCAACAACACTGCTACACACAGAATTTACTGTACATCAATGTGACACCTGATTCAGTGATGTTTCTCACCACAGCACCTTCAGTTGAAGTCTTTCAGCCGTCCAATACAGATAATTTCAGCTTTGGGAAACAACTGCAGAAGTGAGTGTTTGTATTATAATTTTTATGGCGATGTTAGTGCTGCGATTATTCAAAATACAATTTCAAACTATTCAGTTCAGAGATAGATAAGGATATATGGTTTTATCCCACTCTATATTATTCATAGACCCCCTTCTGGTTGTACAAACACTAACCCTTCACTTCTGTTCCCTAGTATTCTCACAGTCTTCATAGCTCAGGAGTGGAAACATCTAACTAACGAGAACATTGTAGCCCAACAGAAGAAGAGACACAGCTGGTTCAGGCCTGGTGGAACCATCAAGAAATTTCGTGCAAGATTTAGCATCTGGCTCCCACTATCAAAGTATGTGATAGTACAGTATGTTCAGCTCCAGTTTACTGTGGGAATTTCTTCTTGGGAATCTAATCATTTCTCACCTCACTCACTGTGAGCAGAACCAGCGAGCTCCAGGAACCTACTGTTAGGGATAGGATCGATTTGCCTGCAATGAAACTGAATCGTTTCACAAATCATACAACTGCCTATACCATCAAGAATCCCACAGGAGAGCTCTTCACCTATACACCCACTGGAAAGGTAAATTAAAGATGTACTTCAAAATACATTTCTATGAGATTCGTGGAAATATTTTATGGCTACTTCTGTGCTTCAATGAAAAAAGTGATGCCTGCACACCCACTCCAAGCCACAAAATGTAATCAGGACAATGTTTTGATCCCACTCAGATCTTCATCATATTGACCTTCTGTATTGTACTTCTGTGCCTGCAATAATCTTTCCAGGTTATCATTTCTCCTATTCCTTCTTAAGTTCTGGAAGTATTGGTAATGCTTTATTTTACAGATCCTTTAATTTTATGCTAATATCTTGCAAATTTTCTGTGTAATTTCCCAGAATGTAACAGTCTGTTTCTCAGGCATTTTACAGAAAGATTGGTACAATTTGGTAGAAATTATGGGGAAAAAACAGAAAGAGGCATTTTTATTTTGTAAATGCCCACTCATTTTATTTGGCATGTAGGGCAGCAACAAAGGATCTCCATTCCTGTCTGTTTAGGGTGAACTTTTGGATGGTACCCCAGGTCTGCCTCAGGCCTTTCAGTTCTCTTTCCATTGTTCAACGACAGGTTTCTTTGGGTCTTCCTCTCTTACGCCTTCCTTCTGGTGTCCAGTCTAGACTCCCCGAAGGATTGCCACCTTGTGGTGGTTGGTGGGCTTGCATGCCTCAATGACCCCAAGAACTATACTGGCAGGAGCTTAGTCTCCTGGTAGCGAGACCCAAGTCATCCAGGGCAAAGGGTAGAGGAGGCCTGGCAAAGTGCAATCCACTGGTTCTCCAGGTTGGGGGTTGGGTTGGGCACAGGGCTAACAACCCAGTTCTGTGGAAAAAACACTGTTACAGAAACAGCAAAGGAAATAAACACTGCTGTGTGCGACAGGCTTCCATAGTCATCAGGAGACATCTGTAAGGAAGCTGCTGACAAAGGTGGAGGTCATCAACACCAAATGCAGGACCAGGATTGGTTTCTGGAATGAGCGAACCCTTGACAATTCTTTAACTGACATAAAATATGGTTTTCTGTGTTTAGTTTTGTGTTTCAAACTACATTGGTATATTAGATTACATTTTGCAAATTAAGAGCTACATATGAATCAAAATATAAGACTTTCTTACATTTTTTAAATATTTTTCACCAAAAAATTGCAAAATGCCCTGAAAATTGACCATTACATTTAAACCTTCCAGGAAATTACTATATATTTAAAGGACCCATAAAATAAAAGGTCACCAGAGTATTTAAGAGCAGTGTTTGTGTCTCTTCCTCCACAGAGGGTGGTGGTGTCAGCAGTGAAGTCATCAGCGCAGCTTAGCACCAAACAGCTGATAGAGCTGCTTTTCTCCTCCCAGGCCATCAGGCACTGTAAGACCACTCCAACACTACAACACGGCTTCTTGGTACAGGTACAGTATTGATCATCTTGAAAGGATAATAAAACAGTTACAATTATATATTTTCTGAGAAAATGCTAGAAGCAGCCGCAGATGTTTCTTTGTTTGAATATGTTTGCCGGTTGTTCCGGTGTCCTTTTCCTGTGTCTTCTGAAAGTGGACAGAAGAGGAGTATAAAGGAGGTGTTGGGGTCTGAGAGGAGAAGTTTGGGAAGAAACAGCAGAGACGTTCCAAGTGCATTTAGATTTGGCCAGCTACAGTAAATTGTTGTATTGTCAGCAAATGATGCAAAAATTCACATTTCTGAATATTCCACCATTAATATTAATAATGAATAATAAAAAGAAATGAAAAATAAAATGGTTTTTGAAAAGATGATGACGCAAATAAGTTTATGTTGATCCATTTGGTGAGAAAATATAACAACATAAAATCAAATGATTAGAACAACATGAGTGTTGATACTTCCAGCAAGCTCATTTGAGACGTCACAAGAACCCGGCACACACTGTTCAGAGACAGGAATCATGTGACGTCACAAGAACCCGGAACAGAATGTTCAGAGATAGGAACCGTTTGACATCACAAGACCCAGGCACAGAGTGTTCAGATATAGGAACCATGTGACGTCACAAGAACCCAGCACAGAATGTTCAGAGACAGGAACTGGTGAGAATATGGTTAAAGTGTCATAACTCAGATAGTCAGACACTGTAGGGTACAGTCTCTAATTATGAAATCACAGTATGGTTAAACATAATAATATGTAATTATGTAATTTGATTTATTGATTGGGAGAGTGTGCAGTTTTAAACATTAAAGATGCACTGCACCAGAGTTAGCTCGAAGCTAACCCCAGCCCATTTGGAAAGTCTAGAAGAAATTATTTTATCCCCATTCAAGCATGGATGTATGGCATTTAAGTTAGCAGAGGGGTAACCGGAAATTAGGTGGCTCAGCCAGCAGATGTTTCTAGGGCGCATGATCTGCCCATAGAGCATGCGCAGTATGCATTCCTCTGGCCAATGTGGGAATGTCAAACTCAACCAGATTTGAAAAGTCTGTATACTGTGAAATACAGAGAGATTTATCTGGTAGTGATGGGCTTATTCAACATTGTGTGAACTCATTTGGCAAGGGCTTGAATGTAATAGACATTCATTTATATGCAGGTTTCAAGTCCCCCTCCACTCAAAAATGTCTGCTGAAAGTGGAAAGTGTCTCTGTGCTCACCTTAAATCTCAGTATAAGATGTGTACGTACGAGCCTGATTCATGACATCACAAATAGCCAATTATGGCCTAATATTATTTGACTGATTTTTTAAAAAAATTTTTGGGGAAAAAAATAAAACATATCAGACAGAAGGTATTTACAGAGAGTATTTACATGTCTGGAAGGGATCTTTAACAATAGGAAAAATGCTGTGGCTTTTGCTCATATAAACAGTAAGACAAAATGTAAGAAAAATGTATAATCACATTTGTTTTTCACTGTTTACGCAGATAATGAGGTATGCTGAACAGAGGATCCCCACACTGAATGAATACTGTGTGGTCTGTGATGAGCGACATGTGTTTCAGAATGGCCCAATGTTAAAGGTACGCTCCTACAAAGAAATTTATTTGTGATTTAGTGGCTAATCAGCTGAAACACTAATAAGACTGGCATTGCCATTGTTTATATTCTGCTTTGTGTGTTTCTAGCCAGCAGTTTGCACCAGAGAACTCTGTGTCTTTTCCTTTTATACGTTGGGGGTTATGTCTGGAGTTACGGAGGAGGTTGCTACTGGTGCAGAGGTCAGTAACACATCCATAATTTGTTTTCCTAGATAGTATGGGTAACAATAATGAAAGATCACTGTATTTCAATAATTTCTGTTCTACAGGTAGTTGACCTGCTGGTGGCTATGTGCAGAGCTGCTCTTCAATCTTCACGCAAGGGCATCATATTTGAACCATACCCATCTGTTGTTGATCCATGCAACCCCAAAACCCTGGCCTTTAGTCCTAAGGTATCACCTGAACTAATCTAATTTATTACAGGCTTGATATGAAATGGACTATTCAGTGTTTGTTTATTTATTCTGAATCAGTTGTGTTATTTTTTTGTGGCAGAGAAAGAGCTATGACAGGCTTCAAAAGGCTCTAGACGGTGTCTTGTTAATCAGGAGGATGGCACAGGTGACTGATCTTAAATTAAATCTTACACTCATGACACCATTTTCAAGATTTTCATCTGGTTCTGCTTGTCTGAGAATAATATGAAAGGTGGTTAATGTCTCTTTCACATTTATACGCAGGGTCCGTATACTGAAATAAAGAAGCAGATGGACAAGATCGACCCTCTCGCCTATCCCTTACTGCAGTGGTGAGGGATACAATCTTAACAAGCATTTCAATCATATTTTTATTCACTTTCATAAAGTTGCCATTTTATTATATTAGAGTGTTTCTTAGATTCATATCCAGGTGTTTGTTTGTATGTTTGACAACAGGATTTTAGCAAGCAACAGATCACACATTGTCAAACTTCCACTGAACAGGGTACGATGGAGCAGTTTACAGTTAGAACGTGTTTTCTTAACAAAGTAGTTCATTAGTAGCAGCCACATATTAGATGATGTTTTATATTTTATATGCATTTTATACTAATGTATATATTTTGTAATCACTTGGTGCACACTAGCAACTGAAGTTTATGCACACGCCTCACCAGTTCCTGCTGATCAGCAGCCCCCCGTCCAAAGAGGCTCGTTTTCAAGCTGCCAGGAAACTTCATGGCAGCACCTTTGCTTTCCAGTGAGTAAAATCAAAGTTGTGTCACTGAAAAAAACATTCATATCAGTGCTCACATGCAGAACATAATCCCTGCTTCATATGTTCAGACCTCTATTCTCTTTTCTTTCAGTGGTTCCCACATTGAAAACTGGCATTCTATTTTACGAAACGGGCTGATTAATGCCTCTTATACAAAGTTACAGGTAATATAACACTGAAGTTAATGTAAGCCTAACAATTTCACAGTGGAGATTTGGTAGATCGTGGGTTAAAGTTAGACCTGTGACACCTCTTTAAAACTAAACTGATGTCTTCATTAGCTGTAATGTGATCTTTTTTGGCATGTGTCTTATTTAAGCTTCATGGAGCTGCATACGGGAAAGGCATCTATTTAAGCCCGATCTCAAGCATATCATTTGGATATTCTGGTATAAATGCACATTTTAAAACATTTCCTAATACTCTTCATATAAAACAGCATTAATAATTGCTTATTGGTTCTGGTGTGTTTTTGAAACATATCCTTTTCATTGTTCAGAGATGGGTAAAGGACGACACCAAATACTCACCAAAGAAGAACTCATAAAGAGAAACAACCGAATAAACAAAATCAAACAGGTGCAGCATCATTCACATTTGTTCAAAATTTGTCTCGATGCAGATCCTCTCGTTTTGTTCATTTCTCATCTTATACTCTCTGCCTGTCTTAGGAACATCTGGGGCAAGCCAGGTTTCTGCAAAGCAGGAACCTAAACTGCATTGCACTCTGTGAAGGTAAATATAAGAAAATAATGCCACGGGATTTGCTGTGATTTTTTTGGATATTGTTTTTTAAAAGGTGTTTGTGTCTTTTAACAGTCATTACTTCAAAGGAACTTCAAAAACATGGGAACATTTGGGTGTGTCCGATATCCGACCATGTGTGTACACGTTTCCTCTTTGTGTGAGTAGAACATGACAACACAGCAGAGACGTATCTGCTTGAAAAACCTTTCTGTCCGGACTATATTTCAGTTTCCTACAACAGTTTCCTGCTTTTGTCTTTCTCAGGTATGAAAATGGTCAAGTGGGAGATGTCCACATCAACACTCAGGAAGCCAGCATCCACAAGGAAATTTTACATGTCATTGCTACGAAGCCATGCTAAGAAAACAGTTTTATTACTGTTCACTGACAATTTTAGAATTTCCTTACATTATCTGATGTTTAGAGTGCAAATTTGAGATGAACCCATGAACTAACTTACGTCTGAACTTCTCTAATCATTAAACAATGAGTTGTCTGATATTGCTCTTGTCAAATGTGTTTGACATTGAACCATTAAACCCTGTGAAGCATCTATTCTTTCAGTATTCAGTAGCTTTTATATTAGATGGCTTAAACTATATCTTATAATTTGTTGTGTCATGATGCTACAGAAGCTTTTTGTTTTGCCTTATAATTTACAGTCTGGTGTAGTTTAATCTGTGTCTACCACCAGTGTCATAACTGTACTATAATCACATATTTTGTAAATGTTTTATAACTACAGACTTTTTAAATAAAGTTTTTACAATGTTTGCTCTTTTTTTTCTTCAATTGATTCAAGTGTTTCCCTTCACTTAAAGCAGCTTTCCCACAACTCCTTATTTTGTTATTTGTGTAATGTGAGTTTTCTTCCACAAGATGGAGCTGTAAGCAGTAATAACTCCCCTTTTGGGCCTTTTTATTAATAACATAAAGAAACATAATTGTTATGTTATATTTCTTAATATCTTTAAGTGGAGACAGATGTTAATATTGGACAGAATTTTGGGCACATTCAAAACATGTGTTGACATGGATCTGAGTCACATTCTCCTCTCAGGAAAAACAACACTAGACAACTACATAACACACCAGATGTGTCACAAGAGTCACACATAAAAACAATCATACCCTTTATACCAAAAAAAAGAGATAAAATAAAAGAGTTTTGAATCACATGAAGGATTCCAGTGAACTACAGCCAATATCCAAAAGGTTTTTACAATATTCCCAAGAGGTGAATATTCACTAAAGGACAGTTAATGGGCATTTAATTTACATTCACATACAGTGGATGATCCTCTTGAGGACCAATTGTTATTTGCTCAGACCTATATTGACCCCATTGAGAACCACATCTCTGTGTTAATTTTGCGAGTCAGTGAATAACATGGGGTGCATACCATCCTGTGAGGCAGAAATGCACCATTATAACAGTATACTTGATCCATATGAGCCCCACAGCTGCCTCCTGACCTCCTCCCTTCAGCTCCTCTGAAGACAAAAAACACCTCTGTTGGCATCTGGATACAGATCTTTTTCTCGTGGTTTTATGCAAGTTTGGCAAAATGTATCAGCTCCAAGGTATAATTGTTCTCATGAATGTCATTGATTCAAAAGAGGCACAAATTATGTAGCAGCTTTTTCTGGGTCAGCCCAGCAGGCGATGGACTGAAGGGAGGAGAACTGTGAAGTTGCTGTAATAGCCCTGAGGAAGACATTTCTCAAGGACCATATGGCTGTCTGATGATAGTGCAGGGTGAAAGTTGTCTCAAAAACCGTGATATACTGTGTGTTGCCAAAACTATTATTGCCATTTCTTTACCCCAGTGAGAGTGTAATTTAGTGAAACATCAGCAAAAAGGCACATTAAGAAGGTCAATGAAATGGGACAATCAAGACCAATTCAGTTAAAACAAAGAATTGTTCCAAATGCATGCCTTGTTAAATCTCATTAACACGTCTATTCATCCATATAATTCAAGCAACCACATGGAGAAGTGAAATTTCGGAGCCCTTAAGGGTTTAACAAAAGCTTCCCTCCACAACCGACAAACTAAAATGTGACAGACATTATTAAATGAAGCAAAATGTTGTATGTGCCTTTAAGAGCACTATGTCCCACGCTACATGTCTCTCTCTGAGCCTCATATGTGTTTGTTGGCATCAGCTGTCCTCAGTACTGAATAGAGCAAGGACATCTTTTCCTTCACGTCAATGGGATTAGAGAAAGAAATGCCCTCTTCATTCTGCTAGCTGTCATCTCAGAGCTCAGAGGAAAAAATGAAAATGCAACGTGGACAGAGGAAAGAAAGAAGATCAAGATAAGTCCTAAGTTTGCTTTACAAAGCTGATCAGTTTTTAGTTTCTTATCCTAAACCGACAAGAAACGTGCTTCAGATCTCAAGGGAGATATGCAAATAATCCGAGGCTGCAGGCTCAGAAACAGCATCCTACACCGTTATTTCATTGTTTTCTAAAGCAATGACTGAGCCCAGGGGTCAGATGAAGAGTTCAAATGCTGCAAGCAGCTCTGTGATGGAACCTCAATCTGCTTCATTCAATCCTGATGTCCTATCTTTGTCTCCAAAACTTGGCCAGAACAACTTCAGGAGAGTGAGTCGCACGGAGGACAGCAGTCCCTATCCGATTCCAGGACTTGCAGCAGACATCCTGCACATGCGAGTGAAAGAAGGAAGCAAGATCCGCAATTTATTGCGGTTTGCAACAGCTCGCATGCAAGGGGAAGGAAAAGACAGCAATGGGGCATCACTGAGACAGGTGGTCTTCACTGGCTCAGACAGAGGAGTCACCAAGACGATCACCTGTGTAGAGATTCTGAAACGTAAAGTTGGGGGGCTCCACCAGGTGTCCAAGCTCTACTACAAGACAGTGAATGAGGTTTGGGAGAGTTCACAGTGTGGAGCACCAGGTATAACCATACAGAGGACAGTCCCTGCCATCTGTATCCTGCTCTCCAAAGACCCTCTGGATCCCCAAGAGCCTGGATACCAACCTCCCCAAACAGCCAGTGTTCCCACAGAGGACGCAGAGAAATGTAGAGCTCTGCTAAGGCCAGGACACAGTCCCTCCTCACAGCACACAGCCAAGAGACTCTGTCTGGATGACTGGAGTAAAGGTGCTCCCTGAACGTCCAAAGTCTGACTCAATTTAATCAAATATCATGAAATTAACATAATTTATTTAATTTCTCAGCATTTATTTTTGCAGCATCAAGTTTAAATAAGTCTAGAATAAGGAAATCATCTGAATTTCAAGTTTGAATGACAATGTGATGATACTCTGAATGACTTGTAACAATACATGTGCATGTTGAATTTTAATGTCTTATGCAATATTTTGTTTAACTTCGTTAACTTTGTTAAGAAAAGCAATGTATATGTTTGAATTGAAATTTGTAGCACCATAAATAATCACATTAGTATGTAGTATGTATGTTCTTTACTATTTATATGTCACCTATGACTGAAATAAATTAACTTTTCTTGGAAATGCAACTCAACTTTTAAATTTTAGGCTGTGTTTAAAAGTGTACTCACACTCTTCACTTCTTTGCACAACTTCTATATTTTTACAACCCACAAGTCAGGTCATGTATATAAATAGCCTAAGTATTGTATTGTTTATAATGTATAGGCCTAATATATATAGATTGAATTCCATTTACTTGATTTTTGATTTTGTTGTGTTCCTAGATCTGTTTCCTTGTTGCCTGCACTGCTGTAATATAAATTTCCCCTCTGGGGATCAATAAAGTCTTATCTTTTCTTATCTCTTATCTTATTACTGGATTTGGGAGACCTGTCTGTTCAACTCCTGAAATTTGCAGAAAACACAACAGTCATTGACCTCATCCGAAACAAAGATGAGTCTGCGTACAGACAGGAGGTTGAACAGCTGTTCCTGTGGTGAGGTCACAACAACCTGGAGCTAAACACGCTCAAAACTGTGGTGATGACAGTGGTCTTCAGGAGAAGCCTCCCATCACTGCCCCCCCCCCCCCCAGCACCAGCTCATAAAAGACAACCTGCCTCAGGAGCTGCTGATCCAGTTTTACACTGCAGTCATCGAATCTGTTCTCTGCACTTCCATCACTGTCTGGTTTGGATCGGCCACCAAACAGGACAGGAACAGACTGCTCCAACTTCTCTTCTCCCCTCCTGTAGGTGCTGCAGAACACTGTACACCAAAACCACCAGAAACAGGAACAGTTTCTTCCCCCTCACAGTAACACTTTTGAACAGTTAACTCACTGTGGCACTGTGCAGTAACCCTGGAACACCATAATACCCACTGTACCTACAAATTATATATATTTATTTATTATAAAATACAAAATTTGCAATAGATTTCATTCATTACTGTATATTTGAAAAGGCTGCACAATGTACATAACCACCTACTGTATGCATATAAAGTAACATGTCCCTTTTTTTAACTATTCAATATTTATTTCAACACTTTACAGCATTTCATTTGTATGCTGTTTACAGTTCACAGAAACAGTTTTGCATGTATGTAGACATTCCTTGTGTATCCTTCTGAATATTGTTGTGTTGTTTGTGAAAACACTGAGAGTTATTGAACCAGAGTCAAATTCCTTGTATGCATAAACATATTTGGCCATTAAACATGATTATAATTCTCATAATGTATGTATGAATATGTTCGGGACACTTAAAATGAGCACAGACATATAAAAAATCATGGGCCTTTACAGTTCTATTTCTAGGTCAAAGTCAGGACCAGGACCAGGAGGTCAACAACACAGAAAAAAATGTCAATGAGCTGCAATTTTGCACATGCGCAATAGGGAGTCGCCTACGTGCCGCACTAAGCCGACAGTTAGCAGCACTAGCTTCCTCCTGCCAAACCTCACCCGGTACGTGTCGCTGGTTGTCCCGCATCATGTTCAGAGCCGCCGTCCGACTCTCAGTCTCCGGTGTCCGGAGTTTAACCCGCACGCAACCTGGAAGCCAAGGTATTTGCTCATTTTGTTATAATCTATGATTTTTCTTAAATTTACAGTCATTTTAACTGCCAGGGCGACGTTATAGCGGAAATCAAGTGCGGCACATAGCGGTGCTATCACGATAGCTAATATTAGCTTAACCGGTGTAACTATCCGCTATTAATACATACCGCAGCATTAAACCTACTGTTGTTTCAGTTAGATGATGTAGATTTTAGTTCAGTACAGCCATTAGGCGGCTAACCTGAGTGTATGTGTCTCTGTAAATGTCCCGGTGTTCAGCTCGGAGGTGTCTGTGTCCTTGCCGTGACCCAGATGTAAGGCTCAGACTCGGGCCTGTGGTTGTATAGCTGATGCTAGCTGCTAACTGCGGGACTAAAAGCAGGTTAATGATCAACCAACTGGTCATGAAGGATCTGGACTTCAGGGCAGGGTTTGGGACAGATAACAACAATAATGAGACTCAAGTTTCTTTAACATTGTTGTGATTGTTCATTCAGATCATTGCTCAGCTAGCTTCAACTGTCACTAACTACCTGAATATATAAGTTTAATTGGACAAATCTACATTTAAATGGATTACAATTAACCCACGAAATGAAATTAATTTGTCAAATAGTCCAACAAGCTCTTCCTCACATATCGTAACATATGTTATATGTGAAGTCCCTGTATGTCTGTCAGTGTGTGTTCATTTTGATAGGTCACACCAGGACGCTGGCCAAGATCCAGCTGCATTACATTACTTGACAGCATTTGTCCCTTTTCCACTTCACATGGTGTGGATATCCTTGACTGTGCACTGTTTGCCCTTCCACATAACCTGACACTAGATGCCCCCTTTTAGTTATTTTATAGGTGATAAGATCGCTCAACTAAATATTGTTTTCGTCTTGCAGCTCTTTTGGCTTCAAGGTGTTACTCACATGGAAAGCAAGAGACTGATGAGGAGTTTGATGCCCGCTGGGTCACCTATTTCAACAAGTCAGACATTGATGCATGGGAGCTGAGGAAAGGTACGTTCATGGCATGATGATAAAGCAAAATCATTAAAGTTAGAAGCATTATGAACATAAAAATATATGTAAATCAGTAAATACACAGTTTCAAACAGGTAAGGCAGAGATTTCCAACTAGCAGAGATTTGGTCTGATTTAGGATCTGGAGTGTCACAGGATTTGTGTACTAATGTGATGAAGTACCTTGATTTGTCAGGTATTCATCGGATATTACTACAGTATGAAATGTCTGATATACTGTACAGTCATATGACCTCTGAAATACAAACAGTAAAGGGTATAATTTAACAAATATGCCAAATTTCTGTTCAACTTTCACTTATATCCTGTAAGTGTGAGCAGTGTTGCAGTCAACCTACGAGGCTTTGATCTAGTCATCACTTATAATTAGACCTCAGGAGGAGTTTTCAGCCAATCTATTTTTTCAACTGTGGTGCTCGTAGCCTCTCAGTGTGCTTTTGCAGTTTTTATTTGTGTTGATACTGACAAATGTTGTTTCAAATGCTAAGTGTTTAAATACAAGCAGCTGTAAAAGAGCGCTGCCTATGATAATATACAACAGTTGCCAAATTTAGGATTTAAATCTGCATGGTTAAAAACAAGTATTGAGGTTCATTATCCAGCCCTACTCTGAGCTGCTGGATTTGTATCATTCTGATAAAGAAAAGGCACAGCAGAAGAGATTATTTCAGTGGAGGGACAGAAGGGGAAAGATAACAGGTTTGTTATCAAGTGAGAAATGATAAGACCAGAAACTCAGGAAATGGCTCAGTAGGAACTCCTTTTGGTTGAACTTAACATTACAATGTATGCAGGATGTCCTTTCTAAATAGTTACAAATGAGGTGGTTTGTGTTAGTGTTTGTATTCCTAACTTGTATATTTCAAAGATTATTTTTCTTTATTGGAAGAACACAGCTTTAAGATGGTACTAACAGATAAGGCTGCCAATATTTTAGTTTTAATTTTTCTCATTCTTTTTTTTCAGTTAGTTAGTTAATTTCTCACTCAGTCAGCCAATCCCACGAAAATACCAAAACCAACAGTGTGTGTTATTCCATCTCTCAAAACTTTACACCGTTCCTGACTGAGTGTCACAGACAGGGTAGCCCCATTCAATCCTGCTGAAGACATAAATCTTTAAAAACAAGTCATAAATATCAAATTTCATTTTTAAAAACGGCTAATTCATCTCATGAAACAGCTGGGCACTGTATTTTTTTTAGCAAACATTACCCAAAAGGCGTAAATCGTGCATTTGTTCAGGGACTATTTTCAGCCACAGATTAATACACATTCGATGCGCTAGTGATTATTTTTGGCTCCAGTATGGTGCACGTGGGATCACCTCAAAATAAACTGCAGTGCCCGTGTTCATTGTAATGAGCAAGTATGTCACCCAGAGCAACGGTGTGGCTTATTAACGGAGGTTTATTTTTATTGTTTACAATTTAAAATATGTAGAATATCTGCAGCCTCGTTGTTTAGTCAACAGATAAAATGAAGTGGAAAATGAGGCTGATAGTGTCTGTTTTTATTTCTGTCTTTGTCTGTCATTTAAAAACTGTGATTTCATGTTTCAGGGATGAACACGTTGATTGGTTATGATCTGGTACCTGAGCCAAAGATTCTCGAGGCCGCACTGAGAGCCTGTCGGAGGTTAAACGACTTGGCCAGCGCTATCCGAATTTTGGAAGCGGTGAAGGTGAGAGAAAAGCTCTGCGTCTGAGCTGGCTAATAATTCAGCTAGTAAGCATCTTTGCACTTGTTGGTTATCGGTGAATGATTAACGGGGTTTATCGCTTGTTATTTCTGTAGGATAAAGCCGGCCCCCACAAAGAGATCTACCCATACCTGATCCAGGAGTTGCGGCCAACATTAGATGAGCTTGGAATCTCCACACCTGAAGAGCTTGGCATTGACAAAGTATAGATGAGTAGGTATCAAAACAGTCTGATCAGTTGTTTTTCCTCCACAAATGTGTCACAAGATGGCAGTCTAACAGAGATTTTGTTTGTTTGTCTCAGATCTAAAGACGGTGGACATCCCCAGGACACAGAACCCTTGTACTTACATGTTTGCCTCATATAATACGTGTGATATTTAATTTGGCCTTTATTACGTTCTTTTGCTTGTAAAATATTGATGAACCTAATAAAGGAAAGTGTATCTTTATTGAGTGTCACAAGTATTTTGGGATATTTTAAAAATAGTTTGAGTATGTATTGAAGCAATACTTCATTATGAGTTGCTTTAATAGAGAGCAGAAAGTCACTTTATGGTGCATGTCATCTGAGTGTCTGGACATTCTTGTGAGAGTCACATTTCGCCACCAGGGAGCAGCGTTTTCACGTGAATGTAAAAACCATTCTACTGTACTGAGTCAATCAATATTGCATCTGTTTTCATTTCAGGGAAATTTTACATGCTGATAAAATAAACATGTTCAAATGGCAAATGGTGTAATGTTATTATCAACACAATAACTGAACAACCACTTCCTGAATTATTCTCAAAGCTCTGAACAGGGAGCACTTGAAGTACTTCATGTGTACTTGATGGTATTTGTAGTTGGAGTTTTGCAGTATTTTGAGTGTATTTATATTAGATTAGATTATTTGATTAACAGAAAATTAATCTCCGACTATTCTGGATAACTGATTAACATTTCTTTTTATTTTATAGTCTTTTTTTTTTGGTAAAAATGCAAGAACTTCACTGGTTTCAGCTCTCTGAAAAGGGAATATTTGCTGATTTTTCTAGTTATAGTAAATTTAATATCTTGGATTTGGACAACAAACAACAGAGCATTGAGAAATTGTGACAGTTTTCACTATTTTCTGCCATTTTATAGAACAGAATGAATTGATGGAGAAAGAGATCAGCAGATTAATCAGTGATGAAAATGGTTGTTGGCTGCAGCCCTGATTTAAAAATGAGTCATGAGTATAACAAGGTTATTAGCTTAATCAAAGTGAGCAGAAGATGCCTCCAAGGTGTGTGTACTGTATCTATCAAGCTCAAGGATATTAGGAGGTAAAACCAACTGGCTGAATCTAAATTGTAATTGTGTTGTTTCATAATATAAAGAAAACATTAGATTGTTTTTGCTAAGAAAGCAAAAGATTTGCTTATTGGCAAGATACATTTAGATATGAAAGTAACTTAAGTTGAGTTATTTTAGAGCTCTTTTTCAATGGATGCTTGAATTTTTAGTTATTCATAAAAACTGTAGTGATGAGAAGTAACAAAGGTATCACCAAGCCAAAATAATATTTCAGAGTATTTATCAAGCTTCTAGAGTCTTTTAAGTTTTCATTGACATGCTGAAGAAAAGACCAAAGATTATTGCCAAAACATTATATATAATGGGAGAGTTCTAATCTCATTTTTATTATTTGATAAAAAATAAACACACATGTACATCTGTTTTTGATGCTTTCTACATCTCAAAAAGTGAGATTTATATATAAAAAACTATACAAGTAAATCACTGGCTTACTGGGTAAAATATAAGAGGAATTCTCCTTCTACTCCTGCTTCAATGTCACTGTAACTGGGTTCAGTGCATCTGTGTGAACAGAGAAGTTATGACATTTGAGAGGAATGACTGAAGACAGACTTTTTGTTATGTAAAGAGAAAAGATAATGATTTATTGAGTGCCAGTGGAGTGGTTCATATTGCTGCGTTGGAGACCCAAACACCAAAGTTTATTTATATGCACAGGTTAAAATCACACAAATACACACAAACAACAAGAAAAAAATCAATGTGCAGGGAGAGGAAAAAGCCTACTAGGTTTATTGTGAAAAAACAAATTGGATTATGAAACCAAAATTTGCTTTTTTAAAATGTGCTCTAATGGGTTTTAAGGACAAAGACATTTGTAGTTCCGTATCTGATGGAAAATCGACCACTGGAAGATGAAGATTAGATGATTGTTTGGTGTGAATATGAGAATTAGTTTTAAAATAAGACCTGAAATGGTCTGGAATACTCCCCTCCTTGAATTACAGTATATATTTAAGTACATATTTGGAAAATGTTAATATCATAGATTGTGAGAAACTGAGTTTCTTGAAATAATGAATTGAACATTCTTCAAAACATTGTGATACTATCATCACTTGCTCTGCTCCGGGTTGGTGAAGAATACTCCTGTATTCTTGTAAGTGTCCTTTTCATGCCCATGAATGCACCATTTCACTGCTAGAGTGTGAATAAATTATGTCAAGTCAAGTCATTTTAATCTATCGCCTAATATCACAAATTTTCCTTAAATTTTCGTCTGTGCAGCATACAACATCCTCTATCTTTAAAAAAAAAAAAACCCTCCTCACTCAAAAAAACCTTTAACGGGGAAAAAATGGAAGAAACCTCAGGAAGAGCAACAATGATTTCTTTTCCATATAAGCGATGTTTTTACCTTAAGCTCTACGAAAAAAGAAGCTTTAATTACCTCAAATCTTATTCTTGTCTTCGATTTCTGCCGCTAACCTGTTGTTTGTCAGCATGTGTTAACAGCATCTGCCTCGGGCTTTTTATAGAGGCGGTGGGAGTCAGTGTGATCACTGATTACAAGACAGCAAGATAACCAGCATTGTCTCATAAGGTATTGGTCTGTTAGTAGAAGCACATTAGATGTTCACAGAGGTGCCAGAAATGCAGTTAAAATTGTTTTTTTTAGCCAACCAAAAGTCAAAAAAAGCACAATTTCTCATGTTTGGGGCTCCAAGAAACCAATGAATAGATTTAATTCCACCATAAATATAGGAATTAAAGATGAAAAAAAGGATCAAATAAAACATATAACCTCTGACCCATTTTTTTGTCTGGGCACTTCTACACAGTCTCTGTTAAATGTAAGCCTATTTAATCCTCCTCCAAAGAAACTTAAAGTACAATGACTAATGAACCATGACTTAACAGCCAGAATGAATTTGCATCTAGTGTGAAATGCTACCAATGTAAAGGTGAGGAGAGCAGAAAGTGTCCTGTGAGTGGAGAGGTCAGAGCCATTTGCAATGTGAACACAGCTCCTGACTAAACTGCTTTGTTGTATTTTTAGCAGGGATCGTGTAACCTCAATAACCACACAAATGTACAGTGTGTTTTAGCTTTAGGGTGGGATTTCCTTGTGAAGTGGCTGTGGGTTGCTCCACAGACATGTAGGCAAGGAAACCCACTTTTTACGAGCTTTACGCACGGGGCGGGCCTTTCATTCATCCAAGTTGGGGGTGTAGACCAAAGACAATCAAAGATGTTTGAGTTTCCATGCGCAGTGACCAGGGAGGCAAAGCGCAGAGCATTATTACCCCTCCTCCAGCTCCGACCGCTCCGGCCTCCACACTGCGGAGGGTTTCTAATCACATTTGATCAGAGGAATCGTTTCTATTAAAGAAAAAAGAAAGAAAGAAAGAAAGAAAGAAACAGGTCATGCGATGCGATTTATTTCTGCCGGAGGACAGAAGGAAAAACTAGACACGACCTGTTGGCGATGATGGATTACTCCAAGGCACAAATGGTGAGTGTCGACGACTGTTTGCTCCCACGCAAATGACGATTAATGCAGACATTATCAGGAACATCTGCTGTTCTTTTAAGATGAAGTTTCCACTTTAGTTTTTGTTCAGGTTAAAGGTTTATCATAAATATCAATGTAGACTTTGTTTACATTTTTTTTCTGCACTGTGGAATAAAGTTGATTTATTTTTCTGCTTCTACAAACTGAAGAATCGATTGAAAAATAACCTAATCGTCAATTCTCTCATATTTAAGTTGATTTTAACAAAGTAGGAACACAGCAAATGTTAGTGAACAACATTAGTACTCTGGTACTAATTTGTCCTCGAGTTAATTATTGCGTTTTCTGTTAATAAGTGGTTCAGGCCATTAAGCATTTTTTCACTTTAATCCACAATTAATTTGAGGCGGAGCCAGACTCCCTTTGAAAAAGTTTAATTAAATTCAATTGAACATGGACTGCATATAATTGACTGGACTGTGTATAATTTCATAGATACAGGATACAGAGTATTTAAACAGCAATTTGGTTACATTTGCCTCCTTCAGTATACTTGTTGAATGCATTTGCCTGTGCACTGGGGGAGGGCAAATTAAATCTAAAACACAGAGCCAAACAAACACATCTAAGTAATATATGAATTAAATTCTCCCCATGGTGATTTATATAGTCAGAGGAGAGCAGTTCTGCCGGGTTTCCCCAGTCCAGCCCTGCTGGGGTGAAGCTGGAGGCGATGATGGAGCAGCTGCAGAGACAACAAGGGGCCAAATTGGAGATGAACCTACAAGACAAACACCTTCTTCAAGCCAAGCTCCTGTTTGCTCAACACGCTGCTGCAGCGAGAGCTTCTGGCTCCAGACTAGACTCTGTGTTATTTGGCAAAGCAGATGGACAGACTTATCAAGCAGTTCAACAAGCTCTGAACAGCCATCCGAGCAGAACAGACGCAGAGGAAGAAGATGAAGACTCGGACGAGGAGGAACAGGACATGATGGAGCCTGAAGAGAACGATGAAGTGGAGGAAGAGGATGATGAGAACGGGCCTTATCAGCAGCAGCTGAAGAAGCCTGGACTCCAGCAGGTTCCAGGCTTCTCTTTCTCTCCGTACGCCGCAGCTCAGTCGGCTGCTGTTAAGCAACTGTCTGCGTCTCCACCTTCAGCGATAAAACAGGAGCCTGAGGAGAAGGAGCTGTTGTCTCCTGCTGGCCAACACGCCTTCACATCATCCAATGGGTTCACTGACTGGGGCTTCGATGAGCCGTTTAAACAAGTAAGTTATCTTTGATTTGAGGACCAAAATGTTGTTCTGTGTTTCTTTGATGTCTCTTAGAGTAAATTTTAGAATATTTTCTTCTTATAAAATCCATTGTAATGTCTCTGTCAGCATTTTAAAGGTTAAAACATCACTTCATCTGTACAGAGAGAAAATGAACATCTGTAATGCTCCTTTCTTAGTTGGTGTGTGTTTTATCTCCGTGATAATTGTTGACTTCTTCCTGCTGGGAGTCCTGCTGCCTTCTCTTTCCTCGCATGTGGAGGATGGCGTGTGTCCCTTTTTGGCAAGATGCCCGAACCCGATAGTGTTTAATTACTGGCCAGGCCAGAGATCTTTCCTTTAACCGTACTTCACCTCATGTCTCAATCTTTTGAAGAAAAGCATTCTCACCTCTGGCTAAGCTAATTGGTCTTGGCTGCGGCCCAATCCCAACTGTTAAAAGCAACCGGTTTAGGCCTGACAGATTGGAGTTAAAATCAGAGCAGCGGATTAATGAAATAGACTCAAGCATATATTTCTGGACAGGGCTGGCCTCAAGGGTTAACAACTACAAGCTATAGCTGGGTAGGGTGGAGGATTGCTCTCTCGCTGTATCCTCCTCATGTAAAAAGATTGTATTGAATATGAAATCTTTATGAGCACATTGCAAGAAACAGAGGGTCCCCTCATGGATTTTTTTCCCCTCTTTATGTAGGCCAATCTGATTGGTTCTTCTGTGTATGTTTCCCTTGCAAAGGCCCCACTTCAATACAATACATTATGATTAATGAGGCCTGTGGGCAGAGGGACAGCTGGACAGCTCAGTGCCTCACAGCATACCAGTGAGCAACTACCCATAAAGTTTACTGTAGTTTCAGTGGAGCAGAATGGCTTTTAGGCTTTGTTATCAGGAGTAGTTTTACACATCTCCTGGTAATATTTAACAGATATTTTACATTTACTGTCCTTACTTTGCCTCATTTTTGGTAAACAGTAAATGTGGAATCAGCTCAATGATTGTAAAAAAGTTTGGTTTTCAATGTCTTTTAAAACCTTGATAGGCCCAGAACAGCTTGCTGTTGACGTAGCTGTAGTTCAGTGGATAGCTTTGCATAATTTAGCTGTCGCTTGGCAACACTAAGAGGCAGCTTAATTCAGCTGTGAGTAATCAATACATTAGCCTATATAACTGCAGAGGGAATGTGTTTCCTTTTTTCAGCCCAACATACAGTACCTAAAGACTGCATTAAAAACATCTCCTCTATTTTAATTAAAACACAGTAATGATTTGTGGGAGACAGTTGTTAAAATTAATTGTTTTTCCTTTGCTTAAAGCACCTTAAACCTTAACAGCCATAAGCACCTTAAACCTCAACAGTCACAGAACAGCTGTGACCTATATGTGTGAAAATTTGCAAACATCTTCACATGTTGTCCGATTAACTTTGGATGCTGTTTAATTAACTTACAACTATGAGGGATTGTTTTTGGTATTTCATTTAATCCTGTTTACATCCAGACTGCAAAGCAACCATTAGTTTTCTTAATCATTGCAAACTAGGGAATATTATTTGAAATATCACTGAGTTTTGCTGGACATTTTGTCTAAGATGTAGAAGTACTTTTTGTCTGTATATCTCGCTCTTTCTGTTAATGTTTGCGTTTTGAGTGATTTAAGCACTTAAGCTGTCTTATGCAACATGTATGTAAATGTAAACTATCTAACAAGTTAGATAGTTAGGTATAGTTTGAAATGTGGTCTTTTGCTAGTTGATTGGTGGCTGGTTGTGTCCCTCTTGACTAGTTTTTAACTTTGTCTTTCATTCCTTGGTAAATCAGACATCTTTAAAGATGCTGTACAAGCTCTGCCATGCAGTGCAGCCATTGTTCTCTCCTTGTGTGCGGTCTCACTGTAAAGCCCTTAAATGTAGCATGGGCGGGGATAAAGAGCCCCCCCTGTTCACTCTCAGACCCAGCTCACAGCACAGCAAGGGGCCAGATAAATAATCTTGACTTATACGAGTGAATAAAGGCCCAATTATTTGATTTGGATTAAAAATTTGGTGCCCCCTGCAGTTACATTGAAATTTGGGGATAATATGTTTTCACTGTTTCTCTTCCCGGAGCAGCCACATCATTTTAATGAAGCTCATTATAAGAGGTAGTTTCTGTTTAGTATCAATAGTTGCGTAGAGCAATGGGACATTTTAAATGAAGTTTCGGTTTATTTCTTATATTCAATGGTTGAACAAATATACATTTAGAATTACTTTGAGCGTAGTAATACACATTAACATGATACCTACAGGCATTTAAATGTATAAAATGATCTAAAATGTAATAAAACTTGCCTTTTTAATGAAACAAAAGAAACCTTTTCCTGACCTACATACTGAATACTATCAGGATTCCCAGGGCTGGATGTGTGAAAGCTCTGTGAGCAATTAACTGAAAGCTCTTTGTTAATAGATCCACAGTAGGTCTCACTTGCTCATCAATAAGGGGGGAAGGGTTTTATTTCCATCTGATGGTGAAAAGACTGGGATGTTTATCTACCTTCACATCAATAGGCTGTCTGCTGGGGGGAGCAGAAGTCCTTTATTAGAAATTCTAAGCTGAGGCTATTACATGTGTCAACAGCTCTGCCACCACTGGGTTTAGTTTTATGTGTAAAGTGGGCACAATCATTCAGTTCAACCAGTTTAACAGCTAAAAACAGAAGAATAGAAAATAATCTCTTTTAGCGTTCACAGGCAGCTGTTAAAAAGATGATGTAGGGGTTGATTGTGTGTCAGCATTTGTGGGTTGTTTCTACTGTAAACATGAGGAGAGTTACTGTTGGACTGGAACCCAACAGTCCATTGGTTCCCATGTATTTTATAGCTTGAAGAGTGAAATGTTATCATTATAAGCCCCAGTAGTGAATAGATTTATGTGTGTAAAGTAAAACAGGATACATTGAAATGCAAATATCTAGTAAAGTAGTTATGAGGGACAACAAGGAAAAACAAAAAACAGTCTGTTATTTTGATTAACCTCAAGGATAATTGAAGCATTTGTTCCTGCCAAATACAAAAACTTGTTTTGTTGTATAAAATACACGATTGTTTTAATATAAAACATGTTCATATAAAAGAATAAACTGCATGACATGTGAGCAATGACCTACAGAAAGAAAACCATAAATAGATATCCAAGAAGAAAGTATTGTGATGTTTCAAAAGCTGTAACTCGACCAACAAAAGTCCTAAAATAAATGCATTTTGTATAAATATGTTAGGAATAATAGAGGGAAAACATCATCTACTTAATGAAATTGTAAAGACAGACCATTCTTACGGTGGTTCCTGCTTTCTACCAATCATCTTTCAATTTTATACTTGAATCATCACGTGACTCTCGGTGCGCGTTAGCGGGACAATAACCTCTCAGCAGGCTCTTCCACACAGTTGCACACATACTGCCCTCCCCTCACATTTTTAACCTTTAACTGTCATGTTATGGAGGAGGTGATGTAGAAATAACATGTCACATTAAACTACCTAATGAGCATTGGGCCTTTTATTAATCTCCCCTATAGTACTGTAAACGAACACTCCATTTAAAAAAAAAAAAAAAGATTTATTAATATATTTCCATCACTGCAATACTGACAGTCAGATGCTTATACCAACCAACCAGCTGTTTACCACAGGACAGGTCTGATAGTGCTTTCAGTGCTGGGAAAAAAAGCAGCTTTAGACACAAGAGGCGAGGAGCTCAAAGTCCAGAGTCCTTGAGGTGAAGCTTTAAATAGGAACGATATCTCACTGAGATTCCGTCATCATCATCATTTTATTTATTTAAAACCTTGGAAAACACACTGAGGGGGAACCCTCATTTTCAATGGTGCTGAGGTACAGACACACATAAACGCAGACACGACCAAAATCAAATGGCAATAAAAGAAGAATACATGGCTATGTCATTTAAAAACAAGGTAACAATGCTAAAAAGTAAAAGTGTAGGAATTGACAATGAGACAAATTAATAAATAAAACAATAAGAATAAGAACAATTGAGAAAATTAAAAGCTGTGACAGTTAAAATCAGTAAAATTAGCAATTAAATATGATGAATGTATGAATTTTTGGCACCTGCAGGCTGAGCCGTGTCTGTGAGCGGGTACGATGGTGACCAACATTTCAACAAAACAGGGCTGAGAGATAGGGGGGGGCAGAGGTTTTCTAAAACAGCTTTATAAATAAAACAAATGCTGATCCCTCCTCACTGATAGAGCAGGCAGGTCAGTTTTTTATAGTAGGCAATGGTGTGTCCCATAACTATCTCCAGTGAATATCTTAAAGCGGAGTGATATAGGTTTTAGAGTGGAACTAACATCCATGTAGTCCAATACAGATAGGAAAACTGCCTCAACAATTCTTTTTCTCGTAAATAAAGGAAAGCAAAATTTTATTTTTAAAAAGAAAACCCAATTTTAATCACAGCTTTTGATAACAACATGTCAATATGGACTTCAAAAGTAAGTTTTTCATCAACTCAAATGCCTAGATATTTAAAGTATTGCACTCTCTCTATTATGGTGTTTATTAACAGAACAAATTTAAAAACTACAGTTGTCAATATTTCTTGCATTTGAAAACAACATCCATTTTGTATTTGCACAGTTTAGGATCAGTTTTAAATTATATGAACGTGTTTTTAAAGGAGGCTAAATGATAGCTGTAGATTTCGAGTGGCAGCATGAACAGAATCTGTACAGGAATAAAGGACCATGTCATCTGTGTATTATTGTACAATGAAGAGGTGATATTTTTATATAAATAGTGAATAAGCTAGCGTTGTCAAAACCCAAAGGAGAAAGTCCCAAGCTTGCGTTAAATCAATAAAAAGGGCAGCAGAGTGTTTTTTGTTATCTAATGCTGAGATTATATTGTTAATAACTAAAGAAGTGGCAGAAATAGTGCTATGCTTAAGCCTGACTGAAATGGATTTAGCATGGAATGTGTGGATAAAAATGATTTCAACTGTTCATTAACAAGTGACTCAAGTAGTTTTACAAGAGAAAATAGTTTTGAGATTGGACGATAATTATTTAATTCAGATTTTCTACCAGCTTTATGCAGAGGAAGAACATAGGCAGCTGTTGGAATGATGCCAGAGGTAATGCTAAGATTGAAAATGAGTTATTTATTTATATTTATATTTATATTTATTTATATAATATAATTATATAATTATCTGTGCTGAGGATTTCAAAGCAAATGGTTCCAGTTTGTCATCACCTGTTGATTTTCACACGTCAATATTGCATAAGGTGTCAGCTACCATCCAACTGGAGACAGGAGATAAGCTAAAGGATTGGTTTACTTTAGCCGTAGTATTAAGGAAGGACGACCTATATCCATCCAAACAACCACTGAGGCCAACACTAAGACTGTTAAATATCTGACAAGCTGCAGCAAAATGATTGTTAAAAGCAGCACAAATTTCATAGCTATCGGTTATCTGAGTTAGCCCCATAACAACATGGGCATGTAGAGGAATGCTAGAATTGTAAGAAATAGATTTAACATAATTTACTGGGGTTATAAGAGGAATTGCATAAGAGTGCAGATAAGAGTCAGTTTTGTCTTTTCTGACAGCAGCAGTGCACTTATTCCTCAACAGTCTAAAGGCAAGCCAGTGACAAGGATCTTTGGTGTGCCTAGCCAGAGCCCATGCTTTGTTTCTGGAATAAAATAATGTAGAAAACTCAGCAGTGAACCAAAGAGCGGAGCTACATTTTGTTCTTGTCTTTTTAAAAGGTGCATGCTTATCTAAAACATTTTTATTTAATATTAAAAACATTGGTAAAATTGAGTAATTGACTGGAGTAAAGGTCATGTAGAAGAGCCAGGTCATTAAATTTAAAAGTTTCTTCTGACCACTATGTGTGAATTAGTTTTCCACTGTTTCACATTTCTAATGTAAACAATCAGGCAACGGTTACTAATACCAAGGTCAAAAACACCACAAGCAGGATATTTCTTTGGTCTGTTTGTTAATATTAAGTCAATTAAGTTTAACTTGGAGGAATCCTTCAGGTTGGGGTGAGTGGGATGTGAAATAAACTGTAAAATTAAGATAAAAGCACTTTATGGTTATTAGATGCTGAGGTAAGCCAGTCTAATTTGAGATCAACGAAATGAAACGAAAATCACCTCATGATCAATCAATGGTGGAATTAATTCACCCAATCTTTCTGGGCTTCTGAAGGGGCAGAAGGAGGTCTAATAGACCATTTACTATTAGTGAATTATTACGCCCCAGATCAATTTTCATGGAAATAGATTGGAAATATTTAGGAATTGAGACTGAAGTCAGCTCAAGCACAGAGATCTTTATCTGCTCTGAAAATGTTAAAAGCACTAAAGGAAAGTTTATTTATCATTCTCTCTTTTTTTTAGTGAAGTCTCTGTTAAAATCATAGCATCTGGATGAGTTTGAGATAATAGGATACGTAAGTGATCATATTTGTTATGACTTAGTAAACTACGTATATTTAGATGTAAGAAACCAAACTACCTCTTGTCTTAAAAGACTATGGATCATTTAAATCATTTAAATTAGTGTCTGAATTGACGAATGAAGAAGCCCTAGAAGTAGTCGACTTCAGAGCTGTAAGAGCTGGCCTCAGGCGATTTTGAGGCTGAACATTAACAGTAATGAGGTTCCTGGGACAAGCACCATATTGTTGGACTGCAAATCTCATAGGGCATCTATAAGTAATTATCACAGGGTTGAAAATATCTGTTTTTGGTCCAAATGTGATAGAAAAGTTACAAGTGTTAGATGTGGAACTAAACAGATAGGGACTGGGACCTAATGAACATCAGTCTCTGACAGACTGGTCAGTTCTGGTCATGAAAGTTGCAGGATGGCATTCTCCCAGTTTTTGTTTGATTTTTAATAATCTATCTATTGCTTAATCCTGTGTCTATATATTCTATGGCCAGTGCTTAAGGTCCATGCCACAGTGCAATATATTTCTTTCATTCATTCATTCATTCATTCATTCATTTATAGCCTACAGTCAGAAATTAACTCCTAAACTTGGAGGTGTTATATTGGTTGAAGTAGATTTGGTACAAACTGCTCTCTGATCTTTCTCTGTTTGGGTGCATTTACAGAGAGGAAGTGCCATCTGGGCCGAGGACAACGATGGAGGAAAACTAAGAGGGGAACCATCCAGGGATTTTGCAAAGGTCAGTAGATTTGGTAGATGGAGAAAAAGCTTGAAATCATCACTTGTTCAACATGTTGCTGATGAAGGTTTTTCTTTTAACTTGTAGCTTTATGAACTGGATAATGACCCACAACGGAAGGAGTTTCTCGATCAACTGTTTGTCTTCATGCAGAAACGAGGTAAGACTTGCAGCTTTATTGGTTTTATACATCTTGCTTTGTTTTTGTGAGTAGCCAAGGGAGCTCTTTTTAACGTTGTTGCTTTCATACTCTGTGGATTTTATTGAGTAAAGCTTCTTTGATGTCAGTTTAATTTTCAAAATGCTTAAAGGAGTAGCATTTTTAGGAAAAGGGCTTGTATTATAACTGCCATAAATGCTCAACTACGAGCGAATGCAACAATCCATTTGAGTACTAAAAATTTAACATTAATATCTTAAAGCATATCATTATAATTAGTTAGTTTGTAACTAAATTCTGAAATGAACTTTGAATTGCATTAAACAATTTAAAGACATGGTACAGAAAATGGAGTGACCGAGTGGACTTAGATATTATAAAAAACATAAATACAGATGCCTACAGCGCAAAAGTTAAACTGTTACAAAGTCAGATAATGCAACATAAACAGTGTTTTTTTAACTTATTGTTAGTTCAAAGCAAAGGATGCTACTTGTTTTATCAAATTTATAAAAAGCAAAACAGACAGGTTGTCAGTCCACGAGTGATTAATCCTGCATGTTCTACCAGTCATATCAAGTAAATGAAGCAGAAAATAAAACAAATCTGTCAAATGTATTTAGGTGTTTGGGCAATATATTACACCTCATGATAATTTCTAGGTTTTTATGGCATTTAAAGGTGCTAAAAAAGCTTCACACAAGTTTTTTGATTTGAGAAACAGCAGGTTTTCCAACAATAACCACATTTTGTAATGAAATGCAACTGAAATACCTTTAGCATTGTATTAGTGAAATAAATTCACACTGCCTTCTCCTTCTGTCAGTACCCTTTAGTTGTCCAGCACTATTAGATATTTATGATATAATATATATGAATATAAATTCATGTCTGCACTGATTTCGTGTAACTATTCCTCCACAATGAAATGAAGGTAGATGTAGTTGGACACTGTCAACCAAGTGCACAGAGGTCACGGCCCTGTTGAGTGTTCACCTTAAACGCATAGTAATCTTATTTCTACAACTGCTTTTTAGCCTCCTTCATTAATTGGCTTTACTCTAAATCAGGATTGGAAGGGATAGCTGTTGACCCTGTGATTGGCAGCCACTGCTGGCCTTAAAATCAGCCCTCCCCCTGCACTAAAACAATGCACTAACAGAGCTGCTGCTGTGGAATTATCCCCACCCCCATCCATCTGAAATAAGCCCCATTAGATAAATCTGTCCACACAGATTATACATGCTAAGCCATCGTATTTTAACATTAACCTCAGGCCCTCAGGTGTGCAGATCAGAAAATGTCCTCCACTTCCTCCTTGCCCCTGTCCTTTTTTAATCATGCTTTTGCAAGGCTACTCTCATTTGTGCCAACTCTTCAAGAGTGCAAATCAAAGAAAATCAATACATTTCATTGTCTTGATCCTCTCATTTATTCAGGAACCCCTGTGAACCGCATCCCCATCATGGCGAAGCAGGTGCTGGACCTGTACAGGCTTTATAAGCTAGTGACAGAGAAGGGAGGCCTGGTGGAGGTTATTAACAAGAAGATCTGGAGGGAGATTACAAGAGGTCTCAACCTCCCCACATCCATCACCAGCGCAGCCTTCACCCTCCGCACCCAGTACGTGTCTTTCAGATCGTAACAGAAAAACCCAAAACGGGTCTAGCGTTGAAAGATCTCTTCAGGCACAATCAGAGGAATAAAATGAGTAATGAGAAGCTGATAATGTAATTACTGTCTTTATAGCTTCCAACTGTAAAACAAAAATCTAAACAGGTATAAAATGTGAGATCCTGATAAATACATACATGATTATAACAACAATTCTAATAACAATGACTAAATATCTCAAATTTTTTTTACACCGTGTGTTACATGTGGTGCAACCTTTATGAAGTAAAGAATGCAGGTTGATGAAACAATCTTATTATAGTATCAGCATGGTATCTCATTAATTGATTTCATCATTTTTTCACCTTATTAGACAGGCTTCTCTTTTTTTTGAGAAACTATTACAGATAGTCATTAATTATTACTTGTTATTAGAAGGTAATTTATATCTTGAAAGCAACTGTGTAACATTTTTAAATTATACCATTTTATGAATGAATATATATATATATATTTAAAAACTACATCATTGGCCAAAATGCTTAAAAATAGAACAAAAAAATAATTTATGTAAAAACTAAATCCTCCAGTTTTGCTACTTTCTTCAAAATTAGTTTATTATTGTTTTCAGGCTGTGCGTCATGTGATACACAGTTTACATGTGACTAAATCACTGAGTGGTATTTCTGTGATATTCAAATCCACATGCATGATGAACTACAGCACAAACATTTTTTTAACCCTATGAAATGTCAAATTTTTCTTTCAAGGTAAAGGATTCTTCGAAATTATTGAGTGATGCTCTTTTTCTTTATTTTGGAATGGTGTTCATTTGCACCCGAAAATTGACTATTTGAAACTTTCCTTGTAGATATATGAAGTACTTGTACGCATTTGAGTGTGAGAAGAAGGGGCTGAGTTCTCCAGGTGAGCTGCAGGCTGCCATCGACAGTAACCGCAGAGAGGGTCGACGTCCCAGCTACACCAACAGCCTGTATCGCTACTCTCCCTCCCCAAGCTCTGCTCCACATGCGCTCCTCTCTTCACCCACGATGCAAACCACCCCGACCGGACACAACGGCCTGAATCAATCTGGTAGCCCAAATTTAAAGAGAAACACAGGTATGACAGTTTGTTCTGTGTCAAACTTCTAATGAAACTTGTAGCCCTTGATATTAGACCTTTTGTGATGAGTTGAATCAGATTTTGTGAACTAATTCACAATTGTTTTATGCCTTGTTAAGGGGATCTTATTAGATTATTTCCACTTTTTTTTTTTGTTTACTTTTTCTCATCGTATTGAGTCGTACTACCCAGCCTAGACTCTCTGTGGCTGCTTGTGATGAACCAGGTGGATGTAGGATACTAATGACCTCCAGTGGTTTCATGTCCTCCCACACATCTAGCAGCCTAATAACGAAATGGCACAAAGTACTTACAGCACTGCTGACAATTTTCTGTTTCAGTGTTATTTATTGAAGGTTACATAGACATGATTACTTCTCAGAACGTGGCACCATTTTATTAAAAGGAAATAGAAATTTCCTTTGTTTTTTTCTCTGTGCTGTGTTTAAAATTATTCTTTTTTTGGTATTATTTTTATTGACCCCAAGATTCTTCCCATTTATGTTGACCTTTTAAATTATTAAATCGTAGTTTCTCCATGTGGATAACCAAAACAAGTCCATGCAACCGGTTTCTGAAACACGATGGAGTTGGTGTCTTCCAGTCTTTGAGTTCTTTTTGCCAGTACCATGCCCATCAATAAAGCTGTTCTAATGTATGAAGGGAGAATTAAAGAGTCCTCTGAGCATCCAAAGAGAGACAAGTCCCTGTCAGGAGAGAGTCCAGTGGTAAACCCCAGAGTGTTAGTGAACAGTCCCAAAATAAATGAAACAATGTGCCATCATTTGATTTACTTTTATCACAGATTGGAGACACAGAAGGGTAAAATTGATGTAACATGACCTTAGAATAATGAAAACGGTGAATCACTTTGAACTGAATTAACCTGTTTCTGTTGAACCTGTTTGTTGAACAACTATGAATACGGGAAAGTGCAATCCTCTATATTTTATCAGGCAACACAGCATTGATTTCCCTTTCCCAAGCCTTCTTAATACAGTTGACAGATACAGAATCCTTAGAGAAGAAATTCACAAATTCAGTCATAAGCTTCTTACTCTGGTGAAAGAGAGAGCAATTCCCAAAGAGTATGTCTCTCACAAGTAGACTCAAAATGGGGATGTTTTCCCTCACAAAATGCGCAAGCCGCATATAATGAAAAAAAATTAGAGTGAGGTAGATTGTACTTTAAGTTTTATTGAGCAAAAGACACATTTGTTGTCTAAATAGAAGTCCTTTATGCCCTTTTACACACTGTGTAGCAATTGTGTTGTCCAGCAATGCTGGAGTAAGGGTGTGGTTGTAACCAAATGGTGTATATATATAGAAACACTAGGGACTTCGTAGATATGTTTAATTTGAGTAAGAATCTTAAGTGAGTTTCTAAAAACAAAACTGTGTCTTATTTGATAGAAGATGCAGGATTTGTAAACAGTAAAGAGGATAATGAGGAATGTGGTTTGTTAAGGACATAAACTCTAATTTTAGCCACAAGGGGGCAGGATTGAGTGATTCATGGTCTGGAGAACCCCATTTACCAGTATGCCAGTTCCCTAATCTTTAAATACTGGAAGACCCAGATCAAAATTGAGCAAGGAAATGGGCCTATAATTAGCAGAATCCATGGGCTCTTTTCCATTTTTCAATAACACACATACATTTGCCTCATAAAGAGAAGATGTTTTTCGTGTAATTGAATCATTTATCATCCTGAGTAAGAAAGGTGTTTAAAATCTCATGAAATGCTTGGTAGAACTCAGCTCCAAACCCATCTGGTCCAGGACATTTACCTATGGGAAATGAGTTAATTGCTTCTACTAACTCAACAAAATTATTCTAACTTTAATTTGCTTGGTCAGATGAGACCTCCACCCCTGTGATACCCAGCCGGCTGCCCATGGCCCTGGCTCTGGGGCAGCAGCAGCAGTTGACACAAGCTGCCACGTTGGAGCATCTCCGAGAGAGGCTGGAGCGTGGAGCAGGAGGTGCAGCAGCTGACGGTCCAGAGAAGAAAATGATGCGGCTCGCAGAGGAGCAGCAGCGCCTCATGCAGCAGGCCCTCCAACAAAACCTCCTGGCCATGGCCTCTCACTTCAACCCCTTGAACCTCAAACTAAACAATGGACATGGTGAGTTGCCTCATCATTACTGAACATTATAAGATGCTGATTAACTATAATAAAGTCCATTAATGTGAGTTTTTCTTTGTTCTCCCACAGAAAGCAAACAGGATTTGTCTCTGAGTATCTCCACTAATGGAGCAGCCAGTATCAGTGTGTCTGTGGAAGTAAATGGTACCCTTTACTCAGGTAAGTCATTAAATTTGAAAGAAAAACTTTTTTGTTGTTGTTCTTTGTTAGTTTAGTAGGTGACAAGCTTTTTTTGGATGTAGTTTATGAACAGTAACATCACTCGATGTGTAAGAAAAAAATTATTCTGTTTCGTCAAAAATTCTAAAAGGAGAAATGAAGCAGTAAGGCAATGTATTGTCTTACATTCATTTTTGAATTTATAAAGTAATTTTAAGTGATGTACAGTACCAGTCAAAAATTTGGACACACCTTCCCATTCACTTGAATGAGAAACTGTGTCCAAGCATTTGACTGGTACTATATGTATGTTTTACGTGTTATCTTTTATTCAGTTTCATTGTGTATATAGTGAAAACAATGTACATGCTTACATGTGAGACTTCACTGTTCATGTACTTAAGACGTACAACTAAAATTATTTGCCATTTCTTTGCTGACTTTTGAACCTGCTTTTTTGTTTTTCATATGTATTTGTTTTTCTGTTGGGTAGACCGTAGCACTAAAGGAACACAGTTTCATTCATCTTTATACTGATCACTATATGGAGAGAATGACAATTCAACCTTGAACTTGTCCTTGGCATTTGAAGGCTGACAATTTTCTATATTTCCCTTAATGTCGACAAATCTCAAGTGCAGAGCCAAACCAACAATGAACTCATCCCACTTACAAGTTACATGTGTGTATTCAAAGTCTGATATATTGTAATCCTCTGTGCCATAGACCTCAGTTGGTCAAAAACTATTAAAAACATGTCAGTGAGCCACGTCACTGCACTGGATGGCATGTTCCTTTGTCCCTGAAGAAAATAGTTACAATAGTTTGTTTAGAAGCAGCTCCAAAGATGAATGACAGTGATCATGTTTTCAGTCTCAGGAGAGAAGTTCCTTGTACAGCAGACACCACCGCGCATGCATGGAAACATGGTTCCTTTTACAGTGCTTTGCTAGTTTATTGTGCTTCATATTACAACCTCTTGACTAATAATAACAGCACATTTCTCAAAGAACTTAAGTACGATTTTTAAAAAAAAAAATCTTCTCTTTGATCCCTGCACTTTAGGAACGCTGTTTGCCCAGAAGTCAGCTGCTCCAGTGGTGTCGCAGGCCGTAACTATGGCGGGAACAAGTGGCTTCAGTGCCCTCTCCTCCTCTCACAGTCCTGCCTCTTCATCCTCCACCTCCTCGAAGGGACCAAATTAAGGCTCACAGTTTTTTTTTTTGTTTGTTTTTTTTTTTGATCTGTCCATAGCAAAATAATTGAGTGATATGCATGCAGTATCTCTCTTGTCAGACAAGAACTGTATAAACTCTAACTATATTGATGTCTACATTTGACCTCCTGTTTGTTCACTCAAGCAGCACCATCTCTTGAAAAACTGCAACAGATTGAGAAGTTTTCTACCATTGATATTCCATCACTTTGACTGTGTAATCTGCTTTAAACGAGTCTTGTCAAGACAACAAAGTGTGACCTCAAAAGGCTTCCAAATGTAAATCCAGTTAACCTTAGTGCCTGTTAAAAGCTTTTTTGAATTGTAGTGACAGTCATTCTAAAAGGCTTTATAAGGTTTATTCAGAAGTGTCTTTAGAGCAGGAAAGTACAAGATGAGAACCAATGCTCAGCCTCTCTGAGTGTCAACTTCATTTATAGCTAGTTTATCATACAGTTCTTTCGCCATAGTCATCAATGTAACAGTTTGGTTGCCAAAGTGCAGCCAATGAAGACCAAAAAAGCCTTAGCTCAATGTCATAGCTCCTGTATTTAACTATTTTGCTGAAGCCATATTGTTTCCCTCTCGGTAAATATTTGGTTTAACTTGACTGGTGACAGGTTGCTGTGAGTGAAAGTGGATCAGAGCAACTTTCAGGGATTATGTGCACCGTCAGTTACCACAAAAACATCAAAACAGTGTAGGAAAAAATGTTTGGAGGTTGTTGGGTTTTTTTTTAGATTTTCTATTGTGTTTTATTTTATTTTTTATTTTTATTTAATGATTTGGCTCTGCCTCAAAATTATGACACATTTATGTCACATCAGTTGTAACCTGAAGGCAAAATATCACATGATAGGTTTCTGCTGGGAGCTATTCTGTATGTAGAATGGAAGTGATACAACATTTACCTCGTTAGACTTTCCATGTTGGTAAGTTTCTCAGGAATCTCCTTTGGGACTCATCAATGTTATACCCTTTCTCATACAGTATTGCTGTGTTTTTCTTCTATAAACACAGTGAATGTATCATTACTGACCTCAGGCTTTTGACAGTTGAATGCTGAAACAGTGCTACCTCACTCTTCTAGAGAAATATGCAATTGTTAATGCAGAAAATGCTTATTTAGCCATCTGCTGACATATACTGTATGTGGACAATCAAGTAGACATATCACTGCAAACAAATGTCACTGAACTTGACAACTACAAAAACCAAGGTTGATGTGAGTTTGGGTCTTTGATTAACATATTTCTTGGACATGTGGCCATGAGGAATAAAACAATCTTTTGTGCTGTATAAAGGCTGAATTCTTTTCCACACAAGGTCAGTGTTTTACTTGGAAACTCCAGCACTTTTGAATTAATGGAGATAAGTGAAGGATCATAATATTGTTCAAAATCATAGTGCTGAAGCTATTACAATGGTGTTAGTTGTGTTTTTATAGTAGTGTTTCAGCTTGAACAAATGTGATTTAATGAAAAAACTATTTTATGCTTAATAAGTAAGATTTTTATAGCATGTCGATCAAACTTTACTTATATAGCACCTTTCATACAAGTCAAATGCAATTCACAGTGTTTTACAAGTGATTAACAAACGCACAGGATGGTAAATATGGATTTGGAGACAAATGTACACCAAGATACAAGTAAAATACCAAAATTAAAACAGTGTGACCTAAAACATTTAAAATGATTTATAGATTATAAAGAAAAACATTTAATAAAACCTACTGCAAAATATGAAATGAATAAGACAAAATATAAATAAATGAAAGAGAACATATAGAGAGAAAATACAGGAAATAAGACGAGTCAAAATAAAATGATCAAATTATAAAAAGCTAAAAATAAATAGATTACTATAAAAAAGCAATTAAAACATTAAGAACCATAAAAATGTAAAATGATAAGACACTACATAAGCCGGGCTAAACAGTTTTTCGTCTACTAAGGTGTGTCTAAAATAAGGTGTGTGGCAAAACAACCTCAACTGAAGATACACCTATTTCCTGTTTTTCAGCTTTCATCTTACAATCTTGATCTGAGCTGAGATTACTTTATCACACATACTGATCAAAAATGAGCTTGCATGCTCAAAAATATATAGCACTTTCAAAACCGGGTTCAGAAAATGCTTCCCAATAACAAAATACAGAACAGAAGTGCAAATCAAGGAATAAAAACAAGAAAACACTAGATGAGTGTATGACCAGATGGGGGTAGCATTTCCTGCTGTATAGAAGACACAGAGACATTTTAGGTTCAGGGGCAGAATGCATCCACAAATCTGCAAATGTTTCAATATTTCCAGTTGATCATTATGTTGACATCTCTACTCTGCCTTTAGTAAGGAATTAAGAGTGGAGGTGTTTTTTTTATTGCAAATTAAAGTTTGTGTTTGATCGCTAGATTGCAGGCAATCCAGATTTGTTCATTTTTTCCACTAAATGTGTTTCATCGCATTAAGTTTATCAAATCAAAAGCAACACATTGTGTATGTGGCAGAGGAAGTACAGAGACAGTCTGTGTTGAGAATTAATTCCTCAACTCTGCAGCAGCCCTATGACAGTGGCTATACTAATGGAGATGAGAGCTCATGGGTCAAGGGATGAGGGCGGGGGGAAGGGTTGCAGGATTTACTGTTGGGATAGTTATTCTATAGTGACACTGCTGGACTGGCATCTGGAACACTGTAGAAGATGCTGCAGGCACAATGAGGGGTATTATGAGATGGATATCTCCGCCCACGGTCCCCGCCCGCCAGGGAGGAATAATACCGGTCAAATCACTCTGCAGATGAGGAAATCACTGTCCTGGGACAAGACTATAGGAATACTGTATGGGGAGAGATTTATTTTCCAGCTTTGAACAGGGAAAGACACTTGATTATAATTTGTGGAAAGAGGTTCATCCTGTAATAGAAATCCTTTTTCTGAAATCTGGGGACATCCTTTAATGTACAGGTTCTGTTTCTCATTTTGTTGCTCAAACCTGCAACTTGTGATGCAAAATATTCAAGATGTTTAGATGGGAGCTCATGCAGATATGTTGGTGCCTTTGTGACTTCAGCACTCCAAAACCATGGCTTTGATGGATCTTCTGAAGCAGAAATACATGAGGAGATATCTCCAGGATTGAATGCCAGAATGCATTTTTATCAGTCAAGCAAATGATCTTTTTTACTGGGATTTCTGTGCCTCTGTGGATGATTTGTTAAAACAGGCTTATACAGACTCTCTGCACTTTTTTTGACACCATGCCTTACCATGATGAGGAGTACCCAGGCCAGCCTCTCTGGCAGTCTGTGCTGCTCTTCTGCTGTAAGGGTATGATCGAAGGCATCATGGTCATACTCTTCTTCTGGCTTCTTGTGCAGGTCCTCTTCACCAAACAATTGGAAGGTATGCACTTACAGAGTCTATCCTCTCAGGCAATTGTGGTAAAACAATAACAATACATGTACTGTTATTTAATCCAGGGATTGTATGAGGATAAATTATAAGTATTTTTTTTTTACATGTAATTCCATCTAATTATCATTGTTCTTATGTCTACAGTTCACCTCCAAATTCTTCTTTTGGTTGGACTGATCATTTTTTGCCTGTGTTTGATCCTGGGATGTATTCTGTGTTGGAGGACAAGTCAAATTTGTTCAGTAAAAGACAAAGAACCTGTGACATCAGCACCAACTCCTGCTGAACCTGTGGCCTTTGCCCAGAATCCGCCTCCCTCACCTGCAACGACAATGTCCAGGCAGCAATATGAGGAGCTGGATGGAGATACACTGGAGTACCCTTCCACATTCTCCAGTCCTGCCCCTTCTGAGGGTGAATTTAGCTCTCTGTCGTTCTCTAATCGAGGGCATACTGCCTCTGAGAGAAAAGAGCAGTCAAAATCTTATTTTTCGCTGCGCCGCCTCAGCACACCACCACTAACGTCACCTCTATATAAACCTATAGATCCCAGCCATGGTTCCCTGCCTTCATTTCCCAAACTGGGACTGTTTTCCAAAACATGTAAGGCTCTGCAGAGACGCTGCACTGTGACTGGGGATAGTATATCTTACAATGAACACAGCAGACTCACCAGCCCCGGTGCTGTCTCTCCTTCTATGCCTGAAGAACCAATCCCACTGGTTCCACTGAGCTACGGCTCCAGCTGCAAACAGCCAATATCACCCTGCCTCCATTTCACTATGGCCTTCTCTCCAGAGCAACAAACCCTGACCGTCACTGTCCTCAGCTTCACTGGGATGTCCCACAGACTAGAGGATGTGTCTGTGCTGGGTAGCCTGCCGCCTCTGTACCCCTGTCCCATACAAGCCTCAATCCAAAGCAGCCTCAGCCCTGAGCCCAACAACCGGGTGCTGACTTTGAAGGTGAGCTCTGTGAAGGAGCTCCAAAAGTGCACTCTCAGAATAGCTGTATACACACGGGAACCACCAAGCCTGAGAGGCACCACACTGGGTGAGCTGGAGGCCGAGTGTGGAGGAAGAGACTGGAAAGCAGGACATGCATTCCATTTCACGAGAGAGCTTAACCCAAACAAATGGAAGCTAAAAAAGGTAGTGGTCTATTATATTAATGTATGTGAGAAGGTTATGACTAAAGATCCCCTCCAGACATATGAATATACTCTGTTTGGAATAATAATTTGTGTCAAATATGTTTTTTTCCACACAGAAAAGTTGAAATACATTTCTTTTCTCCTTCCTCATTGAAAAAATGCGCTGGAGGCTTCAAGTTTCCACATCACACCTGTGTAAATTGCATATTTGACCACAATTGGCTCCAAAATAGTTGTGATGTCACACATTATGCTCATATGCAAACATCTTAAACTTAGAGTTAAGTTGAGCAAGTTGAGTGGAGGTGGACTTTACATGGATGTTTCCAATTAAAATGATCTATTGAAACAAGCAGGAGACAAAGAAATGGAGCCAAATTAAGTCTTTTGGGTAAGATTTTTATTTTGCTATGTTGCATAAGGACACGAGAGCTTGATCTCTGTTGTGAGTATCATTACAGTGTTTTTTTTTTCCTCTGGTAATTTAAGTGATGTTACAATACAAAGCAAAAGCCTCTTGCTACATTTCCTCCTGATTGAAGTCTCCCTCTCTGCTCTCTGAACTTTTGCCCTTTGACTGCAGAGTCTGATCTCCCAGGATGCACTGATCTGTAAGGGGCTTAGCTGTCCTCCACAGATCTTCATTTCGCTTCAGTATCAGACTCTGGCCCATCAAATCAAAGTCACAGTCCTCAGAGCAGATAACCTCGACAACCTCATTCACACGCCAGCCGTAGCAGGTAAACCCAGCGTTTAATGACATCTGGCTACATGAATTTGATAAAAATTGTATTTGATTTAGGAATCCTATAAGGACATCATGTATAGAGGCATTATGTAAACTGCATTGGCAGAACTAACCTTTGCATTTCAGGGGCAGAGGTAAAATAATTCCCTATGTTTGCTTTTAATGTTTAGGGGATTAAATTAGGTCTTACAGGACTGGAATACAGCGGGAGATCATCCCTTTTTTTTAATGACATTGTGGTTTAATCCTTCACTATTCACAATCCTCAGGAAAATGTTCCAATCTCCTCTGGATCTCTGATCTGACAAATCTAATCTTTGTTTGCATTAGCCTGTCTAGGAATTATTTTTATTGCAGACAAGCACATCCTGTGCACAGAGCCATTAGATTTTATGATATCTGTTTCATGTACAATATGTCACATAAACCTGACTTGGGGACATAATCTTCATCGCTATCAGATTTTGAAAGTACTTAGTAATGGATATTTAGACAGAGTAGAGTAGACAGAGTTGAATTGCAATGGAGAGAGACAAGAAAAAAATCTTTCTTTTATGTATTCTTCCTCTATTTTGTACTTAATCACATCTAATAATGTTCTTGTGTGGTATAATTTCTACATTTCCACCTTTTTATAAGTGTGTTTTAGATCTAAATAAGTAAAAGAATCCCTGATTGAAAATTGTAAAAACGTATGCTTGTCTGTGACTACAAAGACTTAATCCAGAAAACAAAAAAAACCCCAAAAACTATATTAAGGATTATAGGGAAGGACTATTGTAATTGACACCTGCCATAAACTGTAGTTTCTAATTTTGTTCATATGTAAACAATGAGAGAGCCACTGCTGTCCAGTGTCCATTTGACTTTCAGTTTTCATATTTAATTGATTATCACACAAAAGATTTTTTCCGGACTTTACAAAGTTTATGTATTGTTTACAGATTACCAGGTGGTGATCAATCTGCACCATGAGGGGGTTGTGATCAGCAGCAGAGGAACTAAAGGTGGACCATGTACTGTGTGGAACACTTCTTTCCTGTTTGACCTGCCTCCAGGAGACATCCATCACCTGCCCCTCACGCTGGAGTTCATAATCATGCAGGTAAAATTGCTTTGGGAGCATAAAATCACAGATTAAAATGTAATCAAATTATCATTTATTTAGTAAACTGACATGAGTAGCCTAATTTAATTGTATTTTACCTGTCTTGTGGAGTAAAATAGCACAATTCAACCTTTTCCTTTCTTATGTGACAGAATCAGGTGCTTTCAGAGGGCAAAGTTCTTGGTCGAGTCCTCATCGGTGCAAGGGCTGCAGATGCAGGACGAGCTCATTGGAGAGACATGTGCAGCCTGCAGGTGGAGCAGACACGCTGGCACACGGTTCAACCAGAACCTCTATAATAGAGCTCAGTCACAGACTGGGAAGATTATTTTGTGACCAGTGGATTAGACGTACTGTATGAACTCACTGGGTATCCAAAATATGTTAATATACAGTAGGTCACCTTTGCCATGGAGTGCACACAGCTGATAACTAGCTTTGTATCTGTGCAACAAAATATCTACAAAGGCCTTATTTCCATGTATCAAACCTGTGAGTTCTCCCGTAGGAAAGTATTATAAGCACACAAATGACTAATTAGTGAGGCTAAACAATGTGAGTTCAGTGTAAGTTCAGAGTTTGTAGGCTAACAGATGTTTTTGTGAAATGTTACTTAGAATATTCTTTGCAGGTCCAAACTGATCTCATATAATTTTGGAGAACCAGTCAAGTGAAAATACAACTGAAATACTTTCAACCATTCAGTTTCTCTGCCAGCAAACAGAAGAAAACAATGTATTTAAACATCAACAATATAACAATACGGTCAGTATCCAGAAATACTAGAGAGGTGTTCTAGTATTCAGTCCCTCTCTGTAACTATAACACAGTCTGTTATTCAATTGATGTTTGAGTAGCATGTAATACACACAAATGTACTTTATATGCTCTATTGTACATCTGTTATGTCACATATTCCTTAAGCAAAGTTTAAAACCTACTTTTTGGCTGTGGGATGTTCTGAATGTAAAAATGAAGAACCATATCATGCCACCTCAATAAAACACTTTTGCCTGAGATAGCTCGGTGACTTTTATTAACATGACCATCAGTAAAAATGTTCAAACTGTTGCTGTTGTATTTTACTTTTCATCATTTTCTGTTAAACTAACATGCAAAAACATTAAAATCCTTTTACGTAGGGTGAAAGGGCATCCGTCATTCATCCACCATCTTTGAGGATTGTTTTTAACTCGTAGAGATTATAAATAGATAGATAGATAGATAGATAGATAGATAGATAGATAGATAGATAGATAGATAGATAGATAGATAGATAGATAGATAGATACTTTATTTATCCCAAATTGGGAAATTCTTGTGTCACATCAGCAGGTTATCCAGGCATTGCATGAGAACAGTAAATGCATATATCTCTATAGTAAATATATATCTATAGAAAAATAGACCCAACAAAATAAATTAAATAAAATAGTTCAGTACAAGAATATAAGAGAAAAGATAGATGTACTTTTTTTGATCCCAAACTGGGAAAAATTTGAGTTAAAAAAACTGCTAGATTCTTCTTAGGCATAAAGCTGGCTGGTGCAGCCCTCTGTCAGTGTACTGACTTGTTTATAGCAGAAGCCTCAACTATTTTGTTCAAGGCAAAAGGCTCAGTCTTCATCCTCTCCTTCTTCATCAGGGCTACAGATATCTACAAGCTCAGCCAGGAATATTCCATCAGGATAGAGGAAAGGTGACCTCCGCTGCAGGTTAATCTCATCTGAAAAGTGAGATAGGCTTGGCACTCCAACATCAGAGGACTTGTCTGAATCTTTTTCGGCAGTAGCTGGAAAGTCACGGATTGGCTGCGTGAGCCTTATGGCTGAATCAAAAGAAGAAAAAGGGGGAAATAATTAGAACAACGTAAATATTTCAAAATGTCAAATCTACAGTACCAGTCACAAGATTTGGACACATCTTCCAATTCCCTTGAATGAGAAAGTGTGTCAAAACGTTAGACTGGTACTGTATTTAGTAGTCTACACATGCAGAGGATGGAAAGCAAAGATAGATAAGGAAGGCAAATAAATCCAAATCAGGGACTTATCCACTAAAAGAGATTATCCGTCTTAACAAAAATAGTTTAAAAAAAAAGTCCAGTTAGGCACGTAAATGTGGCATTTGTGGATATCTCCCTGACTAAGATAAAGAAATGAATCCCGTAGTCTCCTCAAAGGCTCTAAACTATAAACACAGCACACATTACAGCACACATCTATACTACTGATTACATTGACTCATGCACAGTTTCACCTTGCAGAAGATTGTCATTTTTTGTCTTCAGATTGTTGATTTCTGCACTCATAGCTGACATCTGGTAGAGGAAAGAATGGTTTCAGATCTCTCAATTCATCTTCATATTGCACACCTTTCTGTGTGCTGTAAGTCTCTGTTGGACATATTTGTGTTTTTATTTTATTGAATGCTTCCTTAAGTATATTTGTGTCCATTTTCACATTTATAATTTTTAATAGTAGCCATAGAAGAAGTGCAAGATTTGACCGTGAAGTATAACGTTCTGTTTGACCTTTTTGTCTGTAGTTTTTAGAAGACTTTGAATTTGTGATTTCTTTAATTGTTTCAGTGTAATTTCATATGTATCAGCTCTTCGTACCTCTCAGAATTTGTAATGACTTTGAAACAGACTTTTTCATATTTTGTCTGGATGTCACTAACTGTTGTCACATCATGGCAGCCACAGGCCTTCACTATAAGACAGCGACATACTATATCTCTTTCCTATCCTCTTATGGTTGAGTCAGATGTGTTCCAGCTGAGCGGTTCACTCCTCAGCTTCAAATCCGATTATTTTCAGAGTAGAAAGAGTCATATGTGAGATTATAGTTGAACTATGTTTCACAGAGAACGTGAAAAGTGATCATGCAGCGAGGCCCACTCCCCTCCCCTTTACTGTATGCTCTTTGATTAAAGCAGAAACTGGGATTAGTGGTGTCTGCACATATGTGTGTATGTCTATGTAATGAGTGAATGTGGTGCGAGCTCCTTTAATATCATGATATAATCTGTGTCCCACCATCATGCCATTAATGATATTAATTTGCACTTCTTGCAGATGATAATACATCATTTATGAAACATCATCTTGCAGTCAGACAAACATAGATGATCTTTTGAGTGGTGCAGTGGCTGGAGGCTTTATGTTGATGTTGTAGTCATTTAGGTGGATCTGTAATGAGTGTGCTGGTAGAGGTTTGGTGTTTGAAGGTTCAATAGGATATATGAACGCATTAGACATATGCATGTATACACTGGCTGTTATGGGTGATTGTAATTCTCACTTTTCCATTAGGCCAACCCCATTTCACTCTGATTAAAGCGTTTACAACCTGGAGGCTCTGGCTGTGGATGTTTGTCTCAGCTTGTGCTTCTTCTGCTGGCTCTCCCTCCTCCCTTCCTGACCAGTCGTCGCTCTCTTCGTCCTCTTCAAACACCGGCATCAAACCAGAGCCCTGATGCCAGCTCCTCCTCTCCACTGCACTCTGAATGAAAAATACACAGCTTTTAGTATAATCCATGTCATAGCTGTCACTGTTTGGTGATCACAATTCTCATATTTTTTTCAGTTCTGATTTGCTTCTAACCTTGATATTATTCGAAGATGGAGTCCAGTCTTGGAGTGGCCTGGCTCCAGTCTGAGCAATCTCCTTTGCCTCTCGCTCCTTAAAAAGACTCTTTAACTAAAAATTGTAAGATATTTGTGGCAGGATAAAGAATTTCCTTTATGATGATTTTGTTTTGTCATTTACAAAAGATTAAAAAAATAGCTGAAATCATGTTTTTACCTGCTCAGTGACCATCCTCCTCTGTTGGTCCACTTCTACATTAACTGGGGAGACAGTTTTATACTTCCTGCCATCAACAGATGAGTTCTCATTTTTAACCTGTGGACAAGGAGTCTGTCAGTTATTATGTCCTCCACCATAGGAGGCCATCTTTAGAAGTGTCCTTTTTATGAACTTTACCGGGTAAAGCTGCCTTAGTGTTTGAAGCCTCTGGACTGCCAGTGTTTTCTCCTCTTCCAGGTGGTTTGCCTTCCTCCTGCTCTCTGAGACCATATGGAGGAAGTAGTTTCAGAGCTTAACCGGTGAGTAAAATCAACACATTATCTGGTAGTTTTTTTAAAAGCAAGTTCATACCTTCTAGCTGGGCCCTCAGTGTGTCAGAGGTCAAGCCCCCTTCATCTTGATTGTCTCCAGAAGCCTTTTTCATCTCCTGTCATGACAAAAAAAAGAGGATAAAAAGAGGTGAGATGTGCTGGTTAATTCCCCTCTTAACACACCTGCTGAAGATGATGTAACTGCACCTTGAGCTCCAGAGCAGAAGTATTGATTTGGCCCTCAGTTTTTTCTGTCCCTCTCAGCCTTTCTAAACTCTTCAGAGTTTCCTAATCTTGAAACAATCAGCCAGTTAGATGAAAAAATCTTACTTTTCCATCAGTTATTCTTCTCTCTGTCTGCCAGTTTCTGCTTCAGCCTTTGAGCCTCACTGCTTTGTAGACACATCTGTTAATCATGAAATTTATTTCTAGACTCTATTTACTTGGATTTACTGTTAATATGTGATCACATAAAAATACATCAATGTAAACATATATAAATCCATCGTTACAGACTTTATTTTCCTTTACTCTAAGCTGCTTTCAACAAAACGTGACAAAATTAAGCTCAGGGGAGGAGGATCATAGAACAATTTCTAACCTGAGCGCTTTTGTTTTGACTGCTGGAGACGGATGGTGGGTTCCATAACAAAGAGGATTCAGTCTGTGATGATATGTTGAGGCTAAAACAATAGAGAGCCAGATGAAGAGATAGATCACGGAATTCAATTTTGAGCATTTGCTGACGGTGCGTGATGAAAATCTCATCAAAATCCACTCACTCTGTCACTGTGCCCTTGTCCTGAGTTTGCACAGCTTCACCCCCTGAAAATACAAGGTCAGAGCAGTGTTACGCCCCCTGTGATTGAGTTTAAAACTAGACAAATTGTCTTGCAATGGATGCCTGCTGTACATGGTCGGTAATCTTGTTAAATATTTCACAGTTGCCACAGATTGCTGAAGAGTGGAAAAAAAGCCTGAGAAGAAGTGTATTAACCTTTACCTTTATCCTGAAACAGCGCTTGACCCCTGCTCCTTTCCAACTCCAGCTCCTGTTTGCATGCTTCAAGCTCAACCCTTAGCAGTAAGTCAGATTCATTCTGTTTAAAAAAAACATATCATTAAACAACCCATATTTATCTACTATAGTACCAGTCAAAAGTTTGGATTCACTTTTTCATTCAAGTGAATTGGAAGTGATGTCAAAACTTTTGACTGGTGCTGTACATCTTTAACAATAAGATCATCTCAGTGCCCTAATCTTAGGAAACTAGGCTTAAGTACTAGCTTCTTCTCTGAGTAGGAAAATATGTTTTATCAGAAAAAAAGTGGTTCATTTAGGCAGCAATCAGTTAGTTTGGATTTGGTGGTTTACAATATATGGTATCACTTGTCTCTCTGGCCCTCTTTCTTAACTTTTCAATCTCAGTTGTCATCTGTTTTGCACTTGGAGCTGAAATGAATACATTTAGATGTAGCTGAATACACAGCTGTAGAGTAAAGACATGGTCTTACTTTATTTCTGGAGTTGTTCTTCTTAAGCTCTTCTATCTCCTCCTGTGTGGACTGCAGGGTTAAAGCCACCTTTTGCCATTTCTCAGTCCAGTTTGAGGCCACAGCTCTCAGCTCCTCGATTTTCTGGACCCTCGCTGCATCTTGCCTCTGATATTCGTCCTCCTGCTGGTGGAGCTTCTCCTCCTTCGCAAGGACCTCATCCTCCAAAGACAGACAACTATCCTGCAGTTTCTGTTTTTCTAATTCTAAAGCTTCCAACGATTCCCTGGAGAAATTGAAGCAAGGTTTCAGTAAAGAGAGGATGCTTCTACTGTTTTACAGAAGGACGGTCTAAAAATGCTGAAAAAGAGTGCTTGTTCACTATCTCACCCAAGCTGATGGCACTTTTCCTTCAAATCTGTTAGCTCTCTGTGTCCATCATTAATTTTGATGAGAAGCTCCTCTCTTTCTGTGATCAGCTGAGAGCGTTCTGCCTTCAGATCTGCGATCTGTTTTGTGTTCATGACTTTTTCTGATGTTTGCTCCTGTAGCTGGGACTGTGACATCTCCAGTCTCTGTTTGACCATTTCAAGCTCACATGTAAGCTTTTCATTTACCTGGTATAAAGACATAACAAGGATAAATTAATTCTAAAAATTCAGCAATGACAAAACTCAAAAAAACCACCTCCACTTAAAGATTTAACCTCTCTGAGAGCCTTTGTTTCTTCCTTCATCAGGACAGTTTCCTGTTTGCTGTTGTGAGAATCAGCCTGATGAACATGGAGCTCACAACTCTCTGAGCCTTGTTGGATCTTTTCCCTCTGCTGCAGATCTGCTTTCTCCTCCTACATGAGATACAGGCAAAATAACCTTGACACAATCCTAAAGTATTAGATTTTGATCTTAGAAATCTCAGTTATTGTAGATTAAATTAATAAAGATATGATACCTGGATCAAGTGTTCTTTGTCAGACAGAGCCCCTGAGAAACTGGCTTTCAGTTCTTTTATATTGTCCTCCAGCTTTAGCACTTGAGTGGACAAGATGGCTTTTTCCTGAACAGAATTAGAAAACAAATTTCCTTTGTAAAATTCTACCATATCGCATGAATTAATACTGAATATGAGACAGGAAACTGACCAGACATGCTTGGCTGATCTTGTTGTTGGCTTCACTCAACTGTTCTTGTACATCAGAGTGGTTCTGCATAGTGTTGTTAAGCCTCTGAATCATCTCCTCCATTTGATTCAGCAGTGTCCTCTGCACCTATAGGAGCACAGAAAAAAATATGGAACAAAATTTTAAAAAGGACTGGGCAACAGATGACTGCAGTGTGGGTTTGTCATTTTAGCTTTTAAACTGACCTCTGTAGAGGTCTGGAGTTTCTGGAGTGCATTGTTTCGCTCTTCTTCTTGTGTCTTTGCTCTTGCTTCAGACTCTCTCAGAGCTGCTCTCAGCTTGCACATCTCTGTGTCAGACTTCTGCTTCTCCTAATTTAAAGCCATGGATAAAAGCAGTAAGTGGTAAGAATGTATAAAATAATGCATTTTTTATTACAACACAAATCTACTTTCATGACACATAAAGCTTACACACCTGTATGTTTAAGTCTTCTTGATTCATTGGTAATGTACTTAGTGAGACAGAAGTTTTTTCAGGAGAAACAGATTGAACATGGCTTCCTCTGTTCAAGGTAGACCTCATCTGCAGCAGGTCCTTTTCCATCTGTTGGAACCTTGAGAGTGAACTTCACATGAGATATTCAGTCATTTCTATGTCATTCAATTTTCCTTTTACATGTCTTTGGCTGCACTTACTTTTTACGGAGCTCTCTACGCTGCCAGCTCTTTTCAAATGGGGATAATTCAGCTGCCTCATTCTCCTGCTCAAGAGCGCTCATCGCCTCTGCCTGCTGCTGTAACACATGAGTGCAGGATGAGAGGAGGCTGTGTACCACTAAAACACAACTCAACACTGTTCAATCTTCTATAGCTGTAAAACAATCTGTCAAAACCAAAATATCCAGAGGCAAGAAGAGAGGAACAAATGCAAAAACTCAAAGCAAAAAATGTAGATCATTTGTTTCCATTGATTTTTAAACCTTTTAACTCTTTAAACTCCCTCACCTTATGTTTCATGTCAAGCAGCTGTGCAGTACTTATGTTATAGTTCAACTGTGCGTCTCTTGACTTCAGCAGGTCCAGCTGGGTGTCCAGACGCTCATAAACATCCCGCATCCATTCCATCAGCTCTGATTGTCTATAGCTACTTTCACCTTGAGCAGCCCGCAATTCAGCCCCTAGAAAAGACCGTGGAGCACCCTCAGGTGCCAGATAGGACAGAGACTGCCATCTCCTCATACCTGGACCATTCTGTCTGAAGCCACTAGTGCTGCCAGATGTGCTAAAACACAACCAGACAACATTTATTAAACCGCACTGATTTCAGAAATATTATATCAGCCGGTCTCTGTGATGTTTCAAAATTGTATAATTCACCCCTCACCTTGTGTTGACTTTGGACAGAAACCCTGACCCAGAAACAGCTGCCATACCACACCATGCTGAGGACTAAGAAGGGAAATCACAACATTTTTAAAAAAAACTACACTTTGTTCTAACTGTTCTACCACAAAATAAGAGCATAACTGGGTCCTACCTGGGCTGTGAAGCGAGATTTGGTGTCCCACATATCGAGATCCGTGAGAGAAAATGGACTTGAACTCCTGCACGTGGGTCTAAACATCTTAGAGAGTCTTCCTAAATCTGAGCAATCACATCCCTTTGTAAGGGAGAGACTACACTCCTCATCTCCCTACGTCTACCCAAGTGACAGGGATAGATTTTCACACAAAGGTGGCAGCTTGAGCAATGGGACTATTCTTAGAACATGTGTCTTGTTTTTTCCACTGCTTGCTTGATAGTCAACAACTAGTTGAAACACTGCATGGTTATTACAGCGTGTTTATAATCCACAAATGTATTGATTTTATTCCACGTGTCTTTATATAATTCTCATAATTTTCCCTATCAAAATACAAGTATGTCTGGTTGAAATGTAACATGGTAAGAGCTAAGAAAAGAAACACAACACATGTTCAGAATAAAAGTGTTGAGTCTGCATTGAATGACACTTTCTCTTACGGTACCTTGCTGCAGAGAACCTCTCCTGTCCACTGACAATGCTCACTTGTTCTTTCTCATAAGCCTCAAAGCTTTGATTGCAAGCTTTTCGGAGTACAGCCCTTGAGCTGAGTATCCATGGTAACCAATGTACACATGACGCTGTTGGGTGGGTGTGTCACAGTTCATAGTCTCCACATGAACTCACTCTCAGTCTGCTGACTGGCTGTTGACACGAGTTGTTAAGAATATCTCCCAAAGAATAATTAGAATAGACACGGCCCCACTCTGATTAATTATGTATGACAGTGAATTTGACCTGATTGATTATGATTGCCTTTAGGCACAGGGAGATAAAAAATGCTTTATGATTATGTTCTTATAGATGTTTTTTTTATAGGAATTTATTTTAGTATCAGACATAGGCCATGTGATCAGTTGTGAGATAATATCATGGTTATAGAAGAACGCTAATACTATGCAGCTCAGTGTGAAATACTGCATCCTTCTGACTAAATCCAAAGTTATTTCTTTGCATACGCCTGTCAGACCATTATTCAGAAGAACTGCTCTCTTTCAAATATATTCCACATCCCAATTAATGCTCATAACTGCCATACAGTAAGAATTACATCAGAATCATCTTTACTGTATGTGTAAGTATGTTTACGCATACAAGGAATAATTCCGGTTTAGTGGCTCTCAATGTATTTACACACAACACAACACAAAAATCTTAAGAGTGATATACAAGGAATGTCTATGAGCAAGTGAAACTTTCTGTGTTTCTCTGTTTCTGTGAACTGTAAACAGGATACAAATAGTGCAAAGATGTAGAGAGTGCACAGAGTGCTGAAATAAATATTGAATGGTAAAAAAAAAAGTTACTTTATATATATACAGTACAGCCTGTTCAAATATACAGTAATGAATTAAATGTATTGCACATTTTGTGTTTTAGACTAAAATAAATATATTCAGTTTGTAGGTACAGTGGGCATTACAGTCAGTGGTAGAATGTACTAAGTATTTTTACTCAAATTCTGTACTTAAGTACAAATTTTACTCTTCTACATTTATTTACCACTTATATTTACAAATTACTTTTCAGATTAAGATTTTACATAAAAAATACATTTCAATACATTTAATACATTTTTTTAAATTCATTATGCTCTTTGAGCTGCATTAGTGTGTGAAAGGTGCTATATAAATAAAGTGTATTATTATTAGTAGTAAAAAATTATAATAAAAAACATGATACCCTTATATAATATGATGCAGTACTATTACTAGTAAGCTATCTAAAAGTAAGTATCTACAATTGGCTCCATATTGATGAACTACAACATTAAAATACTCTTATATGTACTTGTAAGTGATAAAAACAAACAGTATACCATAATAATATAACACTCTAAATGAAGCCAGTCTGCATAATGAGTACTTTTACTTGTGATACTTTAAGTACATTTTCCTGATAATACTTCTGTACTTTTCCTAAGTAGCATTTTGAATTCAGGGCTTTTACTTGTGTTGGAGTAGGATCTGAATACCACTGATTATATTGTTAATACTGTATGACTACGCATAAGAAATAGAGCAAAACAAAACAAAAACAGAAGCTCGTGTATGTGGAAACAGTTTGTCAGATGTCACATGTAAATAAACATTTGAAACTCTAATTTTGTAATATGCCTTAAACCGGAAGCCGGAAGTGGTAATCCAGAAGCTAACAGCAGCAGCCGCAGCTTTGAACCATTCAAGAAGCTAAGAAAGCTAAGAAGCTAGCACTTTTAAGGTTCTTGAAAACATTGTTCTCGTATTAGTCCTGAAAAGGTACGGAACTTAAACATCATCTCTTTAATCAAATACAGTCGGTACTTCTTAAATTAACGCAAGATTGTAACTTAGCTAGATAACAGGCCGACGCTAACGCTAGTCAGTTAGCATAGCTGTGCTAACACCGAGTAGTTAATATTTCTAATGTCGTAACTTACTGTTGAAAAGTACGCATTTCGTTTAATAGGAAGTCGGTGGTTTAATCTGTAACGTAACACATCATCAGTATATTATCTAACAACTCACAAATGTTTGTATTGTATCTCGTGCAGACATGGCTGCGGATTGGTTGGGTAGTTTGGTGTCAATTAACTGTGGACCAACACTGGGCGTCTATCAAGGAGAGGTGTCATCTGTGGACCAGTGCAGCCAAACCATCTCTCTCAGACAACCTTTCCATAATGGAGTCAAGTGCCCTGTTCCCGAGGTCACATTCAGGTAAAACTATGACAAACGTTTTACCCCCTGGCTGTTACTTTTTGTCATATTTTGCTGACTGACAGATATCGTTAATTTCTGTTACTAAAGATACATTTTAACCTTTTTTTGCTGCAGTGCCATTGACATAAAGGAGCTGAAGATATTAGATATCAGAAATGGCAACACGAGGAATAGCTCTTTGGCATCTACAAAAGTAAGCAGCAATCCAGTTGCAGTCCCAAAGGGCGACCCCAGGTCCTTGGAGAAAGTAAACTCTCCTCAGCACTGCTCCAAAAGCTACGGAGACCGTCACCTGGATGTTCCCGGTCAGCCTAAAGGATTTCGTCGAAGACATAACTCATGTAAGCTCAGTTTATTAAAAATCTGAACAAATATAGTTTTCTCTGACTGTTGTGGAGTACAGATTAACAATGTGTTTACTTTCCCATCAGGGTCATCCAGTAGTCGAGGGGCAAACCAAGCCACACCAAAAAAGAATGGAGTGAAGAACGGTGGCAGCCAAATGAAGCACAGAGACGATGAGTGTTTTGGGGATGGTATGGATGATGGCCTGGATACAGACTTTGATTTTGAAGGAAACTTGGCTCTTTTTGACAAAGCAGCAGTTTTCTCAGAGATCGACACATCAGAGCGCCGTAATGGTGCCAGGTCACGTGGTACTCCACAAGAACAGCCACCTTCACGGTACCGTCACGATGAAAACATCCTGGAGGCCAAACCAATTGTGTACAGACAGATCACTGTACCGCAGCCAGGGGCCAAAGAATACTGCACTGGTAAGTGTGTTATGTTGTTAAACAGTGAAATAAGTCGTAATGAGGACAAGTGAATAGATGTAAACTATAATAAACATATTTATTTTATTCCATTCAGACTCTGGACTTGTTGTGCCCAGTATATCCTATGAACTACACAAGCGACTGTTGTCGGTCGCAGAACGTTACGGCCTCTCTCTGGAGCGGAGACTTGAGATGACAGGAGTGTGTGCCAGTCAGATGGCACTAACATTGCTGGGTGGGCCCAACAGGTAAGCATGTAGTGGTTTTGGCACCAATATAAATAATTGGTAAAATATCTAAATGACATTAAGTTACTAGTAGAGTTGAAACAATTGATTAATCTGTTGGCAGAATATTAATTGGCAACTATTCTGATAATTAAGCATTTTAGACATTTTTTCTAGCAAAAATGCCAAACACTCATTGTTTTCAGCTTCTTTATTGTGAAGATTTGTTGCTTTCTTCGTCATACATGGTAGTAAAATGAATATGTTTGGGCTTTAGGTCAGAAAAAACAAGCAACTTGAAAACATCACCCTGGGAAACTGTGATGAATATTTTAACTATTTTCTGACATTTTAGAAACCAAAAGATGGAACGATTGATCAACAAAATAATCGACAGATAAGTTGATAATAAAAATGATCGTTAATTGCAGCCCCAGTGACATAGTATTCTATGAAAAACAATGTGCCAAGGGTAACTGTCGCTGGCCAGTATGGTGCACATTTTTCAGAGAAATTAGTTACTAACCTGTTTACAGTAAACTGTTAGTACCCAGGTACATCATTAAATGCAACAAAATTCAAAATTTTGGGTAATTTTGATTCAATTTGCTCATGGAGAGTGTGTATGTCAGTGTTTGAGCACAGGTAAATAAAATGATTTCAATATCAGAGACATCCTTGCCTAACATCAGATGCGCAGATAGGTTGTCTGGTGGCTTCGGGAGCCCAAACGTTCATGTACTAACGATCAATAAATGATCACAAAAGAAACAAGATTAAATAAAATTTCATAATATTGAACTCAGTTAGTAAAATATATTGTAATATTTCACAATTTTATGGTTATGTTACATATTTTGTCTGTATTTATCAATATTATAATATTATATAATTATCTACCTATTCATGTATTTAATAATGAAGTCTTTGGGTCTCTATACTGGTGAGCCTTATTGTTTGCCAAACATGAATTGATTGCTTAGAGAGAATTAAATTCAGAAAATAAAAACAAGGTGTATCATCTTATTTTCTTTTTGTCATGTTTCTTCCAGATTCACTCCAAAAAATTTACACCAGCGTCCCACAGTGGCGCTGTTGTGTGGCCCTCATGTTCAGGGGGCTCAGGGCATCAGCTGTGGTCGTCACCTGGCCAATCATGAAGTGGAGGTCATCCTGTTTCTACCCAATTTTGTCAAGATGCTCGACTCAGTCACCAGCGAGCTCACACTCTTTAACAAGACTGGGGGCAAACAGGTGTCAAGTATCAAAGGTGAGCATATTTTGAACTTAATATTTTACTTTAGGTTGTGATTATGATTATCCTTTTTCTGGAACAGGACATAGCAATTTCTGAATTTTGACATGTCTGCATTCGAGGTGGTCAGGAATTAGTTTGAGATAGTATAATTTTTTTCTTTCTGACTCCACAGACCTTCCAGACACCCCAGTGGACCTAATCATTAACTGCCTGGACTGCCATGAGAACACATTCCTGATGGATCAGCCTTGGTACCGAGCAGCTGCAGACTGGGCAAACCAGAACCGAGCACCAGTGCTCAGCATAGACCCTCCTGTAATTGGACAGGGGCAGGCAGTCGAGGCCAAGTGGTCCCTCTCTCTTTGCCTCCCTCTTCCCCTGGCAGAGGGGGCTGGCAGGGTTTACCTGTGTGACATAGGTATCCCTCGCCAGGTGTTCCAGGAAGTGGGAATTAAGTACCTTTCTCCTTTTGGGTGCAAATTTGTCATCCCCTTGCATTCTGCATGATGGGACTAATGGTCATTGTGACAGATTTAATCTTTCACCGTCCGTGACCATTTGGGTTTTGGCGCCTTACATTCGAAAGCTTCAACTGTTTTACAGCTTATCCATTAAGTTTCTAACTCATCAACATGAGAATGTGACTTTTCCCTCATACTGAAGGACCATTGTTTGGTACATTAGTTTTACAAGGACTAAGTGCATATGGATGGGATAGGAAAAGATTTCAAATCTAGGTTTTTAGTGAAAAAACTAATGTCAACACCATTAGAGGTTTGAGGAGAGTAATTATGTAGATACCACTGTGTTTACATGATATTATAAGATATTTAGAAGACGCGTTATTCAAAAATACATCTGGAATATTATGACTTGGTGTTAAATTGAATAGGACAATCTCTATTTTTTGAATGTCACTGTAATCTAACCTCAATCCAAAGCCATCTGGATCCACCATATAATACACGCGAATACATTGTTATTACATTAAGCTGGATGAGACAACAGAAATCCAACTTGCATAGTTATTATTGCTAATGGCCTTGCTCATTGCATGCCATTCATTGCAGCACTCAGTTACTGTTGTCTAATGTTTTGTTAGGATAGCTTTCATATTTTGAAATTGTAATATTCACGAGGAATTCCATCTAAGCAAATGTGGAAGATGTGATTTATATTAATAATGCTGTGTTTTCAGACTAGACCAGTGTTGACTGGGGCAGCTACTGGAGAGAATCCAGATATCGCCAGTTTTGTTTGTTCTTGTTAAATTAAGCAGTGATGATAAGGGCTCTGATAAGATGACACAGCATGTAAAACCTCTCATCTTGCCTTTTAGTTATGATATGAGGAAGAAAAACAGAATTTTGGTACAGTTGTATCAGTTAAAGGACCATACAAGTTTGTCTGCAAGTTTCAGCTCCTTAACTTAAAATCATTTATATTTAACATTTGTGCTGATCATTTTCAATTGCAGGCTGTACAGCTTAAATTTTTACGTATTGTCCTACAATTCTGCAATGATTGGTTTCCATTTATTACTGTGCTGTAAAAAAATTAATTAGCAGACTCTAAACCTCATAAGTCATATTGTGTAATACTTCACAGTAAATATCAAGTTTCTGTTTTTGCTAATGATGTATTATTGTTGCTTGGTAAAACAGATTAAGCACAGTTTGACTTCAGATGTCTGCACTGCATTACACTGACAAGCATTAATGCACACTTGATATTACACAACTCAAGCTTGTTTCAAGAGTGTGGCAATAGATTTTTTTATATATATATTGTACAATAATGAATAGAAACCAGTGGATGCTTGGAAAGGTTGACAAAATATAATGTCTAGAAGTAGAATGGTCTGCAAAATGGTTAGTTACGGTGAGAAATCAAAGTGATTAGTAATAAATGTGCTAACACATGCAAAACCACCAGAATGGCCCTTTAAGTTTCAAACCAAGCGATTGAATTTCAATCTTACAGGTTTGAATGTCCACGGTTTGTTGGTTGACAAAACGAGTAGTGTTTTCTAAAGGATAAATGATGTTTATGTGGGATACAAGTGCATTTTGAGTGAATCTAAACTCAGAAAAAAAGATCAAGATGCAACTTCCTGCTCTGAGTACACTCTGTGAACCAATTAGATTGGATGTTTGTGATGAGAAATTGTTTAAAAAGAGTTGCTTTTCAGTTTCCCCTTCCCCCTTTTGATTTCACAGAGTATGCCTGTTGATGTATTTGACCGTTACTGGTATTGACCATGGTTGCAGAGCATACTGTGAAATATGTCCAAAAACAAAGAAGAGCTCATTGTTTCGTGCTGCTTTTTGAGGCCTTGATGGAGGAGTTTATGGAGGTTCTACTGCCAGATATTTTTGACAACGAAGGTCACACCTTTTGCTGGTTCTTTAACCACATTGAAAATTTGATATGTGTCCAGAACTGAAGCAATCGTGTTTATAGACCTTTTATTGGACATACGTCTTGTGCACATCAATATTTCCTTAATACAGAGTTGAATCTTGTGTTATTAAGGTCATTGCAATTTAGAAAAGGCTGAATTTATGCAGTCTATACATGTAGAGGTTACAAATCAAGTAATCTTTGTGATATGTTGCTTGGTGTGGTGTTATTTTCCACACATGAACTTGTTAAGTGTAACATCTCAGGAGGATTAAAAACAGTCATGTTATATTTGTTGTGTGCTTTCTCTGTGCACACTTGCTAGTCTGCACAAAGTTCAAGCGCTCATTCTGTGAAAATTACTTTCATGCACAGAGGTTTTGTCCTTTTTCCAACATTCCACTGGCCTGATGTGTTATGTCACATCTGTTGAGACAAGTCTGGCTCGGAAACATCAGCCAGTGTTACTGAATGTGAACGGAGAATGAGTTTTGTTTATCTTTGGCCGCCAGGGGGCCATGAAACCACACTGTCAGTGGCTCTTCCTTATTCTGCTGTAATGGCAGCTTTATGTACTTAAATACTATTTCCTTATGGTGTTATTTCTCTACAAAATGTGAACAGTCAGAAAACACGAGGTGATGAACGCATACCTGTTCTAAAGACAAAATATTTCAGAGCAGGTTGATCAAATTAGTTTACATGTTCTAAACTCTCAGATCTGCTATGGTTGTGTGTCAATAGCTAGTGGCAAGTTTTGTTTAGACAGGACTAAAGTTTCACTTTGGGACAGTTCACTGTCAAGGTTCTTGTGCAAAATACTGTGCAGTCCTCATGTGTCATGTCTACAGATTACATTAATAAAAAGAACTTTCACTACTGTTTTTTTTTGTATTGAACTTCTGTAAACATTGCCTCATTGATGATCAAATTCCTTCACTAACTTCACCGAAGTGGATCCAGTGATGCAGCCTATTTTTAGTGTTATACGAGTTTATCATTAACGCGCATGTGCAGTACAAAATCAAGGTGGGGCAAAAACTTGAATGTTTCAGACGGGGAAGGAGTGGGGCAGCCTGAAGTATCCTCAAAGTGATCTGAGTCGTTCACAAACCATCGCTGTAGTTTTTAACCTGTTTTATTATCGCGTTAGTTTGCTACATTTTACTTTTTCCAGAGAAGAACCGTCGAAACTCCATTGATAAGTTTGTAGAAAACTTTATTTCTCATTATATAAGGCTACTTTGTAAAGGTTGACAGGAGACGCACAGATATCAGTTTACACTGGTTTTTATTGAGGTACTTTTGGACTGTTGAAGTTTCAGATCACCTGAAACAAATTTCACTTCCTCATCCGGACTTGATGTGTTTTCCGCTTCGACATCAACTGTCGCTAATTTGTTTCGTGAATGGGACTTTGTCTGCCGTCGCTCAGATGAAAACGGACGTCGGGCAGTAGCTGAATCACCTGTTATTGCTTTAAATTCCCTGCAAACAGGTAAGATGTTTAGTGCGAGTAGTTGTTGTGGTTGTTATGTACTTAAAATGTAACCTGTAGGCCGATCAACGTGTGCTTTATATATAAATGTGCAGTCTGACAGGTATGTTCCGATTAATTCAGTTATCAGAAAGTACACTGGGGATTTTGGAGGCTGCAGTTAGTGCACCTTGAAGTGCTTTACAACAAAACAAAGATTTCATATAGACGTGGCCTTATTAACATCCTCCTCCCTCAAGCTTCTGCCACTTCCTCTGACTCCTGCAGCAGCTGCATCAAGCAGCTCTCCTCACCGCTCTGTCACAACATGGTAGATGAAGGTATGATCATGATCTGCTTACTCAAGATGGATATCATGTACAGACAGGTGACAAATTAAAGGAACTGGTACAGGTCTGAATGCTTGACCCCTACAGTAAGGGGATCTGATGGCTCTGTTATACTAATGGGGGGGCATTTTGCTGGCATGGTTTGGGTCCCCTTGTCCCCTTAGAGGGAAGGGTCACTGCACATCAATACAAAGTTATTCTGAGTGATCCCCTTCCTGTGATGAAACATTTCTCTCCAGATGGGAGTGGTCTCTTCCAGGATGATAATGCCCCCATCCAAAGGGCACAAGGGGTCACTGAATGGTTTGATGAGTATGAAAATTATGTGAATCATATGCTATGGCCTTCACAGTCACTAGATCTCAACCCAATTGAACACCTACAAGATATTTTGGACTGACTTGTTAGACAGCGCTCTCCACCGTCATCATCAAAACACCAAATGAGGGAATATCTTTTGGAAGACTGGTGTTCATCCCTCCAGAAGAGTTCAAAGACTTGTAGAATCAGTGCCAAGGTGCATTGAAGCTGTTCTGGCAGCACGTGGTGGCCTATGTTTAACAGTTATTTGAATCTGTCACTGGCTTTTACAAGTTGGCTGCACTAAAAGAAAGGTGTAACTCACAGTGGGTTAATGCCTCAGTTTGATATTGCTTCTTTCCTCTTTTAGTCTGTCACTCTCAGGAAACAACTAATCAAAAAAAATAAAAAAAGCCACCAATGCACTAAAAGTCAGTGCCATACAGAAAGCAAAACAGTATTTGTGAGAGAGAGGAACTGAGGACCTCTTGGGTCTGTTTTGGGTGATGCCCCAAAACTAGACTTCCCTCAAAGGTCAGCAACTTTCTGAGAAACGCTGCAGTCTGTCTGGTGCTGGTACAGCTACAGAGCTTTTTCCCACCAAGGTTTCTTCTTTTTAGAGTGTGACTGTATCGACTGATTGAGCTGGTGAAACAAGATGAAGAGAACTCAAGAAACCACAACCAAGCATAGCTGCTACCCTGTAATGTGTCATACATGGCTGCATCAGCAAAGCAGCATTGCACTGCATGGTGTGCATAGCACCGTAGCAAGGAAGTGTCTGTCCACTGCTCAGGCATTGGAAGCTTTGCTCTGCAACAGTTTTTTATTGACATGTGAAGCTGGTGAAATCATCTATTGCCTTACATGTCATAAGTTTCAAGACCTTTGTTTCGTTCTTTGAACTTTGGATGGCAGTAAAATGCAAAGTTGACTCTGATGCCAAATTAAGTGGGGTTTTCCCTGACTAACAATCATTGACTTTTCTCTTGCTGTTACTCTGAAGCCCCTTGTTTGACAGTGTCACATTCAGTGTTTATTTATAATAAACAGGATGCTATTTTAGGCATATACCCTGCAATCTCCTTTCATGCCTATATTGCAGAGCCTCACAGGCAACACTGTCAGTCAATTAAATGATACAATGATGGCTTGTACTGCAGGGCTACCACTGGATTCTTACTTCCTCTCTTAGATCCCTACAGACAGTTGTTTCAGTGAGCAGTGCCGCTGCACCAGAGTCCAGCTGTTCTCCCGGAGGCAGAGGTGATTTCCTCTTCTGAGGTTCCTCAAGAACATCTGCAGGCTTACAGGCTCAGCTGGGTGAACTATTGGTATGCACTCTTTTTCTTTCTGTACATTTCTCACTACTGACACCAGTGTGTCCATTTGTGTACCTGTCAGATGAAAGAACAGTGGATATGGACATCGTGTCCTTCTCTCTCCACCCTGCTGCTGTAATAGTGATGATAACACGGCTGCATCATCAAAGCAGCCGCAGAGCATCCTGAGGCTGGAGGGTCAGGATGAGATTACCTCGGCCCCCCTGCTGCACATAGAGGAGGGATACAGGAGCGCAGAGCTTTAATAACACAAACATGATGCTCACTGTGACATTGTCAGCACAGGATATCTCTTTGGAGATTAGGTTGTCTTTTTTAAAGTAACATTCGAAAGACTAGTGCATGATGGTGTTTTCAGTGACTGCAAATTTGCCCACAGGACCTCCAACCCTCCTCATTTCACTGTATTATAGTAGCTTTTGTAACACCTTGCTTGATCTATGTTCACCTCAGATTTTGTCTGCAGATAGACGAGGGAGTGGCAGATTTAGACAAGGCCAAAGAAGATATTTCAACATTCCTGTCCTGTCTTGCTTTGTGCAGTCAGGCTACACTGATTTGTACAGTTCAGGCTACGACTGACTTGCATAAGACAAGAGTCAAATGTTGATCAACCGGTTTGGTTTGAACAATGGGATTGTAATGGATGCCAATAATATGCAAAAATGTACTGCAATAGTTATATTAGCCATGTTAGGATGATGTTATACCTCAACTTATTTGGCCTAAGAGTTTGTGCTCATTCCTGACTCCATTCAGGTGCAGTTTGCTGGTTTCCTGTTGCTTTCAGTAGTTTGTGTCATGCATTGCTACTCCTGCTGCAGACGTCTCTAAATCGAATGTACTAATTCACTGCTTGCACTCGCTGTGTGTTGTGTTAATTTTGGATTTATATGAGGTTATTTTTTGTCTGTGTTTAAAGCAGAATTCAGTGTGATACAGAGCAGCAGCTACAAGTTAATTTGACCGAAGAATGAAATCTAAGAGAGATTCAGATCTCAAGATAGGCAAAATTGAAGCATTGCTGACCTTAAAGCTGCTGGCTGGACAGACTGATGATGATGGACTTCTCAATGAGGCAGGGGTCAGTAGAAACTTGAGCGGCTCACAATGACATCTTTGTCGTCTTCCTGAAAAGAGCAAGCTGTGGTTCCATGTAGAGCGCTCTGGAAATGGCAATGTGACACCATGACAGATTGAGTTCTGTCCCATTCAGTCGGCTGCTGGTGGCCCGCTGCCGGGGTGCATTCACTGTCTCAAAAGTGGTGAATTAAAATGGGCTGTTGTGTGTCAGCCTTGATCCTGTTGATCCATTCCTCTCTTGATGAGATCACTCACTACTTCGCCAAGGACTTTGCCCAGACATATTCTGTTGCAGTTAACTAATTCTGATAGCTTTGCTATTTTCAGATTATCATGAACATGGTTTCCTGCTTCAAGTTATAACTCAATCGGAGATGGATCAAATTTTGATAAGATAAGATGAGTTTTTAGCCATGTTGGCTGCATGGCTCTGAGGACGGCAATGGCGGTCTGTCGATCAGTCCACTGCTTTACTCCAGACTGAAAAATTTAAACAACTATTGGATGGTTTGCCATTAAATTTCATACAGACATTCATGGTCCCCAAAAGATGTAACCTAATGATTGTGGTGATCTCCTAATTTTTCCTCCAGCTCTACACCTTTATAAATGTCTCAACAACTGTTAGATGGATTTCTGTGACATTTATTGCAGACTTTCATGTTCCCCTCAGGATGAACTGTTGTCACTTCGGTGGTCCCTTGGGCTGGCGCCATCATCAATATTCATCTGTACTTTGATTAATGACCTACCTGCAAAACTAATGTTTTTATCAGCCACAGCTGTGGTTAGTGCTAATTAGCCAGTATTAGCATGCTAATATGCTAGGCTAAGATGGTGAACATGGTAAACATTATACCTACTTAATATCAGCATGTTAGCATTATCATTATGTGCACTCTGCCTAAATACATCCTCACACAGCCACTTGCATGTGACTCTTAATCTTGTTTTCCTGTCATGATTTTTTACATGTTGTGAAATGTCAAACGTAACTTACAGAAAAGAGGTGAATAATCTGGATGAGCAGACACAAAATGGGGGTGTTCTTGCTGGGTTGATGGGTCATGGGAAATATGTCCAAATAGTTTGGTCCCTCAGTACAGAGGGACAGCTGCAGTACTCCAGAGGGGACATACTAAGTGTTGACAGTCCTCTCTTGGACGTATGAGACTTTTTAGTCTAACATTTGGTGTATGTGAAGAGGTTGGTTATTTATTTGAATGAGTGACCAAGGAGACATGACAGATTCTGTCTGCAATGGCAGCAAACATGCTTTCAGAAGGAAGTGTTCGGAGAGTGATATTAGTCTGTTCTTTCTTTCACCCTAATACTGGACTATTCTAAATCTGGGCACTTGTACAGGAAGTCGACTGCATAATAATGGACATGTCAGAGGATGTGACCTCATGTAAAGTGACAGAACTATCAGAGGCAGGATTTTCCCTTAGCTCTGACCATTGAGCCCTGTCACCTTTCCATGGGAACTGATACAGGAAGAGAGGAAGTGGGGTTTTGGGAAAGGGGCGGTGGGGAGTGGAGGGGGGGTGCATTGAGCATGACTTAATCCATAGGTCATCATTTCACTATTACGCCTCCACCCTGATTTGTTGTGTATGTATCATGGAAACACTGCCACTGGTGACTCAGGCCTAATGTTACTGTCACAGTTGCTTCTTTATTGACGTAAAGAAACACTGGGCTTTATGAGTCCCTCGGGCCTGGTCAGATCTCACCACAAGTTTGCATTCCAATGTTGAAGAAAGCTATCTTGATTCCTACAGGCCCAGTCATTGGGCCTCAGCAGGAGAAACCAGTGTGTTTCCATTTTTGGTCAAAATGCACAGAGTTTCCATATAAAATACAAGGTACTTCAGTCGATCAGGTTTATCTTCACTTTATAAATATATATATATTATAGATTAATCACCTAGAATATCATGCTGCTTATGCACATGGCACTACTCTGCGTCATGGAAACATTCAGCCTCAGTTGTGAAAGTGTGATTTTTAAGAAAGAAAACTTGTTACTTCTGCTTTCTGTATCAGCAAGTCATTTTTACTGACAATGTCTAATCTGAAGCTACTTTAGGGTGTTCCGATATTAACTGACTTGCCTGCTATGAATTATCCTGCAACCCTGCACAGCAAAACAAATTCACTGTCTTCCTGAGAATTTGCTTGTGGTTAAGTGAATATCTCTGAAACGGGGGCGTCCTACTGACTCAACTCTGGTCCTTCCTGTAGGTATGCGTGTGTGTGTTTACCAGCTCTAATGTTAGCAGCTAGAAAACGTCACCTGTGAGAGGATCGAACCGCCTCACCATGACAGAGGTCCAGGTAAGATAGGCCTCTAGAGCAAAACCAGTTGTGCATGTTAAAACCCAGATACACAACATGATTCAAGACATGTCTGATGAGTAATCTGTTAAAAATTTGTTTGCTAATTGGTGATTTGCACATTTTTCCGTAGACTCCATGGCCACAGGGCACAGAGTGTGTGGCCAGGTACAACTTCAAAGGCACATCAGAACAGGACCTGCCCTTTAACAAAGGAGATGTGTTGACTATCATTGTGGTCACAAAGGTAATGTGTCATATGCTGCATTATTGTTCTTTTTTATTTCTCATGCAATATTTGAATTTGATAATGACACTTATTTTCTGTAGATATGAAAACACAGGGAAGGTGGTTATGGTACTACTTTCATATTTATATTTATTCATTTTAGCTATTGCTGACATTTTGCTTTTTCAGGATCCAAACTGGTACAAAGCTAAAAATTCTGCAGGTCGTGAAGGAACGATTCCAGCCAACTATGTTCAGAAAAGGGAGGGTGTGAAGTCTGGAGGCAAACTGAGTCTAATGCCGTGAGTATACAGATTATTATTATTCATTTAGTTCTGATGCACCAAGGCTGGATGTAATTTTTCACTTTCAATGAAAACAGGATTAGGTTTATATATCTGCTGTGTCTATATCTCAAAGGCTGCCAGCTTTCTGCTATGTCTGCAGCGATGGCTAAAATAACTCGACTTTGCCTTCTTCCCATGGCAATGTGGTTGCTGAAGGCAGATGGCCTATTTGTCGTGGCAGTGATGCTGTAGTTAAGTGAATGGCGGCCACAGTTGGGTCAGACCGTGTTGTAATTGCAGTGCACTTGTGTCTCTTTCCAGCTCAGCTTTGCGTGAACTCTGCACAGTTTCCTGTTGTTTCCTTTCTACCTCAGACTGAAGTAATCTCAAAAATCTTGATGTTTGTCCGCATGACGGGTTTCCGCATGAATGCATATGCATGTGTGTGAATGACAGGTTTATTTCTAGAGCCCTTGTTCCCAAAATGATGTCTTGAATGATTTCATCAAAATAACCCTACCTAGAAAACAACCAGTCAAAAACAAACAAACAAAGAAACATATAATATGAAACACAATATGACAAAATGCAGCCATTAGGACATAACAACCCTGAGAAAAGTCTATCTAGTGTTGACCCTAAATAATCACTTAGTATGTATATTCATAAACATATGTCTTAATTTACTAATATTTATTTATTCATGCAGAGTAATGTGGCTGAGCATACATTCTTTTGTGCAGCAACACCTTGTTTAGAATTACACTGAAAAATCCTGTTCAAAAGAACAGACACAAAAAACAACTGACCTCATATAAAATGCTGTTGTGATATTTGTAAACCGGTGACAAATCTGAGAGTAGAATGGCAAAGTGGATCAGAGTGGAGGCAGCGGCATTTATTATATCCCGGTAATACAGACCTGAAAGGAAAACTGGTTTAACAATTCTCCTCCTACAACTCAGAGGAAAGCTGCTTTTGTTTCTGTAGAGAAAAAAAAACCCCTTTGCCTCAGCTTTTCAAAAAGGTTTTCGGTATGACATCTAAATGTAACTTTCTCACTGTGTCAGATGCAAATGAATTTACTGTATATTCTGTGATGCTCGTAATAATAAAACTGGTCACAGTGGATATGCAAATGATTGTAGGCTAATCTATATATCTGGATCTCAAGAACAATGTTTGTTTTATTTGTATTAAAGGCCAATTTAAGTTTAATAATAACGTTATGACGTGTATTAAACAAGGAGAGATTATAATTTCTCAAAGACTAAAGGAATAAAATCGGCAACACAGTATGAAATAGTGTTGTACACATCATGACATGACAATCATTTGACAATCATGCATGAAAGAGATCATCCATCATTTAAAATGTTATTGACGTAAAACATCAACAAGATGTGAACATGACAGGACCCAAATTGGACCCCTGCGGTATTCCCTTAGTAACCATCAGAAATTCAGGCCGCCACTGCTGTTACACACGGATGTTGATGTGATAAATTAATAACATGCAAACAGAGGATGATCTTTGTAAAAGTAAGGAATGAATAATTGCATCAAAGCCGTTTGATAAATCTATGAATATGGAGTTACGGTGTTCTTTGAAACTAAAAGCTGAGATGGTACAATGATAGGCCCAAAGTTAGAGTGACATGGAGAGAAATATGTGATTCCAGGATTTTTGACAAGCAGGACAACTTGGAAATGGGATGTTAGTTATTAAGATTACTGCTGTCTCTGCTGACATGAGCTAATTTTCAAACATGAGACAAAAATGTAATAGAAATATAAAATTAATTTGTAATAATAGTGACTTTCTTTGTTCATAGAGCATATTTCAAAACAGAAAGTGCACAAAAACAGAAAAAGAGAAAAGAAGTGCAAGATATAAAAATCGGGGTGTAACTGGGTAAATTAGGACAGTAAAATAACTAATAATCGTTTGTAATACGCTCTGTAATGACTGATGCATACTAATGCAAGTGGATTTCGATCATTTGGCCTCTAAAATATATACATTCTCATCATATTTAGATTTGTTGTGCTATATTTCCAAACTGATGCTTAATTCACAGTGATAAGATTAATTTTGGTGTACAGACTAGTGATGTCAAGTTTTCACTCCCAGATGGTTCCACGGGAAGATAACACGAGATCAGGCGGAGCGGTTGCTTTACCCACCAGAAACAGGCCTGTTCTTGGTGCGAGAGAGCACCAACTTCCCCGGTGACTACACCCTGTGTGTGAGCTGTGATGGCAAGGTGGAGCACTACCGCATCATCTACCACAATGGCAAGCTCACTATTGATGAAGAGGGGTATTTCGAGAACCTCATGCAGCTGGTTGAGGTAATGGCATAAAATAAGCTTTAATTTTATAAAGAAATGTTTCTGTTGTTCACTCTGGTGCTATATTGAGCGTTCATCTACACAGTAGATTCTACTGTATGCAGGATGTATCCCCGTCTCACTGTGCTACCTCATAGACCACATATAGTTCCTGGAACAAATAATGAACAGGAAGTGTCAAAGAGGAAGAGTGAACAGTATGCTGAGGTTCAGAGTTCTAACCTCAAAATACACTAAGCCTTTTACTCTCAAGATGACTCCCTTTCCTGTCTGAAATGCTTATTTTAAACAACAACATACTATATTTTCTACAGAGCAGAATAGACCAGAGAAAGAGTAAGTTTAATATGACCTACTTAAGGCAAAACCTTATCAGTAATCCATTCTGTTTGTTCTCATTTGATCATACAGCCCTCTGTTGGTCACTGTGATGCATTGCTCACTGCTGTCGGTAATGTTGCTGTACCTTCTTAGAATTGCACTTTTGTACCTTCTCAGTAATTTTGTGGTCTGCTTTGTTTTTACCAAGCACTACACCAAAGATGCAGATGGCCTGTGCACCAAACTACTCAAGCCAAAAGTGGAGGAGGGGACTGTGGCTGCTCAAGATGAGTTTTCCAGGAGTAAGGCTCAGTTTGTTTGTCCTTTTATAATTCATGCAAAGACATCTTTTTATTTATGAGAGGCATATATTGACCTGTTATATCTCAGCTGCATATTGTTTCCTCTTTAAATGGCCAACAGGTGGCTGGTCGATGAACAGAAAGGACCTCAAGCTACAGCAGGTTATTGGAAAAGGAGAGTTTGGAGGCAAGTAGCTTCAGGTTCACATTTATAAGTTAATACTGCATAATAAAAGAGACTCACTTCTGTGCTCACATGTTGCACAGATCAGATATTTGTTATGAACATATATTTCCATCATTTAACAAGTGGCTAAAATTCAAGGTTAGGAAAAACTGAGCATCAAGACATGCAGTGCAAATGTATAATTTTTCTGTACAGATTTTGCTCTGTTAAACCTTGACAAGTAAACTTTAACATTTCAAACTTCAAAGGCACAGAGATTGAAAATTTTGCTAAGAGTTCAGCTAAAGTACATTTCACTGTCAGGTCAAATACATTCTAACTGTGACACATGAGTTTTTTAAATTTTGATTATCTCTTGCATAAGTAACATTGAATGACTTAACAGAACCTGCTGTTTTTCTTGCTACATTTGTGTCTATTTTTCTGTCAGCTCGGGATCACACAAATACAGTTTCACTGATGACTCATTAACAGTACATTGTTTTTGTTTGTTAACAATTCCAGATGTCATGGTGGGAGACTATAGAGGGACTAAAGTAGCAGTGAAGTGCATAAAAAATGATGCTACAGCACAGGCCTTTATTGCAGAGGCTTCTGTCATGACGTAAGTGAAAAATGTAATATTTTGTCACTGTTTCTTAGAAACTGGAATAAATAGAAACTGGAAACAAAATAACACGTCTGCATGCTCTTCTCCTCCCACAGGCAACTACGGCACGATAACCTGGTGCAGCTGCTTGGAGTGATTGTGGAGGAGAATGGGAGTCTGTATATAGTTACTGAGTATATGGCCAAGGTAGGTGACAGACTGACTGACTGTCTGATCATTTGTCATTACCCAGAATACTGTAACGCATATGTCAGATGTTTGCTTTTGTTTGCTTGCTTCCAGGGCTGTTTGGTTGATTACCTACGTTCCAGAGGACGGACAGTACTTGGTAGAGATGCTCTCCTTAATTTTGCACTGTGAGTATGACTGCAATTGTCTACAATATCTACAATTACACTGTATTAAAGGTAGACTGTGGAGTTTTCGACCATTTGATGTGCTGTGGAGTAACATTTTGATGAGTGGGTGCTCAATTTGTTTGTATGTTGTGCTTTACTGGCATGCACATGAGGCGCTAAACTTTGGTGACAAAAATGCAAAAATGTGGTGGAGTGAATGTAGCAACAGAAGACCAGAGGAAATTTACAGAATATTATTCTCAGTTCAGTTGTCTTATAAACCTACAGGACAATGGCTAACATGAGCAGATGCTGTGTCCAATTTTTTTTTGGATACATTTACATCTAAAAATATTCATTATGCTAATAAGGTTATTTTGGCCCCTGCATTTATTTATTTATTTATTCATTTATTTTAGTCAGGCTCAGCTCATCAGTTGGTACGTGAGACTTCATGTGAAATTGCCTAATGTGTTTCTAAATAGAACTGGCATTTACATCTGCAAAAACATATGGTGGCAGTTACACACTGTAAAAGGCAGCAATTTACCCATGAAAGAGAATACAACAGTTAGCTGAGATGCATGTTTCAAAACATTAAAAAATCAGCCTTGCAGCTTTGTTTTACGAGGTTGGAAATGCATTTAACCAGTTTGTTAGGCCTTCAGGATAAATACATTGCGGTATTCCAGTATGATTGTCTATATTTTGCTGTATCATCAGGAAATTGGTACACATACACACACATACCTGAGCACAAGATTGAGAGTTAAAAGAGAAATGTAACTCAGGTTTTGACCTTTCATTCCTTGTACCTGTACAGAGACGTCTGTGAAGCCATGGCATACTTGGAGACCAATAACTTTGTCCACAGAGACTTAGCAGCCCGAAACGTTCTTGTGTCAGACGAAAACATCGCTAAAGTCAGTGACTTTGGTCTGACCAAGGAGGCCTCTTCCACTCAGGACACTGCTAAGCTGCCTGTGAAGTGGACATCACCAGAAGCCCTCAGAGAGAAGGTGCACTGTTGTTACGGACTGTTACCATGTTGAGTAGTGTGCTCTGTCCACCAGAGTTTGAAAGAAATGTTGACATTTGTCTTTTTCTCTTAATCAATAGAAATTTTCCACCAAATCAGATGTTTGGAGCTATGGTATTTTGCTTTGGGAGATTTACTCTTTTGGCCGTGTGCCTTACCCGAGAATTGTAAGTATCAGTGTCACTATGATAAGAGTCAAACAGTAAACATGAATGAGGAATTACGGCAGTTATTTAAGAGATGCATTTACAGTCTAGACTCTTTTCTATCCCAGAGATGTTTAAGAATGAAAACTTTATTTTTTTTTGCAAGAATTGGTGTTGAATACGTGTTTGATTAGTCTCATTGCTTGCCTTAAATTGTCCTTTGTGTGATACAGAACACAGGGATCACATTAGTTATTTGTAATATGTCACGTTTGTTGTCAACACTCTTTGTACCAACAACTCTTTGTTTTCCATTCTGTAGCCATTAAAAGATGTAGTGCCACGAGTGGAGAAGGGATACAAAATGGACTGTCCAGATGGCTGTCCTGAAGTGGTGTACAACATCATGAAACAGTGCTGGAACCTGGATCCTGCTGCTCGACCGAGCTTTCAAATGTTGAAGGAGTGGCTACAACATATCACCCAAGGGACGGGAAAAAAACAATGAGAAATCTGACAGAACAGACGCGAAAAGTGACTTTTGTCTTCCTTCATTTTGTACATTGGGACCATAGCCTGGGATGAAAAAAAAAATGAACTGTGTTATTTAGCAAAGTTCACAACATTTTTTTTCATTATATGTTAATTAAAACTGTCAACATTTATATTTCTTAGTGTCATCTCTCACCTCAGGTTGTTGAAACTGCAGTGACTCTTGATTGGTGGCTCGTTTAAGAAGGGCCTTGTGTTCAACTTGTCTTCCTGTGCTCTGTTATCAAGAGTGAATGATTAACTGTCATATCAACGAGTCTTTCTATAGAACACAGTGCTGCCTCAGAGCCACAGTGCCTTGCCTTGTTTTTTTCGGTCGTTCTGGTGGCATAATTTCATTTTATGAACTTGTAGACAATAACATCATTTGATTAAGTTGACTGAATCCATTTATCTGTTTAAAGAGGAAAATGCTTCAAAGTAGGAACTCAATTTGTATACATCATTACCCGCTGTATTATTTTTTTTTTTTACAGTTTCCAGGTACACGATTTTTGCATGAACTATTGAATGTTGAATTTGTTAAAAGGACTAAGTTAAAATGACTATGATGCAGCTTTATTTTTTTCAATGTTATGTAATTTTAAATATGTTACAAGTCTACTTTTGAATCCCTCTGAAAGTCAAAAATGGAAGCACAAATTTGGACAAATGTCATCTTTACTACTGATATAAAACACCATCCAACTCAGTCATCAGTCCCATGTACAGTGGTTTTCATTTGACATTAATACCTGTTTTATTCTGGGAATCATTTGATTTAACCAAACTGTTATTTTCTATGTTATGAGAAAAAGAGAATGTTAATAAATTGACTGTGCTGCCGTTTTCAACAATAAAAAAGAATATCTTTTGAAAATAGTTTTGCAGTAGCAATTTTTTAAAAACATGCTTTATTTATCAACGCTTAAGTTAAAGTTTTTGCTATTTAATATTGTAGTAGTAAATAGTTGTTTAAACACCATCTGTGCCTATTAGTGTATTGTAATATAAAGTGAGTTTACTCTAGTCATTTTTGTGATAAAGATATAAACAAAACACATTATCTTATAAACTATGAAGCATTATTGTATTTAAGTACCCAAGTACACAGGTAGTTGAAGTAGTTGAAATTTGCGCCACATTGAATGTATGCAGTTCTATGATATATATATATATATCATAGAACTGCATACATTGTATATATATATATATATACAATATTCTGCGTAATGTGAAGTTAGCATATATATATATGTGTGTGTGTGTGTGTGTGTATGTGTGTATATATATATGTGTGTGTGTGTGTGTGTGTGTGTATAATATAACTGCATATAACTGTATACATTGTATATATATATATATATATATATATATATATATATATATATATATATATATATATATATATATATACAATGTTCTGTATAATGTGTAGTTAGCATAATGTGTACTGTGTCATGGGATATTTTTTATTATAATGTGGTATTATTATTCATTTAGTTGTTGGTTATTTGGTTACATTATTAATTAGGTTACTTTGCAGAACAGTGATTTTTATACAAAATACAGTAATATCATAAAATATCAGTAGTGGAAGAAGTATTTAGATTTCCTTATGATTTCCAGTCAGAGACTTTGGAGTGATCGGCCTGAAGAGATCAGGGTTGCCAACTGTCTCATCTTTTAAATTATTAATAAAAACCCACTTGTTTAAAATTGCTTAATCACTTATTATATTTTATGGCATTTTGGTTAATTTTACTTTATTTGTGTTGTTAAAATGTGCTTCGTTTTTATGGCTTTCAGTTTTGTTTCTGTTTTTGCATTTTAAATGTGTTCTGTTTTCATTGTAAAGCACTTTGTAACTGTGTTTTGAAAAGTGCTATGTAAATAAAGTTATTATTATTATGATATTACCATGTGTTTTGTACAAAAATGACTGTTCTACAAAGTAATTTAATTCATAATTTAACCAAATAACCAACAACCAAATTAATAATTAGTCATTAGATAAATACAGTCAAGTCAAAAAAGCACATTTTCTTCTAAATTTGTAGAGTGAAATAATTAAGTCTTACGCAGCGGAAATAGTCAAAATACTAATAGTTGTTCGTAAAGAAAAGTACGCCGTTAGCACAGCGGAAGTAGCGGAACCTTGATGGGGGGGGGGGGGCTTCCTTCTGTGTTGCACATGCTGGTGTCACAGGAAAATGTAGACTGAAAACACAGGCAGTCTGTCAGCGTTATGTGACAGACAGAAAACAACTCAGGGCTCGAGGACTAGCTCAGGCTTTTGTTTTTTTTTTACTTTGTGATGGATAATGAGGCGGATGTCTTTTATCGGGAGCTGCCAAAAGTGGTAAGTGAACAATGTCGTGACAAATAAAAAACGTTTAGAAGATGGAGAATGTTAAAATTTAAAGAGAGTAATTGTGGTTAACGTTTGTGATGGATAGCTACATGCTAACGTCAGCGTTTTGGCTGCCACCAGGAGCTTCACGCTCACCTGAACGGATCTGTGAGCTTTCAAACCATCGAGAAACTCCTCAAACGAAAGCCACATCTCAACATTGAGCACAGCATGACTGCTATCGGAAAAGGCCAGCGGAGGACACTAGATGAGTGCGTACAAGTTTGTTTTGGTAATTCAATTTTAACAGGAATAACTAGCAGGGTTGTTTAAACTCATTCAAGTCTAATTAACGGTTAATCCATCACTTCGTTCATTCATTTATTTCCTTCAGTTGTGTAGAAACAGTCCCGCAAAAGCTAAGTAGATGTTGTCTCTGTGTGATCTACATGAGCTGTATTTCTGCAGACAAAAGCAGGCTGACAATGGGGGTGAGGGTCTTTTGTTAAGTGGGTCGCTGACACAACATGGCGCGTATGTCCGCAGGTGTTTTCAGGTCTTCAAGGTCATTCATCAGCTGGTGGACACGCAGGAGGATATCTTGATGGTGAGGACTGGTTCTCAGTTCAGAACTCGTGTGTTGTTGTTTTTAATCTTTTTTTTTGTTCAGAATAAAAGTAACAGGTCCTTCTCTTTCTTTCTTTCTTTCTTTCTTTCTTTCTTTCTTTCTTTCTAGGTGGCCACAGATGTTATCAAAGAGTTTGCAGCTGATGGTGTCAAGTATTTAGAGCTGAGAAGTACACCAAGAGAGGAGAAAAATACGGGTAAGGAATGTCAACAGGGAGCCTAAAATCTTCATGTCATGATTCAACATTATTACAAGTGTTTTGTCTTTTTCCCCCCAGGATTGACAAAACAGAGATATGTTGAAACTGTCATTAAAGCCATCCAGCAGTGTAAAACCGAGGGAGTGGACATCGATGTCAGGTAGGCTCATAATGAATAACCTGTATTTTTTCCAGTGAGCAACAAGTCTAGAAACGTATCTCAGCAGAGTCTAGTGTTGCCTCTCCTGGACACACATCAGCCTCCATCACTATGTGGTAAAACCACCAGAAAACTACAAAATGTTTTACCTCTTTGATCCAACAACTTGAACACAAACCACATTGTCCTGAAGGTTCCTGGTGGCGATTGACCGCAGGAATGGGACTGAAGTTGCCATGGAGACGGTGAAGTTGGCAGAGGAGTTCATGCTGTCCTCTGATGGTTTGGTGGTGGGACTCGACCTGAGTGGGGACCCAACGGTTAGTCAGCCAGTCTGTAGCTTGCAGAGGTGGAAAGTAAAAAAGAACATTTCCATAAGAAAATTACAGCTCGACTCCTGTTATGATGCATCATGAGCGTCAAACTCAAGAAATGTACCATTTAGACCAGCTATAACGTTAAAGTACTTCTCACAGGGCATCACATACTCAGTACTCAGAGTGAGTACTTTTACTTTAGATGCCCAAGTCTAATTTACTTTCAGTTGTCTTGGACATTCATGAAGGTAACAATTTAAATGCAAAAAGCTTATTTTAAAAAGGACATTTAATCAATAAGTGTAACAGAAGTGAGTTTTGCTTCTTACTGAGAGTGCAATCTTTCTATCCAGGTAGCAGCTGGTTACAGCTTCGACTCATCTGGTATGGAGCTCAGTGGCTTTTTTTTTTCTTTCTCTTTTTGGCAAAATGCCATTAAATTGATGTATTGATAACTGATTGACTTATTTTCCAAAAATAAGTCAATCAAAAAATAAGTCAAATTACTCTTTATAATTTGGTGTTGACAGTTTTCTTTTTCAGTTGCTGGACATCTTCTCACTTTAATCAGTTCACAACATGGTCTTTCTTCTGTGATTCTATTTTGTCATATTTGTAAAAATGAATTGTTTTGAAATTCTGCTGAGTGTTTCAGACCTCACCAAATCATATCAAAACTGTCTAGATGAATATTATTTAGTGAGATAACAAATTTTAAAGTTTGTGTTTTTCCACCACCGGGCATTGCTACAGGATTATGTCACAGTACTCGACGTGTTAATGAATGTTTTTATTTTAAGGTGGGCCATGGCAAAGACCTACTTCCTGCCCTCCAGAGGGCCAAGAACTGTGGACTGAAGTTATCACTGCACCTCTCTGAAGTACGGCTGTAACTTTCTCATGTTATTTATATGTAGTCACATTATCTGAGAATGCATTAATATTACAACACAAACTGTTGCAGGTGCCGTCACAGCTGGAGGAGTCGGATTTGCTGTTGAATCTTCCTCCAGACAGGATTGGTCACGGCACCTTCCTGCATCCTGAAGTGGGTGGATCTCAAAGCCTTGTTGACAAAGTCATGAAGAACAACATACCACTAGGTAAGACTGAGGTGGAATGATGAATACTCTGTGGTTTGAACAGTTCTCTTAAGTTAATGTCCAAATCTTTCTTTTCTTCCAGAGCTGTGCTTGACATCGAATGTCAAAGGACAAACTGTACTGAATTACTCCAAACATCACTTTAAATACTGGTACCAGTTGGGACACCCAAGTGTGATTTGTGTAAGTTTCTATTTCTTATTTCTGATTAGGGAAGGGTAACATTCAAAAATGTTAATACCAGTGCCACCCTAATTAGAGCTGCAATGATTAGTCAATTAATCATAATTTTAGGTTCTCAAATTTGAGAATTTATTGCTTTTTCGTCTTAAATGACAGAAAATTGCATATCTTTGGGTTTTGGACAGTTTTCTTTTGGACAAATAAGACATTTGATGACATCACCGTGGACTGTAGTGAATTATGTTGGAAATTTTCCACAGTTTTGCAATTTTATAGACTGAAATGATTAATTGAAAAAAAAAAGGTAAATTAATTGCTAATAAAGATAATTGTTAGTTGCAGCCCTTATCCTGATACCAAAATGATACTTTATTTGGCATGTTGTTTTGATGTGTGTAAAACACTTTTTATACACATTAAAGCAGAAATTCATTCATTCATCAAATTTAGCCAAACTTCAAGTGCAGCACTTACTGTAATACAAATACTCACAAAAAATGTATACTTATTAGAATATGAAAATTAACTCATCTGATTTTATTCATGGAAGAAATTACTGAAAAAGACAATGAGCAAACATTTGGTGCCAATATTCTGTTCTTGAATTTCTGACACACAATTCAGGTTCAATACCTAGTCTTAATTCTTATTGTTTGCTTTATATAAAAAAGAACATTTATGTTAAACCTGAGATGACACTTAATTGCCAGGGAGAAATAGTTCACCATTAATGATTTTTATTCTTTGTCACATTGCAGACTGATGATAAGGGAGTCTTCTGTACAGACTTGTCTCAGGAATATCAGCTGGCAGCTTCAACCTTCGGTCTCAGTAATGAAGCCGTGTGGACGCTCTCCCAGCAGGCCATAGACTGCATCTTCGCACCAGAGACGGTGAAACAGCAGCTCAGACAGAAGTGGACAGATTTACAGCCTCAGGTGTTCAAGTGATGATCACGTCATTCAGTGGAGCCTAAAGCCAATCCATATACCTCAGGTTTCAGTTTTTAAAAACAAACCCTTTTCATTCACTTTTTACAAGTCTTTGTAGAAATCATGACATTAACTGAAAATTCACTCTAAAAATACAGTGAAATAAATGTCTGAAATAACAGCAAGTAAATGGTTCCTATTAAACACAAGTGTAAGTGTGTTATTTTCTAATGATATTTGATGTCTGCACACAACATAAAACAACAAATAGGTAATGACAATGTAGAAATGCCTGTAGTTGGAGAGCAAAATTAAAACAAATTGTAAGGGATAAAAAAAAATTTTCAGCAGATGTCAAGTCCTTTGGGTGCTCTTCAGTATCAACAAGTCCGTCTCTTCCTTTGGAGATATAGTTCTCCAAATTTCAAAATATGTTGACGTCTCATATCCACACGCAGTCCTGTCATTGCAGCACTATTTACTGTTACGCCTTCTTTCCGAATTTGCCGTGCTTGTCCTTGTTCTTCTTGAATTTGCCGTGCTGCATTTCCTTCTTTTTTACTTTCCCGTGCTGGGGACCTCCATTGCTTGCGATGGCGTTTCCCCCATCCAGTTTCCTCTTCTTGTCACTGTTGGGAGTAGGACATAATTACAAACATGTTTCTAAGTACTAATACAGCGTTTCCAAAGATCCTGGATGTTACTGCACCTTTTTATGCTGATGATACTTGTGTTCCCTGCTTTCTTCAACACCTGGTCCCATTCCTCATCATCTCCACGGATCCTGTACCTGTAAACGCAGAGGAAGCTACATAACATTGTCCTGTAACGTCTACACAAATAATGACCAACACCAAGCTCATACTCACTGTTCCAGATCCATTTCCTTCACTTTCTCTATATCCTGCTTGTGTTTCTCCTCAAACTCCTTGGCTGCCTCATTCTGTTAAAAGAGTGAAAACCAATTTTTTTTTTTAGTTCCTAAAACAAGTTTAAACCAAAAAAAAAAAGAAAATTGTGAAATGTTCATCACAACAGCCCAAAAGTCAAGTTGACATTTTTTAATTCCTTATTTTAAAGGATGAGACGCTGAAAGCAGCATGTTTGGCATTTTTAGACAAATTCTAGTCATTTGCTATCACATATACTCGAATACTGAGAAACAACATACCAGATCATCATTAAGGCTTCGGACAGTTGGCTCCATGGTAACTTCTTTAGTTGTTGTCATCTCAGCTTCAATAGCTTTTTCTTGGATGCTGGTAAAGACCTGCAATAGTAAAAGACAAGAACAAAAGAGTACTTAAGTTGTTGAACTTTTTTTAAAATAGTAGGATGTATGACATCTTTATGCCATGTTTTCCATTATGACTTCTACCATTGGTGTTAACTCACCTGCACAAACTTCCGGATGAGACGGTTGAAGAGGCCCATGAGCTGCGAGCTTGGGAGTTCAATTTCCTTTTCTAGCTGGTCCACTGATTTGTGTTGCAATCCTATACCCAACAGTAACGCCTGAAGAGGAACAGTCAATATTTATGACAACAAAACTGTTCACACAGTTAAAAAAAAAAAACATCTGAGATCCCTAAAACAAGGGGAAAACTTACACATTGTGCAGCTGAGAGGGAGACGTCACCGAGCTGCTTGAGGAAGAACATGCGTGCCACGGATGGGACCAGGTCCATGATGAGGTGGTAGTCAACCATACTCCTCGAATACAACTCCAGACGTTTGAGGTCATAAGGGCTGAAATGAGCTGCCAGCTGGGAGCTACTGAGTGCTGTGGAGATCAGAGACAAGTCAGCTCAGGTCTAGAAGATGCTGATGTCAGATTAGTGTCATTCGTAGAAGAGTCTTACTGCTCATCTCCTCCTTGGTCTTCTTATTCTGAAGGATGCTGAGTGCCATGCTCGGATGGAAGTTGCTAAACTGGTAGGAGAGGAGAGACAGGAAGCGCCTGCGGAAATCTGAGACAAACAAAAACAGTTTAGCAGGACTATAATGAATTAAAAAAAAAAAAAAAAAAAACGCATCTCAAGAAAAAGTAATGAAGGTTCACCTTTCCAGAAGGCCAACAGCCACTGGCTCTGCTCCGGGGCTTCATCTGTATTCAGCTCTTTCACCATCACACAAGAGTGCTCTCCTGTCAGGTCATTCTATATATGACAACACAAACAAAGAATTACAGCATGTGACACATGCACACTTCACAGAAATATATTAAAACATACAAAGGTGACTATTTGTTTAATACTTACAGGGGTTTGTCTCAAGTAGACTGGAGTATAACCTGCTTTCTTCCAGAACCTGTCAGATTGCAAAATTAGTTTTTAAATCTAAATCTGCAAAAATATTACAACCCTCCTCCTTTTCTCCATATTTAAAAAGGACACTCACTTGAGCAGCTGTGTGGTAAGGCCATAGGAAACTCCTAGATAGTCCAGTCTTTCTGCTCTTCTCTCACTCAGTTTCAGCAGCAGAGGAGGGAGTTCTTTCCGTGGAGTGACCACCTCCTCCAGAAGACTGACAGCCTGGACAACCAATGACAACAACAGAGCCTCTGTGTTTAATCTGCCTAATCTAATCTCTAAATTGTATTTTTTATTCTAGTTACACTTCATGTGAGGAATTGATGTCTCTCAGATGAAGCTAAAATACACTTTATGTCTTTGACTGAATTACCTCACTGCTGACGGAGGTGATTTCATTGTGGTTTGAGGGTGTGTTCTCATCCATTGTGGGGAACTTGCCCTCATAGTACATCTGAAGCAGTTGGAGCGCTCTGGAGCCGTACCCCATCTGTTAAACAAGTCAAAACACAGTTACATACATCTGGATGAATTAAAAAACTGGACAAAACTCGCTGAAGCCTTTGTAAGTTCTCACCCCTTGGTAGTCTGGATTGACAGCTATTCGCACCACTCTGCCTCCAGAGAGGCTGCCGAACTCTGGGTCTTGGAACTGTGAAGAGATGAGTGGAGGATTCACGATTGCACTGTAGAAACAAGCACTGTAATAATTTTCTCAAAGGCTTTGTGACCTGTGTGTGTACCTGTTCAGACACAGTCCAGGGAATGAGGTCACCTGAGGCCTTTTTCCCTCTTGACAGACTGTTAAGGATGGATTGTCGGGATATTTCCCCCTCCAGACAAACCTGAAGGATCAGAGAAGAAGAAATCCATACATCAGTGAAGTCAATAAACTAGTTTGTCATAATAGACAATAATAATAGACCAACTCGGCACAGTAATGTCCATTTTTATGCGGATGATACCATCTTTTATGCCATTGGTCCTACAGCAGACCAGGCCTTCTCCAGGTTACAGTCTGATTTTGACAACCTCCAGACCTCTGATGTAAAATTTGTTCTAAACTCAAAAAGGACTAAATGTGTGCATTTCACAAGAGCACAAACCATTGATGTTCCCACACTTATCCATGCTCTAAATGAAGAACTAACTGACACAGTGCAGCATTATAAATACGCAGATTGTCCTCCAAAACTCATGTTGAACATCTCGCTCAAAAACAAAAAATTCTAATTGGGTTCTTGTAACGGATCTGCTTGGTTCTATTTTCAAAGCAGAAAACACATTATTCAATCTACCATACTGTCCACATTGGATTATGGAGATATCCTGTATGCTCATGCTGCTGCCACCACCCTTTAAACCCCTGGATGCTTCCTACTACAGTGCCATTTGATTCATTACAGCAGACAGCTATCGCACTCATCACTGTGAGTTATATGAAAAGATCGGATGGTCGTCATTGGCAACTAGAAGGCACTGGCATACCTGTATCTTCATTTATACGGCCTTGCTATCTAAGTTGTCGAGTTATTTAACATCTTTAGGTGAGCTCAGAGCTAAAAACCATCACACCAGATCACAGAGCAGGTTGGCTTTAAGAGTTCTGGGGAAAACTGGTTTCTGGTACTATGCACCTTACTACTGGAATGAACTGCAACACAGCTTAAAGTTAAAGACACTTCTTCCTCTTTGAAGTTTTACTAGCTGCTATTCTTCAGAAAATATGTGATTGTTTTAAGTAGTGCATCTGTGAGTGTGTATAATGATTGTTTTGTGACTGTGATGAGAATTAACCATCTTATTGTGATCCTGTGTATATGTAACATGTTCTCAGCTCTCTCTTGCAAAAGATATCTTGATCTCAATGAGATTTCCTGAATAGATAAAGCTTAATAATAGACACAAAAAAGCACAAGAAAACTGTAAGAAATGGTGGTGGAGCAGCTAGTAAATTAAAGACAGTTGGGAAAATAAATAAATAAAAGGCTGATGGGTTCAGAGTGTCTTACCTGCACCACAGCGAGGACCTCAGGCAGTGAGTTCTGTGTGGGAGGAACAGGTGGCAAGAGGCAGAAGAGGTGATGGGCCGGAGCATCGGACAACATCTGCAGGTCGTTCGGGGAATTCTGGAAGTGGATAAAAAAACATTAAGTTAGCAGATACACACAGGTAGCACAACACTTTGTAGGGTATTATGCTCTCTGAAGAAATGCAAAGTGAATAGATTCCAAGTTAAATATCTCACCTTGTAATGTGATGCCACATAGAGGGCCATCAACCTCTGCAGGAAAGCTTCAGATGCCTTGTGGTAACAGAACAGAGTGTCTCTGTTCACATAATACCTGCACAGTGTGGGTTAAGATCAAAAGCAGAAGAAACTGCAACTTATTTCATCTTGATAGATTAGTGTAGATGTCTTCAATAAGTATGCCAAATCTTAGTTTTGACAAATTTGTCACTGACGTAGGTTTACATCTGTGGTTTTGAATTGATGTAACACTACATCTCACTGTTGTGAGAGGTTAATCTCTAAAATATTGTGTTCACTGGATGTTGAAAGCAAAAACGCTTTCATTTTATCCACCTGCACCAGCTCAATATACACACTCACTACTCAGAACACTAAATCGTTTTTGTTGTTGTTGTTGTGTTGCCTTTGCAGACCCAATCTAGGCCAGAGGTCATTGACAGCCCTTTAAAGTAAATGAAGGATACAGGTCGCAGGTCTGTGGAAGCGGGCAGCCAGAAATGAGCCTGGGAATGTTGAGACAGTCCAGACAGAGCAGCTCATTCAGCCACTTCTCCACAGCGTCTCCTGGAGCGTACCGAATGGACTCGTGAAGAGTAACCTCATGGAGGGAGCGAGCTGTGCGGGAAACAGATGATAAACAGCGGTCAGTCAGATGTGACAGGAGAACACTGAATACACTAAAACACTTGAGATACCTACCTGCTGCTAGCCTTGCCGTGTTGGTGTTCCTGTTCTCTGCCGACATGCTCTGCTGGCTGTCCGTGCTCTGCTGTCTCAACTGCTGAATCAGTTTCAGGGAGAGGGAGCGTCCGGTGCCTTCATACCTGCACAGATCAAGGAAAAGAGAAGTCAGACATACAAATAATGCACACAATCATTACCTCTACCTAGCAGGTCAATGCATAGTTATTCTGTCAAAATGAATGTATTATTTGGTTCTGTAAATATCATCCAGCCCTATTACTTACCCATTAATTGTGGAGGCCATGAAAACCAGATATGGTCCCAGCAGCTTCTTAACCAGAGGCAGAGGGATGGCTGCAGCTTCATCAATGACCAGCAGCTCAGCCTGGCCCAGTTTCACTGCATCACCTGGGTGGATGTACTGTTGGACACAGGAGCAGGATCAGATTTGCGTATTTCACTTTTTTTACTGTGCCCAACAGGAAATAGAAAAGAGCAGTCTGGTCTCGTTTACCTGAATAGTCTGTCGATGCTCTTTGAAGATGTTCACCCGCACCACTGCTTTGTTGAACTCTGGATTCAGTGACTGGATGATTTCATAGTCGAGATGCTCCTACAAATGCAAAAAGAGGACATGAAGTGGCATACACACACACACATGAACACGGCCAATACAGAGGAGACACTCAGGCAGCCTACCTGATACTGTAGAGCATCAAAGCCTTTGAAGACAAACTCAAACATGGTGTGAAGGTTGTCTGGGCTCGGTGAGGTTACAAAGATATTGGAGTAGCTGTAAAAAATTACAAGAAACCATTGGTAACTATCGGAGGTGATATAATCTCAAATATATGTGTGATATATGTGTGATTTAGAGACACTGTAAGGATTTATCTGTACCCAAAAGCCACAGCTCCAGCCACAGCCAGCCCCAGTGCTGCAGATTTGCCTCGACCACGGGCAGCAGTCAGAGTCACGGTGCTCCTCAGGGTCTTCTCTGAGATGGCTTCAATAAACTTCAGCACTGCCTTGGCCTAGAGGACAACACAAGGCTTGGATATTACATTTATTAGGACTTAAAAAGGGACAACTATTGACATTTTCAGGAACAACGTCATGATTCTTGAACTCCAAAGTATTTGTTACTTGAGCTTCTAACCTGGTCCATGGTCCTGCAGCCATCCACCAGCACACCCACAGGTTGAGTGTCCTGAAGAGACTCCTTTAGATCCTTCAGCTCCTGTTCTCGTGGAGACAAACCGTCCTCCTGAAGAGGAAGAGAAAACTGGTCAGGAATCAGAGAGCATGTAACCAAAAAATTGTGAATAGTGCTTTTTTCCCCCCTTTGCTTTAGGTGGAGTTTAGTTGAGCGTATAAATACCTGAGTCTTTGGAGGAACAGGCTTGATGTTTGCCATGTGGCTGGAGATGGGCAGGATGTTGAGTTGGTCATCAATGACTAGACAGTTTTTGCAGGATGCAAGAGACAGAATGAACCTATAAACAGAAGAGACAAACTTAATAATAATGTAAAAAAATTCTTTCATTTTACCTCTTTCTCTCTTTATAAAATACACCAAATTCTATAAAAGCCTGAGCAGCATTTTACCTCTCATTGAACCTTCCCACCACATCCTGATGGGCCTCAGTTCTGTATCGAGAGTGCACGTCCTGGAGGGAAACGAAGCCACAAAGATTTTGCCATCAGACTAGCAAAGACAGACGAGAGACGTGTGCAGTGAAAGTGCAGGGTCTAGACTTACCATAGTCATAGTGTACAGCTGCTTAAGAGAGTTCATTGTCCGTAGCAGTATGACTACGATACCGCCTCCTTCTACAGTCTCAATAGTTCTTGCTAACAGGTTGGGAGTGAGCGCTTCAAAATCCTGTGTGACATGGAAAACAAAAGCTCTTAAAAGTCAAATATATTGAGCAACTTTATATTAATCAGTTCACAATCTTTTTTGCATTGTGACCCCTCATCTCAGGTTGCATATTTACATATTTACTCATTTGGCAGATGCTCATGTCCAAGCCTACGTACAAATGAAGCACTGTCCTCTGCATATGAGCTGAGAGCAACTCAAACTCAGAGTGCTTTTCACTTCTCAGAGACGTTCTAAGATTTCAGAGATTGCAGAAATGTCTGAAAAAAAAATCATCTTTTTTTGGAAAACTTTTTTTCCTTTTGTATCCTGTGAATCATCTCAGGACTACTTGGGGGGTTTTAGGTTTTAACCCAAAAGTTGGGAACTGCTGATTTACAGGCAGAAGATCTGCACACTGAACTTATAGCTCCCAATACAAGAGATCATGCAAGTCACAATAACCTGAGTGATAATGCATTTGTGTCTACAAAGATGCCTAATAAAGATCTCTGATTGAAACATTGATTTTTTAAATCTAATTTATTGGTCTTTTGACTTTTTTTTGTTTTTGTTTGTTTGATTAACCACATGTCTATCACCACAGAGGAGAAAGACTCACCTGTAAGACACACATGCCAAAAGTGTTTCCCAGGATCTTGTGTGTCTCATTGTAGTAACAGTAGCGGATGTTGGTTGCAGCGATGAAGAGTTCAAACGGGTCATCCTGATTCAGATTAAGTGTGCCGGTTTTAATCTTCTTTTGCAGCTGCCTCATACGCTTCTTCCGATTGCTGTTTCAGACATATTTGACAAATCAAATCATCTGTCCAGTCTGATACAACAAATGACAAACACCTTAATCTCTGTGAGGAGTTCACGCTCACCTGCTAAACCCGAGGTCTTTTTTGTAGCACCAGAGTACGGAGGGTCGTGCTCTGACGGTAGCTTTAGACAGCATGTGATGCAGAATGACAACCTGCATCAAAGACAGATTAAATTAAATTTGTTACTTAATGAAAACAGACAAGTGTGATCTTAAAACAAACACAATGCTGCCTTTACAGATTAAAGGACGGGTTTACAATTTTTCAAATCTGCCTTAAAACAACAGTCAGGTGTCCATATGAACACTGAAAGAGGTTTTCCTTGCTGTAATCATTCCTTCTCTTCATACTGGCCATTTAAAGATCCCCTTCAAATATGTTTTCGATGTAAGTGATGGGGCCAAAATCCACAGTGTGTTCACACAGTCATTATGTGCAAAAATGCATTTAAAGTTTATCTGCAGCTTATATATCTGCCACATTTACAGTCTTTTTAGCATCAAATTCCCTCTTCTTGTTTCCCTGCTGAGCTGCAGTAGAAGTATAGTAACAAAAAGAGGGACTTTGGCACTAAAAAGACTGTAATGTTGAAAGATATCTACTTGATTTGACTCATTTGTACAGCTGAAGCTTCAGATAAACTTTACATTTTTGCACTGAAGGAGGCTTGTGGAGTTTGGCCCCCATCACTTACACTATAGGTGCATTATGAAGGGATCTTCTGATGGTCAGTTTGAACAGGGGAAATGATTACAGCAAGAAAAACCTATTTCAATGTTCATTTGAGCATCTGACTGTTGTTTTAAGAAAAACTGTGAACCTGTCCTTTAAATGTCACTGTCTGTTCTCCCTGAGGAAAGATTACCTGATCTCTCCCACGATCTCCCACCACCACAAACATGGTGCGATGCTGTAGAGCGACCCCATTCTCTATCTGGACCCGGATCCGGTTGTCTACCTTCTTGCGGACTGTTGCCATCGTCTTCCTGCTACTGAGAAATCAGAAAACACACATCAACACAGACAAACAAGTAGCTGTGATATTGTGCAGAAACGATGCAGTTACATTACACCCTCAATGTCCTGTCAGCTGAGTTAGAACTAGAAGAGAGGCTCTAGCTAACCTGCAGCCAAAACAAACTACAGATAACAGCAGCAGGGAACGTAAAACCTGCCACAACAACAGAGATTTAACGCGCCATTTCAAATACGAACGTTTCCGGTTACCTTTCGTTAAAGACAAACTGTTCGGTGTTTAATCTTCACAAAAATCCAACTAGTCGAAAGCTGAATTTACATGCCAGCCATCATGCTGTTGATACTCTCACGTGGAGACACCAGTTCATGGAGGACCCCGCCGGTGTGACGTCACAGTTTCGCGACGGTCTATGTGATTGTGGGGAGGGGGGGGGGGGGCGATTTTGCCCTGAATTTAGTTTCTCAGGTGTAACTTCCTAATTACCGTTTGCGTAGTTTGTACAGCTGCAACGATCACTAGTCGATCGCAACCGGCGACTATCTTAATAATCGATTAATCGTTAAGTCGCTCTGACAATAGTACTGAAAATTCACTGGTTCCAACTTCTTCTGAAATATGAATATTTTATGGTTTTCTTTGTCATATATAGATGGATAGTTGGATGGACAAATTAAACAACTGAATAACTTGGCTCAGGGAAATTATTTTTTGCAACTGTATGGTAGACCAACGATTAATTGAGATAATAATAATAATAATAATAATAATAATAATAATAATAATAATAATAATAATAATAATAATATGAACAACAATAATAATGGTAATAATAATTGATATTGATAGTTAAAGCCTTATACTTCAAGAAAAGTATACTAATGATGGTTAGGCTTAATGGCTGCTTTATTGTTAATTGCTTTAATTATTCCTATTATTTTCATTTCATTTCAAAGCTGTTTGTCAGAAATTCGTTGCAACAGAAAACAAACATTTAGTGGTTACTACACTGCTGTTATCATTGTAAAAACTACATAAAATGAATATTGGGCATGACAAAGTCATCCTGAAAATTAAATTTAAAAGGACACAATTCATATGTAATTTGTACTTGAGGTAGCTTTCATCAAAAATTGTTTCGAGCATAATGTTGTATTCATCAATTCAGTTTCATGTCTGTAGCAGTACTCTGAAAGGCCACGGGGTGGTGCTGTATGACAAACTGCTAAATCATCTGGATCTTTCCAGCTGCTAAATAGTTCGGAGAAAACACTTGATCTTCTACGAAGAGTGACTTCATTCCTAAATAATGGTTGTTTAGCTGTGATGCTGCCAATCAAAGCCTGCCCACACACAGATACTCTACGTTATGATTGCTGTAATCTGGCTTGAGGACCTGCACTCTGACACACTGGTATCGTTTGGGAAAGTGACACACCGATTTCTTGACTCAGAAGTATAAAGTTTCGAAATAGAGCATGTCTTCATCTGAATAACTCGTACTAAAAAGCTCCAGAACTCATCACTCCAGATTAATTGTACTGTCTGTTGGCTGATTTGATCTCTGATCTAACTGATATGAAATTCCCTCATTTTAATACAACAAATTATTAGGATTGAAGATTGCCCAATCCAGCAATTAATATTTGATATATTCTACACTGCTCCACTGAGTGACACAAAATACAGGACAGCAAAAACTCGAGGCTGAAGCATGGGTATGCAACACAACTTTATTGAAACTCTTGAAGCAACATCAATTTACAAACAAAGAAGGGGAGCTCATTGAACATAAAAACGCTTTTTTTTCTTTTAGAACCAAAATGACAGAAGAACTGAGAAAGGGAATAAACTCCCAAGGATTGGACCAGCAGTGGCAGGTGCATTTTTTTAATACAAAAAAAAAATAACTTATGAAATCTTTCAAGTTTACAGGAATATTGTAACACATTGCATGTGTAAATCGATGATTAGATTTACATCTTAGCCTGTGTTTAGACTTAATGATTTAATATTTCCAAATATCAAAGCAGGCATTACTTTGATTGAGGAGACAGGAAAAATACCACTGATGAAGAACAAAAAGAACATGAGTGAGCTGGGGCAAATGCATTCTTGGATTTTGAATTTTCAGTGTGGTGCAAGTTTATCAGTCACATCTCAGTCACAGTCTCAAAATGAAAGGCCTTTCAGGATCGCATTGCCTGAGTGCTGCCTCTTGACACCCCTCTGGGTCCCTGGCCAGCTCCACGCTTGTAGTTCTGTTGGTAACCGTCCTTGAGCAATTGGTAAAAAAAAAAAAACACAGGAGACACATTTTAGAAACCACTCCAACAGACAGCAAAGATCACATAAACAAAACCAGTGAGAAGTCTGAAAGCATCTTCATACCCTCTGATAATTCCCATTGGAGTAATCCCGAGGTGTGTTGAACTGAGTCTGTCCATAACCAGAGTTTGGAGTGTTGGCGAAAGGAGGACGATAACCATCATAGCCACCTGGAAATAGGAAGACTTTAAACTTACAATACTCCCCATGACATTTACAATAAATTAAGCTCAGACTTGTACACCCCTTTCAGACATGTGCCTCGTTACGTTTAGGTGAACACAATTTTACAGGTTGCTTTATTGTCTAGATAAGTATCAAAATCACGCTGTTATTTAAAAGTCAAGACGCAGCAATGATACTGCTAACATTTCTGCAACACTTTCAACATTGCACAAGTCTGAATTGAACGCTGTCAGATTAACACCAAGACTGCAGCAGCATGACATTAAATATGCACAAAGAGATACACATCTTATTCCTCCTTCTTAAGAGCACTGCAATATATTTATCATGTCTTTACCATCTCTTATGCACAAAGTACAAAGTAAATAAAATTGGTTTAATAAGTCTTAATCCATGAACTACTTTTCCCCCCCTCTCACTGTGAGGGGTAAAAGAGGAAAAAAGAAAAAAGAAATAATCATACAACCACAATAATAATCATACAAGCTCTCCCTCCCTATATTTTCATCTTTCATTCATGCAACTACATGTATGAAATTATGAATATCCAGCAAAACTCTTTACATTCAGCATGTGAGCAAATAAGAACCAAGTGTAAGAAAATAGGCAGGGTATTCTATAATAATTTGTGTTTAAATCCATGACTAGAAGCGGCAAACAATTACAATGGTCATTAAGTCTCAAGTTTTAAAATCTATCACTGATGTGACCTTTAAAAAGCTACAGAAAAACCTTCTATTCTTTCACTTTTCCCTCTCATGCACCGGATGCCACAGGCAGGCATTATACTCTTTCCAATTATAGTCCTATCATGTCTGACTAAAGCCGTAATGTTACCAACAGCTATGTCTGAATGACAAAAAGCCACAGATTTAACAGATCGATGAGGGCTGCAGTGTTATACATTTCATATCTGAAAAAGGCTTCAGTGAAATGAATACATCAACTTGTGGCTGCAGGTTGTGAACTTACCTCTGAAACCGTTTGACGAGCCTCTGTAGCCATTGATCATGCCCCTGGCATTGCGGGGTCCACCACGAGACATGCCTCTGCTGTTGTAGAAGGACTGAGTCTGCCTGGCGAAACCTGGGCCCTGCTGGGTAGGCTGCGGATGACCTCCTGACTGGTCTTGGGAATGGAAAGCACCAACTACTAAAAAAAACAGAGTTGGGTGCCCCAAAAAGATGAAAATCAATGTTTGTTTGTTTTTCCTAAAATTAAACAAGTCACAAGAATCCAGTAAGTAAACAATGAAAAGAATAAAGTGAAATTTTGCCCACCAGACTGCAGTTGTTCTGACTGCATCTCTGTCTGCTCCACAGGATGCTGGGACTGGCTGCTGAAAGCCTGGTTGTAGCTGTTCTGGTACTGGCTGGCCTGGTTCAAAGCCTCTGTCTCATTAGCTGGCGGGACTGGGGCATTGAGGTTGAACACCTGAAGGGCGAACAAGGGCCACATTGTGGTGAAGCCAAAACCAGAGGAAAGGTCACAGGCTCATTAGCTGTGAAGTCCATTACTCACTATTTCCTGGATATAGTTGCTTGACAACAAAGCCATACAACTGCAATATGATGAGAGGGCACTTAAGAACTCCACAAGTAACTCCTAAAAGCAATCATTAATGCATTTCTATTTAGATTCCACTGGCAGTGACGCAGGAAGTTCTGCAAACAGCTGTTTCATCTGCATGACTGGCCAGATATTCTGCTCTTTGAGTGAATTTTACTTTAATACATATATTTTTTGGCAGCCTGAGTAATTGGTCAGGAGGTTTCACTGAAAATTGGGGAAGGAGTATCATCACAAGGGTCTTACTGTCTGCATTGACTGGAATGGTGCTGCATTGACATTGATGCCACTGCTGTGAGGAGCTTTGGAAACCGGCTGGAAAACCTGCGTCTGAGAGGCGGGGGGGAGAGCTGTAGAGGGGGGAGGCTGCTCTGACGACAAGGACATGGAGGTCTGTAGAAGAGGAGAAACATAATGCAAATTGTATTAAAGTCAATCAGGAGTTTGTAAAATGTCTTAATGTCATTTATACTGTAAAGTGCAAGTTTCAAATTCCGAAATTCAAAATTCTCAAAAAGGACAATTAGTTGAACTAATTTCAACAGAAGTGCATTGCATCCACAGGGGGGAAAAAAAAAAAAAACTTCTCATAATTATGACTTCTGCATCTCATAATTATGATCAAAATTACAAGATCAGGTGTTACATTATATTCTGTGACCCAATTAGGAATTCCAGCTATATTATAACTGCTAATGTTTTTAATCATACTTTACTGCATGATTTATTTTGACAGTAGTTAATACCAAACATGGCGGTACCACAGTTTGGATGCATTTCAGATACCTGACTTTGTATCCATGAAGCATCTCACACTGGCTTAGCTGCTCCTGAAGGAACAGATGAGAGACTCTGAGCAGGTCAGAGCGCTTTCTGCCTCAACAATCCAAAAGGACTTTAGATGCCTGTGCAATGTTGCGATACTAATAATAACACTATCCACATTATTCAGTAACATTAATATCTCCTAATGTCTCAAACCAAGGAGAAAATAAAAGGGAATTAAATTAATTATTGCCACTTTGTTTCTGTCTTCTCAAATAGTGATGGTTAATACCAGTTCTCTCGTAATGAGATAGTAAGTCATGATTATAAGATAAGGCCTCCCCCCCTTGGTCAATGAAATGCTCTTCCATACATTTCACTTTTTGAAACAGTGTTGTGTTTTTTGGAATACACTTACATAAAAATATTCCATATATATTTAACATTATTTTTTACATTTTTAACCATTAAAATAAGGTGATGGACAATTTTTCAATTCTAGAGCTCGGCCGATATAATGACCAATATTAGCTTATTGCAGATACATCTGTATTGGTGTATATTTGTTGGCCGATAAGTTAAAAAAAAAAAAAAGTGTCATAGAAATGCATGAGATATGTTTACGGTAATCTACAAAAACAGTGTCACCATTACAGAGTTCACCAGAGAGCACTGATCAGTTTAAGAGTAAAAAGTCCCAATGAGTACATTCCTTGGTACAAGGTCTTTAAAAAAATAATCGTTTAAGGGATCCTTAACAAAAATGTTTATTTATATTATGCATTTATGTAAAAAGACAAGTCGCTAATATATCATAATCTGATTTTTTTACTCCCACATGTCAATATTAGCCTCAAAAATCCATTATCAGTTTGTTTATTCTAAAAGGTCCTGACCATGAATGAAAGACAAACATCTGACACATTAAACTCGATCAGTTTCAGTCAAAAAGCGACTCTGTTACAGAGCACCATTGTTTACCTGGATGGGGTCGATGGATTCCGTTGAGGGTCTAGGATCTGGCGTGTGTGCGGTCTGATACATGGGAGGCGGTGTTGGGGAGACGATAGGGACCTGAAAATGGAGAGGAAAGACGAAACATGTTCTCTTTTTAAAAATGCTTATTGGTGGCTACACAATCAGTAATGTGTGTATTAGGCTTGGGCGGTATCTATTGTTTCATACCTTCCTGACATTTCACCAGGGTATACGGTATATGACGGTATTTGTGTAAAAAAATAAACAAAAAAAATAAATAAAAACAAAAACATAAAAGCTGAGCTGCTGGTTATAGAAGTCATTGTAACATGTATGACATTGTCTAGCCTACATTATTGGGTGTCTAATAGAGCTGCCGTGGTGTTGATTTTTTCTTTATTGCACAAACTAACAAACCATTTAAACTGTCATGGTATCTGCCATAATAAATTTTTTTTAATCTCAGATGTTTCAAAATAATCGGTTCCTAAATACCATAATGGCCTGAATATAAGCTGACCTTGATTATAAGATGACCCCGCCTGTAACGATACTGTTTCTAGAAAAATACTTTTTGAATATAACTGACATCATAGTACAGTTATATACTCACACACTCTCCTATCAGGCTCTTGGGAGCAGTCAAAAAAAGTTTTCTCCGGCAGTTAGCATTTTGTAAGTCTGACTGTTTATCTTCTTGAGCTTCTTATCATCTGTCACAGTGGTATTTGGCAACTTGACATTGTTTCTGCAGTAAAGACGTCTAAAAGACACTTTGGACTTGTTTTCATTCGTCATGAATTTATGTCCTCTGTGGCAGAAAAACACTTTACACGAGCCTTCAGAGACTCCTGCAGTAAACTGGACCAATGAAACACTTTTAATGTTTAACTAACACACTAACCATACACAGACTTTAAAAGACACTTGCTAACCTAGCAACATTAAAGCTACAAACAACCCATAATGCAACACTCTGTGTAGGAGTCGGTTTTACACTGGTAATTCAAAAAGAATATCTGATGTTGTGAACATGTAATTGTCAAGAGGTGTGTCTGTATTTTTGACAGTACTGAACATTATACCTTCAGGATTTCTAAATACCCTGATATAACCTAATATCTTGATACCGCCCAAGCCTAGTGTGTAGGATCACTTACTTGTGTGGGCTCAGGTTGGACAGGAACAGTGTTGGGTTGCGATAGCCGGGACTCTGGATGAACTAAAAAGATTATAATATTACACTTTAAATCAACAAGAAGTCTCACTGTAGCTTTCAACTGTCATATTTACACATCACATGGCATCAGAACAGAGTTTCTCTTTTTAAAGCCCACCTGGAGGACACACCATCTGTGGTAAGTCCATGTTCTGCGCAGGTTTCATGGGCTGGGCTGATACGATGGCTGGGTCAATAGGCTGTCCGTCAAACTCCAGCATGGAGTCCTGAAAACAGAGAAGTTATTGGCGGCGTGCTAAACATCGATAGTCAACAATCATCTCTGGCACAAAGTCCTCACCTGCATGAAGTTGTACGTTCCCTGCATCTGTGCCATTAAGTCCTGCACAACCTGCTTTCTGACCATGGGGTCAGTAGGCGGTACAGGAGACGCTAAGTTCAAGGGGTGGGTCTCCAGGGCAACAGGGGGAGGGGTAGGCTGCACAGGCTGCTGCTGCATGGCATTAACTGCCTGAGAGTGAAACACAGAACAGGTGAATGAAAAACATGCACATAAATATGAAATAATGCTTATTAGATGCTACCTGTGGCTTTACATTCAGATCATGGATTGTATAAAAAAATAAGTCCATTAGTCAGAGTGAAATTTTCCTCGCACATGTGAGTAACAATCTGGCGAGTGTGACAGAACAAAAAACTCCTGTAGAGTGATCATGAAGGATCATCACCATCACAGAGTGGAGACCAAGCACCTGTATGACAGCCCTTCAGGGGTGAAAGGAACTGCATATAGAGCAGTGGCTGTAAAAAATATTTAGCACTCCCCGACTATCTTCATCAGTCTTATCAGCTCTCTGACTGCTGCCATCACAACTCTCACTTGCAAAGTTATGCCAATCTGATCAAAAAACATTCCAATTATGGTCAACTGGATAGAACATCTGATAAAACAACGATCTGATATGAACTAGTGACAGATCTAACCACTAACGTTATATAACCCGTTTTAACGACGTGCTGTAAAGAGAAAGACATAAATGTGTCATGTGATAACAGTAGCTGTTTAATGTTACATTGCAAACAGCTCTTTGTTTTAAGAGCGGCCACAATAATGACAGCAACACGTTTCATTAATGTTACTGGACATTACATAAGCAATAATGTCTAACATGCACCCAATATCAACTGAGAAAATGACTTTCTCCTGTTTACAGTCGACTTCCAAATTGTTTCCACTAAAATACTGAACTATAAAGTAGTCATTGCAAACGCTGCTCTCGAATGCTCAGTTCTCATCAACATGGAAATGTACAAATATGGCCAAAGATGGACGGAAAGACTTGAAATAAATAAATAAATAAATAAATAAATAAAAGTAATGGATTTATTTCCGAGCTTGAACACAGATAAAAGAAAAAAAATTAGGTCAATGTGCCCCAGGTTGCTTTAATAATGCAAAACAAGTTCAAAATCAGAAGGACTAGCAGAGTTATTAGCCACAAAAAAAGAAAAAAGTAATCTCATTCCCAAAAAACAAAAACAAAACAACAACAAAAAGATCTCTGCAGCATACCTCTGTTTCCGTGGTCCACTCATCCCCCTGCTCCTTTTCACTGCTGCTGTATGTGCCGTCTGGAATGAACTGTCTGTTTACAAACTGGAGGAAAAAAGCAAACATCAGCATAGGGTAAAAAAAAAAATAAAAAAAAAAAAAGGATAAATAATCAGCCCCAAGACTTCACTGGCAAGAGGAACATTAATCTAACCTCTGTTGTTTCCACCGCAATGGGCTCTGTGAACTCCTCAATAATTTCAGTTTCTGTAAAAGAAAAAAAAAAAAAAATCAATTTAGAGAATGCAGTGCTGATGTCTTCACTGCTTGATTACATAAACATTTTAAAAATAGATTGTTTCATTTAGCATAACTTCATATAAGATGATGACCTGGATCAACAGTCTGCTCTTCTGCTTCTGACGATTCAGCTACTGATGCTGCTGCTGCTGCAGCGGCGGCTGCTGATGCTGCTGCTGCTGCCGCTGCCGCCGCCGCCGCTGCTGCTGCTGCTGCGGCTGGCTCTTCCTCCTCTTCCTCCTCACACACTCCATTTTGGTGAGACGGTACCCGGTCGAAGTACCCGCTCAGCAAAACCTGGTCCAAAGTCTCTTTCAGTGCCTTGTCTATCAGAGAAACAACAGTCATCAATTTACTGAAAAGTCAAATCATGACAGCAAAAATCCAATAATCACATTTATAAAGTTACAATAATTATAGTTATTTTGAGATATTTATCATTAAGGATGGATCAGGGTGGAGAGAAACACAGATTTTATACCGTAGCTCACAAAGTAGGTATGTACTTTTAGAAGTGAAGATACCACACACATAGAACGAAAACTAAACAGTTAATGTCCATCCCATCTACTAACATGCCAACATGCACCACACCTCTGCACAATGTTGGCACCGTATTAAGTCCAATGGCACCGAAGCCCTTCCCTTTGTCTGAGTTTCTGGAATGTTGTACATTCATTATGTCACATCTATCCCTATTTAATCACCTGTTGTTTGTCTTGCTCCAATTAAAAAAAAGAAAAAGAAGTGAAGATACTCACTCTAAAAAGTACTTCACTCATAATTATGAAATAATATTCAACCACTCGCTTATCAGGATGATAATTATAAGCACAGTGATACCAGCTGTATACTACAAACATAATCTCAACTGCTGTGATTTTAGTCTGATGTGATGCCGCTGGCAGATATAAGTATGCACAGCTTAAAAAAGTCAATAAAAAAGAAAAATGATTATGCAGCTTTGATTAAAAAAAATGTGATATTCAATCATATTCATCATTTTTTAAGCAAAAATGCCAAACTTTAACTAGTTCCAGATTCTCAAATGTCTTTCATAAGTCACACAAAACAAGCATCTTAAATATGTCAACTTGGTCTCAGGGATAGACATTTTTTCCTGTTTTCTGACTTTTTATAGACCAGCCAATTGAGAAAATACCTGGCAGACCAATTGAAAATGAAAATAGTTGTTACTTGCAGCACTACAAAAAACAACAAACCAAAATAAAACAGGTTTGTCCTTAAAGTGGTAAAGGTCTAGGATAGTAAAAATCATGTAACCCAGATGCAAAAATTGTTGCCCAGATGCAGGTGTGACGAGGAACTGGGAAGAATGAATGAGGTCATGTGATAATTCCAACAAGTTCAACCAGCCACCTGCACACACTGCGGCAATCAGAGCCAATTCAGATCTTCTTTTGGGTTCTAAACTCACCATTTTTCCATGGGCAACATCACATTTAGTTTAAGTTTACTTTCAGCTTGATGCCAAATTGTCACAGTGACATGATGTGTGTGAAGTAAAGTTCCTGGCATCGTTATCAAGAATCAATGATTAAAAAAAAAACAAAACAAAACAAAAAAAACCCAACAAGCTCTGACAGTGGCTAAAGTTTCTCAAGTTTTTGACTGATTAGTTAGCTACTACAATAACCATGACTTGTAATTCATCAGAAAAGCCCCTTAAGCTAGTTCAGGCATTTCCACTTTTGGCTCTTCAGGCAAAGCAGGTCACTGTTATTTCCTTTACTGCCTTGTGCCTCAGGCCAAGAAGTCTGCTGCTGCCTGAATAAATATCACCCTGAGTCACCACATGGGCCTTCATCACTGAGGTGAAAGGGTTGGCTGGTGTCACTACACTGAACTGGGTCACCAGTATCCTAATGTGGCTCCAGAGATCTGACCAGTGGAACCACAGGCGACAGGGCCACTGGCACCCTGCCCCGCTGCTGAGTCAGGATAAGCCCACAGCGCTCAGCCCCCAAGCAGAATGCAGCAGTGCAAGCCCGAGGCCAGACCGCTGAGAATGCAGTACGCCAATATCCCCAAGCCCTGATTATTCACATCACAGCACTGCCCACATGCTGCATTAACAAAACACAATGCACATTCTACATTAACATATTAAGAATGGTTTAAGGCCAACAATACATGACAAGAGGGTATTGTTTACAGCGTTTTCCATGTCCATCTACATACCTTGGCAGTTCTCAAAAGTATTTGATAAATTACTTGTGGCTAACTTGAACATGATAAAAAGCTTGCTGATGAATGCTGTGTCACCATCCATCTGATAAAATGTCCTGCCAACAATTCACACCACCAGCTGGGCATTTAAATAAAACCAGTTTGTCTTGAATAATTAATCCCCTTTTATCTAAACTTACATTCTGCTATTAATTGCAGTAAAGCTGCAACTAATTATTGTTTGCAATACTGAATAACCTGATGATTATTTTCTTAATCAACCGGTTAATTGTTGGTCTATGAAATGTCAGAAAACAGAAAAAAAAAGCCCATTGCAGTTTCAAAGAGCCGAAGTTAATATCAATTGCTTTTTGTCTGACTTAAAGTCTGAAACTCAAGATCATAGAAGACTAATAAAACCAGCAAATATTCACATATGACAAGTCAGATCAATTGAATTTTTGGCACTCTTGCTTGAAAAATTACTTACAACAATCATCATAATAGTTGCGGATAAATTTTCTGTTGATTAATGCGGCTGATTGTTTCAGCTGTGAATTGCAGCTTGTACTGAAAATACTTCAGCCAAACTGAGATCTAAACCAAAAGAATATTGAGTTCTACTGCTAGAAACCATTTTTTAAGCTCAAAATTACATATGACTTACATGTTGTTCCAACCACAGCCTTGTCCTTCCCTTCCAGTAGATCCCAGAGGTGTACAGATGCTTCTTCATACTGGTCAACCAACCTGCGAGTATTAAGATAAGTTCAATCGATCCCCTTATTAAAAGAAAGAAACAGAAGAAGTCCTTTTCATCTAAAAAATCGATCCAGATGTTAATCTTGTAAACCAACCTGACATTTTGGTCACGGTCTGGTCCAACCAACTTGTAGAACTCATCGAAAGCTGTGAGGTCTGCATCTGTGAGCAGCGGTGAGCCTCCGAGTCCCTGCTTCAGGTCCTGCCGCACGGTGTCATCTCCCAGCCGGTCCAAGAGGAACTGCAGCTCCAGAACTGTCTTCAGCCTCCTCTGCTCTGCCTCCTCCCGCTGCAGCTGCTCCCTCCGTGCAGACTTCTTCACCACCTTCTGGATCTGATGGTAATACACAGGGGCCACATAGAGTCACATTAATACAAATTACCAAAAGCCTGAGGGAACTTTTTTTTTTTTTTTTTTTTTTTAAAAAAAGAGTCATCCTTACATCTTGTCCAAGTCCAATAAATGTCTTCTGCAACTCCCGGGCAAATTCCAAGTTATTTATGATTTCCTGGTATTTGAAGAGGGCCTCCTAGAAAGACAAGTGGTTCAAAGACATTTCAGACAGAGATTTTCACACATTGAAAATAATCAACAAAGGATTATTTGTGTTTATGTACAAAGTGATGAATGCCTGTGTACCCACCAGCTGGTCCTGATTGAGGCGCTCCCCTTTGTCCTTCCTGACTTGATAATCATCCAGTTTACTCTGCAATAGAACATCCAGGATGCAGTTAAAAGCTTCAACATTTTGATACATTAACCAGGTAAGTGTTTGTTGTCTTAGGTTTTATTAGTGCACTTAAGCTATGGATTGGTCACTCGTGCTTTACGTTAACAAAGATGCAGGAACATATTTTTATCAGAAAGGAAAGGTTTATGAAATGTTTATCTGCCATATTTACCTTTTTCTTCTCCATGTTGCGGGCCTTCTTGTCAATGACACACAGCACTTGCTTCAAGACTTCGGACTGTCCACCGAGTGCAAAATTGCCCATTGACCCTGGAGCGGATCCCACATCTGGGCTGGCAGACTGCACTGTCCTGTTTGCATTCATCGCTGAGGGCATCTGGAAATTCAAGTGTGAAAGGTCAATTTCTTCTAGTAACAATGACACACTTTAATATCAATAAATGTTGCATAATGGCCACTGATTAGAGCTTCAACTACTGATTATTTTCATCATCAGTTAATTTGCCAAGACTTTTCTCAACAACAACAGTCACAAGAAAGTGAAAGTCCATCAGTTTCCCAGAGTCCGAGGTGACAACTGACAGCCCACAACTGAGAGGGTATTCAGTTCACAATATGAGACAAATCCACACACCGAAGAAGGTTGGCCCAAGCATTTTGTTTGATAAGCAACTTTAATCATTATATTGATTATCAAAATTGTTGGCAATTAATTTTCTTGTGATCAACTAATCAACTAACAGTTTCAGCACTATATCCGCAAATATTCACATCTAAGAACATGAGACCAGTAAAAGTTTAGCTTTTTCCTTAAACTACGACTCAAACAGTTAATTATTTACCAAAACTGTCAATCAACTAGTCAACTTATCATTTAAACTTTACATAAGGTAAAGGTGTCATCAGGCTGCATGATAACAGTGTACATAAATAGATACACTGATGTCACAGGGATCAAATATCATAGAGATTAAAGATCCCCTCTAGACATGACAATTTGTGTCTGATATACCTTTCCGCACACAAAAAAAGTTAAATTACCACTTTAAAATCCTTAAAATGACATCTACTCCTTCTCCATTATTAAATTTCAGAATCTAAACATATGCAAATATACGTCATCTTAGAATTTAAGTACTAGACACAAGATGCCTCCTACTTCACTGTAAAGTCCATTCTCAGTGTTTATGCACTGGAGGCTTCAAATTTCCACCTCCCACTTGGGTAAGTTGAATAATGGACCAGAATTGGCTTCCAAACTAGCTGTGATGTCACAAATCAGGCTCGTAGGCCCACCCTTTAAAATCTGATTTTCAATGAACACAGAAACTTCCCACTTTAGACAGTTGAATGTGAAAACAACCTTCAAGTGTTAAACTCTGCACGTACATGACTCTGCACAGGAAGCTCAAACAAGTGACAAGAAGAAAAACGAGAGAAGAGTGGGACTTTAACTATGTATCGATAGGTGAATAGTGTGTGAGGTTAATCGGGGTAACTGTAGATGGTACAGTGGGGATTTTTAGCTCACGCATAGCAGAACAGTACAGCTATGCATTACAGGTGGTGTATCATTGATGTAAACTAACTGTAAACGACACATGGAGACGAGGTATAGCTTCGCAACAAAATCAGAATACCAGTCTGGCTATTTCCTTGAGCCTGGCTAACTTTAGTTCAAGCTGAAGAGAGAAATCCTGTCTTTTCTCCCTTTTTTCTTTCTATAGCTTTTAATACAACACCTGTGTCTTAAGCTGCCGGCTCTGTGGCCCGGTGCTCTCTGGTGTTTTATCTCTGAGGTTAGGGTAAAATGGCCCTGGCCGCACTGCCGTTAGCACAGTCACTTTAGCATCCCTCGCAAACTGCTAGCTTGCTCGTCTGGCGCGTGCTAGCCAGCAGCCGGTCGGGAGCCTCAGTTACCTTTGTAGCAGGACTCCGTGTTTCACCCACCTTGATGTTATATATCCACAGGGGAGCTTGCTAACGAAATGTACGAAACGGCCAAGTTGTTGTTGTTGTTGCTGTTGTTGTTGTTGTGTTGCTTTATTTTGTGTTTCTCTCTTTCTCGAGTGTGGGATCCGCCCCGCCGGCCTCACCGACAACTGAGACGGTGCGAGAGACGGAGGAACTCTTTATAAAGGCGCAGGTCCTTTTTTAGCTGTCGAAGTTATGCCTGTCTAAATAAAGTATAAAAACAAACCTTAATAAAGCTTTATTTTTATTAGTAACGTCATTTTACATTTAACACACATACATTAGTTTTACTGTTTAATAATTGGCTAATATTGCAACAATTATACATTTAAAGTTACTACTTACGTGCAGGCAATATTGTGAATAGCCTCTTGGCAGAAAATCTGCACAATCATTAGCTTTGATTAGGCTACCCTGTCTCGATCTTTACGCCTTATACAGTATTTTTTTGCTGCAGCAACTGTCCCACCCGGCTCTACGGGCTGACATATGCTGCCTCACAGCTGTATCACCACATATCGCATCAGACATTGCAATGCATGACTGTGCCATCTTTTTTTGTACATCAGACTGAAGTTCAAGTTCAACATGAAAATGGGTAATAGAATATTTCAGGATGACTGTCACTGAACTGTAAGAGCTTTAAAAAATGTAAAATAAATAAATAAATAAATAAATAAATAATAATAAATAAATAAATAAATAATAATAATAATGAAAAAAAAGCTACTTTGCAAAATGTGAGCTTGCCATCTGCAAGTCAAAGATTTAATTTCCAATCCAGAAACCAGGCACACTACTTATTTTGAAATGAGAAAGTTATTTCCTAAACCAATAAAAGTAAACAATAAATACATAAAAAACTTCAACATAATAATAATAATAGAGTTGTAACAGTGTAACATGTTATTTTAGATTTCTACATAGGTGTATTAAAAAAGACATAAGGCCCACACAGATAAACTGAAAGGGAAAGTCAAAATATTTAGGGCATGTGATCCTAGAATCTGTCTATATTCAACTAGGCCTGCAACTAACAATTATTTTCATTATTGATTGTCTATTATATTCTTGATTAATCAATTAATCATTCTATCTATTAAAATGTTGGAATATAGAGAAGAAATGTCCATCACAATGTCCTTAAGCCCAAGTTGACATCCCAAAGTTGGGTATTTTGTTTCACCAACAGTCCAAAACCCAAAGATAGTCTGTTTACTATCACTTAAGACAAAGAAACACTGCAAATCCCCACAATCAAGATACTGGAACTAGGAAATATTTGGCACTTTTGCTGGGAAAATGTCTTAATTGATTATCAAAACAGTTGCCGGTTGTTTTTCTGTCAACTGACTGATCAATTGATCTACTAATCATTGCAGCCCTCTAATAAACTAACCTGCCTGTCTTGAAGAAGCTGATTTTCAAGAAAAAAATAAGATATGTTAAGCACTATGTTCTTTTAGCACAACTAGAGGCAGCATCACTGCATTACTATACACTTTTACAGAAAAATCTTGTCTTAAGGTCCACTTTCAAGCTTTTAATACTTTCAACGCTCAACCACATCTCACAGTCTTCATCAATGGTTTCCCCTGGAGTTTTCTCAGATTGTTACTTGCTTTGTGCTGCTCATGTAGGAAAATAAGAGTGACTCCTTGTAATCCTTTCTCAGAGAAGTGAAAGTGCACACATTCCTACATTACTGTCAATTATACATTATTGTATATATAAAGCATGGACTTTACACTAAAACCATCTGTATTAATTGCAGTGAAATAAACCTGTGTATGCTAAATTACAATTAAGCTGACTTGTGTCCTGGAAATACTCAGTAATTCAGAGTTTCACAACCTTTTCTGGCCCATGAGCAATTATTTAAATAAAGTCCTACAATTATGACCCCAGCATTTAGACAGTTACCAAGATGTTATGCATTGTATTTTCAAAAGCATGACGATAGCTCCAAAGATTTTTTACAGAGATCATGATATACAGTATTTCTTGATTTATTGTTATCATTTAAAACATGTCAATCGCTCAGTTTTACAACCATAAACCTCTCTGCATCTGCACTCTTAGGTAGACAAACTCTGCAGTACATTTTTTATACACAAAAAATTCCAGTGTTTTCCACATCAGAATCCATCAAATAATCATACCATATACAGCAATAAATGGTGCAAGCACTTAAGTAAATGGAAAAAAGAACAAAACCGGTGCCAAAGATCACAAAAGTTGCTGTTCGCCTGGGTGTAAAACTGTCTTTGTCAGTTACATCAGTAGGTGGCAGTAAAGCTCAACCGTATAATCAACACCATACCACTGATAAAGTGTTGTGTAGTAATACTGTGGTTTAAGAGAGAGTTCAGTGTAAAAGTCCCCACTAGTTCTAAACCATCCATTTCTAATACATTTACTGACAAATGTATTATTATAACACAGATAAACTTCATAACTTACTCATCCAAATAAATGGGAGAAGAAGTTCCCAACTTAAATACATCTGAATGATTTGATGATTAAATTCTTCTGATATTTTCAGTATTTTCTTCTGTTTTTACGTCACCTTTGAGCACATTATTTCCATCAGTATCTACTGGGGGAGCAAACTGACCAGTAGTCCAAAGAATGTGAGAGCAGCTCTCTTTTGTTTTGCCAAATACAGGAAGCAGTTAACATGGCTGCGCAGCTTTTTGATTGCACTGTTCCACTGAAAGTGTTTTCTTTTAGGGATAATACTGATTATGGGAGGTTCCCGAGGGTAAGTGAAGCTCCCTTTCAACGAGTGACTCATTTCCGCAGCCTGCTGTATTTCAATCAAACAACAACACAGTCCACTTTTTAAAAGAATTCCAGGGTGGTTCCTCGTCTGACCTCTGACCTTTATACCTTGAGATTTTTAAGCTTGCAGTCAATCTCACGGCACTGTATTTCAAATCGATGTGGTGACGGTGAGCAATGAAACTTTTTGAGACCTGTGAGGGTGGGATGGCTCTGAAACAGTGGCTAATTATCACTTCACTTCAGATTAGGCAGGAAGTGGTCAGTTTTGCTATTGCTGTTTCAGAGTTTGTGCTATCAAAGAGTCAACACTATGTCCAGAGTCCTCTTCAGGAAATGGGCCTGCAAGTCTGTATTTAGATTTTCCACAATGGATGGATGACCTAAATCTTTATTATACTACTAATTAGGAGATCTATTTTTCAGAAAATCGCTGAAGACTTAACAAGATGTTTTTTAATTGTAATATCAGTGAAATATCCTACAAGGTTAGTACATGAACTTAGAACAACTTGTGTTAATAAATTCACATTATGTGCTGAATGATGAAAGAAAGGACCATTAGCTGTTCTAGTATAGTTTGTGATTCGTTTAGTCCTGACGCTAATTTTCCAGCTGACCTCAAATTCCACACTGCTTTCAACTCCATAATGCTCTCAATACCAAACGGGCAAAACAGGAAGCTGGACATGAGTGACACCACTTCCCAAAAGGTTGTCTAGATTCTTAACTGTTTGTTCCCCAAATGCTACCTTACAGAAATACACGTGTAGCCTCCAATGTGACATATAAGATTAACATTAATCTTATGTAAAAGACTGGACAATTTCAACACTCAGAGTGTTTCTGTTGTAAAGGAGGGTTGACACATTAATGTCAAGTAAAGTGCACCTCCTTTCTGTGACATGTAGGAAGCCTAAAGACTCAGATAAAAGCTTTACCACCTAATTACAACATGCTAGAGTTTTTATGGTGCGCAGTAAGCGTTGTTTTCCTATCATGCTGAACCATCTGGAGTCGACCTGACTATCTTGGAAGCCATGAGAGGGGTGCCATCATGCACGGGGGGGATAGGAAGTGAATGCACCAACCCCCCAGGAAAGCTTCATCTCTGTGTGCCAGTTGCACATCCTCTGGGCTTTTTCACTCAACTTCACAGGAAGTAGAGGATGACTTGGTTGTCATATCAGTAGTGACTTTTTGTTTCTTCTTCCTTGTCTATCATAAATTTAAATTTTGCATTTGTGCCACATTTTAGAGGGTTGAGGTATCACGGTACTAATGTATAACGTATAAGGACTCTAAAGATACCAAATATGTTGAGCTTAATTTCAAATGAAAAAAGGGAAACTGAGACTGAAAGTTTGTTCTTGGCCTCGAAAACAGCAGCTGACAAAACAACCACCTGGTCCACTGGACAATAGTTGTTCTGGAGCTTTCAGTCATATCACACAATCCTCCTCAGCAGATGAGAGTTTGTCATTGAAATATAGATGTTGACATTTCCATTTTTTCTGAGCACTTTGAGGACTTCTTGTCAGTGCGTTGGCTCAGAAGTTGACATTGAGAGAGATTAAAAAGGAAAATGGAAATCTATATTTCCATGACAACGGGGCCGCTCCATCTAATAAGGGAAGTTGTGTGATATGATTGAAAGCTTCAGAATGACCCCTGAGTTGACCTTGTGATGAGATTTTTAATCAACTGATTAAAGGATGGATTCACAATTTTTCAAGTCTGTCCTAAAACAACAGTCAGGTGTCCAAATGAAAATTTTTCTTGCTATAATCATTCCTCCTGTTTATACTGGCCATTAGAAGATCCCTTTATAATGCACTTTCAATGTAAGTGATGAGGAACTAAATCCACAGACCTCTGTCTGTGCAAGAATGTATTTAAAAGTTGATTTTAAGCTAATATGAGGCATCAGCCGTCCAAATTAGTCAAATCAATTCAATATCTTTCAAAGTTACTGTCTTTTTAGTGCTAAATTCCCTCTTTGTGTTACTGGACTGCATAAAAATGTAAGCATCTCACAATTTTAGAGCTTTTATTGTGAAACTAATATGTTTTGCACTGTGGACCAATGTAGCTATTATGCATTTTGATGTGAGACTGGGTTGTCCACTGCAGCTGAACAGGAAAACACTGTCCACTGAGACACACAGAGGGAATTTTTTACCAAAAAGACTATAACTGTGGAAGATATTCACTAACTCAGATGGTTGAAGCTTGGATTTTATTGCCCATCACTTACATTGTAAGGACATTAAAAATTTAATAGTGTGAAAAGGAAGAATGATTACAGTGAGCAAGACCTGTTTCAGTGCTCATACGGGCAGCTGACTATTGTTTTAAGACAGACTTGAAAAATTGTGAGCTTATCCTTTAAGGGAAAAATTATATTAGGGTTTAAATGTATGACATTTTTATCTAAAGAAGACCAAAGCCACAATGGCCCCTGCACTGCTGTGTTGTACCAGGACAATGGGTGAAAATAAGCCCAAATCTTCTCCTGAAAATGTTTCTCATTTGAAGGGTAGGTAGTATGAGTTTTATCTCCGTCAAGCTGCTCTGCTTTCTGTGTATCTGGCACAAGCCACTGCCATGCTCACCTTGCTGCTGGGCCTTCTCAGCTTGGTATCTATCCAGTGAGCCTACACAGTCCAACAACTGTCTAGCCCAAGGATGCATTCAGCCTCCATTTAGAGTTTGCCTGCAATCTTCCTACGTTGCATCTGGCTGAGGAGCTGACTCTGGCTGCTGGGGTGAGGTGCTTTATCTCCCTGTCCAGTCCAACTGCTGTCTGAGTCTTTACCTCCTGCAGGCAGCCCTGAGGCTCTGGCAGTAGATAAGAGGAAGGGCCCACAGCAGCTCTGGTTTGAAAAGGAAGGCTGCGAGGACACCAACTATTCATTTCTCACGGAGACAACCTTCAGAAGATTTTATGTGGGGATATTTTTATAGCGTTGGGTATCTGCTCTCTTTCATCAGGTTACAAGTCAGTAGGCTTAACATGTGAAACACATAAGCCTACAGGAAAAATAGAACAATGTTGAAAACTGCAAATTTATCAGTTTTACATTTGACATTAACATTTTCAAAAGTGAAAAACAAAAGTAAATAAGCACATTAACTCAAGTGCGGTATCAAGTACAAATTTGAGTTACGTGTACTTAAAGCCTATTTCCTACTTTCTAATCTACTATTGTAAACCTCAGCAGGGAATATTGTATATTTTACTTCATGACATTTATCTGACAGCTGTAGTTACTACTTGGCAGATTAAGATTTTACACACAAAACATCGGATCAGTTTATAAAATATGGTGCAATGTTATAGCATAAACTACTCAGCGGTGTAGTTAAAATGAACCCCAAACAAACAGGTGCAACATCAGTTATAATAATTATGTTAAATAAACAACATAGCATTGTGAAAGGGACCATTCTGCATAATGAGTACGTAATGTATTTAGCTGAATGTACTTTTACTTCTTAAATACATAAATCAACACCTTATCCACAAGTGGATTTTAGTTCAGTTCTCACAACAGCTATGTTGCTTTTGAATGTTATTCAGCACCATGTACATTTGTTTTTGTGACAGGAATTTCATATAGATTACAACAGGTTTGTAAATTTCCACACAAATACGGAACTGGATATATACAAAATAAAATATATTTACAAAAAGGTTTCTAATATAAGTTAATTAATTTATTACCACACTTTCTAATGAGGCACCTTTTACAAAGGGTTCATAAGTTGCGATTAACAGCTTGATAATGGTTACTAAACAATTTACTAACACTTAATAGATAAGTAATAAGCCATTGTGACACTTGTTTGGCCTTTTTAAGTCTTAAATTCATCAGGTAGACCTTTGACCTTCTGGAGGGTCTGCTGCAGAGCAAAATCCATTTATTTTTTAACGTATTGGCATTTGTAATTATAGATGACCCACTATTTTTTTCTGTAGGCTTAACCGAAAGTAAGAAAATTGCACACTCATTATAGCCTTTTGAGATGACTTTTAATGACTCACCAGCCAGATTTCTCTCAACCTGACAAACCAAAAGTTGTTAAAATTAGTTAAAACATACAGCCTACATCCTTTACAAAGTCAGTTGTACCAAAATGCTTTATAAATGCTTTCCCCCCCCAAAATAACTATGTTTCATAAATCTTCTCTTATGAGGGAAGTGATGAGACAAACCATAATTACCGAGAAAACACACACACACACACACACACACACATACACACAACACAACACACACACAACATAAGACCTGTCACGCCACTCTATGTAAAGCATATAATGAACTCATTAGTCTCAGTCACGACCTAACGGCAGGCTGTGCAGTGTTAAGCTGTCGCTTTAAGGCCGATTTCCCCCCATTGTCAAACAGTCGTGAGCAGGAAGAGGGAAACGAAAGCAGAGACCGAGGGGGGCCAGACGTATTTAAACACGATACTGCTGCTGCACAATAACGATGCCCGCGGCTTCATGCAGAGGAGCGCGTCTGCCGCAGCCCGCTCACTTAAAAAAGACGCACGGACACGGAGAGAGTGACCTTTTGATTGGATTGATGGTGTTATAAAGCACGGACAGTCCTTAAAGTCGCCGCAGGTTGGTAAAATATACTTGAGAGACATGGAAGTGTCACCACGGGTTATTGCCTCAGGAAATGATGACAGTGTCCTCCATCATCGCTTAGCTGCCTAGAGCGAACATTTCTTGTCTTGCGGCCATTTCGATAGGACTCATCTTGCTATTAAATTAACACGGAGAAGCTTAAACCCGGGTGTAACTGGCGTCTTTGGGGGCTGCTGGAGCAGGTGCAGCGCGTCTTGGCTTCCGTTTCCCAGCAGGGAGCCACTCAGCTGCCTGTGGACTCCAAAACCCAATCTGGATCAGGTTATTGGACATCATATTTTAGGAATGTCATCCACCATAGAGAGGAAGACACTGGAAACCAATGAGTACGTATCTTAACCAATTACTGGAAATAATATCGCATTTTTGATCTTAAAAAGACATTCAAGCACGCACTTGTGGTATTTTGAGAGCCAAATTATCTCATGCGCAATAACTGCAGATAATTGATAGTATGAGATCAGAAATTTCCCATTGCTAGGCAAACATAACGATCAAGTTCATGTGCAAGAGCAGATTGTTAAGTGTGTGTAAAGGAAAAGTTCAGTGTTGCTCAGAAGTTATAATGAGAAGCTTGTCTTTACTACAATGTATAAACCATTCCAAAGTTAATTTTGTCTGTTTTGTTGTAGGCTTCACTTTCAACGTATATAAGACGCTTTTCTGCTTTATTAAAGTAGGCTCGCCGTTTTTTGGACACAGTACTGTAATTAGAGCCCAATGGCTCCCTCAGGTGGACAGCATCAAATCTTAAAAGTAACTCAAGATGGAAGATCAGTTAACATGGCTTAATTATACATCACATGTCATGTAAAAAGATTCAATAAGATGTGCCTCAAAAAAAGAGCAAAATATACATTCAAAGACAGATGCAAGAAACAGGAACATTAAAAATTTGGCAGACTGACAATTAGACTAACAAATGTCAGTGAAAGATCATTTTGGAAATGTAGTCTTTATACTCTGTTATTTTGCAATGTCAAAGTATCAACTTTCTCAATAATTCTCATACATAATTTTCTATCATACATACTGATAACAGTAATGTATAAGAGCTGAAACGATTAGTCAATGAATTGACTAGTTGAGCTGCAACTACAATAATAGATATATCGTTTAAGCCATACTCTGAGGCATAAATGCTTTAAAGTTACAGCTTTGCAACTGTCAAGATTGGCTACTTTCTATCTTATTTAGCATAAGATAGAAATCCAGAGCATCCATCTTATTTATCATGTGAAGACATCAATTTGGGCTTTAGGATAATGTGATTAGCATTTTTCACTATTTTTAGACATTTTATAAACCAAATGATTGAGTATGACCGAGTAATTGAGAAAATAATACTTTTATTGCCAGGTCAAGCAGAGCTGCTGAATAAGAAGTTAATGATTTCAGACATTTTATAGACCAAACAAGTAATTGAGTAATTGAGAAAATAGCCTGCAGCCCTTGAATGTTAGATTTTCTAACCAGTCATCTCTCTCTCTCTCTGTAGGGAGCCAGTGGATGAGGTCCTCCAGATGCCTCCGTCTCTGTTGACATGCGGTGGGTGCCAGCAGAGCATCGGTGACCGCTTCTTCCTAAAGGCCATAGAGCAGTACTGGCATGAGGACTGCCTGAGCTGCGACCTATGTGGCTGTCGGCTGGGGGAGGTTGGCCGCCGGCTCTACTACAAGCTGGGGAGAAAATTATGCCGGAGAGACTACCTCAGGTTGGTTGTAACATCATGATTCAATCAAGCAATTTGTTGACTTGTGTCATCACAAGAAACTGCAGTAAATTGTCATAAGAGTTAAAGTGATGGAAGAACTGTTGGCAAGAGTTAAAATCTCAGAGTATTTTGTTCCACTTGTTACACTCCCCTGCTTGTTGGTAAACTGCTTCATGGCTGATTGCATTTTCATACCTAAAGGGAGGTGGGGAAACAGTTTGGCCCTGTATTTGGATTTTTTTTTTCCTTTCTACTGGACATTTTTACTTTAGAGTCAGTAAGAAAGTACAGAGGCAGATGAGTAGAGGAGATTCAGATGGAAAAGTGATGCTGGAATTTGATTTGAGTAGCACATGTTCATGAGTCAGGACAAAGTCGGATTACAGCCAGGCAAGGGCCCCCAAAAGTCTCATTTTCACTGATTTTAAGTGGGTTTTGGCAGTTTGATTAATTGCAAATTTCTTAAGGAATTTTTGCTGATAAAATACATCAGCATAGACAGGTCCTGCATTACTGCCTAATCTGTGGTAGGGGTGGTGCCAAATCCAAATACATTATTCGGCAAAGCACACATAGTGGATTTTATGAACATTTAGTTTATACAAATATTTTAAAATTTATTTGTTTTTGGGAAGAAAAAAAACCATGTCAAATACCAGCGTGCAAGTCAGTTACATCGCTATCTCAATCTCTCTCCTTTGCTCCACCGTTACGTCTATCAGCAGGTCTCAACTAGGGGAGTCACATCCACCTGCTACATGACACACATTTCCTAATTTGGACATCACTCTTGGAGTTAGTTCTGTTCCCCAGAGATAAAGCTGAGCTACTGACACATGCAAAGTGCTCTCAAGGGACTCTCCATAACCTGTTGTTCCCCTTCTCCTTTCCACAAATTTAGGTTGTAAAAACTATGCAATAAATGAAAAGTGCAAAGCAAGAATCACCTTTGAAGTTCTTCCCTACATGTTACACAACACACAAGGTGGAAGGTGGGAGGTTAATAGGGGCCCAATAGTACATTTTTGCCCTGGGTGTACCTATCAGTTAAATCCAGCCATGGTCAGAGGAAAGATTCACAGTAGTTTGATGGAGACCCTGCATACGGAGGTTTCATCTTATAAAGATTGGGTGAATACTTTCCATCTCGATAACATCTTGACATCTCCTCCTTCAGGCTTTTTGGTCAGGACGGTCTCTGTGCTTCCTGTGAGAAGAGGATCCGAGCATTTGAGATGACCATGCGTGTGCGGGACAAAGTCTACCATCTGGAGTGCTTCAAGTGCGCTGCCTGCCAGAAGCACTTCTGCGTCGGTGACCGCTACCTGCTCATCAACTCAGACATTGTGTGCGAGCAGGACATCTATGAGTGGACCAAACTCAACAATAACAATATGGTTTAGAAAAACCTGCTCAGTGTGATGGAGCGTCATCCTGCCTTTTCCCACTTTGGCTTTAAAGGGAATAAAATCTTGATAAACAGACTTTTTTTATAGCCTTGTGCAGGCTTTATCATGCATCTCTCATTCGTATGGAAACGTTTGAACACAAAAGGGGTGGCTACATCTCTGAATTTCTCTGCTGGAGACTAACGAACACTGCACCAGCAATGACAGAAAGCATTTCATCTAGGGCTTCATCCTTAAATGCAAAAACTCTGAATATACGTAAACATGCAATAATGGTCATTTGTTATACACACTGGAGTTTTAGAATTTTAGCAATGAACAAATAACGAACAAAAACAAAATTTTTGTCAAGTTTCTTGAAGTCAAACACTGTTGCATCACCTCAGTCCCACCTGAAATGTATAATAAGATTTTCTGAAACTTTCCCTTTTACAGTTCTGTAATTTCCTCATAATATCTTCATAGTTTCTTGTAAATAACTATGTTTGGGACTAATTATAGGGAAAATAGAAAGAACTGCTCCATTTAGTAAATATCTATCAATTAAACCATTTATTACTTTAAAATGCATTCTCCATATATGATGAATTGTGTTCTTGCCTGTTGACAAATTTTTTTACATGTTCAGCTGACCTGCAGTTTTCTGACCGAAAGCTGTCTGGGTTACGCAAACAATTAAATGGAATTAATTAATTGTACCAACTGAACAGTGTATTTTCCCCATGATTAGCACATAACTATGTAGTTTATGAAGTGTAGGAAACTATTAAGAATTTTATTTGGAAATTACAGACCTGTAAAATAAAGAGTTTCCAGATGTTCATGTATTAAATAGAACAAAATGTTCATTTTGTAAAGTCCTTATCAGAATGATTGCACTGTGTTGCCAGGTTGAACTGGTGGCGCCCTCTAGTGATCGAGGGAAACCATGCAATACTAATTTTACTGACTTGGAAGATGCTTTTAATGTATCTTTTGTAATTTTAACAACTCTCTTGACATGCACCCAAGACTTTTTGGATATCTGCTTGTCAATTTATTAAATAAATTACAGTTTAGAGAAACATTCATGATCTTTGGTGTGAGTGTCTTCTTCAGCGTCACAAAGGAACCTGAAATCTATGCATTCAAAGGAGCTTTTTGGACAGCTACTAATACATGGTATTTAAGAGTACCTTAATCTTTAAGAGTATCTATCTAAAACAATGCATGTGTTTAAGCGATTTATAGTTTGTGCTTGTGCTGAAGTCTTATCTCACATTGTGGTACTTTTCTATTTAATGAGTAGATGTAATGTTATAGTCCTTATACCGGTTTTTAGCCACAAGAGGTCACTGAAAGAATTATTAATTCCAACTATCTCTGACAGCTCAGTCAGATATCAGGTTTTATAGTATCCCAAAGAGAACTGCTGAATAAGAAGTTAATGATTGCAAATCTATTATAGGATGCAGCCTTTTCTCATAATCGACTCCTCTGGCATGGCAAAATGAGAGAATGAGTCCTAGAGAGAGAAAGAGAAGAGATTGATGGTAATGAAGTCATGATGTTCTGGCCTGTAACAGTCAGTGTCTCTGGATTTTTCTCCTTGCTGTGTCTCTTCAAAGCTGGTGCCCATCAGAGTGGTTCTGCTGTCTTTTTCATGTCTGCCAGCTGTCAACTCACTCTGAACTGGCCACAAGGCGTGCTCCTTCAGTGCCATCCCACAACCTCCTGCCATCCCCAGTTATCTTTACAGGCATAACAACAATAATTGAATCCATGAATTGCTCTTGCGTGTGAGGTCAGGAACGTAGGCGCCTGACCTCACTGCATTAGCTGGTGAGAGAAGCAGCCGTAACTGACATTAAAAAGTGGTTAAAAAGTGTGATCGGGAAACAATTTGCAACAAAGAAAAGAGAAAGAGGAGGGTGAAAGGAGAAGGGCACAGCACAGAAGCTCCAGGATGATGTCTTTAGCTCAGTCTGACAGTCGTTTATTCATAGACAAGGGAGAAATGAAGGAGCAGGCAACGTTAAAACCCACCCAGGCTGAGATGACGCTCTTGCTGAAAGAGATACTTATGGGGAAACTAACGAGTTTTCCCACAATAGAGAAGGGAATATACTGTATAGGCGCACAGAGGGACGCTGGGCCTTTGCTCATTTGGAGGTCTGCAGATTGAAGAATCGTCAGTGCGGCATTAAGCAATGCTTTAGGAATGGCTGCAAAGAAAAAAAGTCTACTTCGTGGTGGTCTCGCCAACAAATCAGCTCCAGCTCTATTGAACAGCAGGCTTAAGATATGTGTGGATAAATAACACGTTAACTACATAAACCAATAGAATACTTGCAGCAGCTCAGTAGACGACATCTACAACCCTGATGTTTTGTTGTCATTGGCTTTACTTCCTCATTGTTTCGGATCCCACAGACCAAACTTTATGTGTAAAACTAACAAGTGCAAAAATCAACTTTTTTTTATTCAAATACATAGTTTTTTTCTGATGCTATTAAAACACAATATGTAGTGTAAGTATTGCAGTGGTAACCCTTCCCCTTGCCACAAACTGGGCTTGCACATTTGGTAATGGTGGCAAAGTACAGAAAATTACCATAAAGCATTATTATTATACCAAAGAACATTTCATATTTTATATGTCATGTAGTCAATGCAAGAACAAATATATATTCTTTTTGTTTGCCAAACAGTAATTTACAGACAAAAAACACATGTTATCCTACCCAGTGACACTATCTGACTCCCTCTTAGACCTCTTATGAACAAACTGGTATAAAACCACAATAACAGAAATCCACTAGGCTATTTGGGATTTGGAAAGAGTAGTGTATAAAAACTATTAACACTATTCGATTATCTGTCAACACCACTCACAGATACAGAGCCATTGAAGATCCCTGTATGTAACCACGTTTTACAGAAGTAACACATCATTTTTGTAGCATACTTCAGAAACTTGTCATCAGCTCATAATCATGTGTATAAAATTAGGGAGAGTTATGAAGTTAGCTGATAAAACGATAAATATGTTTTTGAGCTATTAAACAGATCCAAGGACCCCAAACAGAACATCAGGGTTGAAGGAGGGTGTTGTGCTCTTTACTGTATCTGCTGCTCCCCTGCTACAGAGAGTTCAGTGAGTTTAATGAGACTGGAGCTGAGAGGAGGCCAGGTCTCATCTCACGACATTCACAAACAACACGCTGGCCTACAGAGACCCTCAGCATCGACCAAGGGGCCTGTGTTCCATCGGCCTGCTCTCCTCTGTTGCCCTGCAGGCTGAGCTTTGCCAGAGCACTGCCCTGACTTGCACAGCAGCCTCAGCAGGACTCAATAAAGCCCTGTGCCTCCTGTGTCATCCCTACCAGCTGTACACAAGGCCGGGAGTGTAGTGCTGTGTTTGTGTGCCGAAGGAGGCCTGTTTCATCTCCAGTGCCCATGTCACAGCAGTCCCGTACGGGTAAACCTAAAAACATCCAGCTGTGCACATGGAAACCAAGGAGACTTTCTGAGGATAAAACCGCAACGGTTTGCAGCTTGTTTTTATCAAACAGCTCACCCCACTCAAACAACCACCACACATCGACCTTACTCTGCATTTGGTGCAGTGTGCAGTGTGAACAGCAGATGGCAGCTCTGGTCCAGGTAGATGCAACTTGGGATAATGCACAAGAAAAAACAGTCTGTGTGTGCATGTGTGAAAGATGACAGGCAGAATAAGGGAAAGCTGGTTTTCGTATGGATGCCAGTTCAAGAGAAGATTAATTAGAGTGGAATTGAAAGTGACGACCCGTATTCAAAGCACCACAGACATGACAGCAGAGTTCAACGACACCTACAAAGGAAGATGTGGTCGGACAATTATCTGCAGCACAACGGCGATTAATCACAGTGCAGCCTGTCAATGTCAAACCCATCTGACAAAATGAGTCAAGTGCTATTGATCATGCCCGCCTTGGGTTTCACTTGCACTCACACTTTATCAGATGGAGCTAATTGGGAACATATTCAGTCTGTGGTCCTGAGAGATGTGTCTGTCAGGAGTCACATTCCTGCTCCGATTCTCTGATAGCCCATAGCGCCTGCAGTCTGGGTGGAGGACAGGCTGTGGGAGTAGAGTTTTTTGGGGGGGTTAGGGGGATGGTGGGGCACGGCAGCGCATTCAGAGGTGGATAGGTGAGTAATAAGTGTGCATCCTTTAACTCTCGCCGGGCATGTCCTCTGACTGGATTAAATATGTGCTGAGGATTTATTAGGTAGAAGACCTCTGGGGCCCCAGAAAAACTCCAGGGCTGAGCTGCCTTCACCTACACTTTTCTCCCACCTTATATTTTCTCTCTTTATACCTCACACAAGCTCTCTCACCTATTTTCATCTACCATCCCATCCGTTTTTTAAACTTTAAACTTTTTTTTTTGCATTTTGCTCTTTCAAGGTTTCCTCCCTTTCATTGTCCTCTCAGCAGGCCATGTGTATGGATGTGTGACGTGATGGATTCTGTGATTATTATAATGTTTACTGCTTCGGCCTGGATACCTGCAGGTCTTTAAGGCAGACAGGTAGGCCAAGGGACCAAAGTGGCGGAGATGGTATTCAGATCCCTAAAAGTAGCAATACCAAAATTTGTAAAAATAATCCATTACATGTAAAAGTGTGGCAGAAAAATGTACTCAATGTTGAAAAATGGCCTATGTGAGTCTTATAATATTATATGTTAATGATTGATTATTACTGGTGCGTTGTGTAAGTAGCGTTTTAATTTTGTAGCCGGTTGAGGTGGAGCTGATTTGAACTATTTTATATACTTTTAGGCAGTTAAATGTATGAAAATGTAAGATGAGCATACACTTTGTACATCTTGATGTCTTCATTTGTAAAGGAACTAGAAACAATATCTGTCAGATAAATGCTGTGGAGTAAAAAGTACTACATTTCCCCCTGAATTCTTGTGGACTAAAGGAAATGGAAATACTCTAATAAGTACAAATACCTCTAATTAGCACTGATGTACAGTAATTCAGAAAATACATTTTGTTACATTCAGCCACTACCAAAGCAGTTTGTACAAATACATGTGACACCCTTTTGCAAAATCAGTGTTAGTGTTATATTCTATTTTTGTATTTATTTGATTGAGAGGTCCTACACAGACATTTTGAAGGTTATCAAGGCTGAAATTCTTTAAATCGTTGAAAATATGTGATGCAAGTGTAGTAAATATGGTTTATACATGTGTTTCTTTGGCCATAAGTCATTCCCTCCTCCCTAAAATGATCCCCATATGTTGAGCAGTGTTCCTGGCTTCTGATGAACCAACTATACATCGCTCTGAAGGATCTGTCCCAAGACCTGCATCAAACATGCTGGGAAGAAAGTGCAATCCTCATGGGATGGGTGGGGTGTTAGGTGTACCAGTCTTTCTCTTGGACTGTCATGGGCAAGCAGCAATATTGTAGGATAATAAATGTAGATGCATGTCAAGACCACATTGTATGGATTAGAAACTACAATCATGGGAATTATGTGTTTTTATGGATGAATAGTAGAGAAAATGAACCAACGTGACAAATGAAAACATTTTTTGGGGTTCAGTGTAACCATGAATGAGTGGATACAGTATTACAGGTCAAAGGTGAACATTTGCCTGTGCTGCAAGCGGAGAGAGAGGCTCGATATGAAGAGTAAAACTGTCTGGTAGTAGAGGAATTACTTTCATAACTGAGAATCTTACATAAGATGTGATTTATTATCTTCTACACTTTAGTACTTTGGCAATTTCAGAGTAAATATCAATTTAGTGATTGATTCCTGAGGTTTCTTTTCATTCAGCACAATCTCCGTTTTCTCATTAAAGCACAATGCCATCATGAATGTAATATTTTATCTGGACACATTATTATTCCAGTGAGAGAACGTGATGTCATATCTCACCTCTTGCACTACACATCATGGGGATCTCATAAGTTTAGACCTGCTCTATTTAAATGAGCACAAAAGGGACCTCCTGGTATAAATCTAAACCTGACTCCCACCTCCTTCTCATCAGACATCAGTGAAAAGTCAGACCGTTACCAGTAAGCAGACCGTAGCAGTGTATTTCTCTTTCAAGCAATCAGTGATGGAAACTCCAATTAAGGTGGTGGAAAAAGGTGGCTACTGCTTTTAAAAAATCAGTGCAGATGTGCAGGTAAGTGACCATGTGGCAAACCTTGGCTGCACAGTGCCGGGCTCAGTGCAATTTCCGCCTCTAATTGGACTTCCCACGCAATGCCTGCTTCCAATCATTCCAGAGAGCCGGCGCAACACAGGCTAACTGGCATGATGGTGGACCACAGTTGGACAGATCATGGAGAACTTCAGGACAGAAAATTGAAAGTTAATTGACTGGGCAGGGATTTGAAATTGCACACTTTCTGGCTTCATACAGCTTTTGTCTATGAAAGTAATAAAATGATCAGAATAAGACACTTTCCCAAACAGTTGAAGGACCCCATGGAGTTGCCACCCACCACAATATAGAATATTTGAGCCTCATCGATTGTCTACACCTGCTATTCTAAATCTTCCCTTAATGCTTAAATCCTGCCAATGCCATCCTTTGTTAAGAATTTCTCTCTTCCCTTGGATTTCCTCTCTTCCAGAGTTGCCTCACCTGGAACCAATCTGTAACACAATCAAAGTGTCCTAACATGAAAGCTCAGTTCCTTCCTTTGATAGTCCATTTCTCTCCACACTTGTTCTTTTCTCTTTTCTCTGGTAGCTCAAACAGCCATGTCTGGAAAAAATTCAGCTTAAAATAGAGACCCAGTCACTACGCATTATGCAAATTTCCTTGAAACAATTCATTGGTGCTCTGCCTTTTGCTTTGCAGACAACAGAATGGGCCCTTTGTCTAAAAATAAGTGGTGCATAATGAAAACTAAGAGCCTTGCTTGTTGAGAAATTGAGAACATTGTTGCAAAGACCTTGAGAAATGTGAGATAATGAAATATAACTAGGAGGAGGACTGACTTGCGCTGACCTTTCAAGTATCATTTACAATTATAATCTAGTGGTTTCACAAAGCAATTGTTCAAAAGCAGATGAGAGCCAGTTTTTAATGAAATAGGAAGCGTGAAAAGTGGAAAGAAGAGTGTAAGATTACTTTTTTCAAAGCTTATTCTGTTTCCTCATCATTGGATTGCACTCATCCATCCAAAGCGTTGATTGCAGCTTCTGGATGAGTTGACGCTTATAGTTTGTGTGCTGCATGCTCATCAGTCATCCCATCATCCCGCTCAGCCTCCAAGTGTGTCTGGGATCGCAGGGTGATTAAACTCTAATAGCAACCTCTTGAGAAGTCCGGGGGGATTACTCGTGAGTCAACATGCCAGACCCCATTTCCTCCTCACTCACTGCTGCCTCTCAACACCCAACAGGCTCCAGCCACAGTAGATCTCCACATGGAACTTGTATAGATTGAGGAAACCTTGGAAGTGACCCTGCATAAGACCTTACACATACACGAGGAACAATGCCAAGAAACGTCCCATTTGTGCCAAACATTAAGTCATTTACTATACTGCAATTATAACTTGAAAATGTGTCACAAAATACCAATAATTGCTTTTGTTTGATCATCATGGTGAATACAGATACGTTAAACAAACAAGTAATCTCACAAATACTTGATAATGTTTTAAGTTGTTTGAATACATTAAATAAAATACCAAAAATATCTTTGGACTATTGGTTGGATAAAACAAACAATTTGAATGTCAACTATGAGAAACAGTAATGGGCATTATTACTATTTTCTCATATTTATAGTCTAAACATTTTATAGACAATTTCTATTTGAAATCTAATATGCACTCACTATACATGCACCTACATATTGTATATCCTGAAAAGACAACTGTGACCTCCAGAATAGACAGAACTCTTGTAGGAAAGGATTCAATATGGAGCTGCAAATGTTTTGCAAAAATCCTTTGTGTTGATTTAATATTGTAGCAGCCTGTATAGCTGAAACTAGTGGGAGGGATGCATAGATTCATGCTGTTTATGCCAAATGTTGCAACACAAACACGATTAATTAGAATCACATGATACTTTTACACCCCTCAGTTATAAAATGTTGGTGATCATTTGCCTGTGGCAGTCTCATCTTGTTCTGAGCTGAAACCAGACAGGGTCTTCTGCAACTCAGACATATTTCAACATTAATGATCTTCTGCAGATCACTAAGATGATTGATATCCTGACTGTAGCTTGAATGAGTCCAGCTATTCTTTTCTTAACTCTTTCTTTTTTTTTTTTATCAGAAAAGTCTCTCACAGGATGCTTTTTGTTTATCATATCACTCTTTGTGAAATCTGGACATGGTTTATATTTGAATAATTGTAAAACTACATGAAAGATCATTTTTGCTAAATTTTGTTTATATCAACAATCTTTTGTGTGAATGGGACGGGTGCTTCATGATGGGTGCTTTCCCAAACTGCCGTCAAACAAAACTGACTGCAGCCAGTGATTGAGACGCCTGTCATAGTGCTAACATGTCAGACATCTTGTTTTGAAACTTCCCACGAGCAACAACACAGTGGCCGTTATCCAGTGTCCAGTGGCTCGGTTGAGACAACGTATGCTGCTCCTCCATGTGACTTTAATTGAGTGATTAGATGTAATTCAATAAGCAATCGAAGGGCAATGCGCGTGAGTTTGAGGCGTAAAGCAAAAGAGCACTGGTGAGTGGACCCTTTGTCCATGACCCTCCATCATCGCTGCTACCTTTCAGCATAAAATCACGCGCCCTGATCGGCCTCTGGCCAGCACCCCTGTGTGGACCCCTCCGCTCTAATTGTCTAGGCCACCAATTTCAGGAACCACGCATTTTGCAGGTTTAATGCTCAGCCTTGCCATGTCTTGTGTTTGCCATGTGAGTCACTATCTTTAGACTGGGATCAACCACACAAAAACATCTCAATTATTATTGTCTGTGAGCAGAATTTCCACAAATCCCGTTGCTGTGAAACTTTGTTTTGGAAACTATTTCCATCAGTGAACTCTGATTGTCCAATCAGTCCAAAGCCATCATACCAAGCACATCAGAAGACGTTTCTCTGTGCTGAAGAGAGACGACCTCACTGTTTTCAACAACTGAGAGAAGAAAGCTTAGAATTCAAGAACATCAGTGACACAGGATTGTGAAATTACTTCAAATTGTGACACAACTTATCCCAGCTTGAAATATTACCCCTGCGTGTGGACCCATTAGCCCCACATTCACACAGCTGTTTACTGTCAGTCTGCCCCAGTTCATGCAAATTTGGCAGGAAATGGCTGGCATCATAATAAAGAAAATGAAAATGGCTCGCTCCATAGCTTTACTATGATGCAGTGAAATAGTTCCATAAATTACTTCAAGTCTGCTAATTCTCAGAGTAAATCAAAGTCCCCAGAGGAGCTGAAGTCTGTAAAATATGGCTCATTACTAAACCGAAGGGACACAAGCCCTCAATGGGATTAGAAAGTCAAGGCTAGTTATAAAATATAAAAGAAAATGTTAATTTTAAATCCAGGATTGTAGAAATGTCAGAAAATTCTCGCCACCATTTGAGGAGCTCCCTTGTGGAAGCAATCTGGGCAAATGTGTGTGTAGACAAGTGTATTATCCAACATGTGTCTTTAATGCTTGGTCAGCCCACTTGCCAACTGTCATATTGTTAAAGATAGACTACACCCTCTTGGCTTGTGCCAAGAAGGCCCACAGATTTACAGTAATACCCTGCTGCACAATATTGAGAGCAGAGGCCTGCGGGGCAGCCAGAGGCCCTATTCTCAAGTTATATGTTGTAAAGCTTTGTTACTATAATTGTTACAGACTCCTGGAAGTAATGATGACTACTGCAGCTGACTCAGATCACGTCTGAAGCCACAAATCACAGTTAAGTCAGCATCAAATGTAGAGTGTTTGTATCAGAATAAGCAAAATGGGTCTGCATTTGATGTTGGGATGCTAACATTATATCTATGACTGACATAGTTGAGTGTTTAACATTCATAAAATGATACTCAACATCTGGTATTAGACCTTTTTGTCAAATGGGAAGATAGACCTGTTTGTCTGTTTCCAAAATGAGTATTAGAAAAATAATATTACAGCAATACCACTGCATAGTCCTACACACAAGAAGACAAACACTGGATGAAGTGTGAATTTTATGAACCCCAATAAAATATTTTTTTGAAGTAAATTAATGAATAGATTGTAAATAATGATTATTATTATTGGTGATGATGTTGTTATTGTAATTATTTTTTACCAATTAAAGAAAGAAAATGCAAGAAAATACACACAGTGACATAAGGGCCATCAAATCACAATAAATAAATAAAATAAAAGTAATAAATAAAATTTAAAAAATGCCATACAAATGATTAGAAAAGTGATAAGCTTTACACATTTAATTTTACCATGTAAGCCATAATTTGACTTGAATATTTTTATATTAACAATAGATCAGATCACTATGTGTAATGTGAAAGAGATCATTTGGTGTAATGAACCCACAGAAAATAAACAACAGACTCTGCAGTTCCTCTCAGCTCTGCGGGGCATTTTAGCATCTTCAGCTCATTGTTTTGGTTTTACTGTTTTAGTTTTCACTGCTCTCTCAACTTGTGTCCGGTAGCAGCAGGCAGCTGTTTTCAGCAAAAAAAAGCTCTGATAAACTGCCTTTACACTACCTGCCCAGCACCAAACGGCGGACAGACTACATTAGAAAACAGCTGGTGAAAATCGTGCAGCGTTTAGCAGCTAAAGAGTCAGATATTTCCTTCAGGAGTTGGTGGAGACCAAAACAGAGCTAAAAAACGGTGAATATTGGACATATGTGATATGGTAAGAAACATGATTCTAAATGAATTATAATGTTCATTCATATATGCTGGATGTGTAAACTGTTTGCTTATGTGAGTCTCTTATTATGGATATTATGAACCTCAATGAGTTGTAGTTTTGTAGCTTTAACCTTCAAAAGGTTGCCACCTGAGCTTTTGGAATCTGTTTGCTAATATGTGCCCTTCGGTTCAACCCCAACACAAACCTGACTAACTTATTCTGGGAGATTTGTAATTTCTCTTTGAGTGTTTTTCCCAGACCCTCAATCCATGAACAAATTAAGCAATAAAATCAACACAAGACAAGAGTAAAAGGTGACACGTTGTTTAAAGTGGCCGTGAACGGATATGGCATTAGAGACATGGAGACACTGGCAAGGCTGTGAACTAACATTGTCCTGTGGTGGTTGTGCAGGGGTGAGTAGGACACAGAGTCTCTGCAGCCGTTTGAAAGAGGACAAGGCAGTTGTTCAACAAGTGTCCTCCAAAATTAAGTGCAGGGAGCATGACTCTGATTAGGCGCCATGTGAAAGAGCTTCTTTCTTGTCTCAATGAGGACATTCCTGACAATTAGGAGGATGAGTACAGCCCTGTTTGTCTCTCGGAGGCGACCTTGTCTCTTGGGTCAGTGACTACCTGGGAGCCTGAGATGCACAGGAACCATGTGATTCATGTACATGCAGCTCTGCAGTGCCAACATGAACACACAGCAGGTGAGGAGCCCTCCACTGTTAAATAGGGTCACTAATCATAAGAGGGATTACATCAATTACAGTAAATGCTATTATTATTGTTCATGTTAGTTACAGATGACAAGAAACAAAGAAGTGAAACAGATACAATGAGAGAAACTTTATGGATTTTTATCTTTCACTACTTCATGACAGACATGTTTATTGGGCCAATGTAGATTCTAATATGACTGAGTCATGGGGCTTTATGCTCAGCTGCAGAGCCAACCATGTCACTTGGTCAGGATATTTAATGGTGCAACCACAAAGCCAAATCCGGATATTGCCTCCTGGGACGCTGAGCAATCACAAACGCCAATCCTTGGCACTAAATGTTACAAAAATACTGTGAGCGATGGAGTCACAAATGAAAAAAGACGGATAATAAAAGTGGCATGAGTGAAGAAAAGTTTGTGCATGTATTTGTGTGACTTTGAGAGACAGAAAAGTGGAATGCAGCTAAGACATTTATTGTTGTCTTGAGTTGAAATTCAGGAAAAGAGGTGTTTACAAGACCAGAGAGCAATAAATATTGGCCTGGTGACCTTGCACCTTCATCTCCACTTCATAAGGGCAGCACAGCCTATGAGCCAAACAGAGGCACACCAGGTCATCTCTTTTTCTAAAAAAAAAAAAGACTAAGTGTCGACATCCACATTAGTGTCTCTGTGAGGCTGTAGCTAGGCATACCGATACTTTGAGCTAAATGCTAAGCTCATGCTAACATGTTAAGCAGCTACAATATTTACCGTGTTCACCATCTTGCTTTAGCATGTTAGCATGCAAAGTTTGCTAATTAGCACTAAACACAAAGTAAAGCTGAGGCTGCTAGGAAGGTCATTAGTTTTTCAAGTATTTGGTCATAAACCAAAGTATTGGATAAATTAAAATTTAGACCTGATGGTAGCGCTACATGAAAAGTGATTTCAGTTCATCCTGAGGGAGACATGCATGTGTGGACCAAATTTCATGGCAATCCATCCAGACATTTTACTCAAAACCACAAATGTCAACCTCATGGTGGCAGTTGAGGAAAAGTCAGGGGATCATCAGGATTCATCATCAGGGAACCACAAACATCTTTACAAAAGTTTGTGCCAATACATTGAGCAGATGTTGAGATATGTCACAGGATAAATGGAAACTTTAACCTGCTGGATTCGGAGGAAAAGTCAAGGGATCGCAAAAGTCCCTATGACTCGTCCTTTGGGCACCATGAATGTCTGTACAGCAGTTCATGGCAATACATCCAGCAGTTGTTGAAATATTTCAGTCTAGAAGTGAAGTGATGAAGTGATGGACTGGCCAACAGACGTGGCTAAGAATCCTTCATTTTCTATTGTCTAAATCAACAAAAATCTACATTTGATTCCTCAAACCACAGTTTCCCTTCTAAGCTTTTTGAGTATTTTTGACACTTTCCATAATAAATGAATATTCAAATGAAATGTTACAATATTACAATATTTAATTGTCATACTGGGTCACTGTTGGATGAATCCTTATGAAACTCTGCTGTGCAAAACGGGTCACTGAGGCAAATATACAACTGATTATGAAGAGAAAAAAATTTTGGTTTAAGAGCTGGAAAGAAGTATAGAGTGGGTCATGATGATGATAACTATCGGGTCAAGATATACTCTATCCTTGTGTCCCCCCTGAAACACATGTAGGCTGGTGGGGGAGGAATAGGAGGCTGGGTTAGTCACCAGTCACCCAGAGTGTCTTCCTGTTTAACCTCCTTTAAAGCAAGCTCTCTATTGGATTAATATTGGCCTGAGGGAGAGAGAAGGTATAGGTAACCTGAACAGAGGGGAAAGGGGGGTCAGCCAACTGTTTCAAGTGAAAGTGGAATTTGGGGCATCTGTGTTTGTTTGTAATTGGGTATGTTGGGACTGACTCTGACATCCTGCAAAGCCTAAGGGGTAGGGCAGAGGTTAGCAGTCGTATCCCACTTGTATTGACTGGCGCTGTTGAACGTTGAGCATCCTTTTTTTCACGTGTATCACCATTAAGTTTAGGAATATAAAATGATTTTTGCTGACCTGTGAACTTGCATCTCAACCCTCAAGCATGTTATCAGAGCCTGTTGGGTGCGGTGATGTCAGCACACTATCCCTAACAGAGATAAAAGGAGCCAACAGGTTTCTGATGACAGCTTCTCTCCTCGCCTCCTCGGAGAGATTTGATTTTCTGGAGCTTTGCAGGCATGCCAGTGCTTTCCTCAGCTACTGGCAAGTAAAATGTGGACATCATGCTACCTGTGCAATACGCTAAAATCATATGACTGCGATTTGAACTCATATATATATAATTTTCAGCCAATATTGCAATCTCAAACTATGTTTTGAAGCAAAACACTGATAATAGATCTCAATATTTATTGAAATATTAGTATGTTGCAAACTCTGACATGGGATAGCACAGCGCTCCAGGAACGGCCTCCTATGGCCCACCTCTGAAACTCCTGGGGTGAAAGGTTACTGCTGTGACAGTGCCGGCTCATCTGAGGGTCTCTCTTTACCCCAAAAGCAAAACACCCAAGGGCAGAATGGTGGGCTTGTCTGGCCACCCCAACCCGACTCCCCAGGATCCTGGCAGGGAGGCAGAGAACCCAGGATCAGGGCTCCCCCCTGCACAAATACAGACGGGGTCGTGGGTCATCTGGGGAGCTCACACAAGGCTTTCATCCCAGAGAAGCTCATTTCAGGGGAATGCGGCTCTTTCTCCATCTAGATAGGAGTCCTGCTTGAGCCCTGTGTGGCTGCGCCTGAACCCTGGATCGACAGACATGTTCCCTCAGACCCGTTTGTTTTGTTTTGGTCCTGCATCTCTGTGCACATCCCCTTGCCTGGTCCAGACACTGCTGTGGGAAGATCAGGCTGGGTCAGCACACACATGGTGTTCTGTTACAATCCAAACACTTACTAAAACTGTATCAAACGGGCAGATAGAGAAGACCTGGGTAGAAAAATAATGTTGCAGTATTTTTGGCTATTATCTTGCATGGTCTTGAGATGATGGCAGTGGCTGACATTCATAGACTCTTGTGCCTTAATTAAAATATGTATGAACAAAATGCTCACATAGCTAATATGACTAACACATACTGCCCACAAACATATTGTGAGTAGGAGAGACTAAAGCTCAAGGTGGAGTATAATTCCCTGTGTATTTATTTAGTTCCCAGCCTCCACAAAGCCACGTCAAATGTAATTGGGCAATTACACTGTTTAGAAACAATGCAAGCCGTGTTACATCTAATTAAATGAACTCAGCCATTTTCCCTGCAGAAATATGTACACCAAATAGATACTCTATAGGCTCAATTATAATAATTTAGACTTCAGTACACAGAAAGGTCTGCAATGGACAGCAGCTTCATAATGATCTGAGAGGATGCAAGTTTGAAGTGTAATCAGTCCTCCAGGTAATTTGGCCTTGTTGAGAACAGACAAAAAAAGTCAGCATGTTAAAGAGTACTTATTGTAATTTATGGCTAGAGTAAACAGTAAACATAAGTACGTGGAAATGCAACTAGTGCTATTTTCAGACAGAGCATTTGACTTGCATTAGGCTGCCCTTGAATGTGAGCCTTTGTATGAAATTGCTCAGGAGGTGCACGTTGCAGCTTGCTGTGATAGAAACCACTTCGAAGTATGTGTCTACAAATAGTTTACAATCATTATTTGACTAATAGGAAGACGAGGAAAATATTAGAATACAATCATTTCAGTAGTAGACTTGTAAAATTGTGCCTTCATAGTTTCTTTTCATGATGATTTGGGAACAAAGCACATCTGGCTTTCTCCAGCGATATTAAAGCTAATGTCAAAATTACAGGATATTAGTGTAATCTTTTCAGAATGCTCGGCACATGGCATAATTTCTGTCTGCAATCAATTTACACATCATTAACAGAGAGACTCATTATCTTCATTATCTCCCGTGTTCGTTTGCAGCGACTGATCTTCCACAAGCTCACGCCAAAGATGCCCTCTAGCTGTCATCAACTAGTGCTCAATATAAGGACATTTAACACCAGCACAGAGATGTTTCTTCTTTTGGAATATATTACTGTTGTGTGTGTGTGTGTGTGTGTGTGTGTGTGTGTGTGTGTGTGTGTGTATGTGTGTGTGTGTGTGAGTGAGTGTGAGTGTGAGTGTGAGATCTTGTGTGATATTTGCAGCATGTGTCTGCAACTGTTCAACTCGTCCTCTGACGTCTTCCATATGTCCCATGTTTGAACAATCATGAGTGCTGCTTCAGTTTTTACATTATTAGAGTGAGGCGCCTCCATGAATATGTTAACACTATAGAGTGATAAATATACTCCACATCCAAGCCTCCAAATGAAAGATCCATTGATAACTCTCTGCCTTTATAAAATGCACTAATTATGTGTTGCTCTCAGGTGGTATCAGTCTCGATTTTATGGTCTTGTAATTTCTCTGTGTCTAAATGTTTTTCTCTACATGTTTTATTCATCATCTTCTTACTGGATTGTAATATTGATCTACATGTATTCTGTAAAATAACAGTGAATCTACCTCAATACAGTCCGATCAGCACAACAGTGTTATTCCTACATGTGGTGTATTTGCATATTATTTTTTATCAAGAGCAATAGTAATAAAGATAGAATTATAATTAATATTTTCATCTTTGATACATCTGCAGATTATTTTATCAGTTGTTTTGTCAATAAAATTTAATAAATGTCCAAGCGGACATCTTCAGATTGTGTGTTTTCTCCAGTTAGTCCAAAACCAAAATATTCAGCTACATGGACAAAGAATAACAGCAAATTATCACATCTGAGCAGCTGGAAACAGTGAATGAAAATGAAACTAAACAAATCGAAATGATTAAAGTTCTGTCAACTGAATAATCAATTAATCAACTAATCATTTCAGATATTAATAATGAATGAATGAACGAATGAACAGTAGTAATTATGAATGACCCTAAGCCTAACAGGTTTGATATAAATTCCAGCAAGTGAATATTGTAATCAATTGTATCAACCACCAGCACAAAAACCTCCTTCCAAAATCTTCTTTCCAAAATGCATTCATTTTTTTTACTTTTTTAATAAAAAAAAGCTGTCAGGTACTACAGTTTTTATGATCTCTGATGATTATTTATTGAACTAATCATCATTTGATGTCAAAAATACTAAACTAAAGATTCCCATCAAAAATTCCTCAAACCCAAGTTACTGTCTTTATACTGCTTGTTTTGGCTGACCAACAGTCCGTTTATATCACATAAGACAAAGCAAAGCAGCAAATCCTCACAATCCTCACAGGTGAGAGTGTGTTTTCTCACCACTGAGATGCTGGAACTAGAAAATGTTTGGCATTTTTATTAGAAAAATAACTAAAACAATTAATCGAATATAAAAATAGTTGACTAATCATTTCACCTCTATTATGATATATATTACAAAAAAGGATACAATTATTGTTTGTTGAGGTTAATAAAGTGAGATTAAACATATTTTTCCTCTCTACATCCTTGCTCATACAGTATGTGTCCATATTCTGTGTTGGTTGTTGCAGTGATGATGGATGAAGATTTACTGCTGTATGTCTCTCCCTCGTGGGTTAACTAGCCATGGCTAAACCAGATATAGAGCTGCGAGATGAAGGCAGCACAGCATCCCCTCTGTCTGCCCCTGCTTGGTCCTGTTTATTGAATTATACATCAGTACAACCGCTGCCTCTTTTTTCTCTCCCCTCATCTCTGCTTAATTTGATCAGAGAATCTGCTGATGCAGTGTGTGCCCAGCTCATGTGAAACCAATTTAAAGCTACACATAAAAATCTGGTGTCTCTTTCTAACTCTGACACACACATACAGGGTGTGGTGTGTGCCGTTCGTCAAAAGATTGGAGAGACCCCCTTTCTAGTAACAATCTGTCTTTACAAATGGCTCGTCCACAGGTGAGAGAGGGGTTTCTTGAATTCAGTTGGACACTGAAGCAAGTGGTAGTGATTGTGAGTTGAGGGATGTTTACAAAATGTATGTGGTTTAAAGGATTGTGTATTTACACCACATGCAGATAAATATTGTGGCGACATCACCGAGGCTCATCTTCTTGTTGCCGTGACAATGTTTTGTGGATGGAACAAGCGATTCACAAGAGATGTAACTGTGTTGCAACCCGTCATCTTCTTATTATCATGAGAACTTGACTCATACTCTCTAACTACCTGTAAACTCACACACTCACACAACCCCCTCCACAACAAATACAACACTTTTATACAAAAAACAAAATATTTCCCATGATGAGTAAGAGCACTCACGCCATTGTGCGCTGAATACAGATCCACTCCTGGACTTTTAAAGGACAGGTTCACATTTTTTCAAGTCGTCTTAAAACAACAGTCAGGTGTCCAAATGAACATTTACACAGGTTTTGCTTGCAGTAATCATTCCTCCTGTTCATTAGAAGATGCCTTCCTAATGCGCTTCATGTAAATGATGGGGCACAAAACCCACAGTCCTTGTTTTGAGCACAAATGTATGAAAAAGTTAGAAGGCTTCAGCTGTCTGAGTTAGTCAAATAAATTGGATATCTTCCACAGTTACAATCTTTTTTTTGGAAAAAAAATTCCCTCTATGTGTCTTGATGGACAGTGTTTCCCTGTTCAGCTACAGTGGAATGATCGTAACAAAAATAGGGAATCTGGCACCAAAAAGACAGTAACTTTGAAAGATATTGACTTGATTTGACTTATTTGGACAGCTGAGGCCACATATTAGCTTCAGATAAACTTTTGAATAATGTTTTTTTTTTTTATGGAAGAAAGACTGTTTTTTTCCCCACATCACTTACATTGAAAGTGCATTATGAAGGCCTCTAATAATGGTCAGTATGAACAGGAGGAGTGATTAGAGTAAAAAAAACAAAACAAAATAAAATAAGAAAAATGTGTCAATGTTCATTTTGGCATCTGACTATTGTTTTAAGACAGACTTAGCCTTTAGACAACCTATCCTTTAAGACATGTAAAAATACTCTGCTTTGAAAACAGTAATAATTTTTCAGTTTTTTCAGTTAAAATTCTTTAAACTACATCTACTCCTTCTCCCTCACTGAAAAATCCTCTCTCTGAATATACAAAAACTTGTCATTTCAAGAGTTAAACTGCTGGACATAAGATGTCTCCTACTTCGCTGAAAGGTTTCATGGAAGTTTCAAGTTTCCACATCATACTTATGTAAATTGAATACTGGACCACTATTGGCCTCCAAACCAACAAAAATCCTGTTCCTATACTGTTCATACAAATGTTTAACTCATATTTAAGGTGAGCACAGCTTTCTCATACATCATACTGCACAGTGACGGTCAAACATTCAAGTGAAGGTACAATAAGCACAAGGGGACTTTAGTGTACTGTCACCTGCAGGCACAGCAGATTAAAAATGGCAAGGACAATGCTGCAACGAGGATTACTGTGGCCGACACAGAAGAGACAATGCACGGAGAAACATCACCCCCAAAATAGACAGAGCAGCCCGGCTGAGGAGGCGCAGCTGGTATATAAATTCCCAACATTCCTCTAATTACTAAAAATTTCCATCTATGAGCAGGCTGGGCATCACAGAAAACAAGTTCAAGTCCATGTCTAGTTTCAATTAACTGCTGTTGTTGTTCTGCTGTTGGGACATGTGAGCGTCTGCACAAGCAAATAAAAGTCACAGACAGACCACTATAGACTTTGATCATCAACTTATAAAAAGTTGTTTTCACAGAAATGCTATTTCAACATATTTTTACGTCAAAAAAATGTTCCCATAAAGCAAACCAACAATATACTTCCCATCTCCCATCCCTAACCTTTCCCACAACTAGATATGACATTGCTGAGACATAAAGTTTAACCTAAAGCACTTTCTCCAGCCCATTACCCGCCCCGTCATGCCTCTCATACAAGAAACCAATAGCCAGGGGGAGTTTTCAGGGACCCTGCTGGTGATACACATGAGGCCTGTGCCAACATAAACCCCAGAGGCTCTGAGCTGCCGCATCAGTGGAGAACCCGTCCCCTCAGCAGTGAATACCTGGACGCGGTTCCTGCTGGAAGTTAAACACACAGGTCGCCATTTAGTGAAAACCTTTTAGAGAGAATGCCATGCATGAGCGATGGATATCTGTGACAGCTGAGACTTTAGCCTGTAGCAGTGGAGTGGTTTTTATTAAGGACAACAGAAGCCTGTCAGTCATGTTTGTTTACCTGCCTGACAACCTTTCACTTCTTATTTCATTATTGTTACACTTCAATCACAAAATGTTGTATCAGTTTTTTTTTTTTGTTTCTTTTTGGTTTTTTTTTTTTTTTAACAGGATGTGAAAAGGACAAGTGGAAAGAGAAAGACAATGAAATGCAACCAAACATAAATCAAACTAATTAACCAATTAATTGTCTTTCATTTTGAGCAAGTTTTTCTCATCAGCACACAAAAACCAGGCATCTCTCTCTTTGCACACACACACACACACACACACACACACACACACACACACACACACACACACACACACACTCACACACAGAGCTTAGTAATAGCTACATAAAATGCAAATCAATCTCTTCATGTCTAAATTAAACGCAGATAAAAATAAAATTGAAAAAGTTGTTTTCATTTTAACAATGGAAAAAAAAAACACTGAACAAATCTTACAACACTGAGTGTGATTATTTAGAAGTCAAAGGAAATGGAGATTTTCTGTTTTAGCAAACAAATAGAAATATTCAACATTCAAGTTCCTTTGAAAACATTGTAAGATACGAACTATTTAATACTCTGGTGTCAAATAAAGAGCTGACATGTTTCTTCTGTGTCATCGCTTGTGTCCATCACAGTGTTGACAAAAATACTGATGTGCAGATAAATGGTGAGAATGCAGTCAAAGTGAGAAACTCTTTCAGCTGCTTGTTAATATGACAATGAGCTCTCCTCATGAGACACATGAACGAATAAAGTCGCCCGAAATAAACTGCAGCTCTGAGCGCGAAAAACACCCGAAATAAATCCAAAATAGGTTCAGATTCTCCTTCATATGAAAAACCCGCAACATAAAAAAATAACTAAATGACTAAACACAATGTGGGTGGATGCGGCCAGATTGTGTACAGCCAAAGCTAAAGTCATTACGTTACGTTGGAAATAGCTATTCACATGAGACATTTACTAAGAAACCAATGAGGAATACAGTCACAAGTCTCGTTAAGAAATACCTGCACAGCACGAGAGGTGCCGGTGGTGGAAAAGATTGCACCAAGAGACTCGACGTGCATTAGGCCTAAACCAGTAATTTGTTTTTGTTTGGTTTTTCTTTTGTTTTCTTTCTTTTTTGGTTTTCTCTCTGTCTTTTTTTTTTTTTATTTACAACTGAGCATTTTTATTTTCAATTTCCAAAATGTGACCTCCATACAGTAAGAGACTTAATAGATGCTAAAACATTATTACTGCGTTTAGAAGCATCTTAAAAATAGAGCTTGTGATCATCAAGTTTAATCTTGAATTATTTAGAAATCTTTCTTCTGGCTGAGCTGGACTGCAGATGTTGTCTAATACAACACCACATACGGATTTTGTCTTAATTTAATGCGTTAATTATGCTGGAAAATAGAAGGGCGGAGCGAGTCTCAACTTCATACAGCATTAATCTGCATTGAAGCCTGACTTTGTGAATAATTATTTCGTTTCATCCCTTTAGAATAAAATTCAGGCACTTATAACAACAACAGTAATGATCATAATAATGATTTGGCCTTAATTATTATCCTACAATTATCGTTCAGTCTAATTATAAAAGCATAAACATTTGGTCAACGTTGTGAAGTCAAAAACTTCCTGTAAGAGAAAACATTGTGTCTATTTTTCTCATTTATTCTAATTGATATTTGGTGATATTAAGCCATTACATCTAAATCTCGATAATGGCTTAAAGAGGACAAGAATTAAAGGACGTGATTCAAGTTATTCAGTTTGACTACCGACAGGCATAAAGGCCTATCTTGTTTCATTTAAACACTGCTATAACCGCTTTAATTCACATTTTTATAGCCAAGAAAAGGCAAATTACTGGCACGGTGTCGTTTTACCAGATTTTCATAGCACCCGAAGCCAAGTGCTTCACTGAGTATCATGGGCTTAATGGTTTATAATGAATTTAATATTAAAAAAGTAGCCAATTTTCAAATAACAGGCCTGGAAGTTGTTTGCAATGATGGGCTCTAATTCTCCACATTAAGTGGATATATCCGCAGTGACTTCTCTCTGACTTCTCTGGTCAAACGATTCATGTTGTTTGGTTTAATAAAGGTCTCTAAAACACAAATATTTATATAATATTTAAGCTTAACATCGGCTGACCTTAGACGCTGTTATTGGTCCAAATTCCTGGCTTGATCCTTATATTTACACTTCATTTAAAAGTCTTTTTTTTTCTTGCATGTAGCAGTCAAATAAAATACAAAAATACATTTTTTCACAAACACCAATTAATAACCAAGTCTGGCTCACTTTGACAGAGATGGAGACAACGCTGTTTAAACGCTTTAAAGTTTAATATAATGAAAAACGGAGAAAAAGTCAGAGGTTAGGGTCTAAGGTTGCAACTGCAGGAATCAAAGCTGTTACATTCATCCTCTAATTACATTAATGTCATGTGTTGTGTCTCCCGCGTGTTTACCAAAAAAGCTTTCCCCCTTCTGAGCTTGACCTCCCATTTCTATTGGCTGCATAATAGCGCAGGCTGAGCTCGGTGTGGGCCTACTTCAGATGTGTGTGGAGCCTGAAGGTCGGAGTGCTGTGTGTCAGATACAACTGTAGGCTGCTGAAGCGGCATCAGCTTGAGCGAAGCATTTCTCTTTACCCCGACAAACCTTCAGGGGGCTTTTAGCATTTGTTCAGTCTGCAGTCTCTGGAAAACATCTGATTCATTTTTTAACCAGTCCCAGATGCGGCAGTGTGAGAGTGTGTGTGTATGAGTGCGTCAGTGTGAGTTTGTCAGTGCATGAGAAATTGTGGAGAATAGCTGTCTAGAGAAGGGGAGGGAAAGAAGAACCGTGTGGATTTTTTTTTTAATATAACTTTTTAGGTATGAACGCAGATACGTGCGTCTCATACTGCGATATGACATCGATGGATTCATATTATAGCCCATCTACTGCGCAAGGTAGGGATCACCAGACGAACCCGTTCAGGACTTTCCCGACGACTGAAACCAAATACAGCCCCACATTCATTCCGGGTAAAGGGCAGGGTTACGGAGAGAAGTCCCGGAGTCCTTTCCAGCCGGAGTGCCAATCACTGGATGGCGCTGAGGAGGGCACCTTCAACAAATACCAGCTCTTCATGCAGCGACCGACCTGCAAAACTCCGCCTGAAGGCAGCAAGCTGCACCCGGACAGCGGACATAACGGGACGCTCATTCCCTGCTATGGTGAGTTGCAGATGAGAGATGCATATATGAAGAAACATATCGGGAAATGCATGACAGAGGGGAGATATTCGCAGGCAAATAAGGGGAAATAACTGTTATTATCGTCGTGTAACGCAGCATCTGAAAGTCACTAATCTACGAGCAAGAGAGCAAGAAGGAAATAAAACACACCTCGATTCGCTTCAGCCACCGTCTGTAACTGAATATAAAGTTATATTTAATGTGACAAGGTGAAGTAGTTCTATCAATCTGATGTGAGCAACTGTGAGCTATGAGGGGAAGAATCTGACTTTTTGTAATTGTTGCTATAACTACGGAAAAGAATCATTTAGCATAAATCAAAACCTTTAGAAATTCCAATAAAAGGTGCAAAGAATAAGTAACTATATAGTAGTGAATTTGGAGCTGATTGGATTTAATGTATATATCAGCGAGCTGCCCTGTGAGCCTGCAAGGTCAGATATAATTGAAGCATTACATTTAACAATTCATCCCATTTATAGGGATGCGTGCTCAGACTCAGAGGTGATCAAGTTATTTTAAGACTGGATGTTTGCCCTTTTGGGGTCTATTGACTTTATGATGTTAACAGACTGCTGGTAATATAGGCCTAGTTTTCTCATTTCTACTCCCACATCACTAAATGTGTAATTTCATCACTAGTGACGCTGCAGCATCACTGTCACTTGTCTCGCTGGCCTACAACTGCATACGCGTATACACGCGAAATCCTCTAAATCACTGATAATCACTGAAATGCGCATTATGAATTATTGTAATATTTAAATATCAACTACAGGTCACCGAGGCCTCCTGCGCGGGTGCACACGCACAAACAGAAAATTCAAGCGCAATCAGGTAAAAGCGAAAATTGTCAGTTTTCAGCTGGACTATTTTAAAAACAGTTTAACTCACCAAGCCCTTGTACTGCATTTTTTTGTTGCAGGTGATTATTTAATGACACATAACTGAATGACAGCTGGCGAAACTATTCCACTTTATGAATTGTAGAAAATAAAATTCACACTGTATAACCACTTTTTATTCCGAGAAGCAGTTCACACCTAAGAGCTCACGATTTACAGGCCAGTGTACAGGCTACTAGACAATTCAATACCAAATGTAATTATTTAAGAGACAACATGGGCGTCCCGATAAATAACATTAATTTAAAACGAAAGCTTTACATCTTTACAGAATGTATTCCGCCAATTCGTTGCAATACAAATGTATCTTAAAACCATTTAAAGATGAAAAAAATCTAATTAATGTTAATTTTATGAAAGGTGGAGCTTTAAAATAAAAAATAAACCCTATTAAACATTAAACAGACAAAACGATTTCTGTGTGACAACAGATCCACAAGACCAAACTGTTAAATAACATCCATTAAATGTATTAATCAACTGTACAAATCTCCATAGCTAATAATATAATTTGTGCAATTGCGCAATATATACCCTACTATAAGAATTACAGTCTACTTCTAAAAAATAATATAAAATTAATATTTGGGTGAGCTCTCAGTGTATAGACTCGTTGGCGCCTTTATATTTCCAATCCAGATGTTTATCATGGCGCTGATGTCACAGAAGAAAACATGTGTTATTATCATGGCTGAATTTTGACGCGTGTTGATCCACCTAAACTTTAAATATACATTTAAATCGGCGCTGGAAAATAGAAGAAGTTTAGAAAATAGAGGATAGACAGTGGCAGATCAATTGAAATACACCAAGAGCTTGATAAATTTATGCATTAGGTGTAACAATTAAAATTGAACTGTCCAAATACAACTCGGACTGCAGTGTAACTATTTTTTTTGCGCAGTAGCCAGTACCACACTTTGCCAAAATACATCCATAAAGTGCAAAGTAATCTATTTTTCTGACTGGAGTCACTTTTTATTTCAGGCTGAACTGTCACTTCTCCTCGAGTTTGAGAGTATTGCCTCCAACCAGATTAGAGCACCCCTTCATTGAAGTGAATTGATTTGGCAAGTGCATTGACAGAACCATTTAAACACCATCATTAAATGCAACATGCCTCCCTTGAGAAGAGCTCTGCAATGTTATTATTGAAAATGTTGCAGCCAGATGAAGGCATCATGGCTCTGGGGAGGATACTTTGGGCTCGTGCCAAAGCCTCAGGCGTCAACAGGCTTGTGTTGTTATGTGTGGTCCTCAATGGGAGATATATTGCTCAATGCTGATGCTTTATCTCCATTATGGTGACAAAAATCGTCTCATACCCAAAGGGAGGTTTCTGTGTGGCAATTTCGGCTACAACTGTAATATTGTTTACATGGCAACCCAACATTTTGTGTTTGTGTCATTATGAGGATGTTACATACAACAGTGTTTGTATACACACATACACACAAAAAGGAGGAAAAAAATGCACAAAATTTTAATATTTATATTATAATAACACACTGAGATAAAAGTGAAGCAAATATGTACATCTCCTGTGTAGACTCTGTTGAAATTAAGTATGATCATGTGAAATATTTTTGGAATAAGCTGCATGATATTCACACCTTATATTCACATATTGAACTGACAACACCTCCAAACATGTTGGCATTATTTCTGTAATTCATTCAATTAATAATTGTATTGCAATGCCGCTTGGTAGGACTCAACATGTGCAAGATTATAAAAATTTAAGAGCTTGAATCAGATTTTAAAACTCATATTCAAATATGCTCAAACATTTTTTACTGTTTAATCTCTAAAGGATGGTGTTTTCCAAGGCTTACATTGTTTTGTTTGGATAAAAATCATACTTAGTCTCAAACCAAATGTTAATTAAAAACTCAACATTATCTTTGGAGTGAATCACCATATTTCTACACAGCAGTGGCTCAGGTTGGCGGTTTCTTCCCATAAGTGGCTGTTAATCAGTGAGACGGTCCCACAGCGAGGGACAGGGATGGAGCCGTCTACCTGCTCACACAGCAATGAATGAAATAAAACCCCCGGAGCTGATCGAGTGCTGAGGAATGCAGGTCAGCACTGCAGGAGAGGTCTGCATTAATCTAAGGCAGATGTGCATTACTGGCTCCTATAGTTATTATTCATACTCCCCAAACACCAGATCTCCAAAGAGTCCCTGAGATGACAAAGTGGGACTGGTTTACATAACCCCGTCTCAACAATACCTTGTACAAATAAGCAAGCAGTCAGAAATGGACATAGAGGTTGAGTAATGATTTGAGAGACTCGGGAGAAATGAGAAGAGTTTCTGGGAAAGCTGCACACATGTGGGAATGACTGTTTACATGCACGTACTTTACTGAACTCTATGGCTATGAGTTGTATTGCATATATATTTTTTGATTCAGTTATTTAAACTAATTTCAGTTTTTTCGTTTGATACAAGCAGATTGGTACAATAGAGAGACTGTAAACTTTTAGAATCACAAACTCACGATGAAAATATTCCCACAATTGTATTATAAATGTGAGAGAATGCAATAGGAGCTTAAGCTAAATCTGTAGAGTGGAGATTGTGTTTATAGGCCTGTGGTTGATACTGAGGTTGCATCCTGCATTGCTGATACATAACGTAGTGTTTGTGGGAACACTGGTAATTACTAAGGGCTGATTGTGCCTCATCCTTTTTGTCTTTTCACAAAATAACTGTTTAAAGAAAATCACACATTTATAGAATAAAGCTTAGTCAATGTTTCAGTCTTTGTACTTTCAAACAACCCCTCCTTCCCTTTCAGTGGGTTATTGAAGCATCCTGTGAAATTTAAAACATTTTTCTCAGCGCATGAAAACCAAAACAAGACCTCAAAAACTTCTGGCAGCATTTTAAAAGCATCCTGTCAAAATATAGTACGCTAAGTACATGTTAAAAGGCTCGGGGAAGTGATGTCACAGGATATGCATGTGCTGATGACTAACACATTGTGTCGATGTGAACAATAAGCAAATGCCAGAGTGACACCTGTGATCATGCCGACATGTGTCTGTGAACCAGAATAAATTAGAATATAAAATGAGCACGCTTGAAAGGATGAATTCCTGACTTGTTAAAATGTAATAGCTTCTATAAATTCAGGAGGTAAAGCAGCAGCAACCTGCCTGCAATGAAATGAAGAGACAGATTAGACATTCATGTAACTCTGAGGACAGAGAACTTGTGTTTGATGAGAAAGTTATTTTTGTAAATGTCTTTTTCTGCTCCTGCACCGTCCCGCTGTTGTGCAGATTTCTACAGAGCTATGTAAGAGAGGCAGCATGCTTTGGCCTTTACTTTCAGTCACCTCGCTTGCAGGGGAAGGTAAACCTCCACTGCCTACCTATGATCTGCACGCTGGACAGAATAATGAAATGATTTGGAAACTTTAACCAGCTGGCACACATTTGGATCTGTGCCTTTGATTGTGAGGTTGGTGCTGACTCCTTATATTTACTTCCTTGATTCTTATCTACAGTATGGACGATAAGGTAAATCTAATCTCTGATTCAAGAGTTCTTGAATACTACACACATTTGGCTACACAATACTATGATATGGTCCAAAAAAGGGATAAAAGGCTTATACGCTTAGAAGTCAGAAAAATGACAACTCAAAAGCCAACTATGACAGACTAATGATGGAAACTACTGGACAAAGCAAAGGCATGATTTTTCTTTTTTGGTTCATGATTAACAGCAGTCATTTTTCTCTGCTCAGCTTGCTTTCAGCAAAGGAATATTTTTCTTATTTTGATATATTACTTAATAAAGCCAGGGGTGGGAAGTAATCCAGATCATAACTGGCTTGACACTGGCTGCAGCACAAACCTTCTTTATGCTTCTTTAAGATTACAAAAAAGGAAAAAATACTTATTGAAAAACGTGATTCCAGCATGATTCATATGTAGAAGTGGAATTAATTTCAGTCTACTGGAAGACAGGAAGAAGCTAGTTAGAGGTCATTATTGATTACATAATTTATAAGCACATTTAAAATCTTGTTATTTGAACGCAAATGCTCAAGACCGGAACTGACTTGTAACATTGATTATAAACACACACAATCACAGCATTAAAAAGATAAACCAGCAAACGATCAGAGAAAGTCTTATGCCCTTTCATTTTTGAGGTTAATGCTTTGACGATGGAGTGGTTCTCTGCACTGATATATTAGGTTAAGCATGTACTTTTAATTTTGATATACACATTTAACTGCAAACACTAAAAGAGTCCTTTTTAAAATGAAAAGTTTTACCTAAAAACAATTTTATCAAGTTTGGAAGAAAATGTGCATACTTCCTCAATAACTACATTTCAAAAAAGCTATTTCTGTGCACTTTGATAAAAGGCAGTGACAGCCACGGCCCAAGGTATTATGACAGTAGTGAGGTCATGATCGTGTCAATTTATCAGGAGCTGAGGCTGAACAGAAAGATTTTAGTTTCCCAGGGAATATGCATTCCTGCGTGAGCCGCTGGCATAGATCTCTCCTCAGGAACATCTGGGAGCCTCCCTTCCACTGAGGAAACAACAGTCAACATCAAGTCTTAGACTGTGCTGCGGAAAAATAATCCAGCCCAAAGCATGTCTGTGAATCAACAGTGCATGTAAAATTAATAGTCACCTGTTGGTGACCAAAACTAATGGAATATTTGACTTTATTTGGTCCATATAAGGTGTGATAAGTGGAGACCCATTGTGGCAGATTGCTGTCAGCTTTGAGTGTTTTGGGAGAACATTTTAAAGCACTCTGTTTAAAAGCATTCCCTTCCCCATTTAGTGTTTGGTCATTAACCCTTCCCCAGGTTACTAATTTATAGTGTTTCTTTTATTTGGCTTCACTTGACCCTCCCCGTCCCATTCCATAAAAACTGAGAGGGTGCCATGTTGCTTTACAACCAGTTAAATTACACTTTGATGTTTTCTCTCTGTTTTCAGCAGTGATTAAATTGCTGACCCTAGTAAACATCTGACCTCGGCTAACTGAAGAGGTCTGTAGCTTGTCACAGAATAACTCTGGCAAATTACAGGATCAGCCAGTGATATTCCCCTGCATTTATATACGTTGATGAATACTGAAGGGAGAACAACAGTCAAAAAACACATTCCTCTGAATGCCAAAGAAACTGGAGCCAATGCAGTGGAATCTTGGCTCCCAAAAGAAAGCAGTGTGTGATGGCTGTGTTCTCAAGAACAGCGTGCAGAAAATACAGCTCAGCATGCGGGAATACTGGAAGATGTTTGTGGCAAAGGATTGTGTGTGGTTAACATTAGCGTGACAAAGAAAAGAGAGATCAGTTTGGAGTACGAGACGGAGAGAATGATGTTGATTAAGGTAGAGTGCAGATTTTAGTGTAAATGTTGGTGATGTCTGTATACAGCTGAGTAACACATTACAACATTTCTAGCCGCCATCCTACCATCTTCCCATCCCTCATCTGTGCGCCCAGCTGTACCCTTTGCCTCACAGGATATATGCCTTGCTCAGGGGCATAATTGTATTTTCTCTCACAGATGCAAATGCCAAGCAGGAACCCGGAGTTGAGCTGTCTTACTTCTTAACATTGCAGCCATGCTCCTGCCCAGGGGTAGAATGAAATTACTGCACAGAGCTTTAGAATAAGAGGCCAAAGCAGGGGTTGGTGATGTCAGAACATCTGCCTGCGTGGAGACTGTAAGAGGGTCTGACAGGTGGGCCACAGCGATATGAGGTCATGAACTCCAGCTGGGCGAGCTGTGTTGTTCCATTAGCGTCTCGGTCGGGGCAAGTCTGAGCTAGAGAGCAGGGGAGGGCTGCTTCAGTTTGGAGGGATGACTATTGACATCTCATTGTGGGACACTCTAGCCAAAGGCATACTAATCCATGAAAACAAACATGCATGTTGCAGACAGCCACCGCCTAGCTTCATCATTCTAAAACTATTCAGTCATCTTAGCCACAAGGTGTCAACTCTCTTTCCCCCATTTACTGGGTTTCTAAGAACGACAGGAGGTTGTTACTCCTAAACGAAATGCAAAGTGACAGAAAATGCTCACACATAAGGAAAATGCACTCACATAAGCATACATAACTATTAAGTTAATCATCGTAAACTTGACCGAACTGGGAGACAAATGTTTTTGGACTAAAGTTATACTTGTGTTGCACAAGACTCACAAGTCTGTTTATATGGAGGAGACCATTATGCGCCGGTTTTGGACCAATACAGTCAAGACCAGGCGCTCCCCGTGCCCATGCGCAGGAAAGGCAAACAGAGAGGCTGACAGAGCACACTGTTCTCACTGGCCCGCAACCAGAGCCCTTCAGCTTATTTATTCATACAGCTGTTTGTTTATTGAAGGAGAAGGGACAGCTTTCTTCATCTCCTAAAAGGAAACAAAAAAGCTAGCAAGCGCTGACAGGAACAGAGCCAGGTCTGTCACAAAATGGAGGCTCGCGAAATTGAAGGTGACAAACACAATGTTGTTTACATCTGAGAGGCAAGGCTGTGGGGTAAGCGTGGTCGCCCCACGTACACAAGGCCCACCATACACGGCTCGAGATGGAGCAGGTTTTGCGTGGCTCGGGTTTCAGGTGGCGTGATTGAGAGATGTGAGGGAGAGTGCAGAGTTGACTGCGGAGAGAGCTTCGAGGGTTGTGTCACAGGTCACGCCAATGTGTAGTGACATACCTTTCAAACAGAAAGAGACATTTCTTCTCTGCAACTTTTAGACGTGCTGCATACAGACAAGGCCTTTGAACCTTAAAATAAAACATTACAGAGGTGATGTAAGCTTAAAGTAAATGTCATTTCGTGTGGATGTTGTAACATGATGATGAGCAGACGCGCTGGCTGGCTTGAATGTGAGGCACCATGGTTTTATCCAGCCACATTCACCAAGTGCAACACACATTTTAAAGAAAGTATTGCTCTGCTAAATATTTCAGTAGTAACTATAATTATAGGACTATTATTGACAACATGTGGCCCTTTTTATTCAGTCCTAAGTTGGTCAGAAAGTTGGTTAAAATAGCTTGTTTGCGAGAATATGATTTGTATTATTTGTAAAGCCACAGTTAAATAAATTGAGAAAGGCTTTTTGATTCTTCATGCTTCTTATAACAATTGTAGGAACGGCTCATTTCAACCGAAACCAAAGTCGCTCAAATTTATTTCATTAGAACCATAGTGTAAAATCTAAACTTTAAAATCCCCAGCATGTTTTATGAGATTTTTGAGCAGTGCCATCAACCCACAGAACTAAAAGAATAAAGTAGAATTAATCGTAACTTTCCACTCTTCTTTCTATCTCTTTTTTAATCTCATCCATGCAGGAAAAGACAACAGTGGCCTGACAGAATCTGAGTTGCCCTCAAGTGTCGACCCTCCCGGGATGGAAGGTAGCTACCTGAACCTAAAGGAGCCTGGCGTGAAGGGGCAGAGCGAGCGGCCGGGTTCAGACCTTTCCAGCCCTCTAGACAAAAGCGAGGCTGAGAGCAACAAGGGCAAGAAGAGACGCAATCGCACCACGTTCACCAGTTACCAGCTGGAGGAGCTGGAGAAAGTTTTCCAGAAGACACACTACCCAGATGTTTATGCCCGCGAGCAGCTGGCACTGAGGACAGACCTGACAGAGGCTCGTGTACAGGTGAGGAACACCAGATTACATGCAAAAAAATTCTTTTCTGTGCCCTGCCACGAGTTTTGGGCTGTGCTGCATGAATGCAGTCATCCATGTTTGCATGCTAATAATCACTCGGGGAACTGACAGAAAGGGCTGGGAGAGTTAAGACTGGCATGTTGACAAAGATTGTTCGGAACAGCAGACAGCAAGGCCTATTGTTCTCCATCTCTCTTTCTGCCTGCCAGTTTTAGATCAGAGAGGGATGGGTGGGACTGAGGGAATACTCTGCTCTTAGCTCTTACATGCTGCAGACTCTGCAAGAAGGTCAGAGGTCAAGGGTTTCTCCCCTGCACTACCATGTTCAAACTGCTTCACCGCACAACTCCAGAGGCAGGGAGGGAAAACACATGGAAAAAAGAAAAGCCATCAAAGTTATTTGGCAAGGATATAAAAAACACTTTGAGATGCCAGTTTCAATTTCCACGTGTAGTCCAAGACATAGTCAGGGACAGAGAGCCTGGCCTGGTCCTTGTGGTGGTACAGTAAAATAAGTACATTCATGTTGCATTCACACAGACCCATCTATTCCCCAGATGAATATAATTAACTTCCTCATCTGACAGGCACACAACAGACTCTGTTGAGTCACTGTGAGGTTTGACCCGTAGTTCTAAAATCAGACCCTAAATATGCACGCAATCAAGACTAAATCCCACAGTTTCAAGGTCCATCAAGACAAAGTCCAGGGATATCCAATTGTTGAATACCAAGGGGCACTTGAAGCTTGGCAAGCGATCGGAGAATCCTTTTCATCTCCAAAACAACAGGCACTGAAATCCAGAGTACAGATGTTTTCTGCCAAAATGCCAATGTCAAGGTCCTACAGTTTCATCCTCAGTTTGATGATGAATGTCTTCATAAATTCGGCTGCAGTCTTCTATAATCACATCTGTGACTTCTGCTGCCACCAGTTTATTTAGTACAATTAGCTCCAAACCTCAGACTTGAACTTCACCATACTGCCTACGTTTTATGGAGGAGGAGGCTGTGTGTGAGTGACTGCTGAGGCACTCTATCAATCGCAGTGGTCCTGGATGACAGAGATGAGGTGAGACGCCTGGACTTCAAAGCTGCTTTTGGAGTTGTGCACTCTGCCCTCCCTCTCTCCCTCTTCCTCTCTCTGCCTGCTGGCTCTGGAGCATAAATAAAGCTCTTTAATGGCTCTGTAAGCTGCCTTTTGCTGTCAACGTCTTTAGCAATTACTGTATCACCGCCAAGCACTTTGAGCTCCAAGAGCTCTGAGCCACCTTCCTTGCAGATGTCTGCTGGATAAAATAAACAAGAGTAGTAAGTGTTTGCAGTTGGTAAATATCATCCTTTTGGGTATTATATACAGGACGGGTCACTGTTGTTCATTATGACAAATTATAAAAATTCTTCGTGTTAATTGGCTTTCTGCATGTGCACACCACTAGCCTCGCTTCTAAAAAAACTTAGGAGTTTATAAGTTGGGGAATAGGAGACATGGAGCAGCAAAGGACACATCTGACTTCATAATGTTCCCCAAATGATCTCTCTGCCAAACTATTTGGCTTGGGTCTCATTCCTACTGCCGTTCAAAGGCAAAGCTACGTAGAGCAAACTCTCTGTGAAACATGACACACTCAGTACCCAGAAACCGAGACAAGGGGGTATATATGTGCTCAGACATTGTTTGCTTGTTTATAAAAAGGTCCCAGTGAGTGTGTGAGAGCGTCCAGATTAAAAGAACACATTCGTCAGTGACAGACTTTGAAATCTGTATATGAAATGGTATGTAAATGCGTGTGTATCCTGTGTGTGTGTGTATGCGTATGCCTGGTCCGCTGCTCTCGTCTGCACGCCTCCGAAAGGTCAGAGGGGTTAGCTGCGGAAAGCCAAGGGCTTAGGCGTCAGGAAATTAAACATGAAATGAAAACAAGCTCCAGTTTGAACATTCTCCCATCTCACTTTCCAATATCCCCACTTCCCCTCTCTGACTTAAAAGAGGAGGAGGGAGGAGAGAAGGGGCGGGAGCAGGAGAGAGGAGAGCTTCAACAGTGAGGTGGGAGTACGACAAAGAGATTAAATGAGTAAAGGAGTAAAGTTGAGTTATCTTGATCCATTACAATTAAGATTAAAAACTGATAGAACATTGTATTTGGTGAGTGAATATTGAGCTCTGAAATACACCACATCAGACAAATCAAACTGTGTCATAACTTTCTAGAAGCCAAAACTATACCATGAGTGAGCTTTATGCTTATCAATCCAATCAGGGCCCTTTGTGTTGTAGCTTATATTTGGAGACCTGTGATGTTATGAGCTTGGATAACCCAGAACAACCAAAGGAAAGACATGACGAACCTTCAACAATAATAGACCTCAAATCCTCCGGGGGAACATAATAGACTCCAAGCCCTCCTGCAAACATATGATATAATTCAAAGGGCAGCAACCCCTCACCTTGACATTGGGGTTCAGCCACAACCTCAGATATCAGCTTACCACTTTGCAAGGGTGAGCTGTCCTCTAATCTCGCCAGCTGACCTGAGGAATGTTGGAGCCAGACGACATTTCTTTATGTCAGCTCGCAAAAACATAGGCAACAGCTACAGGAAGCCATATATGGTCCCTCTTTTGAAAACGAAACCGCTAGTGGTCTACTCAGTGACTGGAAAAATGAATGCACTTTGGGACACTTGGTTATCTCATTTGATAAATATCCACTCCTTCCCCTTAACACAAAGTCAGTGGTTGATTAATATATCATACATACTGCTTTTGTGAAGTTCACATCTCTGTGCGACCCTTCTCATTTTTTGTCATTGAATTGTGCCGTGTTTGAATTGACAGAGAGAAATGGTGAGAGAGAGTCAAGAGGGGGGATTTGAAGAGGTTGACTGAGGGGAAATTGCATGTCAGGGACTGTGAAAACCACAAGCTGATTGGGCTGGGAATCAACCCACAATCCAAGTTCAAACCCCTGTGTCGAAGCGGGATCGCTCCCCCTTTCTCTTTGAAGAAGTTTCCCCTACCCTCTTGGGAGGATAAGATTCAGACAACCAACAAATAGATACAGATAAACATGTGGAGACTCCCAGCATCTCTTTTGCTTTTCTATTCTCTTGAATGGAGATGTGAGAAAATTTTGTAGAAAAAAGATCTGCAAAAGTTACAACTGATTATATATTGAGGAATGCAGAGATGTGTGGTTAGCAAAGGAGAAAATGTAGAAAAATAAATGAGGTGGGTACCACTGGCTTACCAAGACTTTAAAAATAAATGTAAAAAGCATTAAAAGGGTAAGAACATTGGTAATATCAGTAATTTCTATATTAAATTTATTGTTATATACAATTCATAGCCAGATAGTGCTTTTAGTCTGACATATCCCCACCTAAAATGATTGTTGTACATGTATAACACAGTTTAGAGGCCAGTATCATGTCCAAACTGATGTTTAACCAATTATAAAGGACTGTAACAATTAAACATGTGACTGAAACTAAAGAAATGGCTCACGCCAAGGGGTGCCTATGATCTATGAGGTGGTTACATGTCTATAATCAATATAATGTTGCTGTTTTTATATATAAATCATATTTGCCTCAGCTGGTAAAAAAAAGAAATGGAAGAAACTGCAGGAAGAGCCACAGAGGTGGGATCTCTCTTCCAAAACAGACATGTAATAGATGTCATGTGTACAGAGTAGACAGAAATATAATAGTAAAAGAGAGAAGTAACAGGAGTCCTACTGGTGTCCTCCAAATCACTGGTGCTCATTGAAGGTAGGCCTAATAATAATCAAGGAGAGCAGAAGAATTATGACAAAAAAAAGGCATAAAAAAATCCAGGTCAAGGCACTCACGGTAGGTTTGAAACATATAAGGCCTTTATGTCAGTGGGCTAGAGTCACTTATGCATTCTTCAGGGTGTGAATATAATATACTAGTATGTGAGTATCCTGGATTACTACATTGCACAGCATTGACAGTGACTTCAGTGGATTTCTCTCAGGCTGCAAACTCAACTTTTTTTTGCTTAAAACGCTCTCTCTTTCATAACACTCTGTCACTCGCCCTTCGGTCCTACTTTCCACCAGTGCCTTCCACAGTTAAGGAGAAGTGGGCTAAATACCCTGCACTTGGTCTGTCAGCAGGTTCTGGAAACACACCCTTTCTGCAAAGTAGCGTCTATCAGTCTCATGAGGAGAAATTACCAAGAAAAACTTACATCTATTGCATCCAATACTTAATAATCTCAAAGACAGACAAAAAAATACACTCTTGGTCAAAAGTTGAACTTTGGTTTCATGGATTATGCAGAGGGATTCCCCACTGTATCCCACTGTGCTGACATGTGGGGGAGAGCGCACCTTTCTTGGAGTGATTTATGAATGGCTACAGGCCCAGATGTGGATCTGTCGACGCTGGCAGCATGAAGGGAGGCAGACGCCCGTGTATCAAAGGGAGGAGCTGAAATGTGCAGCACCAGGGGAGACTCACCATTTTCACATCAATAGCTCCGTGTGGACAGCACTTTAAAGACACGTCAAGTCTTAAAACCTGGGCCTGGACTTTCATGTGCTCTAGAATTTATTTGCTTCACTATCTTCATTTTATGTGGTTCAGTTTTACTTTGCCTTGCTGAGAGGAGACGATGACCTCGTTTTCTGCAAAACAGTACTGAGGCTTGCAGGTGATGTGAGAGCTATGAGAGCCATGTTTAAAATGATATTCAGGTTTTGTTTGGTAGTGGTTGGTCTGTAGTTTAGAGATATTTTCCTTATGGATTGTTTTCTTTGTAGGTGTGGTTCCAAAATCGCAGAGCCAAATGGAGGAAGAGAGAACGTTTTGGCCAGATGCAACAGGTCCGGACACACTTCTCCACTGCTTATGAGCTGCCTCTTCTTACTCGGCCCGAGAACTATGCACAGGTATCAGAGTCTGGCTGTGAGAGGTGAATTATCAATAATTAATCGGAAAGGTCTGTTATCGTCTCATCACCCCTGCTCTTCTCCTTCAGATCCAGAACCCTTCGTGGATCGGGAGCAGCAGTGGAGCATCTCCAGTGCCGGGCTGTGTCGTGCCTTGTGACTCTGTCCCCTCCTGCATGCCCCCTCACCCTCACGGTCATGGAGGCGTCTCTGACTTCCTGGGTGTGCCGAGCCCAGGGAGCAGCCACATGGGACAGACACATATGGGAAGCCTTTTTGGGGGACCCGGAATGGGCGGGGGGATCAATGGCTATGATATCAATGTTGATCCAGATCGCAAGTCCTCCAGCATAGCTGCGCTGCGTATGAAGGCCAAGGAACACAGTGCAGCCATCTCTTGGGCTACATGATGTCCCCGCCCAGTTCCACCCTGCCCCCATATGGCCCCTTCTCTGGAGCAGCCATCAGCAAGCACTGTGGGGGAGGAGGGAGTTTTCCTGAGAGCACTAATGATAACACAGGTCAAATGAACAGGGAGAGACTGTGGAGATAACAGCGGCCAACACAACCAAGATAACAACTGTGACTGTGACAATCAGCAGATGCTGAAAGTGAGAGAAATACAGAGGTCTTAGATAAATACAGAGGACTTAGATGTTACTTAGACGTTGTGTTCATTCTTGATTCCTTAATCTCTCAGGTCTAATTGAAATACGGGGTTTAGTCCCTAATAAACTGGGTATCATAGTGTTAGGTTTCAGTAAATTAAGCAATATCATAAATATGGTTTACAAAGAATACAGGAATCCAGTGCCAAATACAGCCATATCATATTTTAGTGTATTTTAAGCTTGATTCACATTATTTACTTCCTTTACCATATTTTTTTTTTATACTGTCCATCCTGCCCCACTCACATTGTTTACGCGATTACCACTTGTCTCTTATACTGTACAAATCAGTTCAAGTACATTTCTAAACATACAATATTTGTATTTTAAAAGCAATTTAAAAAAACAAGGCCATTCAGTGAAAACAAGTTCAGATGCTGAGAGTTTCTTTTCTGTCACTTTCCAGTGCAAACTGTACATCAAAGCAAATAATCATTGATTATAAAAGAAAACATTAATTTTGTTGTAGCCTGCGGTGGGTAGTTATGTCCCTGCAAAGAAGGACAAAGGTTGAATGCAATAAGTGAACAGAGTCTAATTGAGGGAGAGCAGACATGGCCTGTGCCAATTTAGTGTGGGAGGAGGGCAGCCATCGGATTGGCAGCAATTTCAAACCAACGTGTCATTTCCTCCCCCAGGGCTACCTCCACAGGTTCCCCTGCTAGGCCAGGCCTCAGGTTACAGGAAACACTTTCTCCACTGGCAGACAAGGCGCAGCAACGCACAGCAGCAGCCTTCAACACCAACTAACCACGCCAGCTTCAATCAGCAACCAACAGGACTAGACACACTTAATTAGCATCAAAGTGAGCAGTCATACCCTGCGAACACCAAAGTACATCACAGCGTACATGGTGAGGACATACTGTACACACGCTGTAATAATCAGTTCATTGTTAGACGCAGGCTCAGCAGAGATGACTCCTGGATCTGAAACTTGCTCACAGAATCCGTCACATGCCAGAGACTGCAGGCCAAATCAGTGGCCCTAATTGTCCTGAAGAGAATTTTGTAATGTTTAGGTAATGTGATGACATTAGAGCTGGACTGCAGGAATGTGGTGAGTATGTCCAGTGATTGCAGGGGTGTCTCTGTGTGTTACCCCGCCGGAATACGCTTGTCACCAGAGCTGGGCTACAGGCTGAGGCTAGAGACAGGCTTCATTAGTCTTTTGGCTGATCTCTCTATGACGCCCGCTGGGCTACATATCCTTTTTCTTTCCCCTGTGTGGATGAAGGCAGGATAGTCTGGGTCTGCTCCTCGTGGCTGGTTGATCATTGTAACATATGAGTTCTCATTACAGCTCTACTGTTTGAGTGTTTAGTATCTTAAACAATTTCTCCTTTTAAATCATTGAAAGAATTACAAATATGTACATTTTTACATGGAAAGGAAAAACATTTAAAAATTGGATCCAAATTTCTTCAGTGACAAAATACAGCATCAGTGAAAAGTTTTGACCGGTACTGTAGATTGTTATCGCCCTCAAATTGAGCCCTTTCCAAGTAAACTAGGTGAAAACATGTTTACTTTGACACGACTGTTCATGCTGATGATAAATTATCAAAGAAGGCCTCTATGATTGAGCCATGACTCCATTCGGTGCAGCAGAAACATTTTGAATTAATAAAGACTATGATGGATGTGAGGAATAAAAAAACAACATTATAATCCAAATTTGAAGATAAAAACAGGATGTGGTCAAAATAAATGTATGCATGACTTCATGTGTGACTGAATTCCTACTTTGTCAGGCGGATTGTACTTTGTCTTCTCGCTGGTCCTCCCTCAGTGCTCCACTCCTCTGCAGCTCCGTCCATGTTGATACTACTGAAATGAAGCAATTGAAATTCATGGTTATAACGTTGTATTGTGTGAATATGAATGATATAGATGATGTTGTTCTTTTGCTTGTACATTTGTTTTGCTTATTTGTCAAATAATGGACCTCCAGAGACAAACCAATGAAGTATTACAGTAATATTGCCAAGAATTGTAAAATTATGTTGTGTGTTATTCTGAAGAGTTGCTCTGGACTTTTACTGAAGTTGAAAATGCTTTCTAATTTTCTTATGGCTTTAAGCTGCTTTTTGTATATTAATCAAGTATTTCTACTTCTGATTGTGATTTATATAATGTGCCATTGCAATAAGTTATTGCACTTACAGTTTGGAGAAGTTGTTTTTTTTTTGTTGTTGTTGTTTTTTTTTTTTTTACTTCTACTGGGACGGTAGTCTCTTTGCAAAAGCCAGAGGCGTGTGGTTTTGTGTCCCAACAGTCAAGAACTATCTCCTAAACCCATCCATATTTAGCACCGTGACTAGAATCACTGAGATCTGCTCAAGGTGCTGGACATTTGTTTGTACAGAGGTAACTTGCTGTTTCTGTTGATGATGGTTTTGAAGTGTTTATGAAATAAATGAATCTCCAACACGGTTGAATGACTGCAGGTAGTTTCTTGTTTACAGGCCCTGAAAACCTGCTTTCTAAAATTATTTTCTTACTCTTACTGAGGTCCTACAGTATGTGATCACACTATTTCCTGCCAAAGTTGAAACACTTTCACATGAGAAATTTCTGTATTTGTGTTTTTGTTTGTGCTGTTCTCACTGGTGCAAAGTGGGCTGAGCTTAGCTGAAAAAAAAGTGATCACATATTTTTATACACCAACCAGGATTTAGCAATATTTGAATCTAAATCTGATCATAGTTGTGGGATTTGTTTGCTCATGTTGTCAATCAAATCTGATCAAAGCCCACCCACACAATCCTGATGGAGCAGATTATATTACACTGTCACATGTAATTTTCACATCTATAACATGCAACACATTGCTTCATCGTAGCAAAAGTGTACAGGCCAAGAACTCTACTGTTTTGTTCCACTGCGCATTGCATGGAAGCAAAATTGACCTATGAACTTTCTATGCTTACGAATCATTAACCAATGACATACAGCATAAGACCACTGAAAATACACAAATACTCACATGCTGATAGGAAATGAAATAAAGAGCTTAATACAATCAAAATGCATAAGAACATACTAGAAATATTTCATGTAATAATAATGACAATCTTTACTTATTGAGAACTTTTCAAACTCCACGTTACAAAGTGCTTCAAAAAGGCAGCAAAAATAAAACAGACAACAAGAAAATATTAAAAAAAATTTTGTGTATAAAAAACCAATTCAGTGTAGGAAAAATCAAGAATAAAGACATAAAGACAAAAGACAGTTCAAAGAAAATTGAAACTCAAGTAAAATCAGGAAAGGCTCTCGGATAAAAATATGGTTTAAAGGAATGTGTAAGATTTTGGCAGAAATGGAATATAAAATTCCTAAGTATGTTTTCATTAGTGTATAATCACCTGAAAATAAGAATCATCGTGATTTCATTAGTTTAGAATTGGCCCTTTATATCTACATAGGGAGTGGTTCCTCCTCTAGTTGGTGCTAGATTAGATTGGCCAGAGGGACAATTTGCGAAGCTCTTGCGAGATTTGTACACTAATCTTAAAAAGTGAAATGAAAGTTCATTCCTTTTGGCCATCTAATCTAGCATTTACCTCTTCCTTCACGGAGGCCGCCATGTTGCATCCTCATGTTTCTACAGTAGCTCAGAATGGACAAATCAAACACTGGCTCTAGAGAGGGCCTTTTGCATTTTTCGTGAGTTTCGTGGCCACCATAGGTTTTCCTACACGCTTGGAAGGGGAGGGTGAGGAGAGGGGTATTTAGTTGATTACAATCTGCAACCTCACTGCTGGATGCCACAAAATCCTACGTACTGGTCCTTTAAGAGGAGACTTAAAAGAGAATACAGACTCAGCCGAACTGATTTCCTTGGGCAGATCGTTACAGAGTCTTGGAGCCCTGACTGCAAACGCTCTGTCCCCTTTAGTTTTCAGCAAGGTGTCTGGAACAGGTAAAAGACCTCTGCCCGAGGATCTCAAAGTACGTAGAGGTACATAAGAAGTCAGAAATATAGCAGGGAGAGAGGCCATGAAGAGCCTTAAAAGTAATCAGTAAGATCTTAAAATCTATTCTAAAACATACTGAGAGCCAGTGCAAAGAGGCTAAAACAGAAATGATGCAATCATGTCAACAAGATGCTGTGATTGAATGTGTCGAAGGCTACGCCAAAGTCCAGGAGTGCAAGGACCGAGCCATCATCAGCCATCATCAGCAGTCATTAAAAAGTCATTGGTAACCTTAAGCAGGGCAGTCTCAGTGCTGTGATACTTCCAGAAACCAGATTGAAACTTTTCAAAAATGTTATTTTCCAGTGCAGAGGACACTGTTTTTGCTTGGACACTAGTTTTTCAAAAAAATTTTAATACAAAAGGTACGGACTTGGAAATTTCTCTATTGTTTTGAAGGAGGGAAGGATCCAGCCAAGGTTTTTTTTTTAACAGTGGGTGCACACAAGCAGTTTTAAAATAATCAGGGACACAACCATTAGACAAGGAACTGTTAAAAAAAGAAAGCAAACAGGGACAGACAGACAGATTTCATTACTTTTAGTAAAAACTGTTGGTATTACATCAACAGGGCTGGAAGACACTCTCATATATAATACTGTTTGAAAAAGTTCAGTCAAGGTAATCGGATAAAACTGGTTCAAACTATCTTGTTGTGGGTGAAGGACATCAGAGTAAGAGGCACTGGGGGTAATAGAGGCTCTAATTGACTCAATTTTATCAGTAAAATAAGATAAATACATTTCAGTCAGCATCACCTTCAGCTGGGGCACAAGGATTTACCAACTGATACACAGTCTTAAATAAAAATCTAGGGTTATGTTAATGGGCAGAAATAAGTTCTGAAAAATAGTGTGTTCTCACATCCTTAACCGTATTGTTAAAGTGTAATAATAACTCCTTCATAATATTGTAATGTACTTGGAGACTGAATTTTTTTCCATCTGTGCTTTCCTACATTCCCTTTTACAGCTGCGAATATTGTCATTTATCCAAGGCTGCTTTCTTTCTGAGGACTTAAAGCTAAATTTAAGAGGTGCAATAATATTTAGTGAAGACAAGCAGATTGAAAAATTGAAACAGTCAGCCAGTTCATTGATGTGGGAATATTCAGACAGGTGTAGGCTTTGACTATCAAACAATGCACAGAACTTTAAGATGCTTCGCTCATTAAAGATGCGAGTGCACGAGGAGCGGGCTGGCACAGTATTAATAACTGGTGAGTCACAGTTAAAAACTTGACATTTGTGATTGAATACAGTCATATCCAGTAATTCCACAGAGGATATTTTTACATCCAGGTTAAACACAAGGTACAGTGTACCAATGACTATGGTTATGTGTTTGTCTACACACATACTGTTTAAAGTTAAAAGAAATAGCGATGTTTAAAAATTCAGTAGCATGAACTTTAGTGGAGTCATCAATATGGATCAAGATACTCTGTCATAATTGAAAACGAGCTGATAAAAAATTCTGGGAATTCTGCCATAGATGCTGATAGATGATGGTAAATATGATCAGATGGAGACCGTCAAGTTTAAAAGTAGTTTGCAAACAAGATTCAGTTAAAAACACTAAATCTAAGTTTGCAGATGAAATAAAATCATTTAAAATGAAAGTCTTAGCTTACTGGATAGAGATCTCACACTGATGAGTGCCATTTTCGTTGTATTTGTGCTGGGAGCTAAAGTAGATTGTGTGCGTGTGTGGTGGAAGGTGGAAGATATGTGATACCACTCTTTTTCCCGCATCAGCAGCTTCCAGATGGGATGCTCTGCCCAAGCCATTAGGCCCAAAGTTAAGCCTAATAGTTTGAATGGGCCTTAAATACCTCCAGGTGGTCTTTGGCTGATAGTCTAGCTATGGCCAGAGCAAGAGAAAGCTGTCATGCAATACAGTATGCTGCATCATTTTACACAGATGTTCTTTGTTTTTGCAATACAAGCTCAATCATGCAACAAAACAGTCCTCAGAAAAATATTTTCATAAGTGCTTCAGAAACTCTGTGCCTACACAACAAAAACTATGTCTGTGATCAATCCACCTCTTTATTGTTTAAGATATTCCACAGAAGGCATAACCACTTAGGACAATTCTCACGTAAGACAAAGGGAAGGCAGGGCCAGGAAAAAAAAGAAACAAAACAACCTGTGCCAATTCACATCTTGCCATCACTGTGGTCTTTGCCCTGCAAAGAATGTTGGAGCTCTCCCAATTCTGCTTGCTCCCAGCAACAATTGCTGTCTTTTCCATAGTTGTGCAAGAGTTTAACTGAAGTGATCTGATCGCACGAGAATGGGACATTCATGAGAAGCTTGCTGTCACCCACTAATGCCTCCAGCTCTAGTCAAGGAACTGGATATTATCAATAGGACTGCAATGGCAGGACAGAAGAGGACCTGCTTCAATACAGGCTTAAACATGTCAGATGTAATACTTATCAGACTGAAGCCAATTCCTGTTTTATGTCCTCTAAATGTTAATAATAATCATAATAGAACTCTTCAAAACATTAAAAAGTTTTACAGTGCACTTACAACACACTGTTAAAGGACAAAGTGACACTATATTTTTCTTATTATTAAAAAATGTCATGAAAAGACCAAAGCCAACAATGTCTCTCAACACTTCCCAAGTCTGTCTGTGGCATTCAGCCCCAAACCCATTTGGTCCTACTGAAGCCATTAATCTTTAAAAAACTGTCACAAATATATAGCTAATTTTCTAAAAAGGCCAAGTAATTTCCTAAAACAGCTAAGCAATTTAGTTTTTAGTAAATCATACTCAAACGGGACTAAATGTGGTTCAGTGCAACTGTGTGGCTCAATTCATTGTCGCTTTGGCTCATTTCTTGGGATTAGTTGAAAAGAAAAAATATAGAATATCACCAGGTTTATTATTTAATAGCTGATGAAAAATCATCAGAATATATTCAAACAGAACAAATTGAGACTTTTAGGCACCAATCATAACCCCAGTGAGACATCTTGCTGACACAGACTGAGTTAGGGGTTCAAGACTGATAAAATCAGAAACCTAAACGACAAAACGGAGTGCTAGTTAAAGAGACGTTCCCCCTGCCTCTGCACTCCCCTTCAGTCTAAAACGTGGGTAGATGAGATAAATAAACACTCGCAGAGAGGAAGAAGAGCAGCCCACTGTGCCCTGAACAGTACTCATTAAACCTAATAGGTCACGCTGCTCCAGCCAGGCTCCACTGACACCCTTAATAGAAGCCTGCATGGTTAAGGGACCATGAAGACCATTAGGGCACTTCAAAGTTCACCCCACTACATTAGGGCTCTGCTGATATGGCAGAGAGGGGACAGATCCAATTCCTCATTCACTACTTTATTTTTTCATCGGTTGGCCTGTCAGTCAGTCTGCTCCATAAACAAGTGGATGCTTGAGCTGCTCATTAAGGGCCATCGTTAGCAAGGCCAAAGCTGTAAATCAGTGCTTATATCAGCTTTCACCAAAAAAAAAATTCTTATAGGTCATATTTTAGAGCTGACACTTTGGCTTACACTGTTAAATGATCCCTTTGGTTTGAAAATGATGCTGGTTCTTGCACAGTAAATCTGCACTCATTTTTGGACCAATGAAGAGACTCCTATGAACTGTAGAGGACTGGAGCCAAAGGGAAATGACAACCACGCTGACCAGTGTTAAAAAAAAATCTCCTAACAGACTCAGACATGTAAATTCACACAGGCCATGTTTGCTACTATGAAACCAAAGTCTACCTCATTCAAATAACTTCAAGTGACATCTTGTCATAAATCAAATGAGCCAGCGGAAGCTTGATATATTGATGCTGTCCTAAGGGACATAAAAGACGGAGCAGTCTCCTGCTGTGGCCATAAGTCAGCACTACAGCCCCTCAGTACGGCTTTGTGGAGAGGAGCAGGCGGCTGAAGAGGAAGGAACACAACATACATCACTTTGTCCAGTAAAACGTCCCTCATTACAAGCTGAGAATGCCAGTAAACAGCTCACATTTAGCTAAGCTTTTGACACACATAAGAAACCAATCCCAAATAAATTCAATATACCACTGATCTAAAAGTAGCAACATCTGTTTTTAGCAGCGCTTGCCAACCAAGTAAAGAAGCAAAACAAAACAAAACAAAAAAAAAACAAACCCAAAGCATTAACAAGAGACAGGATGGTACTGCATGAGCTAAAAATGTTTTTTTGAAGTGATTCTTGCTGGGACATAGTATGCACATTTTAGGACAGAAATAAATCAAACCCAGAATGTGTATTTGCATGTCATTGTGTCTTCAATAGGAAGGAAGTGTAGGAGGAGGACTATATCAGGGATGATATAACAGATTTACTGAGAGCGGCGGATGAATACCTCACTTCCCTCTGCTTCTTCTAATGGGCTCTCTGGCTCTTGGCCAGCCTTTTCTATCATCTTATCTACAACTCAACTATACCAATGAGATCAGTTTCATCTATTTTGATGCCCATACTATGGAGTATATCTGCAGTGTTGTAAATTTGAAAATTCTGCTGTGATACCTGATAGAAGCTGTAAAATGTGTGCATGCTCTTATTAGATTGTGTATTTGAAAGTAAGAGACAGCGTGTGCGTTTGTTCGTAGACTAAATGGTCCTCTTCTTCCTCACTTAAGATTCAGGTGTGCTAAGGACCTAATGTTTAAATCAGGGGTTCCCAATCATAACCCTGCAGCAATGCAATGATTTTGAAATAAAGTAGGTATGCAAAGTAGCCAGTCATCACTACGTATCAGCATTCAGCAGTACGAGAAATCTTTGAAAGGCCATTATCTGAGTGTTGCTGGGACGTCTTATCTGTATTTTTTAATTAGGTAAATAACCACAATAAAATACAGAGTAAATACAGTTATGTTTCATTCCTATCAGGTATCAAGGCTTATTTGTGTTATTTTTGTATCCACAATGAAACTGTCAATAGAAGGCTGGGAACCTCTGTTTTTAAATACCCAAAAGTAGGCCTACTGATTCAATTAGTCACTGTGCAAGGCTAGATTCAAAACTTAATGCCAGCTCCAAAATGAGACTATCCGAGCAAGTATCTTCCCATGTCTGAGAAGGTATTAGCATGCTTTGTTAATTTGTGGTTGGTATCCAGCCTCTTCCCCATTTTCCCATCAGCCGACATTGGTCACCGAACAGCCAACGGTCTGCCAGCTGCCCGACAGGGATCTCTGTGGTCTGTAACCATGGAGACAGCCTCACGACTGCTCACATCATTCACTGACTCCCACTAATAAAACTCCAGTTTATTAGAGTGTGGAAATGTCTAGTGTGGCTTTCTGACATGCTAACATAAACAGAGAGGGAAAGGATTTAAAGTGGTACTGACACATGGGTGTAGGTTTGGGCAGGCTAAAAGAGGTGAACAGTGTGGCTCTAACTGCTGGGTTAGTGGGTTAAATCATCACTCAGCGTTTATATGTATTGTTGTAGAAAAGCAGCTTTGTTAAAGTAACAGGCAAATATAAAAGTGCATATTTTCAGAATCATTACATATAAGACAAGATTGGTTAATTTTATAAAAGCAGTTTTCTTTCTGTATTTACAAGGCGCATATGGTAGCAAATAAATAATATGACTGATAAAAACATGCTTCAACTATCAGCTGACATGCTGTAGCAATGAAATGACTCACCCTTTTGATTCCTCTAGCTTTTTTTCTGCCTGTGTACAGCACCTTAAAATTTAGGAGTCAACATACTAAAATCGGCAGCCTGTTCACCGTTTCCGTCTTAACACCCGTCAAGTTCGTTATCAGGTTGTGTTTTTAACCCCCTCAACCTCTTTACTCCGGAGCAGCATTTTGTCTTTCCTCTCGGCAATATGCTTCCAATTATGAATCTTGTGAATATGGGGGCGGTGAAGCATCCTTCTGATTTATTGTGCACTCAAGTCCAGCCTTGTTCAGTGCATTTGCACCAGAGGCCCTCCTGCTGCAGAGCTCAAAGGTCAGAAATACACAACAGTTGACCTCTTGTGGACTCATGTGCACAGGGTCACTCCGGACCTGATTGACAGGCCGAATGAAGACTCGACAGCGAAGGCCACAGGGTGAGAAAATCTGGTGTGCAACGAGGAGCTAAGCACTGCATTAGCCTCCAGCTGTGAGGAAACTTTGTGGCACAGAAACCACAGAAACATAGAGAGAACAGAGAAAGTGAAAACTCTGCAAAACAAAGAGATAACTAATGAGAAAAAATGAAGTGAGATCATACAGTCACTATCATTCGGCTGACGGCTGGCCGCTAAACATTACTTCTTTGTAACCATAGAGCACTTTGTGGTCTTCTCACACGGGATAGCTGGGGCCATCTATTTGTAGTCATCAGCTAAACCCAAGTCCTGTGGACTAAAAACACATGCTCCGCAAGTGAGTCACACAGAACAAGAGATCTCTCAAGACAGTGGTGATGCTCGGCCTGAGAAACGACGCATCCCAACAGACTAATTTCCTGGCTTCCCAGCTCACTTCCTGTTTCATGCTGGGTCGTGGGCACCACACTGTGCGTCATAAAGGCTGCCCGGTCGAGTCCAAGGCCACTGGTACTGTGGGATTCAGTAGCACATGGGACAATTCAGTCGTTCTATACCACAAGAACAAGGCTTGCATCCACTGCGCTGCAGCATTATTTGGCTTACTGCATGTCCTGTGTATCAAACTGTGTTGTTGAGTGTTTTTTGCAGATTCTCACATTTTCACGATGGGTTTTGTGGTCTCATCGCAGCAGATGTGAATTGTCTGCCCTGGTATGGTTTTTGTTGAACGGTCCTCAGGGGCTTCTCCGGGCCCTTCAACTCCCCACCGGACCTAACACCTTTCACACTGGATAAACACAACACAAAGGAGAAACGCAAGTTTTATGTTAGAGGGTGGGTTATTACATGCAGGAAAAGGGACCCTCTAATTCCCTTGGGAGTCTAACCACTCATAAATCATCAAGCAATGAAAGTTTCCTCTCCAAACAGGGGGCTAAAACAAACTGAACACGGAGCCCCGCTGCCCCTCCTCCTCCCCATCCTTCGCTCTCTTCTCCCATTTTCCTGGTAGGAATTTTTATGAGGAAAGAAGAGATGTAGTGGTGCAAGACTGCAGTAGAGCAAAGAGGTAAATACTTCAACATCAATCCTTCGTAATGACCCCAAACTAAAAAAAAAAAAAATCAAACATTATTTTAAGGTCTTTTACACAAGCTTCTCTAACGGCAGTCGGAAGACTAGAAATTCCACCCCGTTAGCTGGTAAGATACTGAGAACCAAAAAAACGTTCTTGAATGTGCTGTATGTTCTGTGTTTGTTCTTCTGTTAAGATTTGTTACTATAGAGAAGATCCAAAAGCGTTTGCGAGGATGTTCTGGTGGCCACAATTAAGATGGAAAATGCTGACATAATCAAAGACACTCTGAAAGGAGTTTCACCACAGGTTGTCAGTTCATATCGCAAATTCAAAGCAGAATAAATTATTTGTTCAGTAAAGTGAAAATGGTCTTTAATGTGTATGATATATATAAATATATAACAAACAAAGTCAGCTCAGTACGTCCACACACAACATTTGCATCAAGTTGATTTTTGCCAGATTTTGAAATTCAGCTGCTTTCAGTTTGATATCACCAGTTTAAACTTGATTCAAGTTTCATGCTCCCAGAGGAAGAAGCAATGACAGCAATATTACTAAACAGCTGTTACACTATATTGTCTGTTATGATGCCACCAGGAGGGTTGCACACCTCAGGCCTGTGTTAATACCACTCACATGTGATGTGACCTGAGCATGCTGGAGAGAGTAAACCGCCGGGATCAGGAGCTGCTCGTGCTGACCACCAGTAACACTTAGCAGCTGTTAAATTCTCAGTAAGATCTTGACCTGAACCAAAGCAGACACTTCAAATGGGAGGGAAGGGGGGGGGGGGGGGCACACTGACACACTGACTGCTACTGGTGCTTACTTTCTGATCAGCAGGTCAAACACAAAATGTGCCTAAAATACCAAAGACACGCTGTTTTAATTTGAGGGTCCAGCCTTATAGTCATGTCAAATTTGCTTCAGTCAACTCTTGAATTTGTAAGCAAAAAAATTCAGCCCTCTTGAGAGCCGCTGTATATGTATTTATATACTGTATATATACAGTGTATATATTTGCAAAGTCAGTGAAAGAGCACCATGTAACATTTGCATACAGAGTGTTACAGTACATTACAGTACAAGTGGCAAGCAGCAATGTTAACTTCTAATTTTTAATCGAAAAAGAAAACTAAAATGTGCTTAACAATGTTCGTTTTTAAAATGATCTAAAAACACACCAGCAACATACAGTATTCCTGTACAGTTCTTCCACATGTTTATGTCACAATCTCTATACAAAGGTCCCTTCTTGGTAATGCTAAGAGGAAAATATACATTTAAATTTACAAGCAGTGAATGGAGGAGTGGTAGTAGGAATACTACTGCCCTCATGTGATGAATTATATAACTTACATTCTTACATTCAGCACCGGCCACCAAACACAGATATGCAACCTGGGCTGAATTTATCATCTATCATTTAATATTTCTATTATTTTAGACATTTGGCAGAGATTCTTACATAGTACAATAAGGTTAACATTTCAAGCAACCAGTTAGAAGAAGTAATATATATCATATATAATGTCAAGTTTGTTTTAAAATTTATAATAAAAGCCAAAGAGAGGATATTATTCTTATAAGTGTCTGAACAGCTCAAAAGTATATCTTGATTTGTTAGATGCTGTGCAGGAATTTTGTATATTTATGATTCAGTTTGTTCAGCTGTTTTTTGACCATTCTTTATTGCCCATGGCATGGCATACGGTATATGGCACACGCAATAGAGCTGCACATTTTATTTGCTGTGACTGTAATGAGCTCCAGTATTTGGTAATGAGGCAGGCAAACTAAAAGAAGTCAGCTGGCTGTTGTTCGGCTCACCTTGAGCTTAACAAGTATTCATACATTTCCAAAGTCTTAAAGTGCATTTCTTAATACGCCTGGTTGTAAAATTATAATCATGTGTTTTGTTGTGCAAATTGTTTGAGAAGTTTTTTTATAGTTTTATCGTCCAGTTTTATAATGCTTACCATAAAATCTAATGACGATACAGTGTTGATGGATCTACTTTGAAAGTACAGTTCTGTTATTTTATGGGTGAACTACTGCAAGGATAATCTAGGTTTATAGATTTAATACCTAAAAAAACATTTAAACATAACTGTCACTGCCATACAATACAAAATTATATGACTGTAAAAGAAACACTGAGCATCCTGCACTTTATTTTCACTGAATGAGATGTCATAAAAGATTTTCCTGTACCAGAATAATAGCTGGAGCACCAAAATGCACCCTTAAGATGATGGTAAAATGACACTTGCAAAGGTCTGGTTTCACAAAGATTAGTCTGTCATCTGTAGAGTGAAAAAGGCATTTTGTTTTGTTCTTACAACAGTCTAATGTGAGTTTGACAGCTCCACAAAAATAACATTTAATTGAAAGCCTACAATGTCAGCCATTCATACACCAAGCCACCTCAGAAATAATAGCATTGTTTCCATTGCAACAACCAAGCACCTGCTGCCTAAAAAACACAAAAACAGCTCAGTGTGTGGTTTACCCACAATGTTATGGATCAAACAAAGGGAAAGGAAAGACTTATTACAGACCTAGTAATCCCTTTAAATTCTTTTCTGCTATTTCTCAATTTATCAGCTGGAAACCAAAGTCTTAATTTTCCCAGAATGCATAGCAACTTAGAAATATTTGATATAGTCAAAAACTAGACAGCTTTGTTCAACTTTTGAGCTTAGATGTATATCTGAGACTTTGTATTTGTTAGATCTAGGCCAGACTCAAAGTGTGCCTTTGAGAAACCAGCCACAGAGAGAGCTGAATAAAATTAAAGATGCAAAAAGCAACTACAAAGAGATGAGAGAAAACAAGCTCCAACAGGCTCTGACAGAACAGTGTGAGGGAGGTGTGGAGAAAGATGGCAAAAATCACTACTTCTATGCAGCCAGGACAAGTGATGAAGGGCAACCAGGAAAGAGGGAACAAGTAACACCTGTTTTTCAAAAAGCTCGACTGGGGGAACCTCAGTCCAAATATGTTCACCTCCCCAGCACAACAGGCTGGTCCAATAGTACCACTTTTCATCTGTCTCTCTGAACTAAGAAGACAGCCGGGAGGCTTCACAGAGGCAAAGCAGCAAACTGTGGTGAGAACAAACAGTTCCAGTCAGCAGGTTTTCCGGCACATTTTCAGCTCAATCTTCAGCCTGATGAGGGAGCTCTTTGCCGAAGAATGGATGCTCTAATGTCTGCAGTGTCAACAGAGGCTGGTGGAAGTGACGTTGCAGATTACTGGAGCTGATAGAGCTGCACATTAGATCCCAATGAAGGAATTCAGGCAGCCCTCTCAATTTAAATATCAGTCCCTTAATAACACAGACAGTTAAAGATGCAACTCATTATCAATTAACCTGGTTTTTTTAAAATAATGGATTACTCATTTAATGTATAAAATGTCAGAAAAAAGTGAAAAATTCCCATCACAATCTTGCAGATCCCAAGATGGTGGCTCAAAATTGTTGTTGTTCAACCAACAGTCCCAAACCCCAAAATATTACATTTATAATTGTATAAAACAGGAAAAAGCAGCTGAAAGCTGGGAATGTTTGGCATTTTTTTCTTGATGAATGAATTAAAGGATTCATTGATGATCAAAATTGTTGGTGTTTATCTTTATGTCTACTCGATTGATAGACTAATTTAGCACTGCAGTATCATTTTATCTGCTTCACAAACCTCACTGCTGAGAATCATAATCAATGATTGCTGATTGTAGTTGCTGTGATGCAGCTATTATGAGCATTAACTCCATCTGTCAATATTTACTAACAACAGACCAGGATGCCAACATTTCAGTCAAGATGAACACTGGTTTATAAAACCATCATTTTTATCAACATGAAATGAAATGACTTAGTGTAGTGTGCAAAGGGTTTCTTAACATGCTAAAATCTCACAGCTACATGGAGCATTTTAGCCTTTTAGCTCATTGTTTTGGCTGATGACAGGCTCTGTATAACTTGAAAACTTGAGAGGCTCTGGCCAACCCCTGGTAGACAGCCACATGCAACAGAAAGCTCAGATTAAGCTATTGCGAAGTAGATGTTTTGTTTTTAATACAAAACTTGATTCAGCAACAAAAAAATTGTGGCCTACATTTTACATGAGGCACAAAACAAGTACACAACATATGAGCGCTGAAAAAAATACACTAGTACCAATAGTGCTGTTGAAAACATGAGAATTTAAATCAGACCAAAATGTCATTGTTAATTTACACTAAAAGAATAAATGGAGAGATGTTTCATCAGCAAGTCCACAAAAGAGGTGTAGAGTTATCTACATTATCATATCTGGAGATCACAGAATTCACTGGATAGATTTTATGTCAACTTTTTGAAATTAACTTCTTGCTACTTTATCTGTTGAACAACCAGCCCCGTTGTGACATCAGCACTTCGTACATTTACTCCAACCCGTTGTTAGCAAGCCAACGACCATGAACCAAGAGCAGGGTTCTGCTTGAGGTTTCTACCCGTTAAAGGGGAGTTTTTCCTTACCGCTGTCGCCAAGTGCTTGCTCATGGGGGAATTGTTGGGTCTCTGTAAATTAAAGAGTACGGTCTAGACCTGCTTTATGTGAAAAGTGCCCTGAGATGACTTTTGTTGTGATTTGGCGCTATATAAATAAAAATTGACTGATTGATTGAACTCAAAACAGAACATAAAGCAGCGTGTTGCATGTTTGACTTATATTCATCAGATGGCCAGAGACACGACTCCAAACGAATGCTAATGTTGCTCCATGTCTACAGAATCTGAATATTGGCATTAGCCATAACAATTTATATATACAACATATACAACAACTTTGATAATGTGAGGTGGGTATATAAAGACTTATTTTAGGCAAAAATGTAGGCACTCTAACCTCAGGCTATTTCTGACACAAGAGCAATCAGCAACACCTGCTGCCAACTGACAATCACTCACCTGTTCACAAGAAAGATGATGCTATGGGAGTGAACATTTTTACAAACTACAGGGACTAAAGCCTGTATTTCTTTTTTGCTATTTCCTCACTTGTCAAAATGTCATCATAACTATTCAATTCTTTCTACAGGTGCACATTTTCCTGCAGAAGGGAAAAGTGCTGGAGCTCTTTCTCCCCATAGTCACTGTCTGTATTTTGTGAAAGCATACTCAATTAAGGCAAATATACATATTATCTACTTTGTAAAGTGTTTCTACATTCTATTATATTCTGCGACACCTACACAGGTGTTTTCAGCTATTTTGAAAGCTTAGATCTGAAGGTTGAAGTCTGGCAGAGCTAATCAAAATGATAACGAACTGCCCCACACTGATGCAACAAAACAGTAGGACTCTCTCATAGCAGGAATTTTGACTTGTCAAAGCAGGAAATGGACATGAGTTACTAATATACATATATAACATTGACAATGGCTCTGTTCTATTCAAGTGTCCCAGTAAGCATTGACAGTGAGCCAATATATACAATACCAGGGCCCTGAAACCAAAGCAGCTAAATGGAATATAGGCATCATTACTTTTAACATTTACACCTGTGCTTTTCCTACTGTTACATGTCAAAATATCTTCCTTGAAAAAGGCCTATCATTAGTATGGGAAGTATCCATATTTAATCATGGAAAATAAGTGAAAACACCTGTGTGAGTCTGCCATTGGTGTATAGGAGCTCTAATATCCGTTTGTTAATATAATTTCCACATAAGCTGTTATAGATGATTGTCTATTTTCATGTCATTTTGCAATACTACTGTTCACATGAATTGCACAAATAGTGTTATTTATATTTTACTGTTATCAGTGTTTTTCTAATGATGTAATTGTAATGTTTAATATTCCTTATTTGCTTCACTTTTTGCTGTATTCTATTGCCATTTGCTGCTGCAGTGGCTCCATCTCCACAGGCATCATTGAATCCAAACCTTATTTATTCTTTTTGCATGTTCACACTTATAATGGAGTTTCTTCCAGGAATAAAAAAAATCAATACACTAATGCATGTGAGGTGAAATCAATGTCACAATCACAATGACACCAAGAGCATTTTATTATGCTTTGATGCGACAGCAAATGAGACAATCCTTTATGTTTCAATATGTTCAAATGCCAAAAAGGTGTAGCAAAGACAAAAGATTTATTAAAAGAGGCCAATCATCCATCTAACAAGGCTGCAGCAGAAAATGTATTACTGTCATTTCTGACAAATATCTTGAGATTGCGTTCTAAGTAAAACATGTATTTTATGATGGAGCCTGATGAAAAAAATCAACTATCAACTTCTCAGTACATTAAGCAAGGCTTTGTCTTTCTTATGAAACTGTAACTGTAAATATTTAATGAAAATGTTGATGTTCTTAGTTAACCAGGCTGGATAGACTTATTGGTAGAACTTTACAAACAAAAGTTAATTATTTTTTATAAAAATTACATTAAATGATGCAACCAGTTGAAGAAAAACACAAGGACAGTCATTTAGAATGCCATTTATGTCATTGACTTTTCAAGAATCTAATACAAATGCATACACATACATTTCACCACCTAAAACCACATATGACTCACTACTGCAATAAACATCACCATACAAATAGAAAAAAGGATCAGAGGTTGGCTTTCAAGCTTGGGAGGGGTCATGAAGAGCCACAAATGAGCTCACATGCTCACAAACTAGTTCATACACATTCAAAAAGAGCATCCAGTATGTACACACACACACACACACACACACACACACACACACACACACACACACACACACACACACACAGAGCTTATATAATACAGCATTAAAGAAGAGTGGCTGTAAAAAGGCATGTGGAAGGAGGGAGTGTGTTACAGTATACAGTATGAAAGGGTAACAGCCAAAGTGTACATAAAACACATTTTTTACAGTTAAGCCAACTTTACTTAATATAAATATTCTTCATCCAAAAGTCAGTGCAGTGCCTTCTGCTCAGGCATCACCTGGTCCTCATGCCCGGTCCACTTTACACCCAGTCTGTGCTAGACCTGGTCCACAAATTAGTGTTTCCACCTTACACACAAATCTTTTTTACATCAGTTTTGTTTCTGATCTCCCACTTTTTCTATGGTTTGTGTGTATGTATGTGTGTTTGTTTTTTTTTTGCCACCCAGTACCTCAAAAGTCCAGCTGTGAAGTACAAGCGTTTGAGAGTTAGTTTTTCTACCAATTAGCCAATAGAAAAAGAGATCAACAAATTTACATCAAGTGTTCATTTTGTTCTTTTCTCCTGAATTCCCTTTTTTTTTGTAAAGTTCACAGATGGAGCAGCTCTACTGGATCCCCCTGAAGAGACACATTGCAAAGACCATAGCAAAGAGCTGAGGAAAGGAAAAAGAAAGACATTTTTAAAACATGGAAATATTCATGATGATTTCATCAACATAATTATAACATAGTAACAAACATAGTTAAACAGTTGCAACATACCACTCAAGTGTTACAAATACCGACAGTTTTACAGGGCAGTGTTTCTGTAATGCCAAGTTTCACCACTAGATGGAGATCTTGCCATACAAAGATCTTGCCTGACTTTCACATTTCACTACACAAATATCTGCAGCTTGATGCATAATTGCACATTTCTAGAACGAACATTCACATCACTTGAGTAGCAAATAAAATGCTGCATATGTGAGGATTTGACTAAAATGGAAAATGTCATCATACCTCGATGGTCAGCACCACAATGGCCAGCGCTCCAGCCACATAGATGTACAGTTCAAAGTAATCAACTACTGCAGAGTAGCAGCCCTGTGGACACACAAAGATGTAACACTCAGCAGAGAATCAATAGGCTATAAATGTGCAGAATTACAGAGACAATTAAAGTAACATCACAGCTTTAATCGAGTGAGGCTTTCAACAAAGGCCTGGCTGAATGAGCGGGAGGCAGGGCTTCCTGCCTCACTGCCTTTTAATGAGGGCTCTTTGTGTGAATGAACAGGGAGAGACACATTGTGGGCATCTCGCATTGTTCTAGAGGCATGAAAAACAACAGGTGGAGAGAACAGTAAAAACCACATTCCTATCAGCTTTCACTGTAATTACATTTCACTCCAAGGCTTTCTTTACACACACATGTGCATGTGTGTGTAACTGTGAAGCACATCATTTTCATAAACTCAAATACTTATAATCATCTGTTTTTGCACACAGGTATGCTCCACACAAACTCAAAATTACCGCTGAACAGTACGCACACATGCACACACAAGCTCTGATACATACATACTATAAATGTATACACCTTCACCTCAGTGGTGTCTCCATGCTATACTACTAGAGTAAGATGGCCTCCCATGACACTAAAAACATGGAAAAGCACTAATCAGCCATGGAGGAGTCAGCTAGTCCCTGGATGTCACCCCTCAACTGTCTTCTGCTCTAATTAAGCCTGGAGGTGGTTTGGAAGGAGGGAGAAAGTGGGAGAGTGAGGGAGAAGTTGACACGGTACATGTCAGAAGTTACCTTGTTATTGCGGAACATCATACTGCCCGATAAGCACTGCTCCTGGCTGATATCGGCCAACTCCCCGGTCTGACTGGCACGCTGGCAGCAGGCTTCTGGCACCATATGATTTTGATTGATCATCCTGAACAGGCTGTCCTTAAAATCCTCTGGGCTGTTCACCCCACAGCAGTCAAACTGCAGGGAGGAGAGGAGAGAGTAGGAGAAGAAGTCCTTATTGCTAAGTGCTTATTTGTGCACTGGCCTGTGGTCCACTGTGTGCGTGCACCAATCCAGCATGAATATTGACCCAAATGTCTAAGATTTTATCCATAAAATATAGCTCCCTGATGCCAGGCTGAAACCTTCCTGCTTCTACAGACAGTTGGTGGATGCAAGGAGTTGGTAAAAGCTCTTTGCCATGTGTGCTGTGGCCTTACTGTAGTCATGATGGCATTCCATGTGGAGGTGAACACATCAGTGTTGTTGTAGCCTTGATAATGTCTCTTCAGCTCCTTGGTGAAGTACTCTCTGGTCAGCTAAAATGACAGCCAGCAAGAGCATAGGTGAGTGTTACCACAGGGATAATATCTGTTTGTTCACTGCATACTGGTGATCAAAGATGGAGTAAATACTGTAGCGACTTACATGCTCCCGGAATATGAAGGCGAGGATGGCAGCAGCCAGCTCTGCTAAGAAGATGAGGAGGATGAGCATGAAGAACTGCAATAAGACAAAAGGAAAAAAAGCAAAGTGTGAGACGGAGTTGGACAAGGTAGACGAGTGTCAGAAAAAGTGCACATCAGTCACTAAAAATCACATTTTGGCTGTGTCTGCTTCACTCAGCATTAACTATGCATGAAGCTGGAGGCTCAAAGCAAATAGGAGGGCATTTTGCTCTTTTGGCTGTCTGTTTCAAGCATGAGTGTCCAAAAAACTGACAGTCAGAATAATCAACATACATGCACACAAACAAGATCAGTAACAGAACTACATTTATAATTTGTCAGACGACTTACGAAGAGGAGCAGACACTTGTTTTCGCGGATGGCTCCACAGCATCCCAGGAAGCCCAGAAGGAAGAGCATGCCTCCCATGCCCAGGATGATGTAGACACCAGTGAATAGCAGGGGGTTGGCTGCTACAATTTCCCTGAACCCTGTGGGGTCCACCAGTACCCATACTCCCACTCCTAGGAGGAAAGAACCCCCCAACTGACGGAAAAGGAAAGAGGACACTTGTTAAACAAAACAGAAACTGCCTGCATTTGAAAAATTAATGGGAACTCAGAGGATAGCGCAGTGTCCTTGGTGGCATACGAAACATTCAACAAGATGTCATATAATGGAAAATAAATTTGTGCTTTTTTTCCAGGACAACATGCTGGTAATGCAAATCTCTGAGAGGTTGGGGTTAAAGTTGAGGGAGAGATTAAAAGGCTGCATATCTACAGAGCCATAATGCCTTAGTGGGGGGGTGGGTGGAGATATCTACCCTGCTTCAACTAACCCCCCAACCTGCCAAAGAAATGCACCGCACTGCAGCCTCCATCCTCTCCCATCCTCCCTTTCACTAAAACCCTATCTGTAGCCACCGTGTGGTGACTCATGTGATTAAGAAAAGAAGGTATTGAGGTAGGGGGGAAGAGATCTGAGCCTTATACACTTCAACTACAATCCCCTTCTTCCTGTCACAGGGAGAGACCTGGGCTGGTGCAAATGAACGCCACATCACCTCAGAGGTAGAGGTTGTGGTATGGGATAGTAGCCATTTCGAAAGCTCATTGGGTTTGAGAAATGCTGTTGTGTTACATGAGTGTGAAACAGCCGTAGAAAAACACAAAAAGATGGCAGTAAAAAACAGTTGTTATTGAGTGATGCTAAAAGCCAAGTTCATTGTTTGCTCTGCTGGTTGCATTATTACCCCATCCTTGAACAACCACGTCTGAGTAGAGTCTCTAAATGGTTTGGTTGCGCTTAATAAAGCAGGAAAAGAGGCAAACCTTCTTACTCTGACCCCTCCCCCCCGTTACAGGCTCAGACTAACAGGATTACTCTTGATTGTCTGATCAAGACTGATAAACTCAGGTGCCAGTCACAAACTCCACATGGCACTGTGTGCCTCAGATGTGTGTCAGCACACTAAAATCTAATCAAAAGAGAATTTGATAGAATCAAGATTGCCTCCGTCTAATGAAATGCAAATGTGGCTCCATTAGTCAGTCGGGCAGGGGGCAGCCCATCTTAAATCATTAGACTGACACTAACTTCAGAGCTAGCCAGATTAAGTGACTTTGAGATAGAGAGATGAAAAATACTTACAAAGATGAGGAAATTGAAGACAAACATGAGGTACTTGATGCAGCTGAGACAGTCACCCTCCATGGTCGTCCCCCGTGCTGAAGCCTCTCCCTGCCCCTGAGAGTAAACAACATAAAACACACAACATAAAACGTGCCACTTAATTAATCCTGCCAAGTGCTCACAGTATTCCCACTCTCCTGCACTCTGGATGGGCATTCAAATGAAACTGCCAAGAAAATAATACTCTGCAAAAACCTGCTCATATATTTAATGAGTTCTGCCAGTCAAACATACAATACACACACAGGCCTGTCAGCTCATTTGGTCCAATTTCAGCAGAAAATCCTTATATTATCCCCTCAAGCAGCCACTACAGTTTACTACCAGCTACAGTTTCTCAGAAATCCTTAAGTAACTACAAGTTTGGGCTACACAATGTCAACCCGACCTGACAGAACGCATCTCTCCACACACTGTGACAACTTATGTAATTTTAAAATGTGCTTTCACAGTCAGATGGCCTGATTTCCTATCAGCACTTCCTATCTTTGGACAGATGGGGTCCCTGGGTTCAGTGTGACTAAAGGCGCTGTCTATCTCAGAGTCTAAGAACATTTTAAGGATATGAGTCCTGACTGGGGGCTCCATGCACGTTAACCGACGACGTATGGCCTTTACTATGGAGCTACTTCTTCTTCTTAATGTAATGAGAGGCAGGAGCCCTGTGCTGCCATCAGCCAACCCTCTATCTGACACAAACACACTTTCCCTGATGAGGGCCTGTCCTGGAAGCACTCCAGGTTAATGAAGAATGCCTCTCTTGCATTAGGAGACAACATGGGTGTCTCAGCATCCATGACCCCACACACCTATATATATATATATATATCTGATGCACCACAGAGCCTTCACTGAAGCATTTGTTTGACCTACAAGCTGCAAACAAACAAGAATTTCTCCTCAGGGAGAACAGGAATTGTCTAAGGAATCATCTCTATATATTCTGCAAACACTGAAATGGAACCAATCTGTGGGGCAGCTATAATTGCAGTCTCAGTGAAAGAAGAAAATTAATTATTTGGCAGAAATGAACCGGCACTCTTTGCTTTGTAGTTGTGATTATTAATTTGCTCTCCCATAGTGATAGCCAGGATTGAGGCTGGGTAACAAGCGGATTAAAAAACAATTTCTCTGAGGATTTGTAAATAGGTTTTACGCAACTAGGCAACAACACACTGCCACCTCTAAATTGAAAAAAAAAAAGTTAAATGCCTTCCTTTCAATTCTTTTGTCTGTACTTTGCAGCACGTCCATCAGATGTAATCTCATAATCTTCAGGCAGTCTTTCCACTGCCTGATCTGCTGTCAGACGACTCCTCTGGGTGATCTCTGCTTCTCCGAGGCAGCGGTGAAGTTTGGGTTACGATCGACACCAGCTTTGACTCCTGTCTGTCTTTGAAGGGGCTCTGCTGTCGCTCAAATGTGATTCAGCTTGACCCTTTTGACTCCTACCTTGCACACAATCAACTCAGAAAAACATGTTTTCAAGTGAAATAAACCATAATCTCAACAAGCCACCATCCTAAATAAGCACTGTTCAACTGGTTGCTGCAATTATTTCCCACAGAAGAGAATTGTGGCAATTGTGTGAATTAGTAAGCTGTAACCCATATCTTTTTCCGTTTTTCTCCATATCTGTTTTACTTTTATTGTGTTGTGCTTGCAATGGTTTGTTTTTCACTCTGCTCCCAATTTAAATGTGCTGTGAGCTCCAGTGAAAGATTTTTTTGTCTCACTGTAGGCCTGTGTAACTTGCTGTAACAATAAAATTGAACAATGCTAAAGATATGAAGGCAGCCTTTGTCTGTTGTAGGAGCGAGTGAACACAGAATGAGAACATTTCCTCCCCTCACCAGCCTGAGGGCTTATTATTTTTTCCTCTCCTCTTTTTCCTCTCCAGAACCAGGGAAATTGATTTAGAGCTATGGTTAAACACCTCCTCTAAATCATAATGATATGCTTAGGTATTGATCACCCTCCAAGTGGAGCTCTGAGAGCAACCAGCAGCCTCATTGCCTGAGATAGGTTTTAATTAACCCCTCCCTTTCCTAAGCCCCCTGAAAGGCCTAATGAGGGCACAGGAGGTCTTAATTGAGATTTACATACATTAGAGTCTCACACAAAAAGCATCAGAAAGGGCCCTCTTCCATCCCTCCTGCTCTCCACTGTCAGCCCTGGGCCCCTGTGAAGAGTGCAAACTGTATTTATTGGAGCAGGGGATGAAGAGGCGGAACGCGGGGGGGGGAGGAAGGGGGTTGGCTGGAAAAACTCTCAGGGCTCAGCTCACATCTCATTCTCCAAACAAAATGTCTGATTTCTCTTCCAGCTTCACCCTTTTGCTCTGTGCTCCCATCTCAGGGTCAAACCAACTGTCAGATCTGGAGCCAATTTTCTTTTGTGCATTAAAATGCATTGGTTGCTTAAGAATGAAGTGGGCTATATGGGACTAGCTGGGGTCCAAATAACAAGCCTATGGTGCACACCAGCATAGTATACAGTAAATCAAACTGCCACAGAAACCCAGGAGAAAGTGCAGAGTAAACAAACTGGCCTTTCCCATGACTCCCATGGGATCGCAGGTCCTCATCGATCACAGCCAAGCTGTAGAGATCAGACCACTAAGTCTCTGAATATTCTGCATGTAGACAAGGGAAACGTGGTTCACACCCCAGGAGCTGAGGCCTTACAGCAGCACTGACAAATTACTACCAGATTAAAGGCAGATCCTCATCAAGTGTGTTGCTTTGCAAAGCTAGCAATGTGTCAAGATGTAGAGCTGTGTGGCATTGTGTTTGTAAACACAAGCAAAAAAAAACACCCATTATAAACAAACATGACACACAGCAGTATGGAATACTTCACTGCTATCATTGAAGACAATGTGTTTGTTCGCAGGAAATACTGTATGTATGTCCTCAATCTGACAATCTAAGTGGCAGTCTTTGCCCCTGAGGTATCCAGTAAATGCCAACTCTGTCTACAGTACGTCTGTAGCGTCTCCGATTACTGACATCATGAAATGCCACATGGAACTAAGATCCCATTGTTTACTTTTGGTGAAGACTGATCCATAGCCAGCCTGGGCTGTGGAGCTCAGCATGGTTGAGTTTGATAGAGGATAAATGAGAACTGATCCTAAATCAACTTCACAGTACCGACAGAAGCCAGAGCTCTGTAATGAGGGCAAACCCATCTGACCTACATTCTTCTTGGTATGAGGATAAAGAATTTTGAAACATTGCTACAGGCCTTCCTTCATGCTTAACTCAGAAAACCAGAGGTCTAGCTGGCTGGCATCTACACAATCAACCATGATGGTCATGTCAACTCACTGTAATTAAAAGATAAGGAAGACATAGACCCACATTGAGAGTGCTCCATATATAAATAGCACACCCTTGGGTGGTTCTCCTTGAAGTTGACACTTTCGGCACGATTAATGAAGTGAGTCCATATTCCCCTGCTCCACTAACCACCACCCTGGACAAATGGATCAGCACGACAAGGACACTGTGTCTGCTCCTCGACTAACTGTCGCCATCCTCCAACCCCCAGATAACCAGCCAGTTCACTTCATCTTGAGCATGAGCCTGCATAACAAATAATCATTAATACTGAAACCCTGTTGAGATTATGAGGGTTAAAGCTTGACCTCCTTAAATGTCATTGACCCTTTAAATGATCACCTGTAATTGAACCCCTGGGACGACGCAAATCGTCCTCTGGCTCCCAGATGCAGCTGGAGCAGGTGTGTTTTTCCAGCTACTGTATGCCACTCTAAACCTCTCTCTGGAGTGAGTTAATAACCTCTGACAATGACACTAAGGGACCACACGCATGCCGCATCACCCTTTATCTCAATTAAAAACCAATTTTCATATTTCTCCATGACTTCCTAAATCAGCCGCAGCAAGTAAACACCCCAAAATCCGAATAAAGACAGGCTCCTCTGGCAGTGAGCAGGGCTCCCCTGAGGCGCACGATGTCCCTTAATGAACCTCCAATTAGGAGAGAATGAGCCCTGGGCTGTGCTGTCACACTGAGGAGCTTTGAAGTGTACTGAATGCTAAGCAGCTATAGCACTGTATGCTCCTTTAGAGGGCATAGAGCTTGCAGACAACAGGGAGCAACGACAGAGAGAAAGTGTACAAAAGTAACTCAAAGGCAACCCAGCACACAGTGTGTGTGGGTGTAGCTCACACAGAGAGCAGAGTATACAAACTGAGCTGGGTTAGGAAGTTCGGGAAACTGGCAAACTCGTAGCAAAGGTCCTAATGCTGATTGGAGGCTCAGGTGGAGACATACAAATACTCTACCCTCAGGCAAGCTTAGCATAATGAGTTTTTCACAGTACACATATAGCACTGGTGAACATTATCTGCTTCTGCACATTATGGGCATTGCTAGTTCACCACAAAAAGCAGACAGTCTGATGAATTCGCCCTGCCTCAAAAAGCCATTTATCATTTCAGTCCATTGTTCCAATACGTGCTGAGAATCTAAACCAGTTCTTATCTAAACCTGTGAGTGGCGCTCTCCTGACCCATTCAGTTTGGAAATGAGATTGTGTGAATCCCCGAGGGCAGAAGTCCTCTCACCAGGCAGCTGACACACTGCTGAACAACAGGCTGATTAACTAGAGAAGACTCCCAGAATGAACAAATGCACAGTCAGAAACAGACTGACCATGTGTTGTCAACAGCACTGCGGGCCACATTCTTTACATCCCAACTGGGCGAACATCCAGCTGTTAGTTCAGTGCTAACAGTTGCTCATACTCCTACAGTGAAATCGATTCTACAGCTCCTTAGATAAGAAAGATTGTATGGGGGAAGGGCATTAATAGATTCTTGTCTCACTCGAGAAGAGGACATGTGATTGAGATGAGCAGATTTTGGCTTCTATTGAACACTAGTGTATGTGTGATCACAATTAAGCAGAGATTCTCACTTAATTGTGTCAGCACCTCTATCTGGCTGAGTGTGGATACAAACTGGCTGTGTGGTGCTGGATCAATACCAGGCCCAGGCACATGGTCAATGATGCATTGATCCCCTGGAGCTCCAGCTCTTGTCCACTGGTTGTCTGGCATTGAAGGCATGTGGTAGCAGCACACAATGAACACATAAACACTTCTGCACCGCTGCCTGTTAGGACTCAGTTCGGGCTTTTCCCACAGGGTGCTTTGGAGGATGACACATTGCCGTCGGGGCTTTCCACAAAAATGAGTTATAACTCAATTCAAAAGTAAATGCTCAATTATTACTGTGACGACAACAGGGGAAATTATTTCTCTGCACTTCTACGTCTGCTTTCTTGCCATATTCTTTCTTTATTTTTTCAGCAAGTTCCTGCGATGTTGGCCAAAATATTCTTGTTATATCATAGTCAGGGGGAGTGGAATCAATATAAACGGTTACAGTCAGCTCCTCTTGACAAAAGTTTGAAAAATCCAATCAACTCATCTCTCAACTCTACTTTGACCAGTGTTTGACCCTCAAGCAAGAGACAATTAAAATGTTGGTGATGTTCTCTCTGCACGTATATGTACTGTTCAAGTCGAGGTTGGTCTCCATATAAAGGGGAGTCTACACCACAGATGGCCTCGGCAGAAGTAAACAATGGGAGATTTAAGGAAAGACAACTCTTCCTGCCTCAGGGGACTAAACACAAAAGTACACTTTTGGGAGTGTAAACATGCACAGGAACATGAAATACACACTGACTCTAACAAAGAAGTGCTCATATGTCATCATGTCCTGATGTAGAGCAGAAATAGCTACTGTATATGCACTGCAATGAATTTTCTGTGGGCTCAAATACACAATTTTTTGAAATCTGTTTGGTTTGTTTTTAGCACATGTTGGAATCTTTCCAGCCTTCCAATAAGTGCGCTTGTCTCCACGGCAACCCGGATATGGGGTGAGAGTGGCCTTTGTCTGGAGAGCAGTGTTTGGCATCTCCACTTAGCACTAGTTCCTGTTAGAAAACAAAGGGGAGCAGGGCCGAGCACTTTACAACAAGGGGACAGCTTGGCCAGCCATTTGTCTAATGAGCGATCACTCACACCCTGTTGCAAGGCCATATGGTAGTTTGAATACAGCTAGCTCCCCAGTGTAGAAGGTCTAAAAGCTGTTATATCACTTTTGAGTCTGTGCAGCACACACGCATGTCTGAACCTTCACACACAAACACACACACACACACAGCTAAAGTTCAACGAGAGATGAGCAAAACAGCAAAAAGAACAGAGTAACCTAATTTGTGTTACAGGCTGGGGTTTCGAGCGCAATGCAGAGATCAAAACAAAGCCTTGAGGATAAAGCATGTAAATGTTTGTGTTTTTGTGGGTGCCTCAGATGAAAGAGATACCAACATATATATATGAGGCCCCATTGCAACTAACACATTCATAGAAATAAACTAAAAAGTGTGTTAATGCCTTTGCATGAACACTGTAGAAGAATTCATGTTTCTTTAATCAAGCTCTACCAGGGGCTGCAACGGAAGCACTGTATACTGTATGTGGTTATTAATGTGACTCTGTGACTGTCACACTCTGTGATTCAGTAGTGCTTAATTTCAGTTAATTACAACTTGGATTTTATTTTTGTAGACTCGGCCATCATTTATACCAATTATGATAACACTGTTTCATTGTAAATTAAGTAATTGCTGAGATCTGGGAACACAGTGATTTTGCTACACTGTAACTTACTCGACCAGACAATCAGACATGTTGTGAACAAGCCAACCGTTAAGACAGATTATCTTCAGGACGGCGAAAAAACGCAGCCCTTTCATTCATTTCAATGGGGGCAGTGCGTTGACGAAGCAAGGGTGTCAACGTAGAAGGCTCGGCAAAACAACGTGAGTTGGTGGTACAGCAAAAAAGTTGAACCAAGCTCCAGTTTTACTGCAACGCAACACGTCATCCAGCAAGGCGGTACGTTGGCCAATCACATCCATGCAAGCGCACATTCCTGACAGATTAGACTACTTTGTAATGTGAATGCTGTATTTCGGCTGTTTACCTCGCCATCGACATGATAAAAGATAGAACAGTTGCTGCCGTGATAACTTTCCTGAGTACTAAAATCATGCCTGTAAGTTTTGGCATCTGATGAGCCTTTAAATGCATGTTGTAGCTCCAACTTGACTTCCTGGATTGTATTTCATTGTCTCACTAGTACCCTAAACAACACGCCCCCACCAAAGTAGCCCCTTGCATTGTTTTAACGCAGGGGAGATTTCAGTCTGAACGCAGCCTAAACCACTTTCTTTGTCGGTAAAACTAAAAGTAAGAGCCTAAAATCCTTCATTGCAGAGGAAAACTGTGCACACAACTACAGTAAGTAAGGTCTTAGTTGAACCGGGAAATCAGTCTGTAATGGATGTTTACACCTGGCAGTGTGGATAATAACTTGCTGTTCCTTGCCTTTGCCATTTTCCTTCAAATAAGTTGTTAACCTATGTTTGTTAACTCTCTAATCAGTAATGTTGCAGCGTTCCTAGGTCTTAGTAATTCATTACAGTAGGTGAGTAAAATCTTATTATTACCTATAGAAATGATGGCCAAAACTCAGAAGATAAGACCCAAATCCCTACAAACCAGAATGATCCTTTAAGCCAGTACTTGAAAAACTGAAAAAGGCTCAAGAGTCTGGTTATAATCTTACATGTCACTTGAACATGTAGCACACCCGTTTGTTTGTGTGGTTGGTTGCTTTTATGGTTATATGCTATGACTGATTACAGCTGATGTGTCTGGGTCTAAACTCCCCTTTAACCTCTCAATCTATACACGTCTGCTGCTCAGCCGTGCTTGGAATACTAATGTTACAAATGCCAATGCAAATCTGAGGCTAACAAAGACCAGTGCTGGCCTGCTGTGATGGTGAGGGACAAAAGCACTTGTCTGCCTGTTCTCAGGAGCAGCTTCACACACTGACTCTCGCCAGCACCGCGCCTCCTGTTGATGGTAACAATGGCTTTTCGCCTGTGCTGCCAGCATCTTACTGAAAGGACTCTGTCAACAAGCTCTTTCTACTGTTTCTCTCACTGATTTAACATGTGTATGCTGGAGTGGGATCACTGCTGGATTTGGTGAAAATCACTCATGGCAACACCCCCACAATACAGATGCTTTAGAAGAGATAAGGGCAGAAATATGTTTCATTTATGGAACATGTGAAACATTTAACAAAAGTTGTGTTTTTATTTTTAAGGCAATGTGTGCTTCATTTATAGATAAAATGCTACCATACCATGTGTATCTGCTTGTGTCTTTGTTCAGGTGAAGTTGATGACTTCTCTTGGTTTTCGCTCCTCTCCTGTTTTCATGGGCTGTTGGACAGAAGCACAAAGAAAGAAGCAGAGGTCAACACTGAGCTAATGAGATGAATAAACAGTGAGACTCCAGCAAGGTGACAGAAAAGTGGCACATTTTTCCCAGTGTGTGTAATTCATTTAAGCAGAATAAGTCTGGGAGCTTGAAAAAACACAGAAAATAAAATTCTAGGACACTTAAAATGACCGAGTTTGCATTTATTATGTATGAAGCACTCGCTCCCGGCAGTGAACTAATCCAAGACTGCAACAGTGTTTTATCTGTGTGAATATTTCACTTCTCAGCTAGAAGGCAAAATTAACAGGGACAGAGTAAGAAATGTACTGCCTTTAATAGTAGCAGCCCAGGTCTGTGTTCTGGGAAGGTAAAATTTTAATATCTGCCTTCAGGTATTAGAATCTGTGTACCTTCTCACTTGCTTAATTACCCTTTATTAGAAGATCCAACACACCACAGTCTCCTCACACAGCTTCTGATGTGACCTTGATGAGCATCTGAACTCATGCATTATTCACTGAAAGCAGAATACCTTTCTTACCACACGTTGCTGACTTTAACTGTCAATGTACGATTCGTCTCCAACCAAGTGTGTCTAATGAGCATAAATGCTTTAAACTTTTCCCTGTTTCTAAACTGCTTTGCCACAAGTGTCTCCCAGCTGAAAATAACGATATAGCTATGAGAGCCAATTAAACTGCTGGTATTCCAGCCTCAACATGCAAAAATAGTCAGCAGCACAGTTTTGACTGACAATACTTTGGAGCTGGTTTCAAAGCACTGGCACTGACAACTACAGCATCAAATATGGCGAGAGCTGCCTACGGATGCATGAACAGCATGCAGCTCTTGCCACATTAGATGCTGAAATACAGGCAGGGTATTCTCATCCTGACAGGGGCTGGGGATGGAGAATATCCCAGGAGTATTCTGGCTGATAGAGCCAGCCACATCATCCCGCCGACACACCATATTGCCAGCCGACATCAGATTCACCAGGACGCAGAACCCAACCGACAGTGGCAGCAACACACCATCCCCCATACAGAATACAGGAGCTCTGATTGCATCTAGGAAAGGCAATCAGAGCCTGAGTGAGGAAACGGACAAATCTGAGAAGTGGGGAGATGCACTGGAATGATACACTCCCTTATCACTTGAATTCAGACATTACAAAGAATATGCTCAGGGAATCAATAACATCTCCACAGTGGCTACACACGCATGGGGAGCCAAAGGATGTAGCGCTTGTTTAAAAGACTCATTTATAAAATATTTATCATACGGCTAAGCTAACATACAACCCAAGCAATACAACATAGTAATCCCTTTCCATTTACTTTCAAGTCTCTTACAACAGCAGCAGGTAGGTGCATAATACATCATGTCTGTAATTTAGCTCTGAGCAAAAGAGTGGTCAAATTATATCCTGAATGCCTGTTGCAGAGGTAGTCTCTCCTGAACCCCTGTTTAGAGAGCTATTAGCTGGTGGAGAGCAACAGTGGTGAGGGTCTGCATTATTTTTTGGTTTCCATGGAAACCTTTTCACGGGAAAGTGGAGCACCAATAGGATCGCAGAGCCTCATTGAATCGGTTATGGGGGTGAGATGAGAGATCAGCGCAGACGGCTGAGAAAGCACAACAATAGAACGAACCCTCGAGGGAGACTAGAAAGGCCAGGCCACTGAGGGTCCAACAAAGCGGGGAGAGACTCAACACTAGAGAAAAGGTTTCATCTACATCCGCTCAATAGCTTTCCTTTTAAATAAATCTCTCTCGCCAACTAGTCATTGACATTTAAGCTCACGAGCACTGCGAGCAATTTAAACATCAAGGCAGCGACTAATTGATTAGCCTCTGCTGGTATTTCAAGCTCTGACAATATTATTGCATCACCAACATCTATCTTGTGTGTGAGACAGTAGCACGTTATAAATTAGGACATACAGTATGTAGCTATCCCTTGTAGTCACAATAGATAGCAGAGGAAACTGTAGTAGTCATAAAGGAATAACAGGAATTAAGGGGACAGTATGCTTCAAACAAAGTGCTTGTTGTTGTCAAGCAGCATCTGAAACCCCTATCTGCCACACCTGTGTGAGCCTGCGGGGGTTGCATTCAACAATTTCCCAAAACAACAATCTGACAAGCATGTCCACAGTCTTAAGAGAGTGTCTTAAAGTGGTAAATGTTAATGTGACATCCCCATTTATAAGATTCTTGCCCCTCTTGCTTTTCAACCTGCCTCCAAGTGTGGCTCTTCACAACAGCTAGTAATACTTTTGCCTACAGACATAGTCGTACAACACATTGCACAAAGTACTTTATTTCTACCAAGGATAGAGATGGAGGGTCTAAGGATCGGTGTTAGGCAGTAACACTTTACAGTAAGTATGTATTTGAAATTCAGTTATTACATTTCAGTTACTAATCCCAGTAACGCTCCATTACTTTTACACTTAGGGGTTGGCATTCTTGCTGTCTTACTGGTATTAAAGAAGGGGTTGACATCAGTAGGTCTCTGCATTCAGCTAACAGACTGTTCTGGAGGAGGACAAACACGACTCGAAATAATTCCAAAGTTGTCTTATACAAATATTGTGAATTCTTAGCCGGCTTGCTAATAGTTTTGGTTCAGAGTGTGTGAATCGTGCCGCTGAGGTCAGGACTGGAGTGCTGTGTGCAGTCACCAGGGCTATGCTAGCACTAGCTGTTGGATGGTTAATAAATCCTTCAAAATTGTATCCTCACTGCTTTTTAAACCACAAATGTCTCATTTTCTATTTCTACATGTGCGAAATACAATAGATGTAACATTTGGCTGTAGAGGATTTTGAGTTGTTTAAAGGCAACTTTGACAGAGTAACAAATGTAAAGTAACAAGTAATATAACATGTAACTTTTGCTGCTGAGTAATGAGTAAAGTAATGTAATTACTTTTACAAGGAGTAATGTGTAATCAGTAATTGATTATAATGATTATATTAATATAAATTAAAGTAACTTGAGTAAAATTTGTGATTTGTGTGATATTGGGTTGTAAAAATTGACTTGACTTTGAACATACTCCAGCCTTTACTGTGTGTGCGCTATTGTCTGGGGACATGTCATTTGTGCTTTCTTTTCACCTCCATAAGACACCTCATCCTGTCAATCAGGCTGGCAACCTTGATAATGCTGTTAGAGGTCAAAGAACAGCAAGGACTTCGGCCAGCAACTCTTCCTCTGGAGACAGGAAGTGGATAGTAAAACGAGGGAGGAAGTGACAATTCTTCCATCTACACCTCACAGCTGGGCTTGAACTCAGTTTCTCACCAATGTTGACAAGACTGAACCTCAGAGCTTTAGAAACGACTCCAAACGTGGAAATAATGACCTATGGGGAAACCTTCATAAACACACTAAATGAAAGGAAAAATCTACAGCTGTGGATCTCAGCTCTCTGCAGACATCTCCGGCCAACTTCTGACAGAGTCCATATACATCATGCTCTAATATTATAGATATGAAAAAAGAGGGCAATTGCCAGCAGCCATATATCTCCTGAACGTCCGCTCTAATGAGGGCAGTGCTGAGACAGAATTATCGCTGTACCCCATCTGGATTTATTGATCTAATGGTGTAAGTCAACCACCAAAGATAAAGATAAACCACCACGATGGAGAAACAATCCGCGCTCTGATCAGAGGGCATCACACAACTAATCACTCACTCTCCTCTATCTCTGGACACAGCTAACCCACTGTTTTCTTTGTTCTTCCTTTTACATTAGCTGCTCTGGGGGTTACACAACGGGCAAGTGTATTCTGTCATTTGGAGTACACAATTATTTCAGCTAAAAGATGCAAACTGAACTCATTAAGCAGTCTTCTGTTTTCTCAGTGTTAATCGTTTTGGACTAAATGGAAACCTGATAAGAATGCAGCCCCTGAAAATGTGTTCGGTGGGTACTGGTTTGATGCTGATGAAAGCTGACACTGTGTCCACCTCTTTGGTAAGTCAGAGGCAAACATTAGCCAGGCCTCTTCTCTTTGTAGCAGGTTCTTGAAGGCAGCAGCCCGTATCTTTCACCTCTAAAAAGATGGCCTCATCAAAGACCGGTGAGTGTCTTACACAGACCCTTTCAAACATCTGTAACCTGCTATAATTACACAACAGCAACTTCTCCCTGGTGACACCATGATGAAGAACAGCAACCAAACTAACCAACTACTTGTTGTTATTTTCTTTAACCCATACCTGTCTTACTTAACTAACTGCCTCATATACCACCACCAAACTTTCACCCAAGACTAGGCCCCCTGTCTCTGAGGAGCCAGGGGCCTGGGGGGCATCACAACATCGCTTTGAAGTTGGGCGATTAAAGAGGAAAGACCTGTCGAATTGGGATGATGGGGCTAAGGTTGGAGGAGGGGGAGGATCAGTACGAGGGACAGGAAAGGCTGTGAATACTGAGAGCTCGGGCCCGTGGGACACAATTAAGAGCAAGGATTTTTTAGTGAGGGTTACAAAAACACAGCAAGGATACCAGCAGTGCAGCCTTCCAAGCCAAGGTAAGAGTTCATTACTACAAACACAGAGGGGGCTGGGGCTGTTAAATTCTCACCAGTTTGTTCACCGATCCCCCCCCCCCCACAGCCCTGCGAGCTGACGAACGGCCGTATGATAACCATTTCCATCGCCGTTAAATCCTAAAGCCCAGTAAAGCTTGAGAATCACGCAGCTCACAGCTCACAGCTCACAGAGAGGAACGGAGATAAAGAGCCAGGCTGCCTGCACAAAGAGGAAGTTTGCATAGAGTCTTCCCTCAGGATGTTTTCCCCAGCTAAAACATGACTTATGCATAGAAGACAACACACCAGATTTGTAGTCCTTTAAAAATAGTGAAATATTTTTTATGAAAACAAAAATACTGAAGCAATGAATTGTTCCTCAACCTACACATGTTGCTCAGCCTAATCCTATTTACTGTAAACAGAGGTACAGTTTACCACAGTATGGCAGTATGATAACACTTGCAGCATAATAAGTGATTGCAACACCTGAAACAAGTATCCAGTGAGAATCCATGGTATTTTGTACTAAAACATATGCTGTCCTGTGTTATATTTTCCACAAGACATTGCATGTAGAAATATGCAGCCACTGTTATCCTATAAGTCAAACCAGCCACTTAAACATGTGTTAAGAACACATCTGGTAACCATTTCTAAGCCTCATTTAAATCTTGCTAAAATACCATAAAGCAGTAGGTTCTGTATATTTGTCGAAGTCAGATTCTGTAGCAAAGAACATCATAGCAATGGTCATCACAAAGTCACAGAGAGAAATATCCTCTACCTCTCATGCTGCCTGATATTGGGAGTATCTGTCAATAATATGCCCTCACCTTGACCCTCCTGCCAGTTTGAGACTCATGAAGCTGTTTAGTGTGCTGACAAACAATGTGGTAAATATCTCAATGCAGAAGATACAGAAGAAGTGGAAACAGATTCTTTGCTCAATGGGACCAGATGCAACTTATTTTGATAATGAAAACCAGCAGAGGGCATTTGAGTTTGGACTCCACCACAAGCAAACCTCCTTCTCTGAAATAGCCATTTTGCTCATATGCATGACGAGCGACACCAGAGCAGTGTATGTTTGGCTTTTGTTAACTTAATTCTTGCTCTACTTGGCAATTGTCTCTTCATTTCACAGCAATCCAAATAAAAAACAAAAGCAGTGACAAAACTGGGATTAGTATAAAATATGAAAAGAAAAAAAGAAAATGAGAATATAACCAAAAGATGGGCTGAGGGACACTTGGATCACTGCCTGGGACTTACGAAATTGGAACAGCCCAAAATCTGAGGCCCAGTGAGTCTGGATAACATTTCTGATGGTTTTCATTGCATACCTTACTGAGCACACCCAGAAAATCTTACTTCTATGTTCATACAACGCTCTGGAATTCATATGATGGTTTGTATGTGTGATGGAGTGATTGACTGATTCCAAGACAATATTTGTATTTGGCATATTTGAGGCAAACAGTTGTTTTTAACCATGTTCAGACAAGGTAAAACAAGGCTGTGCTTAAACAACGCATTGACTTCCTTTGTTTATGAGCACAAACATGTGGGTCACATTAGTAGACAAAAGTATAAACAAACATGGAGGAAGATGGCCAGTTTATATCCGAGATCTGGTGCTATTTTATTTCACAACTCTATTATGGCAATGCATCAAGATCTGGGTGGCTTACCACCTCTGCTAAACAACTTCCTGGAAAACAATGTCCCTCTTACCCAACATCCTACTTAAAGAGTGTCATTGAAAGAATCAATCAACTGTTGTAAACCAAGTGTTCAAAAAGTAGCCAGAAACAAAAATTGAAATATTGAATTACAGAAATGAAACACTTAACCACCGTCCATATGGAATCAGCACCTTAAGAATCAATATCATATCATATCCAAGCAGTTAGCTCCGGGTCTGAGAAGTGAAGTCAATGCAGAAGTGCCTTAAATCTGGAGACTTTCTAATGGCCAGCAGGGGGAGACTCCACTGGCTCCAAAAAGAAGTCTGATTATACAGAGGTTTATGGGAAAATGACCCTACGTCTCACTTGATTTATTACCTCAGTAAACAGTTTCCTAATGAGTTTATAGTCTCAGTTGCGAGTTTCAAAACATCTTCTATACACCATGATGTTCATTTTGTAAATTATGGTCCCATTTAGAGTAAAACAGACAATAAGCAGGGTATGCTTTAGGGCATGGCTACGTTGTGATTGACAAGTCGCTACCATGGTGACAACGTTGATAACTTAACGTAACCGTGGCTGGTCAGGTTTCCGGTAAGTACATTTTGTTTTAATGGTTTTCAGCTGTTTTTCGCTAGCGAAAATTGGCATTAGCATAGAATCATAATCAGAGTTAACCATAGACTGTAAATGCACCGTGCTAAGCAAGCTAGCAGTTAGCTATGGTCAGCTCTACCCTCTTGTCTAAATATAGTGACTCAAAAAATCAAAGATAGCGACGTTCAAATCCAAGATGGCGATGGTCAAATTGCCTCAAGGCTTCAAAGCAGTCCACAAACCAATGGGTGATTTCACGGTGACTACATCCATATTTTTTTTTACAGTCTATTATCATATCATAGCATATCACATCACATCATATCACATATAATCCATGAGGCTCCCTGCTGCTTCCAATCTCGGTTAGAGGAACATGTAATGAGCTGAATGTAGAGTGACCATCAAATGAATCAGGCAATAATGTTTTGATCTCATGTAGACAATTACTGCATGTGCATGTTAAAATCCATTGCTTGTGCCCCACTTTAATGAGCAACAAAGAAGATCCATCTAATTAAATGTCTCAAGTTATGCAACACAAATAAAATAGGCTGTTAGCCTTAATTGTTTTTTTACTCATACCACCTACAAATACAGGCATAAATCAACTCTTTATAACTACATACAACTAATATAGACAACAGTACTTACTGATGTTGTAAGTTAGATAAAACTGTAGTTGTTTTTTTTTCACCAATTCAGCAACTTTGTGTAACAGACATACTGTATTTGTTTATTTGTGTCCCCCAGCAGGTTTCCCCATCTGTCGGACCCCCGCTGCAAGTAAGAAATATGTCTTTGTCCATTTCACAACTATTACTAATATTTGGTGAAACAATTCAAACTGTAGTAATGCTTAACATTGGACATGTGAAGAGTTTACATCCGGGTGAATTTACTGTAGGAGTAACTGGGGCAACAGACTGCGTGCCAACAATATTTGACTTGAGCTTAGCAGTAATTGTGCTCTATTGAACTGCATAAGGCAGAGCTCCACTACAAGAATGAAAGCCAACTCACACATATTGTACAAGCTGCATAGGAAAGTATGCAACAGCACATTATGGCAAATTTCCTGCATACAGAGAGATGGTAGTCTGTGTCTTTGTGGATTTTGCAGGGGGCTGTACAGGAGCAACAGGGCAGGTGTCCCACTGGGTTATGAGAGCCAGAAGCTTTGCATCTGGATCATTTCCTCAGCCCAGAGGGGCTCCATACTGGGACCTCCTCATAAAGCTGCACATGTGCCGAAGAAACCCAAATCCCTCTATTTCAGCCTGTATGTGGTGGCTGTGGTGATAGCAGGTAACAAGCTGTGACAAACACACACACTCATCACAGAGAGAGAGAGAGAGAGAGAGAAAGAGCAGTGAAAATGACTCATGCTTTTTGTCTCTCAAACTGTCAAATATGCTAATTTGCCACTAATGGCCAAATAGCCTGAAAATGTGTGTCTGCATGAGGGTAAAAATGATTTTATCAATGTTCTTTGGCAGAACAGGCTAAGACCGAAGGCAGGAGGATTATTGGAGATGAAACTGGGATAAAGTCAAGCCATGAACTGTGTGAGTAAGGGTTTTTCTGCACACTCCAAAAACCTTCAGTTGCACTCCTTTCCACACTGGTTCACTCTAAGCTTGGTACTCCCAGGACAAAGAGTTGAAAAATATCCTTTGAGGGGATATCTTGCCTCTATGTGAGTCCCAAGAGAAAGGCAGGAGGGACTGAGAGGTGGAAAAAAGGAGTTGGACATTTTCCATGGTCCAAACTCGTGAAAATGCAGGAGTGCATTTAAGGAGCATTCCTTTGATAGGCTGAGGAAGCCACAAGCGGGGAGATGTCAGGAGAAATCATGCTTGGCTCAACACAAAAAGCACTCAGAGAAATGAGATTTAATCTGCTGAGCTTAGAGTGTATTAGCCAGATGTAAACAGTGAGTGCCAACTGTGAGAAAGTTAACTTCCACAGCACGGCTGCATGGAAAAAACACAATGCACAAAACATCAAACACTACCAATGAAAGAAACTCTGCAAACAGAGATGTTTGACGGCCAAAATAAAACTTTCACAAGCTGGGGACATTGCAGTTCTGGGAATCAGGGGGTTAAGGTTAACTGGCCACACTGAAACACTTTCTCTCTGAGAATACTCTGCCTGCAGGCCCAAGCTGTGGGAAAGGGAGTTTATGCAATTACATCACATTGATTTATGGGAGACAGAGGAAAGATGGGGAAAGGATGGAAACTGAGCTGCTTGGAGGCGGTCCAAGATTAGGTCCCTGAAGAAACGCAAGTCAATAGGTTTACACCACAAAACATGATGGATCTGGGACAATTGTGTGGGGATGAATGTGGTCAGAGAAACACAGACAACACTATGAGGTCAGACCTACCTAAAATTATTGGTTTTGATTTAAGACTGAAAACACACACAACTATGAGAGCAGCCATAATTGTAATGCAGAGGCTTCTCGATGAACCTGCTCATGGAGCACATGCAGATAACAAGTTCAGAATAGTAATAACACCACCGCTGAGCTTACTTTGAATTTTCTCAACTCTTGGGAACCAACGACAACTGTTGTGCTTGAGCAGATGCTGCTGATGCTGCCTTGAGTATTAATTGGGGGTAGTGATGAAATTGTGAGTAATGCACCCAAGCGTGCGCTGCAGCTTCAGCGGGGGTGCATATCTCCATCAGCCCACCGCAGCATACGTTATAAATAAACAGCCCATTTAAGTGCTCCTCACTACTGTAACAGGACCACAGGAGTGACCACAGCTGGGATATTTATGGTGTTCTCCTGCTTATTTAAACGTTTGCATGTGACTTGAGATTTAAAAAGCAAAACCCTGCAAAAAAAAAAAAAAGCTACACGTACAGCTGAAACGGAGCGACTGTGCATTAATCACTTGTGGAGGTAACTAAAGCGGCGTTCATCGAATTGCCACAGATGAATGTTGCATATTGTTTAGAGAGGTCTATATAAGGACAAAATATCTCATCAGGAGAGGCCTACACAACAAGGAAAAATATGTAACTCTCAACTGCGTGAGACTTATGTTGATACGAGCCACCAAATGGTGAAAATATGAGCAAAGCAGGAGGAGATTACAGAAGATATAATATAATGAGCTGGGGAGGTTCAGTAGGAGATATTGAACGGTTATGTTTTTTTTTAACTTTCAAAATCTCCAGCTGTCTGCAAAGTCTCAGTCTGCTTGGTTCAGGCCAAAGGCAACAGAATAAATATGTACACACAAAGAGAGCCAGCCAAACATTTGAAGGTGCTGTTTTGAAAGCTTGCAGTATAGACAGGCGGGTGAGGTGGGAGGGGAGGGGAGATTGCTCTAGATTTGGCAAATGTATGGAAAGCTCACACAGAAATGTTTTGAGGAGGAAAAGGTTGGACATCTGTTCCTTATTAAGTAAAAAGCAGTCCGTCCAATTCCAAACTGCCTGCAGAGATAAGCGAAAGTGGTTTTGGTAATTGCTCACAACATTGGCTCTCTGCTCTTCGTTGTTTATTCTGTGCATCGTTTTAATGTGGTGAGATTAAATGAGATCATCTCCGGTTATTGACTAGGACTAAATTTTAGTTAAGTATAAAACAAAGTGATATATGAATATAAAAGTTGTTTTATCTGTGTTGAATTCTGTTTTGTAAGCTGTCCAATCAAAGCACTGATTTGTACATTTTTGGCATTCAGGTTCAGAGCGTATATAGCAAACAGACAGACGCATGAATTTTTAACAGTATAGCTTGACAGATAAAGTCAAAATAACCTCTGCACATTCAGGGGTTCTCAGAGACACCCACAAAATTACTTTGGCTTCAACATTGGTGCTGAAGCGTTTCACATGGGATGTGTCTCCTGCCAAGTGTTATCAGGAGAGATGATCTGGGTCTGTTTCTCCGGGGTGTATACTCTTGGAGAAATGCCTGAGCATTCTGTTTTTTTTTTTTTTTTGTTAAACAAAAGCCTCACGTCACACCCAGGTGGTCAAGATAAGGTTGGACGACTTTGCTGCTGCTGGCCTATAGTCCTGATGTGGGACAAGTGCCAAATCAGTGGGAAGACACCCAAGATCACCTGATGTTCCACTGAAAAAAAAAAACATCCCTCAGAGAGTCAGTTTGTTTGTTTAACCACTTAAATCAATGAGCACTGCAGCCAATTTAATTTCACATACTGGAGACACCTGCAGTGCCTGTGCTATCTCTGACAAACACATGCAAAGGTGATCCCTGGATTCAACTGTCAGAAACGTTTGGACTGAAATACATTTTCATGAAAATATCAAACTCCTTTAATATATTTCAAATGGTTAAACAGTGGCTAGCTTTCCTGTGCAGTGGATTCTCGTTTTTCCTAAGCTTCAAAGACAGGAGGATGCAGCCAGGCAAGGATTAAAGAAAAAAGGAATTATGCTTCACGGTGTGCGTGTGTTTACCCTAATAACTATTAGCAAAGAAAATTTACAGTGAGGAAAATACCTCCTCAACTCAAAGAGATATGTCTATTTTTGCTCTTCTCTTCTCTTCTAAGAAAACCTACAGTAGCTTCTTAAGAATTCTCTGTGGAAGTTGATCCACAGAGTTTATTAAATGCAGCACATTCCCTCTGTGGTAATGGTAGCGTGGTTTGCTTGTGGCTGTAACACACAGGCTGGCATTGACCGAATGTTTGCCCAAAGGACAGAGGCCGTGTTTTAGTGCAGTGACCCGTGAATGCTGTCTCGAGTAGCGCACTTTTAAAGTGGTGGTGGGCTAAAAATTTCATAAAGCGGCATCAAAAAATCATGAAGCAGCGAGGCGCTCAGTCTTCGCTGTCTAATTGTTTCCCCCTTTGAGGAGTAAAAATAACTAACAGCATGCACATTTGATCTGCTGTTAAAAAGAAAAGGCTATTACTTAGTTAGACATGCAGAGGCTGGTCAGACAAATAAATTCATTGGTGTACGAGACACGCAGGGGAAGTCGTCCTCCAGCGAGTTCAAGAACCATCACAGGAATCTTCACACAAACTAGCCTGGGTCACTGAAGTATGCTTGGGTCGCTTGAACGACCTCAATTGGCTTTACGGCTACACTGTAAGTAACAGTTCAGCCCCCCTTTGTGCTTCAGTTTTAAAACACGTGGTTTAATGGTGTTATTGTGGGCAATAAATAAAATGACACAGAAGAACTACTACCAGAAAAAAAAGCTACACACCTGTATTGCACTCTTCTGGCAAACCAGAAAACAGGTTCTAAATGCAGACAGACAGATGGCCCTGAACTACACCACTACTAGTTTAGAAGCTCTAAAGATTTGAAGTTGCTGTTCTTTAACAAGGTGAAGCGCATTTCTTGGAGGCTTGTGATCCTGGCAGGAGTGAGATCATTAGCTGGCCCTTCTCCCAAGTTACCCCAGGTAGAAGTTGAAACCCGCTGTGTAGATTTTTTTTTTTTTTAATCAAACACTGATCTGTCCCCCTGACGCTGTGGAGGCTGACAAGGAGCCCATATGTCTAATAGACCTGTGGCGAGTCTCACCCTGTGGGAGGGACTGTAACATTGCTGTTATCCCACAGGACCTGCAGGGAGTAACGCTGTGGACAAGGTGTGTGGGCTTCAAAGGCTGCAAAAAGCAGCAAGCCAAGCGGAAAGAAAAATACTGGAGCTTTTTAAAAAAAAAGGTGCTTCCTTTCATACTGGCATGATATTTGAATACAAATGCACATAATAAGATTGCGGAAGGGAGAAACAGAATCACATTAGCCCAGTTACGCCTACTAAAGTTTACAGTATTCACTTCCAAGTCAAAATAAAGAAATCTCTGCTTAGCTAAGGTTTTTCTGTGCCATGTTTACGAGTTGAACGCAAAACATTTAGCCTAGATTCGAGGAGATATGAAGTCCATATACAGTAAATATAAAACAACCTCATTTCCAGTTGAGATGTGCCAACAACACCCAGGCTGCAGGGATGTGTGTGTGTGTGTGGGAGAGCCTCATGTACATTTGTGTTTGTGTATTTGAGGTTTGCATGGTTATCACTGACTGGAACGGCAAAACGTTATTAGCAGACTGCGATGCAAACCCAAATCACGCTCAAAATAAATCTCTTAAGAAGTAGTCTATAATTCAGCCGCGCTGGAAAAGCCGATACAGCAGCAACAAGACTACGTCAGATATACCAACTCACAGTCTCTCCCTGTGTCTATAAATCTGATGTAACTGCACCATCTCAGCTTCATATCACATCTCCCAATCATAACCTAAACAAGAGAATGTGCATTAATGAGCTAACATCCTGTTCAAACACCTGACATGCATTTAATTTGTTTAAAATGATAATGGGCTAATTATCTAGGTCATCCTTAACAACCCACTGTCCATCCTTACAATAATTCATGCACTCTAAATTACCAAGTCAATTTGTGGTGAGAGCAACTGTGTGTCTGTATTTGCGTGTAACAATTATCATATCACATTATACTGTGTAGCCCATCATCAGTGATTAAAAATAAACAGGATATTTAGGGGCTTGTATCCCCTTTAGGCAAAGGAATCAAAAAATGCAGAGCTGAATATGTTATAAAATAGGGCACATTAAAAAAAAAAAGCCCCAGATGACTAATGAGAGTATTCTTGTAAAGCTATATTCTCTTATTCCGTAACTTGGATGGAAAGAGCAGGCGCACTCGAGGAGGAGAACCGAGGAATAGAAAAGGAGAGAGGAGAAAGGGGTGGAGTAGAGCAGCATTGGGACACAGTTGTGGCTGAGGCAACTGAAAAAGAGAAAGACCAGAAGCTGGGAGAGAGTCCCATTTCATCAGAAAAATGCCTGAGTCAGGAGATGAGAGAACCATTAGGCCCAATGAGTCACAGGGAGAGGCTGTAAAAACAGATCTGGGCTGAGCTCGGCTCGCAGTACCATCTCCGAAAAACAGCCAAAGAAGAGTAGAACAGTGACCCAAAATGAACAACAGTGCAACAGTTTGAGTTTGACTCCTCATTATCACAATATAATAACACAGACATCTGCAAAGATACACGTTAATGTCTCCATGGATTCAAGCTGTCACTTTTTATTCAAAAATTTGAATTAATTGTGGAAAAAAAATATTAATTTGATTTGAAATGATCTGTCTGAATTCACTATTAACAGTGTATAAACGCAACAGGCCATGTCCTGCACTCCAGCAGGGGCGTTTGTAAAAATGCACTGTCACTGATCTATTGCATGGCCTGTTGCCCCCAATACACTAGACGATAGTTGTTATTTTCATTAACACAAGATGGAGTGAGATGTGCTGTGCAAATCCTCTTAGAAGTAAAATCTCGGACAAATGCAAAGCTGTTTGTTGACTTTTAAAAATGCACCTGCCTCACAGTAACGTTACAGCAACATTAAATCTAAAGTCAGCGGCAGCAGATCACAAAGGCTCACAGAGGAGTATCAATGCCTACTTCTCCCATATCTGAATCATGTTTTGTTCAGCCTTGGGGTTTAAAACAAACTGATTGGTTAATCATTTTCTGGTCCCGAGGTCGGTTTGAAACAGATACTGGAACAGAACCAGACACATTAATGTTATCATGCCCCAAAATCTTAAGTATAATAGAAAACAGTGTCTCAGAGTAACACCCGTGCACTTTTGCATGCATGCTTATACCAACCCCAAGATGAGGTTGACTCAAAGTATGTACTGTACTCTGAAAATACAGACAATTGAGTTATTCTTGATCCACCACACATCTTCTCTGGTTCAAAAACAGTGAACAAACCTCCAATTGTGTCGATGAATTATTCCTCTGAACAGAGTCTTTATCAAAATCCTTAACAGGAACCAAGTCATTTAAGCAAGAAACAAGGCACAACGCAAGTCTGACAAGAGTTCCTTATCTGTGAAATGTTTAAATTGGCACCAAATATCATTTTTAGTGAAAAGCCCCAGTGATTGTGGAGAACAATCACACATCCATAAAATGAGCTCTTCCTCCCTGGTGCGACTTGATTAGCACCCAGCTTCCTCCTGCCCAGTGTGCCAACACTGAACTTAATGTGAGTCAACCAGGCAACATTGTGTGAATTTTCCCAAAGAACTGGTTGTTCATCCGGCAAATAAATTACTCCATTTCATGCACAAAAAGCTGTGAAATCTCTTTTGTTCCTTGTTCTTTCAACAAGCAGCAGTGTGCTTAAACTTCAGCATCATTCAGTGGATCAGAGTTGTGCTCCAGTCTTTCTAAAGTCAGGCAGGTAATCTCCCACACGTTTGCCCCGTGTCACATACCTATCAGTGCCAGACTCCCTGGCCAGCCTAAGCCCCTCTCTGAGCTTTGACTACATCTGAAGGATGAAAAGAGCACAAGGTGATGAAGAAACCTCCAGGCGAAAGCAGAGGGATTTACTGAGTGTGCTCGCTCTCTGTAATGACCAGTGGGTCCTCACCAGCAGCCTTTAATGGACACCTGAGTGACACGGTTTATTAGTTCTGAAAAACATTATGCGGAGGAAAAGATGGCTGGGGGGATTTTGAGATAGATGTGATTTGAACGCAACCTGAGACGAGGCTGAGTGTATCCTCAACTAAGCGCCTACCAAGCCATGAGCCTGTTGGAGAGTCCGCTATCTGCCGGGCCCAGCTTGTCAAATACATACCTTTTACCTCATTACCTGCTCAGCACAGCCATTATTGAGGGAAATAGGGTGAACGCAAGATAAGCACAAAGAATTCTTGGGTTGAGCACAAACAGCCGGCCTGCTTCCTCCTGATAAAAAGGAAGCGTCAGTGTAGAGGCCCCTCAGCTTCCTGCTCTCTGTGAACTCTGGGGCTGCCAGCTGCCCCTCGCTTAGGTCACTCACTACTTCCTGGCCCAGATGGAGGCACGCAAGGGCTAAAGAATGCATGAATGTGTGAATATTACTGGATTATGCAGCATTTTCATGCAGGAAAGCAACCGTAAGCATACAGAAAATTCTAAAGCTGGGTTTACACTTGACACAAGGGGGTTAGCTTTTGATTTATAGTTTCAGTGTCACATTACACCGCAACACAAGATGGATTGCATTATAGATGATCAGACCGTATCATGCTTTAATAACTTCCCCCCACAGTAACAGTAATGTTGTTGTTCTGTGTTGTCGTATTATTTCATTTACTTTGTGATACGAGTATGAGACTATTTTGAGCAGTAGCCGCATTTCGTAAATTTAATTCACTGTGACGGAGAGCAATGGTTGCAATGAGCAGGGGTTTCGCAATGAAGATGGCTTTTCTAGATGTTTGTTACTGAAAAGAAGGTAGCCAAGCCTTTCTTCAACTTGCTCCGTGTTGTCTTCACACTCAACAATCTGTACAGGCATCAAAAATCGTAGTAGAGAACACAGGAAGCCCAAGCTGGCCACTCAAAACTTAACTATGGTGTAGCATATGGCATACCTACAACAGCTAAGTGCACAGGCTTTATAGCTACTCTGTAACTTAAAGAACAACTATGAATCCAGCTTTAGGCGCACACCACGGCAGGCTGTTTTATAAGGCTGCAGGGTTTTGGTATGACATGACCTTTAGCTGTAAAAACTGCCTTCAGCAAACTACATCAAAGCACAGTGTTTGGACATCCGGCACTTATAAAACACAGTTCAGACATATAGTAACACACACCTTCATGGCTTTTAAACAGCTGATGAAAAATACACTTTCCAAAGAGTAAATTATTCCTGCCGGCTGAAAAGCAAATTTCATTTTCTCATGTCTCCTGACAACAAAGATGCTGAACCCATTACTGGCTGAGGCCTCTGCATCACACACATTAAATGAAGGGTCCTCTAGCAATCGAAAAAAGCAATTTTCTCATTGAGCCAATAGATACTCCATTTAGTTCCGGGCTCTCTACGGACTGCTGCTGCCGTAGCGGGGCTGATACAGGCGAAAGCGAGTGTAGAGTGATGACCCAACCTCGTTTTCCCTCCGCCTTGCTGCTCTGAACCCATCGATATGGATACAGACGTGCTCCGCAGGCTGGATGAGGAGGGGAATGGAGAAAAGACAGAAGAACAGAGAGAGGATGTGCTCCAAAAGAAGAAAGAATAATAGATGAGATGATACAGAAGCGGGCGGATAGAGAAGATGGAGGGAGGGTTGTGGTGAATCAGGGCCAGTGATCAAATGACTGGCCAAAAAGGCAGCAGCCTAATTTGCAAGCACATCAGCCGACAGAAAAGAGAGAAAGAGTGAAACTGTGAGAGTGAGAGGGAAGGAGGAGACAGAAATCAGAGGCACTCAACCATGTGGAACCACAGATTGATTAATTTCAGCCCTTTTAATGAGCGCTGCTCTGCCAGGCCAGGCGGCATCAAGTCAGTCACCCCGTCCCTCTCAGCAGGAGCTGCCATACACTGCAATTCACACTATTCTATCTCTGCCAAGGACCAGATACCAGAGGAACAGTGAACTCTCCCCTCACACACACACGCCTTTCTTCTCCTATTCAGTTGTTTTTGCTGTTTGTTTCATCACTGCCACCGTGAACATGTGATTAAGAGCAACACATTATCAGAGGCACTATTAAAATGAGCGCACTGATCACCAGTGGCAAGTCTCACACCAGGTGTTCTGTGTCTGTAGGCGGAATAAATACCAGCTTGACTCAGTGGAGATTTAAATCCATTCAAACATGCTCCCTCCTAATTGCTATCGTCCGCAGTCCACCGAGGAAAGCGAATGCATTGTTGCTGCTAACCTTTATTCCCTGTATAAATTACACTGTAGGTTTACGAACCCTGTTGTTTGCATTTGCGTTTATCCTGCAGACATTACTTCTGTGTCTGAGCAACAAAACTATTTCCCAAAACACTCATGTGAATCAAGCTGGGGAGAGAAAAGCTTCAGGCGGAGTTTAGTCATCCGTGTTGGCAGCTGCTCCAGAAGCATCAATACTACTGTTTCTTTTTTTTTTTTTTTTTTTTTGACAAGGCAAATGCTCAGCCGCAACAGGGTGAACAAACACGCCTCTGTTTCCAGTTTGTGTGCTTCTCTCTCTACAAATTGTTAACTCCTAATCATTTGGTTTTGAGGTTTAAAAAAAAAAAAAAAAAAAAAGAGGGTGGAACAAAGAGACAGAGAAGGAGAGAAATCTGTACATGATGCAGCAGTATAGTAAATCAGCTCATTAATCACAACAGGAGCTGATTTGTCAGTCTGTCTGAGCTGGAGGGGTGTGATATGATTCTTCTCTCCTCTTTCCTCTCCTGACACACACTTTCCCGGCCTCAGGGAGACGGAGAGCCGGAGCGAGTGGTTGTGACTTTAACTTGAGGCAAGGCAATTCAGCAACGCACACTCACCTGGACGCTGGTTTGTGTTAATGGGTCCCTTGGAGCGAATCTCCTCAGGCGAAACCTGATTATGACCTGATTTCCAGCTGTTGCTGTAACTATATAAATGTTTGAGTCTTGTCTCCGTGGGTGGAAACTTTACTACTCAGAATCTGTGTTTTTTTTTGTCAGCTGTTGGTGTCCAAATTAAGCAGCAAACTTGAGATGAAATGACACTTGAGATGCCACACGCTCATTACAACGTAATAAAGCTTGTTCATTGTGTCCTCAAAAGTACTGAGGCTGGCTGGTTTCAGTGGAAATCAGAGGCAGAAGGATGAGGTGCTTTTGGATGATGCATGTCTCTGATAAATGTAAACTGACAGTGAACTCCTGCCCTACAGCAAAGGTAGCGCCGTCAGAGACATCCATCTGGTGACCCCCATACATCTCAGGCAGACAGCCTCCTCGGTTATGGCTGGACCCCCGTGGGAAGGATGCCAGCTTGGGAGACTGACACACATCGCTCCGGATCCCCCCTGCTGTCAGGTTTCCCATAATATCACCCAACATCATATAAAAACACACATTTAACCGCATTTCACTGATTGATTCAGGACATCGGAGGATATTTAGTGTGTGTGCATGAGTCTGATTTATTCCTTATGGAGAAATTAGCGACCTGACCTGAGGTTAACACAAGTCTACATGGTGTAACAGCCAAATAAACGACTTAAACAATTAGGGTGACCTTTCCACCTTTCGCATTTGTTGAAAATTTGTTTCAACATGTTCAGCTCGTCTGAGGAGAAAATGTAACTTGCAGCAACAAAGTCAGCAGAGAATCAAACACTGCGCACAACATCCCCCCATTAGACGTGCTGTTGTAAATAATGAACCCTTTCAACAACAAGGCAGACACGAAAACAAGGGAGGGAGACTTTAAATGTGATCATCTATCTCTCATTTCAACGTAAAACATTTAAGTTGGAGACACTTTCTGGTTTCTTACCTCAGAGCGCAGCTCAGTGCCGAAACCTTTGGTTGTGACAAGCTGTTTCCCTGCGAAAATATCACTAAACTGTCTATTTATGTACTACTGGATCTAAGTCTTCAGACAAAACAAAAACAACGCCGATCAGATGGGATGTCCGCGGAGGTGAATTGTGCCCGGCAGCGTCCAGCTAATAAAATCCACCGCTCCGAGATCTGCGATCCCAATTTGGACAAGCATGCAGTGTTAGAGGAGATTGGTATGCAAACAGTTTTCTGAACTCACTGAAAGCTGAGCGGCTCATCCAGTGGGCTGCTCTGCTCCGGAGGGCGGAGACTCTCCCTCCGACATACACGCCTCCGGTTTATCACTCCTGCGTTATCTGGAGAGGTAAACAGAAACTCAGTACAACACAAATTAAGCCTTTTACTTGTGAATTTTCCCAAAAAAAGAAGTGAATTCTCCATGATTCGTTTCTGTCACTTTTAAGCCATAAAGAGTTCAATAATTAATCCCTGAATGCTGTGTGAGATAAAAATGCCCCCCCCCTTTTTAAATGACAAAGACAATATTATGAGAATAAAGTATTTTTGTTGGTCTCAAATCAATTCAATTAGAAAATCTGGCCTCAGTTTCAGAATAAAGATTTTTATCGAAGATTTTAACTCATTCATTGCAGTCAGTTTTTTTTTTTAGATTAAAGGGATACTCCAGTGATTTAATGTTGCATTTACAAAAATCAAATTTAAAAGATAAATGGTCCAAATCAAAGCAGCAGAAGATGAGATATCTTGACTTTTATTTGGCCCAAGCTCCAAAAATGCTAAATCCTACATTTCCTGTAATGGATTTAACGGTGTCTCTCCATTTGAGCCTCTTTGCCTGGCAAATGTCTGTTTAAGTCAATGCGCCCATTAGATTAATTAGAAACACAGCTTTCCATTAACTGTTCCTCATTGTTAACTTTTAGTACTTTTCTGTTTTGCACAGTTTGTAGATTCTGGTGTTCACAGATGAGCACATGAATGTTGTTTGTAGATATTTTGCTACTGAAATATGATGTTAACATGATGTTGACATTTGATTCTCTTATAGAGGAGCCACACAATGAGCCTTTAGGCTTTTTGGCTCTGCCTGCACATCTCTTGTGTTTGTATGAATATTTCCTCATGTTTTAACCTGTTCTTATTTCTTATCTGACTTTTTTTACATTGCACAAACAAACAAAAATGTGTGGCCTCCAGCTGAGACTCCCAGACATTGGAGCGCTCCCTCCAGAGTTACAGCACACACTATATAACTGTTTTCACAAGCTAAGTAGATCTCCCAATGCCGACTGAACTGAACTTTCTAAACTTGGTGGAATGCCCCTTTCAATCTCAGATACTAAACTCTTTCTTTTTCATGTGGCTCTTTTCCTTTTCAACATTATATTTGAAGTAGAAACTTCAGTGGAAACTTGGTTGCAGGATTTATATCACAAAATGTTCACAAAACATGGACATAATGCTGTCAATCGTGACGAACCTTTACACACTGGGACATGGTGGATATCAGCATTATTCTGATTTATAGCCTACAGATGAAACAAGATGCAGTCAGCTGTGAAAGTAATACAAAAGTTCTGTGACTATAGTACAATGAATAACTGCTCCCAAAGAGTATCCTAAGGGTCAAAGTTACTTTTGTAAGAATGAGTATCGAGCAACAGATAAAAGACAACTCTCAGATAGGCAGCTGATAGTTATTGTTTGTGCCTTGTTAATTATTCATGCTGTGTGCCTCTCTCACAGTCAGAAAACAAGAGAAGTGCTTTTGTTTCGGGTTGGAGGGGGTGAGCTGGGGACCTGAAGTGTTTCTATCCCTCTGTGCTCCTCGTGTCACAAAATCTACTACAGATGGAGAGCAAGATAAGCACTCCAGAGACTGATCTTTTTGCCTTCTCCTCTGAGGTCGTGACACTGACATTCCCAGTGGCATACGTGATACTTCCAAACCGCCAGTCTCCTTGTGTTCTCTCCTGATCCCTTTCTTATTGGTGCTCGGGACCCTGCTGCAATTTTAAGTGCATTTCTGAAGTCGAGAATAAACGACAAGCAAAGGCTTAAAAGTGAATTTTGAAACAAGGCGGAGATTAGCGTATGGAAAGGTTGGATTCAAAGACTCATCAGGAGCTCGGTTCAGACACGGGGCCTCCGCCTGTGTAAGAAAAGTATCACAGGAATGGCTCGGCTGCAGAAAGAACAGCTGTGAGGTATTTTCTTTTTGGCTCCTTGGGTATTTTCAGAGGGCTCAGAGAGTAAAGAAAGGCTGAGGTGAATCACTGACTATACAGCCTCCTTCCCCCCTCCTTTCTTTAGGCGCTCATATGGATCACTGGTGTTGGGGAGCAGTCTCACAGATCAGTGAAGCAACAGACTGATTATTTGTTTTCCTTAGCTAATCAGTGATTGATCAACAAATGTAGTGATCTGTGTCCCTCAGGATGTAGTACACCAGTCAACACTGGGAACCAAAATCTGCTTACAGTCTCGGGTTTTGACCTTTCCGTGATGGTCCATGTCACTTAGCAGAGAAATTCAAAGAAACATATCTTGTGACTCAGAGATTTTAAATTCATTCAAGAAAAGATTTTTACAAATGTTGGAACTGACACAAAAGAAAACTTCTCTTCTTTTCATCTCCAAGCTCTAATTAAGGACATTTGAAGTGACTCAGATGAGGTGATGGAAGTTTTTGCTGCTGCAGGAAACAAGTTTCAGTGAAAGTTTCCAACTAAATCATGAGGATGTTAAAACCATAGTGAATTTGGATTGCACGCTGTGTGCATTACGTGTACAAAAACCATTTGAAACCCATATTTTTCTGGCATGATTTTGTGTTCAGTCTACTTGTACCTCCTCCATCCAAGCTGCTGGCAATGAAATTTACTTTTGTGTCCATGTTAATCACATAACACACACACACACACACACACACACTGATGGGCGGACTATACGAGCTTATAGGCTGTTCCTCACATGCACAGTCTTATCACACACAAACCTATTTAATTCAATTTACACAGCCCGCGCTTCTGTTTCACACACATAGCATCATACCATGTGCTATCTCATTAAACAGGCCATGGCCATGCTTCACAAGCTCCCACAAACTAGGCCTTATTGTTGTGCACACACACACACACACATGCACACACACACGGGCACACAGGGGATGTAGTCTTAAGGAATTTCCCCAGCAACAGCATGCAAGTAATTTAATATTGCATTTGTGGTGATGTGATTTTGGATTGTTTTGTCTTTAAATGTTTTTTTTTAATATGTAAATATTGAGTCCATGTAAACATGGGGTGTAATTTCACCGCTCTGTGGTTGTTGCACAGAGATAAAACTCTCTCTCTCTCTCTCTTCCCCATGTTTTGGCTTTGTGCAGTTTCAAAATGAAATCGAAGCTTCCGTTTAAACAACGCTGCGTCTTTTTTATTGACACAGACATGCCTAGTTTGTGGTGTACATTTGATAAAAGAATAGTTTGAAAATTTTGGGAAATGCAGTTATTGACTTTCTTGCCGAGAGTTATATGAGAAGATTGATAACACTCAAAATATGGAGCTTAACATAAAGACTCGAAACTAGAGGAAACAAAAAAATCTGCCTACCAGCACCTCTAAAGCTCACATATTAACACATTTCATCTTGTTTATGTAATCTTTACAAAACATCAATTTATAGGGGGTTGTATGTCAGACTATTTCTTGGCTGGGAGCAGTAAGAGTTTCCACTGGTTGCCTGGCAACTGCTTCCAACCCGGAAGTAGCCCAGTTAAAAAAAATGGCAAATCGTCCTTTTTACACATGGTTTTTGTATGGATTATACAAAAAAAAGATTTAACCTGTTAATTAGTGAGCTTTAGAGGTGTTGGCTGGTGGATTTTCTTGCTTTTGGTCTGATTCAGTCTAGCTGTTTCCCCCTGCTTCAAGTCTTTATGCTAAGCTAAGCTAAACAGCTGCTGGCTGTAGTTTCATATTTATTGTAAAAATATGAGCGAGAAAGTAAATAAGCTTATTTCCCAAACAAGTGCTTTAAATTTACATTTATCAGAAGCAGATACAGTGACTGATTGCACACTGTTTGGATTAGGCTCATATTCACAGAAAAGCAATTAGAAAGTGATTAGGCAACTTTGAAAAAAAAAAAGATAGAGCAGAAATCACAGTGTGAGGATCAGATACAAAACACTGATGAAAGCTTTAATGATTAAATTATTTCATTTTTTATTTTATCTTCCTGAACAAACAATAGACAGACTTGTCCCCAACTGATACCCATTTTGATTTCCATTATTCTGATAAATGTAACATCTCAACAACACGCAGTCGACATACATAAACACAGATGCACACACAAGAGACGCTGAACAAAACCTTGCAGCCTCAATCTGTCAGGGGGCATCAGACAGTGCTCAGGGGAAATGTGCCATTCGTCATGGCTTCCTGCCCCCCTCCACTACTCCAGGACCAGGATCAAATTGTGAAACGGGGTGTAGACGGGCAAGACTCATCTCCTGGATGCCCTGTAGGGAAACCACACACATTCGGTTACACACTGCCGCTAAATAGGCTTGCTGTCTTAAATTTTCCATTTCATTGTCTGAGTCATAATTCGGTTTTCCAGAATTTAACTTAAACGTGATTTGTCTTGACACAAACCTTTGTTCCTCTTTTGGAAAAGCTACTTACTCTTACCCTAGATATTTAAGCAAAAACCCAAAAAGAAAAGAGTTTCCCCAAGAATTTGTTTGAGACACTGTTCAATATCAGAGTGCTTTCATATAAAGTCATCAGTGAATTTATGCATCTCCATCTGGCTTAGTCTGCGTCTGTCACATAGCCAAGTTGAGGAAAGAGTAGAGAGGCAGGCGGCGACAATAGAAATGACAGTCTCACTCTTTAAGCTGGAAGGTAATGAATCATATTTATTTGGAAACACTTTCATCTTAACAACTCCTGTGGTAATGGTGTGTGTTACCTGGCTGTAACCTAGCAACAAGCCCCCAACACTGTTTAGAGGAGTAATTGGACAAATCTGTTGGAAGAGGCGTAAAGTAGAAAATCAGATATGCTGAATCTGAAATTAGAAAGCTTTTAGAACAGTATAGAAGTATATTTAATGCTTTCTGCACTGTTTCATTTTCACTTTTCTTCTGTTTCTGTGTGCATTCCTCTGCATTAAAAAACACCTGTAGGCAATCTAGTGTGAGGCTTTCCACCACCTTAATAATTACGGATGTCTACCTGCTGTAGCTCAGTCAGTGACAGGAGCCCGAGGATATGAGAGAGAGAGCAAGGGAGGACGAGTGGGAGGGGAAACTGGGGGAGAGATGTATGTCAATCTGGCAAGATATTTTATCCATTTCTTCTTTCAGGAATACCACACAACAGAAACATCTGCTGGGTCTGGGTTTAACCAAGCAGTGAACAAAAACACACACTTGAGGCACCGCTATTGGGTGAGAGTAAATGGAGAGTGTAAAGATGGAAACAAGGAGTGACTGGACCATTTTTGCTCTTGCTCCATCTCTATGTACAGTAAGTGTGCTGACTCTCTCTCCTCCCCCAACCCTACGCTGTCTTGCGGTGACAGGCCAAGCGTGGCTGAACTCCCTGCATATAATGTACCTCCCAGTGTTCCCAGGAGGATGAACTGGTTGGTGAATGCTGGAAAGTAGGCCAGGGGAGCCACCGCTGCATCCCCTCCTCCTCCTCCTCCAGAAATCTGATTCACCAGGAGGGAATAATCCATTCATCTGTCACGCAGAATTTCTCTCCTCTTTAGTTACATTTGGGGATGTTGTTCACCTCAGATAACATGTTCTTTTAATTCTGCAGATTTATTTCTTACATTCATCAGTTGCTGTAGGTGGGCTTCTGTGAGTGTTTTGATAAGGCATCACCATCTGAGCTCCTTCTGTCAGAGGACTGTGGTTGCATGTGCAGCACAAGTATGAAGCTCTGTGGTTATTGGTCCAGCCCAGACACAATTTCTGGTCTGGGAGACTTGGGAGGTGGAACTGTGGGATATAAAAGATTTTGAAAATGAATTATGATCTGTGGATTGAGGCATTGTGGCCTATTACACTGTAAAACTTTGTCAGCTGGTTAAACCTAAAAACGTAAGAAAAACAGAGGTGTTCAGTAAGTGTGGCAAGAAATATTTCACACTTCTTAAACTGACTACAGTGAAACACTTTTATCACTGAATGAATCAGTAGCTTTTAGCAGTGGAGCTCCCCTCAGCTGTTACGGTATTATTTGGCTAAAAGCTTACTGAAAGACGAAAAGAAGACAAAAGCCACAGAAACAATCATAATGTGATAACTCTGTAGCCAACAGGTGGCTGCTGATAATAACCATAGGTGTCACCCGGCCTGGGTATTCAGGGCTGTAGCCCCGAATAATTCTCCTCTTGTCACTAAAGAAGACGGCAGTGTTGTAATTTTGTATCTTCAGTGAACAGAACGGAGGCAAGACCCAGGGGCGTTGGCTGGACTGTTAACCATCAGGGACTGAGCCTAGATTCTTCTCCATCAAAAAACTTTTAAAAATGCATTTCTAAATAGACTGTTTCCAAGCATTTTTTTCTTGTATGTGAGGGCTACACGCTGCTTTAAAAATGTGGGTTTGGATTTGATTTACCATATAATCTGGACATGAATATGCTAGCCACTCAAATGTCTCAAACCAAAACGAACGTCATATCAGATAACTATTACCATTACCAGGCCTACATGATGGAAAATCCTCAACACCCATAATACGATGGCGGTTTACTCAAAGAGAGTGAGATACTTGATATAAACCACAATAGATGATAGATGATACACTTTACGTATACTGTATATTACACCTGACACTGACCTACAGTGATGTGCGTGTGACATATAAATCATTTAGATTCTGTGTTTATTTCCTAGTTAAATCTGACATCACTCATGAGTGAGCAAGCTTTTTAAACTGACTACCGTTAACAGCTCAGCTAGTAGCCTAAAGTTTTGTTTTATGGAAGCTGTGGTAACTTAGCTGTCAATGTATAACATGATCAGAACAACTTGCCTCAGGTGTTATCACTGTTAATAGGATTATCAGACCAATAAAATATAAAACCTTTTGGCTGTCTATCACAAGACTAGGCTAGTTTGGTGTTATTGCCAAGGGGAGACACAACTAAGCTATCATTGCTAACGGTTTAGCTGGCTACAGTACAATGCAAAGTACGTTAGCTGTATATAACTTATGCTCTGCTCATATCATCTTCACGTAATGTGGAACTCATGCAGACATTTACACACCTTGTTTTCCTGGCTCAGCATGAGAGGATGTTTTTGCCACTGCTTCAGCAAGAAAAAAGTTTCTTGCTTCAGCAAGAATTTTAAGCCCCAAACAACGTATGCTTCATGCTAATATGCTAATTATGTCTCTTTAGAAACATAATTTGATGAGTTTAGTGAATTCATGTTTATCATTTTCTGAAATTGGTCTGAAGATGAAAACTAATTATTAATTATTAAAATGTTAAATTAAAGGGGACCTATCATGCACATTCCTGGGTCCATATTTTTTTTATTCTGGGGCTCTACTGGAATATCTTTGCATCATTTACAGTTGAAAAAACTTCTTATTCATCTTATATTGGCTCTTTACGCAGCCCCTCAGGTCAACCTCTGTTTAGCTCCTGTCTCTTTAAGGCCCCCCTAGCAATAAACCCACACTGTTCTGCTTGGTTAGCTACATAAACAAACAGTAGCAGTAGGATTTCACTGCTTTTTCTCATTCTTTACTTGAAATGGAAACTTCTCAAATACATACGTACATGTTGAAGCCCAAATCTGATCAGAAATATGAGAGTGGACGACGTGAACAACCCATGGAACTATCTTAGCAACAAAGGCTATGGAGGGCTGTTTGTGGGATTTCGGAGCAGGCTGGAGTCTGAGCTTTTAACTTTCAGAGAGCATTTTTACATATGTTCACCTCTAGTTTTAATAGACATCCAACATCATAATGGTATAAAAATAACAGAAAATCACAAAGAGCTTTTAAGTTTATGACAAAAAATAGTTGATTCCACTACATTTCTGTATGATGTTTTACAGTGTACTTTTGTGGCACGTCTACTGAGGCCTGGATGTCTGGTTTCAAGAGCTTTTAACTGGAGAGCAGTAACCGGGTGTGGAAACAACACTGTCATGGTGGTCACTGATTTTTTTTCCTCCCTCCGGCCAATCACAGACCCTGCAGACCAAGATTAATGTGGAAAACTGTTAGTGCAGTTTGAGCTGGGGGCTTTCAGGACCATAACTCTTGCTACTGTCCTGTCCCACAACTATAGTTGTTTTTTAATGCCCACGAGCCTGTAATGACGTTCCCAGAGTTTATGTTGGACCTGCTACACTTAGCACTGCAGCCTCTTTACAGATGCCCAGGTAATTTTCATGCTTCCCTTTAGAGAGCTGGTATACATAAATGAAATATGGATGCATCTCGAAATCAACTCCAGCGGCATCTCTTGAATCAACTTTGGGGATGTTTCCTTGCCAACTCCTGCTTGGATACCAACATTTCCTTAGCAACTGCATAGCCAGCGGCTATATATGTGCATTTAATGCTGACAGGAGCTGTAGGGCTCAGCTGTTGATGGAACACAGTTATCCTTTTTCTCATTACTGTCTGCTCCATGTGAGATTCACCAGGCCTGAGGGAAACCATAAGGGACGTACATGTGTGTGCACAGTGTGGCCAATAAGGAGAACAAGCCCACTTCTCGGAAACACCTGTCCAATATTCTGACCAGAAATATGAGCATACAAACAAAGGATTTTTTCCTCATTACACTCCAGATGTCATCAGATATAGATGTAAACACAACTCCCTGAGAAAAATGAAAATCGCTCAAACACGTCCAATGTGCCATATCTCACATGCATAATTTCATTTGAGATCATGAAACACAAATCAGGAGCTTCCTCCTGTGACAGCAGTGAGCGCTAACCTGTTTCTACATGCACGGAAGCTGCAGCCATGCTTGCATTGACAAACACATAAGGCAGGGAATACCCCAAAACCAGCCTCCAAAACAAAACATGCTGCACTGGATGGATGTTTACTTTGGTCCTGTTTTCATGGATAAATGAATAAATGCCTCAATCTGGAGAAAAGGTGATGTCATGCTTAAAGAGACACCGTGACATTTCATGTTTTATTTGGATATTTTTCTTCACCAGAAAGCAAGTTGCAATGTTTAAAATGTCAGAGGATGCTTATAAAGTCAGTGGTGATCTTTGAGGACAAACCAATACAGACATTGTAATTCTTTATTGATCTGTATTGTAGACGGAATTAAAATAAGCGTATTGACCGTGGACCTTAAATTCGTGCGCCACATCACCCCCCCATTAGGTGGCCTCCACCATCAGCCCCTGATGGTTGTACAAGGTCATCAGAAAAAGCTTTTAAGAGGTAGGATCCACCTCTTGAAATCCCTGCAGCCAAAAATTGCGTGCTCAAAAACCACCATCAGTATTATGGTGCCACTATGAAAAACTTGTACCCTTGACTGGCAGGGTGTGTTTGATACAACTGTTTGATATGTTTTAATTGTATTAACGTTTGTTTAAAGCTGATATTATCAATATTTTCATATAAAAGTCCCCCCCCCCCCCCTTCCCCCAAGTGGCCAAAAACACAGTTAATGCAGGTTTAGATATTTGCACAGAGGACTTGATATTGAGTGAATTATTCTGGTGAAATAAAGTACATTGAATTGCCTTCTTCACAAGGAGATCGGGACATTTTAACCCGCAGATGCTTCCATATGGTTAAATCCAGGGCTGAAATCACTCACTATTAACTACATAGTGCTTTACATTTACTGTCTGCCATTTTATTTGAGTGTCCAAAGTGTGTTAATGTTTCCACTATATATAGTGTATAGTATATATCTAAATTTACTGCTTAATATTGTCAATTATATAGAGAGTAGTGCGTCAGTGAATGAGGGAGTGATTTCAGAAAAAGCCTACTCACACCACCCTACTACTACATCTGCTAAATACAATCATTCTAAAAGTCAATTAAGATTAAATTACAAAGAATTATGTCAAATAAATAATAATTTTAAGATTATTTAAACTAATTTAACAGAAATGAAGACAGCGATTATGGCTTTGGTTACCTGCTTTGGCTGTGGAAGATCATGACGCCAATAAGTCTGTCAAAGAAAGTGTAGCGATGGAAAAATAATGGACAGTTATTTGTCCACCAGAGCAGAGATGATCCCAAACACATCTGAGCGATGTGACACATTCATTTACCGATAGATCTCTGTCGTATTATTTGCAGGTCTGATAGGTATTCAGAGATAATCCCGCTGATTGATTGGAACGGTTTATCATGAGAAACTGAGGCACAATGGTGTCATTATTTCTAGACAAGGACAAGACAAGGTGAAGGTGGAGAATCTGATTGAACATTTAACCTTGAATCACCCATTAGTTATGATTTAAAGCTGAGCCAATGAGCTCAGAGTGCCTGCTTTGAAAAGGCACTTCAAGATCCATCTGTTGCACCATCAAAGAATAAATGACAAATATGTCACATAGCATATGAGAGGAAAGGCTTAATGAAAGTGGAAGCAATGAAAAAAGTAAATAGGAAATGAGAAGCAGCACGGGTTGGCTCTTATTTTAATCTTCGTGTCAAAACTCAGCAGGAGGTTTCAGGGGAAACACCTGACTGCTGAGTTTCATATAAAAGCTCATTTTTAAATCATAAATCCATGAACTCCAAGTCCATCAGGGGACAATTGATGCCTTTGTCAGTTGGCAGTGTACGTATTCTTAATAAAAAAGGATCTGATTCTTTGATGTGATATTTATATTCCCTCGGGATGAATGTTCAATTTGCTCTGACTCTGCGATACCACTCAGAAACTGACAGATACATAAAACTTTAACGTGAGATGTGGATTCAGGGACTACTGCTCATAAAAAAAAGCAAACCTCTTCCATCAGTTTTCCTCGTTTGAATTTTACAGGAAGACTTGTTATAAATCTGCTCCAACCGCTCACCTTATGTCAAGAGCTTCCAACTCAGCTGCTTTCCGTTTCTTTATTAAACTGTTTATCCTGAAGGAAAGTGCATTGTTAATTACAGCTAACGATACAGACGTTCGGCGCCGGAGGGCTTTGTTTAATAATGAAAGCATTTTCCTCTCTCCTGGCATGCATGTGACAAACTGCACACTACTGGTAAACTGGAACAAATTACTACATGTTTTCTTGTAGGCCAAACACTGGTCAAAAGATGAAACCCACGGGTGCAGCTCCGAGGTGAAAACAGACAATCTGACTACAGTCTTTATTAAAGCCTTTTGTCTTCAATTACATATCACAAGTTTAAACTGTAGACTTGAAAGCAGTAATGGAAAACCTGAGAGGGATTTCTTTGTGTAAAGCCATGTTAGTAGCTTTTAATGTGGACTGCTTCCAATCTACTATGAGGGTGGTTTCAGTAGGTAGAAGAAGGCTTGATTGTACAACCAGCTATTTGACTAAAGTTCATTTCTTGACTAGAATTCATTTCTTTCTCTCAGCTGCAAAAAAAACCATTTTTTTTGTCTTCAACTGAGTTTTACAGATACAGTAAAGCACTATATTAAAAGGGAATTACAGATTTAAAACAGAACATTTTAAATTGAGGCAGGAGAGGCCGGGATATGTTGATTGTAGTAGTATGAGTCATGCTCCACAATTCATGGATCCTACATTTCCCATAATGCAACTGGATAGACAAGACAGTATTTCAGTAGACTGTCTTTGCATGGTAAATGTCCACTTCTTTCAAACTCCACACCCTCAGTTTGTAACACAGGCTTTCTGTTGAAGTTTCTCAAGCTGAAACTGAAATATATGACAAAAAAATATTTGCTCAGTTTCTTGTTAACAAGAAACCATATAGCTAAACCTGTAATTTTCACTTTCTCTAGTTGATATAGGCTACAATATAATCTCTGTTGGCACTGACTGGATCTTTTTCTTGTTTTAATGATATATGGAAGTTTCTTGTTATAAAAACTTTGATTACTGGCATAGAGAAGGCCCATAGACTGGGAAAAAAAATAATGGATGTAGTCACCGTGATGTTACCCACTGGTTTGTCAACTCCCGTTTTGAAACCTTGAGTTCGGCATTTTGACAGTCTCCATCTTGGATTTTTGGACCCAGAAGTAACCTTATTTGGGTGGAGCTGATCCTAACGCTAGCTGCTAGCATGGTTAGCCCATATGGTTAATTGTGAGAATGCTAATGCTAATTTTGGCTAGCAAAAAAACAGGCTTAAAACAAAATGTACTTACCGGAAAACTTAAGAGCTGACTCCTTAGAGGATTTTTTTAGTACAACTGATCTCTGGACAAGACTTTTTAGGCAAACAAAATGTTACAATTAACTTTCATTAACTGAAAACACACTAAAATAGCGACAGCCAATACTTCTATTCTAATCTGCCAACGTTGTTGTCATGGTAACGACTTGTCAATCACAAGGTAGCCACGCCCTAAAGCATGCCCTGCTTTATCGTTTATGTTACTCTAAATGGGACCAGAATCTACATAGTGAAAATCATGATGTATTAAAGAAGACTTGAAACTAGCGATTGGGACCATAAACTCATTAGGACAGTGTTTACTGAGGTAATAAATCAAGTGTAATTTTCTCATAGATTTCCATATAATATATATATAATATAATGTATAATGTATTATATAATGTAATAATGTATAATATAATAATTTATTTTTGGAGCCAGTGGATTCGCCCCCTGCTGGCCATTGGAAAGAATGCAGGTTTAAGGCACTTCACTTTTCAGACTGGGAGCTACCCACTTGGAAATAACAAGAAATAACAAGAAAGTTTTGTGATGTAATAAGGTGTATGTTGTTAAAAAAAAAAAAAGTTAGTTAAAGCTGAATAATTTAGAAACTAGTAATAATAAGAAAAAGTATGTCATTATAACATGAAACTATCTTGCAATAACATGAAAAAGATCATGTTAAAATGAGCAAATATTTTTTGTCATGATGGCAGTGATACGCTGCTTTGATATGATTTTATATATATATAGAAAGGCTCCAGAGCAGTTTTGAACAAATGAAGGTGGAGACTTTTTTAATGTTTTTTTTTCATGTTGTTTCAAACTGAGACTATCACTGTCTTAATAATATAGGATGTGTATTGGGTGTTTGTGTGTTTAAAAAGACTTGACACCCAATGCAAGTGATTGTTCAAAACACTGACATCTTAACTCTTGTCTTTGAAGGATAAATGAAAAATAAGTATCATTAAGGCTGAGTCCAGCCCTTAATGATATGAGAGACAAAATCTCTTAGCTTCTTGCAGAGCTACTTTTGTTTCACAAATGCTCTAAATGAGTGAAAAAGACTTTTCTGCAGAGTGAGAGGCGAGATGTGAAGGAGTCTCAGGCCACATCATCCATTCACCTCTTTCCCTGTGAACCCTCTTCTAATGGCTATTTAATTCATAGTACTAACGGATTATCAAAGCCATTTAAATTAGTCATTATGGAGAGGATAGATTGTGAGACAGCTATGGGAGGTGGGTCACGTTAACCAAAAGGCCTGGAGGAAAGATGAGGAAAGCATGCAAATGAAATATAAAAAGGATAATTTTTTCCTCTCCCCCTGTAGATTCCACAGGCTCTACTTATGATTTAATCTGCTATAAAGCTGAGCCCACTGTGTGAAGCCCTCATGAAGCCCTCTATCCTGCACTTTTAGCAGAAATAATGTTACAGATTCAAGAGAATCTTAAGAGAAAGAAAGGGAGACAAAAGAGGATGTGTGTGTTAGAGAACAAAGCTGCAGAGAGAAATGGAGGAGTTAGGCGAAGAGCGTGAAATGCAGGCGGCACCGGAGCCAATAAAATATAGATCTCAAACATCACATTGAAGTGACAGGGTGACCTCGTAGCTGGTGAGTGCCATTTATGAAAAGCCAAGAAAAAGCAAAAAGGAAAGCAAATACACTTAGCCTGGATTCAATTTATTTAATGTCTCCAACCCCACATTGTGTTGTTTTGGCATTTTCCAAGGTGGCTGGACTGTATCCAGATTTTGTAAAATGCCTGTGCACATGTGACCACTTTCACATCTGATTTTGAAGTCCAGAAACACTGTGAGTAAAATCAGAGTCATTTAGACTGATATGAAAGGAATAGTCTGACATTTTGGCAAAGATCAATATCACTCTTATGTCTGTACATTAAATATCAAGCTGGAGCCAGCAGGCGGTTGCTTAGCTTAACATGAAGACTGGAAACAGCACCAGCACCTCTAAAGCTCACTATACAACATGTTATATCTCATTTGTTTAATCATTACAAAAACCAAAGTTTAGAGGTTATATGCCAGATTGTTTCTTGGCTGGAAGCAGTAACTTGCTGGATTCTTGTCATCACGCTAGCTGCTAAGCACCTCCTGGCTACAGCTTCATATCTAACAGACTAACAAGGGAGTATTGATCCCCTCATCTAACTCTTGGTAAGAAAGTTTATTTCCCAAAATGTTGAACTACTCCTTCAACTAAATTGCTGTTTTAACTGCTTTAATTGACATGTGTAACCATAACAAAAATTTGAAGTCTGTGTCAAATATCCCATTACATCAATCGTATTCATCATCAGCTAATCTATTAGTTACTTTTAGATATATCAGTTACTTGTTGTCATGTCAGACAATAGTGAAAAATTCTCATCACAAGCTCTTAAACTCTAAGTTGGTGTCCTCGTGTGCTTGATTTGTCTAACTTCAAACCCTAAAACCCAAAGATATTCAAGTGAGACATATAGAAATACAGAAATACATACAGAAAAACAGAAAATATCCACATTTAAGAAGCTTGTATCAGTGAGTGTTTTGATATTTTTGTGAAATAAATGACCTAACCAATTATCTGAATTATTGTTGATACATTTTTTCTTGGTTGACTAATCATTTTAATTGACTAATTGTTATAACATTAGTGTCAAAAACGTTCTGCAGTATCACAGCTCTGCATCAGAGATTAATGATGCAAATTTGGAGGATCACTGGAGAAGAGATTGAGAGTTGCATGCGTGTGTTAAACTCAATAAAGCTCTGTGTTCTTGTGAGATGCACTTGTGCATCCACACATGAGCACACAGTCACAAATGTCTGACACAGACCGCTTCATCAGCTCATGTCTCTGCTCACCACAGGCCACTGGCTCTCCTCCGCCATGAAAATATCTTCCAAACCATATAAATATTTATGTCCATTAATAGTAAAGAAGCAGCACGAGTAGATGCATAATGCTTTGCGCTGGTTTTATTTTCGAACGAGATGCACTCCAACTGCCACGACGTCTCTGTCACCATGACAACCGAGTTCAGCGAGCGAGCCAAGCAGGACTTGGCCCCGTCACTCTGCTTCAGACAAAAGTAGCATGATTCTCGTGGAAGGGAAACAATGTGCACATCAAGTGTGCTCCAGCAGCAATGTGCATGTTAATGTTAATTCGTAGCTACTTAAACATCACAAGGACACATGTTTTAGGGGTAGAGAGTGTGCACAACATGCTTCACTGTTACCTCTGTGTTCACCACAGATGTCAAAATGTGGATATGGGCATGATTAGATGATCTCAGACCATTTCTAGACATTGTTACCAAACAACAGGAGCCACAGAATAGTTTGACCATATAAAGATGTGGACGCTTATGAGGAAAGCAGATGTGAGGAATTACAAGCTATCACATTCACATTCCACAGTGCCTGAGTCCAAGTACAAAACACTGTCTTAACAAGGAGCCAGAGATTTATTGTCCTCCTGCTGTCAGACGTTAGTTGATGGGGGGATTTTGAAGGAGTCACATCTGATTGTACATATGAACACACTTATATAAACAAGCAAAATAATTTCACTCTTACTTCACCTCTTTCCATCTCTCACGCAGAAACACACATGCTGTTCCTGGAGCTCTGGGCTTTATCCTGTCAGAGCGTTGAAGTTTTGTGAACACGGACATGATTTCTCTTTGCACTGACATCTCCACTGGGAGCAGCGACGGTTCTGGCATAGAGGATGGATGGAGAATGAAGGGGAGGGGGGTCTTTCCAGTTACAGCTGGTGGATGAGAAACAAATGAAAAGACAGGAAGCACAGATAAAGCTGAGTCGTGTGTCAGAAAACAGAAGCGGAGGGTTATTAGAGTGTGTGTTGAACACAGCAGCTCCATGAGGGATTAGGAGGCCGAGAAGCAGGAGCGATTTGCACCAGAGAGAACAGCTTACCGACTTTCTGCTTTCAAGGTAACTCAGCTTTCACTTCCAGACTCAGCATGCAAGCACACGCTGGCTCAAAGTGCCTCCTGCAAGATTAACAAGGAAGTTTGCTCATTGTGTGAAGAAAAGGAATAATATCTTCCACCAGAAGACGGAGCTGGAAAAGTTGAGTTTTTTTTCCTGATGAAAATGGGTTTGTGAGATGAGGTTTTACATCATTCAGAGTTAGAGTCACTTTCCCCATGATGCGAGACTTCCTCTCTAATGACAAGGGTCTGTCTCTCAAGCTGTCCTCTAAGCCAGTCACTCTCCCGCAGAGAGATGACCCTGTGAGAGAAGCTGAGTCAAAACAAGGCTTTAAAGTTTGTGATGCACCTTTCAGACACAGGCAATTCAAAGTGCTCTACACGAGGCAAAGAAATGCATTAGAGCAACGTGAAGACAATGAAGATGGAAATAAAATCCCTTAAATTAGAGTAAAATTAAGCCCAATTTAGCCCAAATTAAATAAAAGAACAAAAAGTACAAAAGGAGATTTGAGAGTGGCTAAAATTGGGAGATATTCACTGTCATCAGGACGTTAGCTCCATCTGTGCGCTACATAATAGCCACTGTAATGCTAAACACAGCTTCACCATTGTTGGTTCAAACTCAAGGATACTGTTAAATGCTTCCTAAAAGGTTTATATTCTTTAAGTATATCACAAAGGTATTTTGGCCTTGGATGTGATTCATAAACAAACAGCAGCACTTTAAAATGTATTAAAACTACATGGACACTGATGTAAAGATTTAAAGGTTAATTCCTGTTTATCACAACTTCCCCCAAAATGGTCTTCAGTCAGACAACTGCAGCACATTCCTGTTCTTAAAGGAAAATCCCAGTGTACAGTGTTAGAACTTTTCATCATTTTGGACATCTTTTCCATTAGTTATGATGAAATTGTACTTACCAATGTAATTGCAGAGATTTGGGAGCACAACCACATCACTACAATATAGTCCAACAGGGCAAGAAAGACAAGGCAACCATTTACTGTATCTAGATTACCTAAACCACTTTATTTGAGAGGTAAAAAAGGAAGTGAACACAACCATGATGTCTGGAGCAATCCACAGGGGAACTATGTGCACATATAAAGCACAGTTGGACAATGTGGAACCAAGATGTTGGTCTGCAAAATGTGATGGATGTTTACAGTGGAACAACTTTACCGTTTGCCTTGGTTTGTGTACTCTGAAGGTATGGTTAAAACTTGGACTAGGACTAGGATCATCTAACTGTTTCTTGCTCCATCTGATTCCCATTTAGCGATTTCACTGTGTTCCCAGATCTTGCATAATGAGTTTAGTACTCTTATTACAGATAGGAATGATGGCCAAAACTATGAAAATATGACCCAAGTTTTACTTCACCAAAATTGACCTTTAAGAACAGCAGTAATGTGCTCGCTTCTCCTGATTTTTTATGAGAACGTTCTTAATAAGCTGCTGCTTTCTAATGATCTTTTCAGGAAGATTAGACCACTGCTCAAAGTGCACCTTGCCTAATTTCGTATGGACATGAAACCTCTAATTCTTGCCATCATTAGATGTTCCATTTATTCCATCTATTTCTTTATTTTCATAACCAGCATCCATTGGAAAACTTGGCTGCCATTCGACACTGCTTTAGCCATTAGAGGTGATGTTATTTGTCCAGACTGCGGCCCCCCCACCCCCACCCCCACCCCCCCAACATCCCCCACTCCGGTCTGAGTGAGAAACAGAGAGAGACCCCATGTAGAGACAAAATAGACGAGGGTGTGGAAGAAGACTGGCGAGCCCGCGGTGACAGCAGGACGTTCCCACACACATACACAAACTGCAGCCCTCCGTGTCCCACTGATATCCCCAAAAACAGCAGGAACACCAGAGGGAGGGAGGGTCGGGTGGAGGGTGAGTTTTTCTAGGCTGGTCTCAGCTGTGCCTGGGGATAGTGAGACAGCAAAATCCAGGACACACATATAAACACACGCACACACACACACGCCACTAACTGTTATTAATACAGGTCATCAATTAGGCCTGACCTAGAAAGCCTGTCTGCACGAAGGCTATACAACAAGCTGAAACAGACCGACGAGCTCAAAACAGTCGGTCTAAAAGCCCGGATTAACTTGCATACATATAAACACACACATTGATATGACAAAATACATGCAGACTTAAAATTCCACTTAAAATAATCTTCTCAACCCTGAGACTGATTTATACACGCAGTAACATGCAGAGAGGCACTCACGCATCATACGACAAAAACACACACATATGGGAGGAGGGCCAACACTGAAATTAGGCAACTAATTTAAAGTCTTTGATTTTGCTTTCTGTGCAGTTGTCAAAAGAATGTGAGACAATTGGTTCCAGCATGACTGTAACTTGTTTCTGTGACTCTGCAGGCACAACACCAGGAAGCTGGCAGACCATGTAAACAAAGCTAACCTGTAGAGAGTGATACACCTTCGCCTTTTTGTCTCTGTGCTTTTCTCTCCTTCATTTGGAGTGCAGGGAGTGACTGTCAGAGTCCTAGGTGCCACGTTGAATGCATTAGCAGAAGAGGAGGGGGTGGTTGTTGAGGCAGAAAGATGCTCTGAAGGTGAGGAGGGTGAAAGTTTTCCTCCTGTGCCAGGCATGTGCTCTCAGTTAGCAAGCAAGGACATGCCAGGGGCAAGCAGCCGCATTTGGCTCTGTTCCCTGCGCCCATACCCTTTGCTTTCATTCATGGTCTTGTCTTAAGAGCTTTTTCCTCCTCCATTGTCACACAAGGCCTATCTAAAGGGTTTATGCCTCTGACTTGTGCTAAGCACCAGGGGTGACAGAGCCAGACCTCTTCACAAATCCTAAAACCCTCTGCAAATGCTATTTCTCCTTCCTCGTTGCTCTCTGTCTATATTATTGTTTTTTACCCCCTCCTCCCTGTCTCCTTCCCCCTTGTCCCCTCCCTCTTCACTCTCTGCTCTCTTCATCTCTTAATGCCTCTATCTCCTCTACGCTTTGACTGTGACAGTGGAGTGCAGGCGTGCTCTAATCTAAGCCAGATGAGCTACAAAAACACAGGCTTCCTCCGCCGGTTGCTTTCTCCATTAACCAAGAGGCCCATCATTTCTCTCTACAATCACAGGGCAGCCTTCTGAGGTTTACCAGCACGTCTGCATATGCACTAAAGCAGACGAGCCAGTAAAACTCCTATATGAGTGATTTATAATGACACTTTGCTGCTGCCATCTTCTATCTGCTAACCGCAGACTATTGGGCAGTGGCTCAGAGCCAGACTCATGGCACCTGTTGAGATTACTGCAGTGTCAAAGCTGTTTTATATAATGTTGTCTTTTTTATGGATAGGTTTGGACTTCCAACATATTTAGGAACCTGAAGGTACTTTTTCAGATCATATGGGCACTGTGTTGCATGTAAATGTGGCTCCCATTCAGTCTGAGTGTACAGTCGCCACCAGGGTTGAGCTGAGGCTTCATCTTCCACTCTGTCATGGTGAGTTTGGGCTGAGGCTTTCATTTAGGAACGGCTGACTCTCGCTCACTGCTGAGGCAGAAGGACATCTCGTCCCTCTGGGGACGGTTGCCGTCCCGCCCTGTCACTTTCACTCTCATATCCACAGGCCAAGAAGCACATGGCAAACAAGCACAGACTGCAGTGAAACAGAGGATGGAAGAAGAGGAGAAGAAAGGGAAAAGATAAATAGGGCAGTAGACAGAACGATGGAGATAGCTGAGACTCAATATTTATCAGACTTCAAGGAATAGTTTGACATGTTGGGAAACACGCTTATTCACTTTCTTGCTGAGTTAAATTAGAAGATCAATACCACTTTAATATTAGGCTGCAGCAGCCAGTTAGCCTAGCTTAGCGTAAAGACTGGAAACAGGGGGAGACAGTTAGCCTAGCTTGGTGCAAAGGTTATACAATCCACCCACTCCAATCCACATTTCTAAAGCTCACTAATTAACACTTTATATCTTGTTTGTTTAGTCTGCAGAAAAACCAAAGTGTAAAAACAACACATTGTGGTTTCACTGAGGTTATTGGCTGAAAATGGAGCTAGGCTTGCTGGATCCTCCAGCTTAGCTGAGCTTAGTGGCTGCTGGCCCTCACTTCATATGTATCGTGCAGACATGAGAGGTATGATTTTTTTCATCCAACTCTCAACAACAAAGCTGTTCATATTTCCCAAAATGTTGAGTCCTTTAACTTATTTTAATTTAATGTTGCAGCACATTTGCACATTAAACACATTTTGATGGTCATCCTCGTGCCAAGGTTTCTGCCATGTGGGAAAATAAGGTCGCTGACAAATCAGAAACCGGATATTTCACCTGATTTTGTGGGAAACATAGTTTCCATTACTCTCTGGGGTAGGTGAGAAAAACTCTGTGAACTAACATCAGAAAAGGCAAGAGGTGAAAAGGAAGCTGTTACATCCACAATCATCCGCTGCTCACTGGTGTCATGTGCTGCATACCAAATCGAGCTTTTTCGATAGTCTCCCTTGTACCTTCTCCCTCACACTCTTTCTTCTCTCTCCTCCCTTGTGTTACTACCTTCATCCACCCACCTTCGGCTCACAGCAGAGGGTACAATAAGTGAAGATGGTGAGATTTAGATCGGCAAAGTTTAGGAAGTGAGTAAAAAAAAGATTTAAGATGTGAGGAAATAAAGAAACCTCTCCTCCTCTAACTATTTATCATTTCCTTGTACCCTCCTGTGGCGACTCATCTCTTACAGGGCACATCTAAGATGCTAAGTTAATAACATCGGGAGGAGAGCATGGTGCAAAAGGAGAAAGGGTGCAGAGTCTCACAATAACACACTCTCTAGCGAGCCCCACATGAATCAAACTGACAAAGCCAATCTAGCGACAAATTCTCTCTTGCTGGCTGTAAACTGCTCGGTTCTCTGGATGGGTGGATACAAGAGTGCAGGCTGGGGAAATTGTAAGTTAAATTTAAAAAGTAAAATTCAGTAAGGTGTGCACACTCTACAACCTCACTTCTTATTCCCTGCGGTGGAGTTAATCATATCCTGGTTTATGGGACTAGTATTCTTCTCAGTGATACAGACTTTCACTTTTTGTGGTTACACATGTGTATCATAAAAAGCATGTCAGTGGAGATGGGAAAGGTCAGTAAAAGTCAAGTGAGTTCACTTATCCCTGCAGCTGCCTGTTGAGTATAAAACTAACCAGAACCACAAGCTAACCTCAAGAGGGTACAGTATACTCTATATATACTGCTCGCCTTCGCTGTCAAATTCTGCTGGCTGTAAAGGAACCAACACAACCATCAAGGCAGCGGGTTATCAGTATGTGAACAAAAAATACCGAAATTCAATTTTTTTGGGAAACCATTAAGTCCAAACAAGAAAAGGAGTCTCTGAGCACAGTGAAATATTACCAGCACAAATATATAGAAGCGGTGAGATGGAAACAATCAAGTATGGGAAGAGATAAGGGTTTAAGCTCCATCCTCCAGCCAGAGCCCAGGTGCACCATGTCACACCCCCAGGCTGTGAGAGTCTCCATGCTGGGGAGATCTTTAATAGCCTCGAGATGGAAGCACACTATCCCCACTAGTCCATAAAAGACAGTGTTCCTCTGTCCCATCTCCTTCTGTCTGTCTGGTATGGGCTCATAAAAGACTTAACTGGTCTCACATGACCCCTCTGTTCACTCATGCTGTGATTGGCTAGATTCTCAAACACAGGGGGTGCAATTGGATGGTTTTAGACTGTTTTAGACTGTAAAGGACAATGTGGCACACTGCCTCAGAGATGAGCTCATCTGTCCTGCAGTACAGTCAGTCTGTGGAGGCCCCTTAATTGGGTCTGAGCCATGGAAGACAAAGGTTACATTATTAAGAAATGTGCTCCACTGTCTCAAAGATCCTGAATCTGCTTTAACTGAATTATATTTGTCCACTTGCGGGGGAGCGACACACCGACATGTGATCACCATATAAATTTGCTATGATGAACATGTTCGTAAACAGTGGCCTATTTACACATTCAGCAGACACGGAGCAACAATAGCATTAATTTTGAGTAATGTTTTGGGCCACCTGGTGAATGTAAGTCCAGTATTCACTCCCATTTAAGCTCTGTTGGCTTGTAAAACCAAAACAATACACCGGAAGATGCTGAAACCCTGTAGATATGAGGGGAACTGCAGAGTCGGCTGATGATTCTTTGTGGGTTTGTCACTACAAGTATCCTCTTTAACATACATGTAGTCATTTGATCCATTGTTACCATGGAAAAATGTTGATTAGAGCATCTTCAACATTCAAAGGAAATATAGAATAGTGTGCTAAATATTATATATTGTCTGATAAGATGTGGCTTCTTTTTGGTGGTATGACACCATATATGTGGGGTTTACTGCATGGATAGTTCAAATAGTGGTGAGGTATGTTGTTAGTCATAGAAAAGTTCAGTGAAATAACTGCAGCATTATGTGAGGCAAACCTGGGGTTACCAATTTTAGAACAAGAAACTGGTTATAAATTCTGATTTGACCCAGTTTAGTTCACTTTGCAAAGACAGACACATCAGGTGGTGGATAGAAATAAAAACAAAAAGTAAGTAAACACACAAAAAGAAAAACCCTAAATTACAAATAAAGTACACATATCTATGATAAAATAGTGTTATGGTTCACCTTCTAGCTGTTTCCAGAGCTTTTGATTCTCATGGCCTATTTAGTGAATAAAACTTGTTCAGGTTGAAACAATATGATTTAAAACCCTGGAAAGAAGACAGATAAGACATAAACTCTCTTATTGTATTTGTCATAAAGAAGTAAATGTAATTTAATGGCAAGTGATGACACATATCAAATGTGAATTGTGAAAATGTGGTTGCAGAGTCTACAGCAGCGCAATGTGGACAGAAGCTGTGACATGTGGGGGACTTTTTCCTGGATGTTTGCTTGTGGTTTTGGAGGGTTTTTTTTGTTTTCCCACTGCTGGGGAAACTATGTTGTGACCAGAGTGCAAACGCAGCACCCTGGGATCCATCTCTCCATCCAACCTCAGCTGACCTCTCCCTGTTTGTCACAAAGCTGAGACTGCGGCCGCTGGACTAACATGGCTGAGGAAGTGTGTGGCCTGGGGGAGGCCATTAGCTCTGGCTTGGTTTTTTTTTTTTTTTTGCACTGAAACAGGATCACCTACACACACAGACACACTTCTGCTTAATAATGGCCACTTAAGTCTGGCTAAAAACACCTCCAGCCCCCCTTCCAGCTGTCCACAATCACAGTCTCAACTATTTCCTAAATAACTTCATTGCCCCCCCCCCTCCCCATATTTCTCCCTCTCACACACACAATCATTCACTCCCTCTTTACATACACACCCACAGGCATTCCAACACATTTGTTTCTGTTTCTGCATCTGGCCAATGTTTTACTCTTCCATCGATGTTTTTAAGTGCTCTTACGCCAAAAAAAGTAATTAGGCCACAGTTTATCTAAAAAAGCACTCGCACAATAGTTGCATCTCCAGCTTTCTTTCTTATGAAAAGGATATGTACACATATGTCCTCCAACTGGCTGGATTAAGAGTTTCTTTCTTGGGTCAACAAAGCTAAAAAAAACCTTGGATGTTCTCCTCATGAACTCATCCTTAAGCTTATTGAGCTAAAACATCTGGGCCCCCTACTTTCTCTGCACAGCTTTCCACTGAGCACAGAGATGGGTTCTTCAGGATTTGGCTGGTGGGCAGTACACATACACTCACACACACACACTCACACACACACAGACGCCTAAGACTTACTGGAGCGCCCTGTTGAGTGACAGCACCTGAGAGGCTAGATGCACTGCTTATACTGTAGGCGTGAAAAACCAACAGCAGTGGCCCGTTTGTCATTACTCCTGTTAATATGGCTCAGCTGCCTGCCTGTCACATGGCGCCACCCGTACCCAAATCCCAAGGTGCTTTGTGTGTGTGTGTGTGTGTATGTGTGTGTGTGTGTGTGTATTTGTGCTCCTCCTGCTTAAAGCCCCTCAGGAAGAAGAGACAGGAGGTCTGTGCCAAAACGTGTGATGTTAAAGATATGACTCCACGACTGTGATCATTACAGAGTTTGGTGGAAAAGGCCAGATCCCCTGCTGTCTCTGTCCAGTGTAAACATGGATCCCTGTGTGAGGAAGAGGCAGACAGAGAGGAAACTAGAGAGAAACAGGAAAATATGAGACAAGGAAGGGGACTGAGAGAAAGGGACGGTGCAGACAGACACAGCAGGGGGCATGCTGTTCTCCGTAATAGACTGTCAATGAATCTCATTAACATGGCTTCTCTAATCAGCATCCGAGAATATTCCACTGAAGGCCATCCGCTCTGCTTCCCACCTCCTTCCTCTCATTCTGATTACACATATGCATATTTACCATTACTTTTTCCCCCTCTTTTGTTGTTAAAGGTGCATGATTTTAACAAAATTAGATTTTTGAGAAAGTGGCTAATACGAGCTGCTCTCTCTATTATGTCTAGTAGCCTTCACAGTCAATCCTCACATGTGCAACACAGCAGGCTACCATGTTAAAGATATCCACTCTGCCCTCATCACATCAGGAGAGGCTTGTTTTCAACCATTTCAGCCTCCCTCAACAAGCAGTGGAAATAAATGGGCACTCATGCTGAAAGCCTGTCTTTTCCAAATGACGGCTTACCAGATAAATACAGCCAAATTACTTCCAAACACTGCTCACAGTGAAACAAAAGAATTTTAGGTCTTTGATTTTTGCTTTGATTTTTTCAGATTTGTTGACACCACACTACTCGGGCTCGCTTGTGAAATCTTTTACGTTTTTTTTTGTGATCTATGTGTGTGCAGCTGAAGAGCAAAAGGACGGCAGGATGTTTGCATTTTCAAAACAAAGTGCAGGTTTCCCCCTGAAAGTCGAGGATGAGCTACCAGGGACAAAGACGTGTCAATGGTGTGTCGGGCACATGTGTCACTTGATAGCGCCTCAACAGGAAGCTGGCTGGTTGTAAAACAGGAAGGTCTGACCCTATGGGGGGGTGTTCCTCTTTTTTATTTGCCCTGTGCTTTTCCTTAATGAGAGCAGATGGTATCCAACACAAACAAACCCTAGCTATTGTCCAGAGACATCAAAACAGTAATATTTGATTGTCCTCAGAGAGATTTGTATGGCATAAGATGAAATGGAGGAGATTAGGGGTTGGAAGGGAAGAGTCATGCCAGACACATTCCCAACACCACACATGCTCATTCTTTAATCATGATCAAGTCCTGCCAATATTGGGAAATCTGAATTCCAAAGGCTGCTAGGCATCAAATGGGACCAGCACAGCCTCCTCTATCTGTCTAACATCTGACAGAGTGACTAATGGGAGCATCTGAGGCTTCACTCCCAGAACCCCAAGTCTAAACACCCTCAAAACCGCCATTGACTCCGAGTCTCATCCTCAACATTATATGCAACAGTTCTGACACACATCTTTAGGTGCAGACTGATTAACTATCCGTCCTCTAAAGTCCTCTCCCTTTCTCGACACTCTGCAGTAGCTCGAGGCGGTGTTCCCATCGTCCTATGCGCTCTCAGGGTGTGTTCCTGGCACTGAATGCGTAGATAGGATAAATAAATCACACGCAGGCCCTCTGGAGAGCAGGGAAACTGACTGGAACGTGCTACAGGGAATAAAGAAGACATCTGGAGGAGGCGCTAGAGCCTTTCTGGTGAGGAGAAAATGACTTATAGAAAGACATCATGTTAGGAAACTGACTACTGTTGTTTAAGTTGAAAGAAAGCTTCTTATTGTGGGATGAAATGAACCACTGACCAGAAGGAGGGATCACATCTCTGTCAGCCAGCAAATGAGTCAACTCAGACGGCTTATGTTGTGTGATAGCACATGCTGCTAGCCATTTTGTAGATGCCTCCGCATTTGTAGTCCATACACAACAGCAGCCATGAGAGCTGGAACAGTTGATCCAGTATCAACCTTGGTCCCAGTGGGTTAGTGAGCACATATCCTATTAAATACTGTAGCTGCTGTTGCATTCAGTAGAGCAGGGGGAGAAAACACACATGCACTAACCTCCATCTGCTGTGGTCAGCTCTGGCACGGAGTCAGCAAGACTCTCCAAATGGCAGAGATTACTTTGTGTGTTTGTGTGTTAATGTACATGAATGCACAAGAAATTGAGAGAGGACAGAGAGACAGAAGGAGATAGATGGAGCAGGGAGGCGAAGAAAAAAAAAAAAAAGAGTGAAGACGAAGCGAGAACAGCCATCCGCAACAAATGTGCTGCAAGGCTTTCGTATTGGGGTGACAGGTGCATTATCATAGGTTAATGAGAAGCCTAGTGCTGCCTTTAGCTGCAATCAGGGGAGCTCTGCCTCCACTACCAGCTCCATCAATCAGATCAGACATAAACTCCCACTCAAGCTCCAAGCACACACACTCACAAACACACAAAGGGATATACAGTATTGAAATAGCTCATTACAGCTTGTGGGGTACACTGAAATAACAATATTATGGCCACAATTTGGTACAAAAGATTACGGTGTGATACAGTATATGGACACAATGAGAGATAATTAGCACTTCAAGCACAGCCCACATGTGATCATCCAATGATGTTAACTACAGCTGGTACTGCAGTCAGACAGTGGTGGAATAAGTACTCAGATCCTTTACAGAGGCCCTGATAACATATTCTGTCAATCACGTACTTATTATGAGTAACTGGATCCCACATATATACACAGTTTTCTACCAAGCAATTCCGATTTTTCACCTTCTGTATTTGTGCTTTGTCTGTGCTCTTCTCACTAGTTTGAAGTCCAGCTATCAGACAATATGAAAAAATGTCTGATGATGAGATTGCTTGCTTTTGTTGCCATGGACACACCACTGTCTATCAAATCAGACCAAAACACACCCACGCAGTCCTCATAAAGCAGAGTTGAGAGCTTGAGGTTTTAATGGATAGGATGTAGGGATGTTTTTTCGAACTTCGTCTTTGTGTGATGCTTATTTAGTCATGAAGATCTTACAGAGGACGATTTAAGATTTAAAACCATTTTTTTAGGTACTTTGATAGAAGTAGTCATACAGTACCACACTATCCATCAAATGTAAAAGTTCTGTATTCATGTTAAGCTAACTAGCATGTTACCATCACTAGCAGTATGTGACTTTGCCTACCAAACAATCTCAAAAGCCACCAAACCACCGAAGCTTCCTGAGCTACCTCATCTTAGCAAGCAACACAACACATTTTCTCTATGATATCAGCAGCTGATATCAGAATTGGCTACAAGTACAGTAAGAAAAAACAGTGAACGGTGGAGACAAATGAAAAATAAAAATAAGAATATGGGAGCACCGTGTATCACATTCTCCTTAAAAACAACAACAACAGAAAAACAAACTGTAGGAATATTTGACTGTTTTTCATGCTTGATGCTATGAACAGTAAGTATTTAGGTGCAATATCCAGGCCTAATTATTACTGATGTATAAACAGTACTTTAATGTTGTAGCTTGTCAAAGTGGAGCCAATTCTAATTACCTGGTGTACTGATGTTTACTGTAGTTTAATATTTTAATAATGCATGAGATAATTATATGTTTTGGATGTAAAATCTTAATCTGCACTGTAGCTTATAAGTAACAAAAGCTGACAGATGTAGTTACAATAAGCACAATATATTCCTCTGAAATATAGTGGATTCAAAGTTTTAAAGAAATGGAAGTACCTCAAAATTGTGGCCTACTTAAATAAATACTGTATACTAACTTACTTTCCACCACTGGAAAATATTTGAAAGCTGCTGCTTCTGAGGTGTGAATATGTAAGAAAGGCTGATAAGTGTAGTTGGCGCTCAGCTATAGTTTTTTTTCTCTTTCAGTCCACACTTGGCGCCAAGTGTCTCTCTCTCACCTCCATCTCACCGGACTGGAGAGGAAACAGTGTACAACACTCATATTGCTGATGTTCACCAGTGTTTGGCGAGGCAGTGGAGCTGTGCCAGAGTGATTTCAGAGGTCTTTACTCTCCGCAGGCCAAAGAGGCCACATGGAGAGGAGAGCTTGCCCTTATCACACTGGATTAGCCTGCGAGAGGGAGGAGAGAGTGAGGTATAAAGAGGAAGAGAGAAAGGAAGGTGGCTCTGTGTGTGAGTCAGTGTATCATTCTCCGCCGGTGCTGGATTCTACAAGCCGCTGGGCAGGAAATGAGACGGAGGACACCCACTGACCTGCAGCCACTTGCCGCCTCTCAGCCTATCACAGAAACAATTTAAACAGCTAATGGAACAAGGCTGATCCTCTTTCCATCTCATACGGGGGCACTGTGACTCATACTGCTCATTTCTGAGTAGAGCTCCTCAGGCTTAAAAGTAATCTACACCAGACAGGAGGACAGACCCGGCTAGTTATGTTATTATACATATCTATCAGACAGATATGTGTAAGCAACTGAGAGCACACTGTTTATTTATGTATGATCCCTGAAAGAGATTCAAAACAGGAAAGCCGGTGTAGGGTGTGTGCAGGAGGAAGGGACCAGGCAGGCAGGTCAGTCCGCAGGTGCAGGTAGGGTCCAGTTTAGGGGGAATGAGGGGGCATGTGTGGATGCTGCCTCAACATGTCAATGACACAGTGTGAACAGGATGCAGAGAGGAAGAGCACAGCGGATCCCCAGCGAGCCCTCCACCATCATCCGTGTTGGATGAGCACCAATGGAGCAGAGAGCTAACTAAAAAAACACACATTGAAAGGAAGCCAAACAGTTGCAGAGCATAGCATATGGTAAACATACTTCTTATTTGCTTACATGAGCTCTATGCAATTAAATTGAATGTATTCCTCACAACGGCACCATTAGAATAGTTGTATCTGCCTCGAGGTACCATCACACACATATACACTCACGGGAGAGGTGCTTCTCAAATCCAGCATATTCTTTTAAATCACTCCAGGTTACTCGGTGCTTTGTGAACACGTGGACTTGACATTTTCATTATTCATCCTTTTATTTCATTCTGTCTCAGTGGGATCATCATCTGTCCCACTTCCTCTTCCCTGGACTCACTGACTGACAGTTAAGTGGAAAAAACAGAGGAAGCTTTCCTTCCTCATTGTGTTTGGCCTGGACTCTCCGTGTGTGTGTGTGTGTGTGTGTGTTTGTGTGTGATCTGACGAATCCAGCAGCAGCAAATTATCCTGGCTATAGCTTTCCTCAGCCCACATTCATACATCATAAGAAGCATATCCACATGTGCACTAGGACTGCAACTACTTTTTCAATTATCAGTTAATCTGTTGATTCATTTCTTGAGGAATCCATTAATTCTTCAGCGTACGAAATGTCAGAAAATGGAAAAAAAAAAAGAACCATAATTCAAATTCAAAGATATTCACTTTATATGGACAAAGCAGCAAATCTTCAGCTCCGAGGAAACGTTTGATCAAACGTCAGAATTGTTGTTGTTGATTAATTTTCTGTCTAATCGACTGTTTCAGCAATAATCTGCACACTTTTACCTGGTGGAACAATGATTTATCTGGATATCCAGATCTAAGTTGCACTGCATTACACCTATAGTATAAAAAAGACAAATTAGTAAGATATATTGAATATAATCAAATGGAACATTCCTGAACCACTTTTCTTTCTCACCTCAATTACAAAAATATTTCTGTAAAACCTTTCTTTTGCAGATTTCTGAAAATGTATTTAAGGGTCATATTTTAAGTTTTCTTGTATATTTTTTGTTTGATCACTTGACAGTGACATCAGTATGTAATTAGTTCTGTCCCTACAGGATAGAAACCTTGTCCTCTATTATGTTGACTACTTTATTCAGTCCAATAAAGTTTTGGGAACTTTAATCTACTTTGTTCTATTTTTTCCTCCCCTCATGTAGCCTACAGCTGTTGTTTGTGAGTCCAGTATCATGTTTTAAATGAGAAATTGAGGTTTGGCGCTCGAAGTATTGACGGAGCTCCCTGATGAGATGTGGCTCTGTTGAGTTACTTGAAACAGTCTCTTGAGAGAACATTAAGCTGTACTCATTATGCTGAGGTTAAGTGTCTTAGACAATAGTGGACTGGAGAAGCCAGGTTCGTGCTGTGATTGTGTTGTTTTGCTTAAAAGCAGAGCTGATGAGTCAGTGGTGAGGTATTAGCTTCTGGCATGACATGACATCATGAGGCTCCCTTCCTTTGATAAGAGTCACTGCACTTATGAGAGGAGCTCTTTTATATTTATTGCAGAGGAAAAATCCTGTTATCACAGTGAAATGAATGGATTTGGAGCTTGTTCTGTTCAGCCACAGGGCAGTCAGACTTAATTAACAGGAAAATACAAACAATACATGGGGAAATAATAAAAAAATGCAATAGCTCAGAGGTTTAGAACTTGCAAGGTAGCGAAATAACTAATTTCTTAAGAATCTGCATGAAAGACATAATTATAGCTGCAGCTTCAGCAAATCAGCTTCTAAAACATTATTCCACTGATGAAGAATCTTTCATTGTACACTTTAAATCTATTACAATCTATTTGTCTTGCTCATGTTGTCCCAATGCATTTTTGCCTGAGCCAATGACAGTTGAGTATATACTGCCATCTTGTGGTTGCCTTCAGTATGACAACTGACCTCCACCAGACTTGAAATAGTAGCCAGCTTGACAAAATTTCAGTATGCATGTCTCTTACCACTGTTAGAACTTGTTTTTAACAAATACGATGAAAGAAAAGACATGTAGACTGGATTCTGGTGGGTTTGAGTTTATTAATGGTTCTCAATAATAAAAAGAAATACACAATTTGTATTTTAAACATGGCTTAAAAGGTCCACGGACATTTCTTTTCCTACTAAATGAAATCTTTTTTTGTAAAAGTGTACAAAACATTTTAAAAACACAACAAAAAGTCTTCATCTCTTATTAAGTTAAATTAATGTTTCAATTTGGAGCTCAGGCAGACACAGCTGTTTTTTTTTAAAAAACGGGCAGTTTCCTCCGTCTTGTGTTATTGCAGCATGATGAACATGATTTGAAATGACTCGTGTGAGATGGTATGACAAAGCTACTAACCACATTAAAGTGCCAGCTATCCACTAAATTAACCATAAATTCAGCCATAATAGTGTGTTTGAAATGAAGCGGAAGGACTGAGATGATGAGGTGGATAATAAGTGGGATGAGGAAACTCAAAGCAACATTTAAATACTTTTGTAGAACAACTTTAGCAAAGACAGCATGAGTTCATGAACAGTCATTTTCTGGTCATATTGGTCTCCGAAACAGCCAATCATGCGCAGCTTTCAATGTTTGTCTCTACTCTTGTTACCAATAATTTAAACAAGGCAAACTTCTTCTCAGGAAACAATCAATCATGCAGAGAGGGGAAAATACATTGTGGTCACACAGCTGCCATTTTTATAAGTTTCTGCCACGACGGCAAAAAAACAAGTGAAGGCAAGTGTGAGGAGCTTATTTAAAGATGTCCAGTCGTCTGTTCACAAATTCAGGCTATGGAATAGATGCTAAAACAAATAAAATACAACTTCAAGAGTGATGACAGATTCACTCTAACTGGTCCAATTAATCTGATTCAGACCAAAATAGTGCTGACGAGGTGCTGTGGCAGCCACATTCTGTACATCATAAACAATAGAGAGGAAGTGAAGAACAATAGGACTCTTAAAACAAGAGCATGTGGGTGACTGCTTTCCCATATAAAACGCTGACCAAGCACCAAAGTGCCATAATCCCCTACCAAAGACATACTGTATATACACTAAAAAAAAAAAAAAGTTAAAAAAAACAGAGATGACATGAGAATCTAAAAAAAAAAGAAATAAAATATTCACTCAACACATCATACACACACTTACTTCATGCAGAACTAGTCATTTTGGAAGCTACTGGTTACCAGTCAGACACACCCAAGAGGAAGACAGAGATGTGATTTAGAGATGCTATGATGGATAGCGGGAGGGGGAGGTGGGTGGTGGTGGGTGTAAACGGAGGCTAATATCAGGGCTGCTGCGTACAAGGAGCTGATGACAGGAGCCAAAACCTCCACCACAGCAGCCCTGCCCTAGCTCAGCCAGGGGCCTCTCCTCCACCCTCTGCACCAAAAATACCAGCTGCAGGATCATAGAGTGGGATTTATGGTTGTAAGCATCTACTACGCACCCACCCACACACCCTCCCATCTCCCTCTCATCTCCCTGCCCCGGAGTCAGAAGATGCTCCGTCTCTCAGCTCACCAAATGTCACTAAAGTGCTCTCTCTACTACTACGTTAAGCGCTTCATTGAGGTCAGCAAAGGAAAACAAAAATACACAAAGAATCTTTTCATACATGAACGTTTGCATAGGTTTCCACTGAAACATACCACCTAAACATCATTATGGTTGTCTCCTTAAAAAAAAAAAAAAAACAGAAAAATGATAAGACAACTATGTTAACTTGCAAACTATGTCCAACATGTGTGTCAAGCTTGATTGAGAGGTGTGTGTTTGTATGTGTGTGTGTGTGGGACATATGGGGCGTGAGAAATTTGCACAGCTGTCAAGGCAGGAGAAGCTCAAATGGTAGAGACAGCTGTCTTAATTTTGTGTGTGTGTGTGTGTGTGTACGTTAAGAGTGTGAGACAAGGAGAGAGAGAGAGAGAGAGAAAGAGTCCATCCATCTGTGTGTGTGGTGTGAAGCTGGATCTGTCTTCAGCTCAGTACTTTGGTACTTTGGTATAATCCTCCTGGACGACACTCTTGCACAGACACATGGAGAGGATCATCCCGAGGAGCTGGAGGAAACAGAGTTGTCAAATTAGTTATCAGGAGTTGAAACTGACCAGCTAAGCACTCACTCAAACATATATCCATGCCGAAGAATAAAAACAAAGAATTGAGTCATTTCAAGTCTGTCTTAAAACAATACTTATATATTACATGTATGTTGAAAGTACTGTAGGGCTGAAATTAACACTTAACCTCATTACAAACTACTTGAGTAATCGCTATTAAATGCCAGAAGATGGCAGGAAAAAAAAAAAAATCACAGTTTCGTAAGGCCCAGGCTGAGCCCAGCATATCAAAATTATTGTCAGATTTCTTACTTTTAAGACAGAGAAAAGCAGCAAATCCTCAAAATTGGCATTTTTGCTTGAAAAAAAGACTTGAACTATTACTTGATTAACAAAATAGGTGTCCATTTTCTACTTAACGACCAATCAACTTGAATTTTTTCTGCTTGAGTTGGAAGAATTGGTTGCTGTAGTCACTACTCCTCCTCTCTATACTGGCCATGAAGTAATCCCTTTGTAAAATGACTCCACTGTGAAAGATGGGGAACTAAATCCACCCTCCTCATTCTGTGCAAAAATGCACCGTTAAATTCAGCTGAAGCTAATCTAAGTTAGCCAAATCAGGTGTGTTCTTCATCCCAGACATCATGTGGAGGGTTAATTGCTGGTTTTTCATCCCAGCAACAAATCTACAGGTATCCCCGAACCACAGCTGTGTCCCATTTCCAAATTATAATTCTAAGCAGGTTTTGAATATGTGGTGTGTTCATACTGGAAAAGTTACACAATAAAGTATTAAAAAGAAAAAAAAAACTCCCTCCCACTCCCATAATTAAATGCACAAAGGAAATGGTGGAGTTGTTCACAGCTGCAAAAAATTAGAAGTAATAGTCGATGGTTGGTGAAACAGCTCCAGGGTCATCTCAGAAAACAAAGTAGCTACTACATTTTTGGAAAATTCATTTACTTTCTCTTTGTGAAGTTTCACTGAAAGTAGCATTTTAAAGTCAAAGTTTATTTTACGTCTGACCGTGCAAGTATTGTGTCATTTCCTGTCAGTACAACACAGTTAAGCTTGTTGACTTCTTGTATAGTCACAGCAAAAAATGTGTACTATAAAGATTTGTATATAGTGTATATTGCATTTAGTTAGCATGTAGTATGGAATTAGCAAGTTAACACTGTCCAGGGAAACACAAATAGGTCATTTTGTAACTTTAGAAGATACCCACATGATTTGTCTAACTCAGACTGCTGAATCCTTGAAGTTTATTCAGCTGAACTAAATGGACAACAAGCTTACCGCGGTAGTCAATGTAACCAGTGTTACACAGTGTTCGGACCTACATCGATTACATGACTTGCCCATTGCCCCTACTGTCATTTTGCTTGTTTCCCCCCCTCTTTATAGAAATAAAAGCCATTTAGTTTCCATTTTATTTAATTTTCGCGTGTCAGTGCCCACGTTCATCAAGTACAAAATACTCTAATTTGTAAAATACTAAGCATGTTGTCAATACTTAGTCGGACGACGCCACAATTATAAACTGAAAATGTCCGCAGCAGCAGCAGCAGAGTCACAGCACAGAGCAGCGGAGTGAGACGTCTGTCCTCCCTCCTGCTCTCTGCTGTAAATACACGTAGCTGTTAGCGAGCAGCTACTCTGATGTCTCCCCAGCTCTCTAGGCTTGTTTTCAGCAGAAACTCTCTCACTCTCGCTGTGTCTCTCTCTTCAGATGGCAGGCGGGTTGCTCCGGTTCTGGTTCTAAGCGGTGGTCGTCCTCTGGCTCGTCCCCGCGTCTGTGTGCGTCACAGCCTGGCTGTACACAGAGGACGACGTGCTGGTGTTCCTGAGCAGCAGCACCCTGAAGTCTGCCGTCACTAACTCGTAAGTAAGGGGAAGATCTAAACTAAAAATCTAACATTAAATATCAAAGTAAGCGCTCTACAGATATTGAGCATCATCAACGAATATATCTTGTGAAATGTCCAGTGCAACCTGTGACACGAGCTTTGTCAGAGTTTATTAACCGGTGGTAAAATTTCCTCACCGTGGCATCCCTAATGGACAATGCATTTTTCCACGTTTTCCAATTATTGTGAATTTTGTCCCCCATCGTCCAATAAGAAGAGATGTCTTACAGCCAGTATGGAGAGAAAGAATGATTACAGCTACCAGTAACTCTTTCAATGTACACTGACATGTAAATGTTGTGTTAAAATAGACTTGAAAAAATCTGAACCTTTCCTTTAAGACTAGTGTGGGAGAGAGATAGATACCTCCACAACTGCCACACCGAAACAGATTCCCAGAATAACTCCGCAGTTTTCCAGGAGCCATTTCTCCACACTGGTTACACAGCCCTGAAGGGGAGAACAAGAGAGGAAGAATGAGTTTAAGAAAGACACAGAAAGAGAGGGGTTGCAGGCCAACATGCGGAGGGAGAGATGAATGGCTACGTGATCCCAGCCGGACATGAGCAGAGCCTTTTCAAAACACAACTGTTGGCTTTGGACTGAGTCACTGAGGGGGAAGAATAACAAGGCTTAGCTGAGCTGAGAAAAAACATTGTAGAGAGAGAGAGAGAGTAAAGTTTCTGAAACACGCAGACCAAACAACAGCACAGTAGAGCTTTCCTGGTGTTTGAACAAATCTCACAGCACAAACAACGTGCCTCAGCTGTTGGTATTCACTGCACTGATTAAGTGAGACCACAGTGCCACACTGAGCTGGCAGCCGGAGTTACACAACATGAGTTGAACTGACTTATGTAATGAGTAAAGGTATGAGGTCTATCAGAACAATGCAGGCTGTACTGTAGCATTGTTCACCCAGCTGAAGTAACGCCAAATAACGCTGACCACGGTCTAGACTTGGAACTGTTAGCATTCACAGATGAAATGTTCAGATGGCGTCAAGGTGAAAATATACGTTATGTTCACCTTTGTGGTACCACATAGAGATGCTGTGAATAAGAACAGAAACATCTAAACAAAGGGAATGTCTATGTATGAAAATAATCCAGGATGATCATGGGCAATTAAAATTAAAGACTCACAGCTGATTATCAACCAAATCTCTAACATTGGCAACAGAGGAAAAACCCTGCATGAACTAAGAAAAGTCCCCACTGTTAAGAAAAGTGGTTGGTTCAGCAAAATGAGGCAGACTGCAGGCTGAAGTGCAACTGCTCTGCACAGCAGTCTGAGTGAGTGACTGCAAAAATCATGAACCGAGGCTGAACAGTTGAAGGAAGGAAGGATTTTACAACCAATTGTACACTGTTGCTTACAACCAATAGCTGTTGGCTGCAGTAAATTTACAACAATGATTTTCAAAAATTACATTCAACTCAGTGCAAAAACATCATTGCAGATTTGATCAGGTTTGTGTACCGTTTCATAGACAGGTGGTTCTGCGGACAGATGCTCACACAGGCCCACGGCCTTGATCTCGATGCCAGGCAGGGAATCGTTGCGACAGGAGCATGAGTAGAGGTGCTGGGAGCTGTTCTTGATCACCAAGTTCTCTGACCAGTTGCCTGGACCAGTCCATCCACAACACTTCATCTGGTTATATGAAAGAGAGGAAGGGTGTGAGAAGGGTGTGAAAGGAAGGAGATAAAAGAGAACTGCTTACTTAGAGGTAAAGATATGTTTATATATCGAGTTTTTTAAATGTCAATTTCTAATGCATTGATCACCACAAAGAAAATTCCAGTCATCTCCACTGTATAGGTGTGTGAGGCAGAAAACTTGAAATCTAGGCACGTAAAACTTAAACAATCTGCATGGCTAGTCACACGGTATTTTGGCCCTTTATAATACACTGAGTGGAACATTTGACTGATTTTGATGGGTTGAGAATTCACACCTTTCTAAAAATATATTCACTCATGCTATGTGTCAGAGTCACACCAGATAACAGCTTGACCACATTGCATCCGTGACTATAACACTGTAAATGTTGACAGCATTTAGTAACTAGCTTAAGTAAATGGATATTCAATTTGTTGGTTACATAAGTCTTTCGTGTGATTACTATTTAAGTTATGTACAGGTTGAAGAGTCAACTCACCGTCTTCTGAACGTAGTCCCAGGTGTGCTCTGTCGTCCTGTTCTGGCCTGTGTAGTTGATTATCATGCCCTTTATGATGTTTGACATCTCATGTTTCAACTAGAAGTGAGATGAGAATAGAAAAGCAACGAAATGCAAATGACTATATGTGTGTACATGTTTGTCTGTAAACCATTAAAACAGTCAACAGATTGTCCACACACAAATTCATGTTTGGTGCAGTGTAAAGAGAAAGTGCTGAAAAAAAGAAAACAAACACACCCACACTGACTTTTTTTTTCTGACTTTCTAGCAACATCTGAACTTAATGTTTCATATGGCTACACCACGGGTGGTACTGGCCTGTGAAGTTCCATGCTGGGCTGAAACATTGCACAAGCACAGCTTAGCAGGAGCATGATTCTGTGTTTATGTGTGTAAAACCACAGAGCGCTGGCAGCTATGTATCTTAAGAGCTCTGTCAGAGATGAGCGAGAGCCTCACCCTATTCTGGGAAAGGGCACCACCCTGCCCTGTGGTAAGCCTTAAACACAGGGAGCTCATCTAGGGCTCGAGAGACACACATATACAGTACACACATGTGCATATATACATGCTGGAGAGAAAACAGCTGAAAGGGTGACAGCAGCCTCCACCTAACCGAAAGAGTCCAACAGGGGTGAGGTTTATCAAGGGAAAGGCTTTTTAAGTGCTGGGAGGGATTGCCATGTTCAGAGTTAAAAACCTGTCTGAAGAGTGGAGAGTGTTCAAACACAACACACCCTTCACACGCTGTACAAACAAACAAGACTGGTTCTATTATTTAAGGCTGGTTCTATTATTGGTTTGACCGCTGATTAATTAGAAGGAGGAGAACCAGGACAAGGAGAGTTCAAACTGTAGTTCAGATTGATGATCACCTATTTCACAGTGTATGGTTAGAGATGGCCTGATGCTCCACAGGTTATAGAAGATCTTTTGCACCTGGGGCTGTGAAACCCTCGAACAAAATTTGCATGTATTATGTAATACTGGATACATTTTTTGGAATCCACCTCTTTTGTTTATTTTTTCTGTGGTTTTGTCTTTCATTAGTCATGTTTCAGATGCATCACCTATTATCGTCCTTTTTGATCAATTTGTACTATTTCTGTTGTTGTCTTTTAGCTTAGGCTCCTGAGCAACACTAATGTCTTCTTGGTTGCTGTGTTAGTTTATGTGATTTGACCCATCTTGAATTAAAAATTTTATTGCATAATTTTGGTTTAACTTTTATTTAATCAGGTAAGTCCCACTGATGTTGGAGGAGGTAGACCTGGCCAAGACGGCAGCATAAAAAGTTGCGGACAAAACAATAGAAGATCAGGCAACAAATATAAGAATAGTAAAATGAGCACAAATAAACTCAGAATTGAGACTTGTTTTCTGACTTTTCTTGTGTATTGATGACGAAGAAAGTTTGGTTTGTTTGGTTTTTTTTAAAAACAGGCTCAGAGAAAAGACTGAAAAACTTGGAGTCAACTCTGTGGAGTTAGTGAATCCACCTGTAGGGGGCTCTGTGTCATCAAAGACTTCAGTAGAAAGTGGTTTCAGTCCCTAGAGTGATAATTACTGTCTTTGAAGGCCAATGTTAGACAAACCAGTTAAATACATCAGTATATGACAGCAGCTTTAGCAACACTCGCTCACCGTGAATTCGTTTGCCCTCTCTCTCTGATACAAAACTATACAAAGGGAGAACTGAGATTACAATGGAAACATCCAGTTTAAGAGCCTGCGTGCCACTTCCTCTACAGTTGCCACACATCTCCTTCAGTTCACCTGCCCAAACTCACTTTCCATCAGCATCTCATGTCACATGGGTCAAAAAACAACATCCTGTCACTTTCCACTCAACCTATGAAGCTGTGTTTCATCACAGGAAGCTGTGGGCTCTCTAATGGGTTTAGCTGAGACTCAAACGCAGCTTGTCACAGCTGTGATGGGGGGGAAGCACAAATACCTAGTAGGCCCCAACTGTACCAATGGGATGGAGAGGATATGAGAGGTGGGTGTAAAAGGGTGAAAGAAAACTGAAAAAGACAGAGGAGAAGAAGACAATTTAAGAAAGAAGGGAGGGAAATAAAAAAACAAAACAAAGAAAACACAGTATATAAGGGCTGGTGTCTTACCCGATCTCTCTGGAAGTAAATGAGAACTCCAGCAGTCACCTGGGCGATGAGGATGAGCAGGAGACAGGTGAAGTACTGTGGGGGATAATTGGAAATGTCATCATAACTACATCCACAACCTCTTCAACGGGCTGACATTAGTGTAAAAACTGCAAATGATGGCATACCCGCAATAGAACAAATTTTTAGAAAGCCCATATTATGTGTATAATAAAAACAAACCAGCGAAGAAGAACACTCCTGGGCATTTTTACCTTTCATTTTCAATTGTCTTTAATCTGTGTGGTGAGATACCACGTCTTAAGCATAATCTCTGAAACCTTGTGGTGTGTGTGTGTTTGTGGCTGATGGGGGGGGTCCTCTGCCAGCTGGTTAGTGTCACTGAGAGAAGTAGGTCATGGCAGTTCTTCAGTTAACCCCTAGCAGGTTTAACGCTTTAGAGGTCATACACCCATCCCCACTCTTGTTGTACCCCCTGCATCTCACTGGCTTATCCCTGTCACCCCCACCCCTCTGTAAACCCACACATGCTGCGAGCCCCCAGCCCACACATAAGCATTTCTGCTTATGTGTGGGCTGCTTACTGTCAGCAGGAATCTATCATGTGCTCTTAAGCAATGCTTAAGATCTCAGGCAGGTGCATTCATACAAATGTTTCATGCTAAAAAGTAAGTGTAACTTTTATGTTTTAGTAGTACAATAACTTAAAGTAACAAGTACAAGAAACTACTATGCTTGATTTGAGAGCTGCACTGCTGAGAATCTAAAGTATTGTTTTGGGGCATTTTTATGCCTTTTTATTAGAGATTCGACAGTAGAGATGGCAGCAAATGAGGAGAGAAGGAGATGAGGAAAAGCATGTAGAAAAGGTCCCTGGCAGCAACTTTAACCCCCTAGATCAATGATTCCCAACCAGACATATTTCTACCCTAGGGGGTACTTGTGCAATTACCAGAGAGTATGTGGAAAGACTGTAGAGTAACTCATATAATTTGATCAAATGAAAAATCTGATTTGATTCAATATTGAGTCAGCTGAACACACACAAGTGTGAAAAATTGTGAGAAAAATGGGCAGAGAAGCAAGAAAAAACAGTTAGCTAAAAGTCACGGCTAACTGGTTAAAATAAATAGCTGAAAGGAGTGGATAGCTAGCTAGAAACAGTTTGCTAAATTTAGCTAATATTTCAACCACATCCATTCCTTTCAGCTATCTATTTTAACCAGTTAGCCATTACTGTTAAAAGTAACAAACAGTTAAAAGTAATTCATTATTTTTAAAAGTAATAGATAAATGGTTGAAAAATTGATAAATACTGTAACTGGTTGCAATAGTAGACAGTAATGGATAAATGGTTAAAATAGCTAAGAGTATTTCGATAAACAGTTAGTTAGCTAGTGGATAAATGATCGAAATAGTAATGGATAAACAGTTAAAGTAATGGATAAAAGGTTGAAATGTACGGCTTCTGCCAATCCAATTGGTAGTAATACAAATGCAAAGCTAACCAAACCAAATTAAATATTTCAATGTTTGAAGCTGGAATGCAGGACTTTTACATATAAATGAACGTCCATTACATTCAAGCCCTTGCCAGACGAGTTTGCACAATGCTGATTAAGCCTATCACCGCCAGGTAAATCTCTCTGTATTGTAAAGTAAAATAAAACTATATAAAGTATACCGGAATTGTAAAATCTGATGTCTGGTGCAACTTTACACTGGTAGTGATACAATTTACTTCAACCAGCAGTGATTGATTCCCCTCAGATTTGCCAGGGAAAATACATCATGTTGGCATCATGTCGACAGTGTTTGTGTAATTACTCTCACTGCCAGAAGGGGGCAACAAAAGTTCCGCACTGCAGGTTTAAGCCTTTCATAGTATTAATAGATAAATAAAGTAATATGCAGTTTTAAATCAATTAAGATCAGCATGACAGATGGTGTTGAGAACCACTGCCCTAGATCATCAGGCCACCCCATTTCTGAGAACTTTATTTTCTGTCTCATCAAGTTTCCTGAGAGGTCATGTCTGAACTGTGGTCAGGTGGTACGTGAGTTTTATGTTTGTTCACTGGGAAAGGGTGTCAAACCTGTCACCCTCTGAGAGAATGAAACCAAGCTGTAGCGTGTTAGCATTAGAGCTCAAAGTGAATGTAATTCCTCACCAGACCCAACAAACAACGAATTTCGTAGATGGCTCCGATGCAGCCGAAGAAGCCCATGGCCATTGACAAGGAACCCACTCCGATAAGGATGTAGGAAGTCACTTTCACCGTGTCTGACGACTCCTCTGGAGAAAATAGACAAAAAACAAAACAAACAAAAAACCACAGGAAGAGTTCAATTCACACAGAACCACTGAAACTTATATGATCGCTGCAAATATACTAAACACTTGCTGCAATAGTTCTATAGCAACAGCTTTGTAAATGTTAAATTCAGTTTTCTAGTTAAATTCATCTACTTTTTAACAAAAACCAAAAAAATGCAATGCATCATGTGCAGCAATGCCCTGACCTCTGCTCTTGTTTTTCTACTTTAACCACAGTGTGTGCCTCCAAACAAATTCAGCTCAGAGGTAGACCTCGTTCACATGCAAAACCATTTTGATACAGATGGTTACAGTAATCCAAAAAATGCTTTGCACAGCAGACCTATGTTTATTTCAGAACATTCTGTTTTTTTCTTTTCTCCCACAAAAAGATTATTTTAAAGGGGACCTATTATACTATCCCTATTATGCTATTCTGTCATATATATAATGTTACAATGCTTGCTCATGGGGGAATTGTTGGGTCTCTGTAAATTAAAGAGTACAGTCTAGACCTACTCTATGTGAAAAGTGCCCTGAGATGACTTTTGTTGTGATTTGGCGCCATATAAATAAAAGTGAATTGAATTGAATTTAAATGTTGAAGGTTCACATTAAATGTGGTCAAAGAGTCAAATAACGAGGTAAACGTATGATTCAGACAGAGGGTAAATTGAGGGGCTGCATAAAGGGCCAGTATAAGATAAATACGGATTTTTTTGAAATGTGAATCATGCAAACTTGCTCTATTGGAGTCCCAGAATAAAAATATAGAGCTGAAAACGAGCATAATAGGTTCCCTTTAATAGGCCACCGGAGAGAGTTGGATCAAGACAAGTAAATGTGTGGCAAGATTAATTGATTTCCCTCTTTGGTATGTAGAACGAGAGAGATCCAGGAGGAGGGAGGCAGGGACTGAAATGGAAGATTGGAAGGTTGGAGAGGAGATAAACTGGAGCCAATATGTGGCTGTGTGTTATCTGGGCTGGAGGAGCTCCAGAGAGTCAGAGCTCGGTCTACAGATGAAGCCAGAATCTGAGCTCTGTGAAATTGCTCCAACTCCTAAAGATTCCCAAGCCAAGCAAACCAGCCAGTGCTATCAGATACCTCCCTCCCAACCATTTGTGAAGAAGCTGACAGACACGGCAGCTCCTCCACCACTGCTTTGTGAATTGAAAGCAATGTTGCCTCTTGGCTAGTTCACTAGAACTCTTCATAGATGTAGTTCCCATTTCATATTAGCTGCTCATGCTTTATGCAGCTATCATCATACACAGTATACAATCTGGCACATTGACTACAGAAATTAATGATCACACAGACTATAAAAACAGCCAAACTAGAGTATAACTCTACATAAAGAACATTTGTCCACACATGAATCAGAGAAAGACTACATTATTTACAAAACACTTATCACCAGCTTACTGTGCAGACCACAACGGCCTTTATATCTCATCACATACACTCATTATCAGAGGATGCAGGCTGTGTTACTATCCTAACATTTTCCTACCAGGCCCCAATTCGATGGAATAAACCACACACTATTGACATTTTTAAATCAAGGCTGAAAACCTATTTATTTTAACTGCCATACAACTGAACCTCCAGTTACGAAACAGTTACTTTCAAGTGTAATTATTTGCTTGTAGAAGTTAATCATTGTAAAACAGTTAGTTACATGTTATTCTACAAGTGATCTATTTTTGCCTTTAACAGACAGTTGATAGTAGAGAGACAGACAGAAAACTATGTTTTACAGATGTTTTCTTGTGTAAAAAATAATTATTTAATAGTATGTCATTTAGCTTTGTCCCCCAGCGGGGGATCCAACTGATGGCATTGCAGTTACAGGGTATAAATCATAACCCTTGGGCCAACAGGATACCCTGTTCTACATGTGTTAAAAACAAAATACTTTATGTACATCATATTGTGTACATATGTGGTGACCATGCACTTCATATAAACTTATTTCCTGTCAATATTACTTACAACTGGACACAAAATACACATGAATGCACCGAGAGACATGAGTACATGCATGTACGTACATCGCTGACTCTATATGGGTTACCAGAGCAGCACATGTTGTGGTGACTTGAGAATAATTGAAAGCTAAAAGTACCGGGGCCAACATATGTAGAGTGTTTATGTGGCTACAGGGTAGCATTTAAAGGGAGGCAGACAAGCGTACTGTACTGCATGTTCTATATCCAGCAGCATGTTATTTCATTCTCCCATATACACACAGAACGTCTGCAAAAGGAACAGATGTCTTTAGGTTGCTTAAAAACAAGAATTAGCTTGAGAGGAGGATTTGGGGAGCTGCTTAAAGCAGAAGTCTCAGTCACTACTGACAGATCATCAGTCAAGAAATAATTCAAACTGGACTGAACATGAGGGGTGTTAGTCAAAGACTAATCGCGTTATGCAAGTCGTGCAAGACACTCTGAGACTCTAGTTAGCTGCATAAAAGATCAATATCTAGAGCAGAGGCAGAACAGAGAAAGAAGTGACGCAAGTTTAATCGCTGAACTGGCTTTGCAAGATACATCGATTGATCTTTTGCTAGATACTATGACTTCCAACACAGTAATTAGTCTCAATATTTGCTGAAAGGAGCAGAATTATTATACTAAACTTATGTTCCACTGAATCAGTAATAGGGATGATTAGCGACAGTTATCTATTAGTCCAGATGATAAGCCAATCAGCTATGATTATTAACTGTGGGAACGAAAATTGTGATGTTTATGTGGGTCTCCCTGGAGACCAATGCTTAGATGAAACTTGTTCCAGTAAAAACACACACCCTGGAGTTAGAGGAAACGTCATGCAACACTAATGCAACCTCAAAAACTGTTCTACACTGTGACTACTTCTGACATTTTGTCGAAGTAGTCAAAGTTTTTTAATATTCTTGGCAAGTTATACATTAATTCTTTAGACTATTTCCTCTCACATCATGTCACATCAGCTGCAAAAAATCAAACATATTCTCTTTTAAAACTCAAATAGTGTTTCCTCTCAGACACTCTGCCAGATTTATCAAAGTTGCAGAAAAAAAGGTACTTTACAAGCTTCCTGTTGTAATGCTAGCATCTGTGTTCTTCTGTTCCTAATCCTAAAACATACAATTCTCATGAAGTCAGCATGTGTACGCCTGGTTACTGTACTGTTCTGTCATGCACTATGGCACGTTTCCATGTAGGTCTCTTTTAAAATAGTCCCTCTGGTGGTTTTCATGGAACTTTCTATTTAAAGAGACAAGAATTATGGTGCCCTTCAAGAAAGCTGCTGAGGGAGGAGGAGGACTGTTGGGTATTGTAGGTCCTTCTGTAAACACGACCAGAACCGAATACTTAGCTTGACAATATGCACAGATTTAAAATGTAAACATAAGTGGCTCAGCTTTGCTTTCAATTTCTACATTGAAGCAGTCCAAAGAAAAATCATTTTCCAACCAAGTTCTCTTTCCTCTGTTCATGACTTTGGAAAGTTTCAGAATGAATCTGCGAATGAACTGTGCTTTGGCACACTCTCCGGCTCTGCTCATAGACCTTCTCTCCAAGGCTGACTTTTGTTTAAACATAAGGCAAGCTGTGTTTTGGCAAGCACCATCAAGATACACTCAAGACATCATTTCGCTGAGGTAAACTATTAACAGTGCGATGCAGATACAGAGGAGTGAACATTGAGGGGGAGATGCCCTTTTAACTGGAAAACAGGGGGGCCCGAAACCAAAATATTCTCAAAGTTCCCCCGCCTGAAGTCATTGGGACAGCTGCAGAGGCCTCTATTAATATAACTCATAAAGAATGGAAACTGAAAACACAGAGATCCTGTTTATGGTCAGGCAATGGTACAACTTCTGAGGGGAACACAAAGAGTCAATAAACAGAGCTGCCTGCAGCTTTGGTTTTTGATCCTCTATGGAGTGGCAAGACATTTCCACTGAAGTTCCAGGGATCCAGGGAGGAGCTGAGGTTGAGCTGAATACAGCAGAGAGGTCATCAAGCCCCACATAGGAAGGGATATCCTCAGGGTATCAGTGAAGCGGGATCTCAGCTATCTCTGGAGGAACAGCTGGATTATCATAACAATAGTACTGGGGTCGGCAGGGATGATAGATAGTGTACTGCCTTTTATACTCTGCAGATAAGCAAACTCAGCTCAATAATGACCTTGTAGTGATTCTTCTCAGGGCGGTGACCTCGAGAGCAGAAATATGAGCAAGAGGAAGACAAGACTCAAGTCTGACTGGTTAAGGACACAAGGTCAGTTCAGGTTCGTCAAAACGTCAGCCTCTTAAAAATTCATTAGTCAAAGCAGCACAAACTTCGAGCCTAAATATAGATTTCTCCAGCTCCGCTCAGCCCTAAGAGATGGGCCTTAGTTGTAGAGTGCAAACAGAGGCTAAAAAAGTCAGTGTAATAGCAGTTAATCCCATAGTCAGACTGGCAAAGTGATGCATGTTATAACCACATCTGAGGCTGATCTGACTGGCTTAATGCGCATCATCAGACCTGGCTTTAAAACAGACGTCATACATGCATCTCTCTGTGTCTCACTGAAATAAATTCTGTATTTGATTTCCAACACGTGTTAAATTGCCAGATAATAAATTGAAGGATTCTTCTTTACAGACTGGTGTTGGGAGAAAACTTCGCTGCCGCTCTCGGGCAATGCTGCATCTGGGATGAATACACTGAAAGCATTTATAAAGAGATTTATGGTAGCTAAGAGTTTCCATCCACGGTTCCCTGTTCTTTCAGGCAAAGCAGGAACTGAGTTTCATTATGCTTTCTTTAGCGTCTTCACAATAGATAACAAAAGTAAGACACATTGTTGTTTATGACAGAGCTGATAACTTTGCCTCTTACAGCATTCCATTTGGAGGCTTAGTTTCTCTCTTACTGTGCAATGTCTGCAAATAGATCTGTGTCAACATCTGTGAGGGTGGGAGATTCTATCTGTGCACCTCTGCCATCTGGGGGACTGAGAGAACAGGCAGGTTCAAAGTACAACTTTGTGGAAACTGCGGGGGAAAGAAGCTGCTATTTTCCAACATAAGATGAAACGACTTGAAACGCCTTGATAATCGTGAGCCTGACACCTCCCCTGACTAACCTACTCCCCCCTATTCTCCACAGATGTGTCTGTATGTCTACAGGGCGACTTTTCAGTGGTTGAGGAAGTCATGAAGTTTCATTTATGAGTCACTTTTTTTTGGTTTGGTGTGAACATCCCTTTGTGGTTCCTTGGGAATGAGTCCTATGGGATAAAATCCACATAAACTGCGCTGAGTAGGCTAAGGGTTTTAGGATTTGACAAGCACATTCTCCAATCTGTATTTCCCCTTCTACTGTGCTCGGACTAGCTCAACTGACATTGGTCAAAAGTGCTGAATGTTTGCTGAGTTTTATCACTTAAGAACGTGACAGCAGGACTGCAGGTGTGTGTGTGGGTGTTAAAACACTTACGTAGAACAGCAATGAAACTCTGGTTATCGAAGAGAACCCACAGTCCAAAGCCCATGATCAATGCTCCAAAGATCTGTGAAACAGAAGAGAGTCAGACACCATATTGTGTATTAGAATTGAACAGAGTCTGTGCTAGTGTGTCTTATTTTTGTTTCCTCAGTCTTTCACATCTGGGATTAATCAGATCCCAACTCTTCTCTCCGTCTGCTTGTGTCTTTCTCTCACAGCCATGTAAAGAGAGACAAAGGATGTGGATAGCATCAAGAAACCCACTCTGCTGGTTTTTCTCACAATTAACACCCAACCAACCAGCCACAGAGGATTTACCACCCATTCTTCAGTATCCCAACAGCAAAGTAAGCCGTGTTAAATAAGGAGACAATCACAAATGAGAAGACAATTGTCACCTCTAGATCAGAACATTTTGGCGCTGGCGTCTGAAAGCCACAGAAAATTATCGGCTTTACCTCTTTTACCCTTGTAATGAGGTTATGCAGTTCAGAACTTCTATGTAATTAAGAGGGTCCTTGTTTAGAAGCGGTGGGGCACCGTAGTGGGGGCAAAATCCATAGATGAGAGACTGTGTTGATTCACCAGCTTCCCCCCTTGAACCACTGCCCCTCCCCAACCATGCAACAGTAATTAGAGCCCTGGTAAAGAGCTGTTCATTTAGGGGGACTGTTGAGCTCCCCAGCAGCCATCATTAGCCAACCACTTCCTGGCTTCCCCTAGTCTCCACTAGTCTAATCTGTCCACATGGACAAACACTGACATAGACACACACGCTTCCTATTAGACACCAGTCGAGTGTTCACATCAAAAGGTCTGTCTCAGGTTTACAGCTGTGGACTCATTGGAAAGGTCTGGACATCCTCGCAGAGTCAGTTTTAGGAGTCTGGGGTTTTATCAACCCCTGGACTTTATGCTGTGGCCGGTGTGAGAGAGATGGCAACAAACAGAAACCATCTGCTGTTGTTTAGACATGGCTGTGCTGAGGTGCTCTGTTATGTCTTACCCCCGGGCAGAGTCACAGAGACATTGCCCTATGTGTCTCCACTAATCTCTGGTCTTATTTGATGATTATTCAAGTAAAAGCTGTTGCTGAAAGGCATCTGAAAGCACAGAATGCGTCACAAGTGTCAACTGAAAGAGCGAAGCATACCTATCTTTTTATCTACAAAAGCCACAAACAAAGGTGAAGTCATACGATGGGGTTTTGACAGTGCACGCAATAGATCTGCAGTTATTGCAGCATGGCCATCAAGAAGTGACAAAGAAATGTCATTACTTACAAAGAAGAGGAGATTGAAGAGGAATAGAAAGTACTTGGTGACTGTGATGCATCCTTTCCCCATGGCTGCGCTTCTGGAAGACAGAAGTAAACAGAATTTATTGGTTAAACTGAACATCAGATGGTAATTTTGAAGAATAATGTGAGTGTGAAAGATAAAAAGAAAGAGACAAAAGACAAGACACAGATGGAGAAAAGACACAATAACAAAAGCTAGCCTTGAGATACTCTTGACTTTATAGCGAGTGAGCCACAAAACAAGGACACAGGAAAATCTGCACAGTTGGGTTCCTGACTAAATGCAGCTTTAATCTTCAAAGCAACAACATCCGCCTAATTCATTTTCACCGTGCACATTTTCAGTTTTTAACAGCCCAACCTGCTCTAATCCCTATCTTTATAAGACAGTAATTAGCCTGTTGTCTTAAAATATTAGCTTTTATGACAATTTTGCATGCTTTCGAGAGCAAATTTGATAACAAATATAGTTTTATTCTTGACAAAAAAGAGGAACCACCTGGGTCACTGGTGGACTGGAGGGAAGACTACCACACAGTTGAGTGGTGAGATCATGATGACTATGTGGAGACCATGACATCTCATGTTATTACGCATGCTAAGGTCATCACAAGCAAAACCGAAACAAGCAGAGATGTATTAGCAGCAACAAGCTTGGTGTGATAAACTGAATTTTACAGTCAACTTTATTAAACATTTCAAGCCAAATATACAAGATTTATGACCATAACCAGTCAAGTTCAACAGGCCTGGCTGATGTCATACAACCTCATTGCGCACAATAATGTTGTGAATCACAGCGAGCTCAGAACTGCAGCTGTCTGACCTTTTAAGTTTGGGCATGTTACAGTGACATCCGCATTGTTTTACATCACTTTACCTCTAACTCATCTATATTTGGGTTTCTGATGCACTTAGTTGTACACACGAGAGCACAAGCCTACACATACGACTGCAGTTCCATGACTTTTCTGTGAGAAACATTTTCCTTTGAGAAACAGCTGTAGGCCAGAGCAGCACCACACATACAGTACAGTAAGGACACTTCACGAAACTCTCTGGCAACATGATTCAGCCTGTGCTCCAGAAGTCCAAAGAAAATATTTACCACAACCAGACCTTTTTCCTTCACTGGAAGCACTGAAAATATAACCAGCCATTGTGGTTATTTGAGGAGTCTGAAAATATCCTCTGAAGACAACTCCCCGTGTATCAGATGACAAGCTTTCTCTTTTACATCCAAACTGTAGGCTCTGTCTGTCATATTGTGTATTTAGTTATATTTTTTATAAGTGTACTACTTTTGGTAGCAAACACTCATCACCTAAAGTTTATTGTGTATAATTTCTTAAATATATAGTTACTTAACCTTTAATGGGAGGCAATTACTTCTAAAAAGTACAGTAATATCACTTTCTCCAGAGACAAATATGTTGCATTACCAGTTAAATTACTTTTGAGTTGCTTTGGGAAAACACTCAAATAACTTGCAGCATATTTACTTTTCAGGGTTTCTCTCATCTCTCAGTCACATCTGACGGTTAGACTTTATCTTCCCCCCAGTTGATTAGCGTGCACAAGTGAAACGTTATGCAACAGTATCACAGCAGCCACAGGAAATAGAGCCTAATTTCAGTATGAAACAGGATTTTAAAAAAGAATAACACTAATTTAAAAATGCTATCACACTTTTAACTTGTCAAATGTTTTTATCTGTGTCTGCTAATTAAATTGACACTTTTATGTGTAACACTTTGTTATAATAATACAGTAAAATCTTCCTTTAAAGCATTGGTAATTAAAAATTTTTTTTTCTTCCTTTTCCTCTTCTTCTTCTTCTAGTCTAATCTGCCCAACTGGATTTATTAATGAGTAAGATGGATATAACACACAAATACATTCAGAACCATCACTAGAACTCTGGTTATTTAAAGTAAACAAATGCAAATATGACTTTAACATTACCACCTTTACTGGGCCATTAAATATACTTGATAACCTAAATACCAACACAATTTCATGTTTACAAAAATGGACCCCCTACAAAGCCAAAACCACACAAGAGATACCCCTGCAAAGTAGATAATCCTTAAAGGAGATTGCTGGTCTTTATGTCTAGATGGTGAACAGAAGTGCGGATTAAAAAAGGCTTAGTTATGACTATCATTGTTGTGTTGACTGAGTCTCATCCATCTGAAAACAATCCTTAACAATGCCTCAATGCTACTTATTATATTTTTCAAACAACAACTTAAATAGGCTAGCAGGCCCAGCCCAGTTCTCTCCAAAGCAGCCAACTGACCATATTGAGGTTTACAGTAATGCCAAGCCAAACACAAATAAACTCACATTTTTGCAGAACTTCCATGCAAACTCACATATTTAGCAGACAAACTGTGGGGCTGTTTTATAGCACTATTTTTGCTGAACCAACCTAAGCAAGTCCAATCACACTGGACTCCCTTAAAGTGAATGACAAATCTGTTCCAAAGTGAAAAAAAAAAGACTGGAAAGTGTAATGGAAATTCAAAGCAGAGTCAAACAGTCTCATTGTGACCATGAAGAACAGCAAGAATTTGCAATTTTTCTGAAATCAGAAGACACTGGAGTTTGACAGAAATATGAAAGGGGAAAAGGGTTAGAGGAGTCTCGAGCTCGTTGTGCAAAAACCATGCACAGAAATTACTTGCCACGAAAAGGCTGCAGATGAATCACCTGAACTTTCCAAACTCTGTTACCTCATACTGCCATTTACCCTTTAGAATTTCCCTCTTTACGGTTTCACATTCAGTTTGTTCACTATCAAATAATGTTTTGGGTGCACTGAAAGATGTGTTCTTTTATTGTACAAAGAGCCAGTTCACAAACATGGGGTACAGAGGTGATTATGAAGACAGCATAAGTGGCAGATGGCATTAAATGTGCCTGTAATGGACCCAGCATGGATCAACTACAGCCCTGTTGTGCTCAAAAAGGTCAGGCGACGTGCCAACCAAACCTCCATCTACCACCTCCTTCTATTATATTCATATATGACCCATTTACACATCTGTGAGGGCATGTCTCTGGCATGGACCTGCATACAGCATACTGGTACTAAAGCCCTTAATACCACGCCATCATCTGCAACAATGTAGTTTATCTACATTGTTGCTATGTAGTCCATTATCTACAGCTGTGTTTTGGTGACTAACCTGACAATGTGAGTTGTTTGAGTAAGAGGGAACAGCATCACCACTACTCTATATCTAGAAAGATTTGGTGTACATTCAGTTTGGTGAGTAATACTGCACCCAGCAACAAGCATGACAACAAGGGCTTGGCAGTAATGACCTTTTCTTTCTTATCTGATTATTGTTTATGTCTGTAATGGCTTTTATTCGTCTAGGTTTCATCATTTGAGGTGTTTCACCAGTATATTGGTATCAACAAAATCATTGGGATGGAGGGGAGTTCTGATTTATTTTATGACACTATCATAAAGGGATGAAATTTCTCACAGGGGTTTAATGCCAGGTAATTTACCACCCTCCAGTGGGCCTTATGAAGCATCTAAAATAAGTGGCAACAACAACACTGAACAGACCACAACTAGCTTTCACATAGCAGTGGGGCTGGGCAATATATCAATATTATATTGATATCATGATATGGCATAAGTGGTGTCTTTTCCTGGTTTTAAAGGCTGCATTACAGCAAAGTGATGTAATTTTCTGAACTTACCAGACTGTATTAGCTGTTCAGTCATTATATCCACATTACTGATGCTAATTTATCAAAAATCTCATTGTGTGAATATTTTGTGAAAGTACCAATAGTCATCCTTACAATATTGTCGCTATCAAGGTATTTGGTCAAAAATATTGTGATATTTGATTTTGTCCATATTGCCCAGCCCTACATAGTACTACTAGATAGTACTGATTTACTGATTTTGTCTTCACATTAAAAAATAATAACACTACAAGTAATCAGAAGCAAAATGGCTTAGTCTGACAAGAAGCCAAAACCAAGCCCCATTTTATGATATAAACCAGAAGGGTGAATACATCAGCTAACTGCAACAAGCTGAATCTTTTGGACTTTTTGTGGCTGAATTAAATCACTAAAATACATGTTTTTATGTGTCTGCAACAATCAGCACCCATGATATTAAAGATAATACCACTAATAACCTCTAAAAGCAATCCACCAACAGTGCTGTACTATAGCTTTTGAAGAAACATCATGTGCATATATGCACCCGCAGAATAAACGGCCAGTTTAATGGTGATGGTGGCTAATGGATCATTTTGCCTAACCCAAAAGCAAACTCTTACAAATGAACATTGTAGCAATTTAAAATTATGCTGTTGAGTTGATACTTTACTAATCACTTCTGCAGTCCAAACTAAATATAATTTAACCACAGAGAAAGGGTGGTGAGAAGACAATAACAGAGTTGAGAATATATTTTGCTTGCCCCATGAGGTGTGCCTCTGAAATATGTATTTCTGCTAGCTAACCACAATATTGCAAAAAGCTCACACCTAATGCAAGAGGACAGCAAGACCACTGTGGTAAAAGGATGTTGCCTCAGATATGGAGGGTAACTAGGCACTTTTGTCATAGAAATAACTACATAAGGCTCACAACTTTTTTCGTTTCAAGCCACCTTTTATAAAAATATATTCTATTAAAAATAAGTCCCATAGAATACGCTCTAACAGATTTTTTAAAATAAAATAATAATAAATTATATAAAAAATATTTATATTATAATATAAATAACTACAGAAGACAGCTGTACACAAAACTAGGCTGTTGCTAAAGAATGCAGTGCTTTTGTAACAGCACCAGCATACCACTTTCAAAACAGGGGGTTATTTAAATGTTGTTTTAGCACACAACACAACATAAAATATGCTTGTACTACACTTTAAAGGTAAGACTCTGAAGTGAAAGGAAGTCATCCTGACATCCAAAGTATATTCTTTATGTGGGATAATTAGCTGGAATCATGACCCCGGAGGTTCCTCATTTGTACAACTATTGACAATATCCGTTTGTGGTTTCCTTACGAAATTCTTTAAAGACCGACAGCACAGGAATTACACATTGGAAAACATAAATCATAACATGAATACCAGACAACATAATCCAGCCGTTACACAGGCGTTAACAGATAACAACACAGCACAAAACGGCAAATAAGTTAAAAAGTGACCGCAGCAGGCAGGTTGCTACTGTGCCGTCAACTTTTAGCACGTGTTTAACACTGAAGAATAACTTGATAAAAATGAAATAATGGCACTTTTGCGAAGGTTAGCTTAAAGGAAGTAATTGGTTTATTTATTTCAGGGAGCCCTGGCACTTTTACTTTATAAATTACCTAGCTTAACGCCAACTTCTACGTACAGTAAATCAATTCGGTTATAGAGTTAAAAGACGAACGTTTACGCTAACGTCAACCGTCAACCTCACCGACGTCGCTTTATCCTTTACAACTGCCGTGACGTGTTTACTTAGTAGAACGTTTGTCATAAACGCTTGTTCAGGGATTAGCAGTTTAGGCAGAAAGTTTTCTAAAAGACAAAGGAGATGGCGGCTAATTTACAACAGCAAGTTTACATATTCTACCTCAATCTTATATTATGACTAGCTAGACAGAGGTAAACATGATAAACACTTACTTTGTCTTCTTCAAAAAAAAGTGGGAACACTTGGCTGGGATAGTCGCCTGTCTTCTGTCTTGCTTGCTGTGTGACTGAACCCGTTTCTGCTGGTGAGAAACAAGATGTGTGTATGTCTGTGAGAGAGTGTGTGTGTGTGTGTCTGGGAAAGAGTTCACACCCCCACCGTGCGGCAGACATGGATACTTTTTTTTCCTTAACCCTCTCCTGCCCATTTCAAAAAACATACAGAAGGTCTTACATGCCACATGTGGATGTGTTCTCTTGTTGTAATATCTGAGTACTCCGTTATTTGCTTTCACAAAATAATAATGTAATGATTTCAACATGGCAAGCTGCTTTCTTGTTAACTTAAAATAATTACTTCCTTATCTGAACAAAAAGCTTCCTCATCATTAAAAAAAAAAGATCAGACACTCTGATATGAAAAATAGGCAATTTCTGCCAGCTTTTGCTTTATATCTTTCTACAGTGTATTGTTAACTAATTGTTTATATCACAGGTTCACTATCAGACCTTGGCTTGTAGTACTTTAGACATTAGTGGCAGCCTGTGGTAGTAAACCATAGTAATCTCAGTCCTGAAATGCATACTTATAACTTTGTATGTGGTTGCAGCTGCAGTGGACGGTCATAACAGCTATAAGTTGATGTCAAATGTAGGCAGCAACAATAGACAGAGACTGCCTAGTACCTTCTGATTATGGATAATCATCATTTTTAATTTGGTGATTACATTAACACAGTTTGGGTTATTGAGCTGGCTTTTGAATGATCAATTGTAAGCTATTCTTTAATACTGTTTACCACCATGCCTTAAGAAATAAACCAGAACCCAACATATTAAATGGAAAGTATGGAGGGAATGCAAACACAGGGACACACAGGAGCTTTTTGCCTATAAACAACCCTAAGCACACACACATTTCCTGTGCCACACAATCCCCCTTTTCACCCTTTGCCCAATGTGTGTGTGTGTGTGAGAAGAAATGGGATAGAGAGAGAGAGAGTGCTGGGGTGTGATGGGGATAGGTAGTTAGGAATATGTGCTTAGATATTCCTGGTAGATGGATTTAAACCCAGAGAAAAACATTTTTGACCTGAAGATAATCGTGTTATGACATGTTCAACACCTTCCAAACACAAAACACTAAACAAAAAGTGGAATTACATAACAGATGTATGGTTTCTTTGTTTAGACATGTCAGAACATGTTTTTTGATAACTTGGTGAATGTAAGTACATTTTGCTGAAGGCTCTCCCCTTTCAAAGGCGCAGCAAATAGGCGGAAGGCAGCCTGTTCGAGTCTGTTCTGGGCTGCCGGCCACAAAATAAATGTGTATACCTGTACCTAGAAATGAAAGTCTCACCCTTGCTGATGCAACAAGTTGAAGGCCTACCCAGGCACAGAGAAAAACCTGAGTGGAGTTGTACTGTACGTTGTGATGGAGTGGAACACTTTTCTCAGCCTTACGCTTTCCATTGTGTCACTTCACAGTTACGTATTTCTGGTGTTACTGTAAGCCTGTGAATTGGTTGATGTGGACTTTTTTTCCCCAAAATTTCAACATGAATGCATGAGATGAATACATAATCATTCCAGCTGACACTTGGAAGTCCCATGTGGTTGGTTCATAAGTGATAAAACGTACATCCTCACAATGACGTAAGCGTTTAGATTGATACAGGGTCGATGACAGGAAAACTATATTTCTATCAGAAAGCACAACAAAACAAAACAAAGCTAATTACATCACATTTGAAGTCTTCAAAATAAACTTTTTTTTTTATTTCAAACTAAATAGTGGAAATCCATGACATTTCATTTTTGAGGTACAATATAGCACATATATACATAAAAACACAATGCTACAACTTGAAACAATTTGACCTGGTATGCTATTCACAACAGTACAATATAGGTTAGATCTACATCAGACAGAATGAATAGCTCAACTTACCATTCCTCTAAGGACACAATTTACCAATGTAATATTTTACTGCTTTACGTCAGAGAACCAGGAGGATGAAAGAGACGTTTCTTTGCCTCCCCTCTTCTGCCCATCCCCCGAAAACTGCCCATCTCTCCTAAAATAACCTGCTTAACAGACCTTTGAACATTTCGCAAGGCTGATGATTTGAGGCCTCTAGTATCGACAGAAATGGAATGACGTTTTTTTTTAACTCCATAATTACCATGCTAGTTAGGACGGAGCAGTAGGTTGGGGCACACAATGTCACTCGGGAGAGCTACATCTAATTAAACACTGGAAAAGGGATAATTACTACTTTTCAGGAGGACGAGAGACCTCACCCATGTTTCACGTTCCCTATCTGACTTGAAAACTCACCCAAGTAAGAAGTACATCTGCCTTGAACGCTGGACTCGCAACTGCAAACCCACAATCACTGTGACCTCAGGACTACTCCCTTCTAGGGCAGGACTGAACGTGGTCATTTGCAACAATATGGACCACCTTTGGAGGAGATCTACTGTAAGCTCCTTGTTCAACTCAAAATTAAGTTTCAAGTTAAAATACACAAAATGAGTTAACTGTCTTTAGAGTGTCTTTTTGACTGGCCTCAGACTGGACAAATTATCTTTGCTGCCCAAGCTCTAAATCGCTGAGCTGGGATATTGTGTACCTGAGGGCCTGCCAAGGGAGGTAGAAAATGTACTGAACATATTTAGTGGACTAAAACTGCCAAGTGTTGGGTTCTGTCTGTTGTAAAGCACATACAGTTTAACTTTTGTAACACTCAAATTAACTTTTCCTTATAAGGATTTTTGCCATTTTTGGTTAACGCATCCATTCACTGCAGTTGACACCTTTATTTATTTATCTGCTTTGCATCCTTGTTGGTGGCAGCTTGCTACACAGTTCAAGCTATTACTTTTGGTGGATTATATTGCATGCATGATGTCAAAACACAAATGTCACTTAAATAGGTACAAAATTAAGACACACCAAGAGAAAGATCTATCTTTGAAAATCATTTTTAACTAATACTGAACAAGTTCCCTGTTCGGTTCACAAGAACACCACGTGATGGTAAATACTTTTATTTACATATATACAAAAAGTAGGATGCAGTGTTGGTGACTGTTCTTTTAAGTAGTTTTAAGGCAAGACTGAGGATATGGTGTATGTAAAAAAAAAAAAAGCTGTGCTACATCACTAAAGAGGAACCAGAGCAGGTTTGTTTGCCCTACACACTGACATGCTCGGCTTGTGAAACTAGCTTTACAGTAAGGTCAGAAATGTTTAAGACTTTCTGTAAGATGACTAAGGTCCCGCCAAACAGTGTACACACAGCTTCGTACATATAGAGAACTGCACTTCCTCTATTCTACAAATGAGTGCACATGTGCATTTATCAGCATTATATGTATTCATCTCAGTAGTGTAAATATTCTGTACAAAACCATTCCTATTCACTTTGGTAGAACTGACTGATATACTTAAAGGAATATAAAATCCACTTTGTCCCTGATTTTTTTTTTTCAATACAGCATTTCTTTTTGGGTAGTCTGAATCTGAAAATGACTGATGGGCATTATTGAGAGTAAAAACTGACCTTAAAGAGTTTCCTCTATGTGCTGACCACACTGTATAAGAAAAGATTAACTGTCACTCATCTAGCATTTAGCTTATCTGGCCTGAATTTTGCACTAAGCACAGTTGATACTTTTTCCATTTGGTATGTTCACTAGATAGCTGTCACATAAGCATGCAAAAGCACAGATATTCAGGCTTCACTTTAACATACATACAGTATGAATTGACATCAACAGCATCAAACCGGAAACAAATTTTAGCACAAACTCTTGGTCTTTCAGTGTGATTAAGAGGAAGTATCAAGATGTAATGTTTTTATCAAACAGATAACACTAAATTCTGAATCTGGAAATCATGTAAGTGTACATGAACAACATAGTCAGGTGATTGAAATTATTCTGTACTGTACATATTAAACCATAGAACTAGGCAACACAAGAGTGTAATTCACCACAAACTGCTAGCTCCATCTTTATAATAACAGCACTCAGAACTGCACAAAAGGAGGAATGTGTGTCAAGAGGGGCTTGACCTCATAGCCCAGTGAAGGAGTAATTCACTTTCACTATGAAGTTTCTAGTTCTTGTTGTAGAGTCTGGAATGTGAGACTGTGCTCATCTGTTAAATATTGGGGGTTACAATAGGCTAGGTCCCATTGGAAGGGGCAGAGAACTGGCAAAGTAGTGCTCCAAGCCCCAATCAAATAACAATCCAAACCTTCTGACCCCACATTTGTGACCTGTGTTCAGCTGTCCCCTCCCTGGAAGTATTGTGCAGGCGGCTCAGATCTTCTTTGGCTTGCGGCCCAGGTGGTAGTAGTAAGCCATGGTGACCGCCAGGAAGAGCACTCGACTGAGAAGCAGGAGTATGGCAGCATTGGGCAGGATGCCAATCTCCATTAAGGTGATGGATGTCACTGAAACCACAGAGCAACGCGCTTAGCAGTAAAAATCTGACTTTAATTATTAGCAAAAGGCACATGGTTTTCTGATCATTATTAACCTTTGGATATTGGATATTAAAGGACAGGTTCTCATTTTTTCAAGTCTGTCAAGTCACATGCCCGTGTGTACATTGTAAGAGTTATCAGGTGCTGCAATTGTCAATCTATAACTATACAAGTCAAGCAAATATTGCCTAAAGTTAGTCTTTTTGGTACAAAATCCCCTCTTTGTGTTACCATGGACAGCATTCGTTGCTGAGCTGCAGTGGAGGATTAGTGACACAAACAGGGAATTTTGAACTAAAAAGACTGTAACTTCGGAATAACCCCACTTGATTTGTGTAACTCAGACTGCTGAAGCCTCATATAAGGTTAAGTGGAACTTTAGAAGTAATTTTTCCACAAAGCCAGTATAGACAGGAGGAAGATTACAGCGAAAAGCTATTTCCATATATGTGTGGGCATGTGAGTATCGTTTTAAGACACACTTGAAAAGATGTAAATCCTTCCTTTAATATAGTGCAAAGCTGTGACTGCACATGATGAACACAAGAGGGCAGTATCAACACATACATGTGCAAAATGCTGGTGTTATATCAATTCTGACTATCAAAACAAGATTAAAAAAGGGAGATATCTGATGCTGTGATTTAACAGCTATTGGAAACCAATGACTGGAACTTGTAGAGAAAATTTTAATTACCTAGAAACTGAACAGCAAAGTAGCAAGCTTCACTGAGCAGAGTCCACTGGATGACGATCTTCTCTGCTGTGTAGAGACCATTCCACATGATGAGGGCCAGGCCTGGAGAAGGATGAGATAAAGGGCAATTTATAGGTTCAGGGGCATGGGAATGAAAACAAAACAAAAAACAAAAACAAAAAAAAGAGAGAGGACGCTCAGGAAAGAAGACTCCTACACATCCGAGAGCAATTCAACTGACAAAACTACTATGAGAACAGTTTACTTGCAGCTGGACTCCAACTGTAACATATGATGCCGTGTACACACGGTGATAATTGGCCTACTGATTCCGTTGAATGCTCTGACTCATTGATTGTGAAAAAAGCTCGTGCTCCCTCATCTCATTCCTTGCCATTCTTCCAGTTAATTTTCCTGCATTTCACTCCCACTCACCCACACAAACACACACAAACACAAACACAAACACACAGACACACACACACCAGTGAGGCTATGGAAACAAGCAGGGGTGGGCAGAAAGGTGGGAGGGCTGATGGACTGTATCCTCTCCATACCATGTTCCATCTGTGTGGCAGATGAGACCCCATCCTTCGACCTCTTTACTGCTCCTTGTCTTGTAAGACATCACCTTTTTTTTTTCTTTCTAATCCCCACAGCCCTGTTGACATTTAAAATAGAAAGAAGCCCGTCTCTTGTTGGTTTTATGAGATTGAAAGCTGGTTCATTCACATCTTCCTCCACGGTGCCGTGGTTTTATCTGTCCTTAGGAAATGCAGTAATTCTTTATCATGCAGAGGGTTATTTTTTTTATTTGTTCAGATTTTACGTTGCTCAGCTTTATCAGGATATGTGCATATTACGGTAGTGTGTGGTTTCTCCCTAGTCTTCCCATAAATTTCTTGAAGGAAGGTGGTTGACATATTATAGTAGATAGATGGACTATCTTGTGGTAGAGCTGAAACAATTTATTAAATAATCTATTTGTTGATAGACACAAAATTAATCTGCAACTCTTTTGATAATCAATTTAAGTCATTTTTTCCCAGTAAAAATGCAAAACATTAGTTGGTTCCAACTTGTCAGTTGTGAGTAATTTCTAATTTTCTGTTTTATATCATTATATACGGAATATCTTTGGGTTATGAAGTGTTAGTCAGACAAAAAAAATCAATTTGAAAACCTCACTTTGGGCTTTAGGAAATTTTCATATTACCCAACAGTTAATCAAGAAGCAAGAAAATAATCAGCAGATTCAGCGATAATGAAAATAATCATTAGTTGCATTCCTTCTTCTATATATCTATAAAAGGACAACATATAGTATAAAATACTGTATGTTAAGCCTTTGTTCTCACCCTTCTTTCTTTTCCTACCCATCCCCGCTTACTTTCCCATCAAGGAGCAACCTGTGTGCTACCTGCCTCTCTGTCAGTCACGTTGTGCCTCTTCCCAGAGCCATCGTAAAACCTGTAATCACTAACAGAGTGACTGACTCACCAACTTGCCTGACAGCCTTGTCTCAAACAAAGGCCATTAAAATAATTGGTCGCATCTCCAATATAAATTCCATGTAAGAGGGAGCAAAACACAAACGCCATAATTACCCTGCATATTGACGAGCATTAACTGTCCCCTGGTGATGGCACGGCACCGAAAAGCTAAAAAGCTCAATTTAATGTGTGATTGAGTAAGCGAGCTGGAAAATCTTCATGTAGAGTAATATGTTGTCTCCTCTCCAAGTCCCAGACCAGCCCAGGCACACATACAGTACCAGTCAAAAGTTTGGACACACCTTCCCATTCAGTTGAATGAGAAAGTGTGTCCAAACTTTTGACTGGTACTGTGTACAGTACACACACTGTCCTGACATCCCCCACTGTGTTCCCACAGGATTTAGAGCTGACATGTGAGGCCACAGAAACAAAGGTGACTGGAACAGTTGCTGTTAGTATTCTGGAGAACTGGTCTTTGTACTCCTGTTATCGCCCTCATAGTGAACTGTAGAAACATAGATCTGAATCAAACCTTATAGCCTCTGTTTATAGCCTAAAGGGATGATTTTTCAGCAAAAAGAAAGCTTTATGTACATTATGAGCACTTGTGTGTGAATAGTAATGAATGCATTTCATGGCATTATCACAACAGACCACGTGCTGTAGAGCAGTGTATATTTTTAGCATATATATAAATAAATATCAAAAACATTGTGTTTCAGCATCATTGCAGTACAGTGAATGTACTCCCTCATGCATAGCTGCAGCACAGTGAATATACAGCAGCTATGCGTGAAGAAGCATCAATGAATTGCTTTGAGCATTTATTTAACTTTCTTGCATCTTCGGGCATCAGACTCACTTAGCAGTGCTCCTCCATAAAGGCGAATGGAGATGCTGGTTGTGGAAAGCTCCTCCTCAAAAATAACCTCATAGAGTTGGTTGGGAAACATCAGGGCCTGGATAAGAAAACAACAATACAACTCTGTAATAACAACACAAGAGCATTATATCCTCCCCAAATGCCCCAAAAAAGTCCCTCCAAAATAGAGCAGCAATGACAGACAAAGTCTTCCTGTTTATCAGTTAGAATGAAACACTGGAGATACTGAACATTCAGGTGGCACAGCTGACAAAGACTGAACTGTTTCTCCAGATGTCTCTCGCTGATAAGTTGGAAAAGAATCTACATTTGTTCATTGCTGATTTTTTGCTATTTGTAAAATGAGCGTGTCATAACAGCATACAAATGTAAATGCATAATTGTATATTGATGGACTAATAAGACTGAGTGAAGACTTCCTTAATAGCATAAATGACTAAGTTTTCAAAAATAAATGCGAAACAACTTCTTCACTGTGTTGATAATTAAAGCTTCACTTACCATCAGGGCCATAACTGTGAAACCCACAGCTGAGGTGAGTATCCACAACCTAAGAAAAGAGATATGAGATATGTGTGCTGCCTGCAACCAATACTGACTGTGAATTTGTTTTCTCAGAGTTTACAACATGTTGAACATTAGTGGAAATGATACATTAAATATATGACCTTACACAGTCTGCTGTGTTAACTGTGAGCTGCTATTGAGTAGCTGAGCAGCTGAAATCTTACCTAAGCCCGATAGGCTCTCGCACTGCAAACTTCATCTCATTTCCGAGCATCTGACTGATCTGTGAGTGAACAAGGCAAGACAAAAGAAAAAGGAAATGAGTTATGAGGAGGCAAATGTAATGGCAATCATGTCATATTAATGGATATCTATTATGACAACCGTCAACAAAGCAGAAAGCACCCTCCATGGAAGTGGATATAAGGTTTCTAGCACATTTGTAGCCAGCTACTGGAAAGAGGCAAATTAAACAAACCAGTGAAGAGAAAAGAAGAGAGACTGAGTGTCAGAGAAGGACCTATTAAGATGTTAATTAGAGACTGTAAATGTTTTCACCTTCTTAATCACCCCCTGAAGATTACGAGGGTGTGTGTCATAACAACATCTTCCCGTGAATTCTGGATGAATAACTACCAAGTGTGTGCCAGAAGAAAAACCTTTTTCCTACAAATTATCTTAATCTAAGCAACACACCATACCACCCAATACTCAATTTATAATCCTGAAAGCCTGAAGCAGTTAGTTAGACATTTTTTTTGACAAATTAAAGCTACAGTCACACTGTTTATTAGTGACTGATTGTTCATCTCGTATACATACAAAAACAGTACAAAAACAGAAACAGTTAATATTTCGTAAAATGCCACCAAAATTAATATTATCACATGAATTTCCCTTGCAATATCTGTTGGAATAAGCATCTCTTATCATAAATGCTACAAGATGCTGGAATGCTAATGACAGGCAACAAAATTTTCTAAATCTGCTCCATCAGGCACAAATAAATTCATGTGGCCCCTCTCTCAAACAAAAACAATATAAAAACACCCAAACGACTATCTGAGGGCAGGTTTATTGAGGTACTGAAACACGTAATTCATTAGTTGATCGACAGAAAATATATCTATGACACATTTGATAATCAATTAATCATTTAAGTCATTTATTCAAGAGAAAATGACAAATGTTTGCTGGTTGCAGCTTCTAAAATGTGAGGATTTGCTTTGGGTTTTGGACAGTTGGTCAGACAAAGCAAGCAATTTGAAGACATCATTGTGGGAAATTATGATTTTCTGACATTTTATAGACAAAAAAAATATTAGATAAAAAAAATAATCAACCGATTAATCAATAATTAAAATAGCTGCAAGCAAGTAGTGGGCAAAAGCACCATGCTGTTTGCATTATGTAAAGTGCATTCAAGAGGAATTGCAAGGAGGTAAACAAACTGCCCCAGATAAACCACACAGTGGGCAAGTTAAAAAAAAAAAAAAAAAAAAAATCAAACCCAGATTCCTGCTGAAACAGACGAACCTGTTTCAGTTGGTTTGTTACACGCCCTTAGAAACTCTTTGGAAAAGGCCCGGCACTTTCAAAAAATGACTGAATGAACCTCACTGTAGTAACACCTAAACCTCTCCTGTAGATAGGTTTAGGTGTTTGGTCGCTGTTTGGACACTGATTGGTCCAAACCACTGGTGGTTCAGCCACAAACTCATGACTTGAAGCCTGACAAAAAGGATTCTCGAATGATCTCGCGAATCCAGCTGCCTCGCAAGGTAATGAACAGACAGTAAATTACAGAGAAATTACAATAAAAGTTGGCTGTGAAGTTCAGTTCCTTCATCCAAAGCCTTTAACGATTTCTCTTCATCATCAAGCATCCCTTCCTTCAAAAACGGTTCTTGTGTTGCAGTCAGACATAGCATCACTGAAACTAAAAATACACTGAAGCATGAAAACCACTAAGGCAGATAAGATGAATCATTTTCTGGCTAGCAATGTTTACAGAGAACTCACTATCAATTGGAAAGTAGTTTTCTACTTGACGAGCCCGTGAAATGTCAGAGTGAATGAAACAAAACGATTCATGTCATATACTAGAAAGATCAAGACAAGGGTTTTGTCTTCTACCATTTCCCACCATGTAAATGTTATCAAGTTATGTGATGAGAAATAACAATATTATGCTAATTATAACAATATCAACTTGCATACTTTGCTTGCAAGACCTCCCATCAAAAGTGACTTTCCTTGCTTTATCTCAGCCTTTAGTGGAATCATATCATATCATGTTGTCATGTTAGTGTTTTCAAATTTCTGTTAATGATTCTTAGCAAACTGTAATTAAAAACAACATTTGTTAATGAAGGTTTTATTTTACACATGAAGAGTTTGCTCTCATGTAATGCATAACATTGGAACGCAGTTCATAGCTTTGATTTTACCCAAGTCCTCCAGCTGTGTTCTCAAAGTACATCAGTGTGAAAACCATTACTCTAAATCAATGAAACGTGCTTGCCATATCTAAACATTAAAACTAACATAAAATGTATGACAATATTTATGCTTGTGTGCATTTGTGCACTGGCCTGTATATTCCCATGCATAAACACACAAATGGTTTCTTTGATCTCAGAGCCCTTAAGAAAGGACTCCCATGAATCTTCGCTCCTAGAAACATTACAGATAAAGAGTTACAGACTAGAGTCATTACATGCCTCCATGTGCTTTGACTGAAGTGCCTGTACATGAATTGATCTGTGCCAGCTGTGATGACGTGACCAGGTGAATCAGCCTTCCTGTGCCATAGTTTCAGGGGCTGTTTTTGACAGGAACACATAAATATTCATGACTGGCATGAGAAATACTCAAAGGGAACTGAGTGTCAACTGATGGCATGAGGTGGCTTATGGTGGAATAGAGTGGTAGGGAGAGAGGGAGAAATAGGAAAAGGAAGAAATACACAATGCTGTTTGTGGAGAGACGCTTAATCACAGCTGCTATGGCCCGGCTGTGTCGTCAATCACTCAGTCAGCAACATTCAGTAAACAAAGGGCAACTCTTCAGCCAGAGAGCATGAAAAATGCTCAGGCAAAATAGAATCCATTTTCCTATGACTTCAAATTTGAGTGTTTACGCCTCTCATCTGATGGATTTTGTCAGTTTGTGGAATCACATTAAGTAGATAGTGATCACTGTTTTATGTGTCTCAGTGGTAGTTGAGACATATATTCTCGCTGTCAGACTGGTTTTTGCTGCATGACCTTAACACTGAAGTACTATACCAGTGGTTTAAAGAAGCTGACAGTACCAGCAATATCTCTCAGCACAATTCGCATATTGTTGCATAAATAGAAAGCCTTCAATCTAATTTAAGTATTAGTAATAGGAACAGTATTCTTATCTCGAAGCAGTAAAAGAGGCAGGAAGAGACAGTCAGCAGCCTACAGGAACACTTCCTCCCTTTGTTTACAAGGACCACAAGGATGAAGTCAAATTGCTTCCCCTTCAAACCAACTCTTGCTATGCAGCTAACCTTTAATTTTGGGTCCCATGGGCCTCTTTACCACAAACACTTGTGGCAAGGATAACTGGAACAACTCAACAATAACAGCACATTGTAGGAGAACAATTACATTGTAAGAGCAACCATTTAATTTCTAAATTAGGGTCAATGTCACAGTTAAATAGGGAAACCCACTATTCAAAACAACACATACAATAGACCACATTGTATTGTGTTACTGTACTTTGCATAGACCGATACTGAATCACCATACAATCATTACAGCCGGTATTTAACCTCAAGAATCTTTGTCAAATCAAAAAACCTTCATGAATATTGAGGTATTAAGTGTTTCTCTCTCTATTAGTATAATATATCTGTCTCTGTCAGTATGCTCCATGAAAGGGATCTGAGTGGCAGATGTCTGGCTTAGTCTCCTTGCTAAAAAATTAAGAGAGAAAACAAACACTCAGGAGGGCTGAGAAAAGGGGGCCGACATGTCATCACAAGCGATCAGCCACCACCGTATGTCTGCTCCCTTCTGTTCTCCTCACTTCTCCCACTTGCCTAATGAATATTTCAGTGAGGAACAGTTTGCTCAGCCTATGCTCATTGTAATGCAATCTGATTTTTTTTTTAAAAAAAAAACAACAAAAAAACAAAAAATTGGAATCTTGATATTTGAGCCCTTTGAAACGGAACAAGACAGTATTGTCTGCCTGAAAGTGTGCAGCTCGACATGAATATGACAAGTGTTTCCGTGTCTGCTGGCATGAACCGGCATGTGTGCTATTGTGTTTTGGTTCACATCGCTGTACATTGTCCATTTGTGCAAATACATGTGAGGCAGGAATATAATACATGCGATGCAAGAGGCAGGGAGTCTCCCACGGGAGCCAGTCACATCTCAGTGAAGCTGCGGGAGCTCTTGGGATTACGTGATCTACATTCACTGAAGCATAAAGAGCAAATGCACACAATGGGACACTATGAAAGTGATGAGCCAATTAGCAGCCCATTGTAGCTTTTAAAAGGAATCCATAGCTCTTCTCGGGGTTAATGAATGCATCTGTGGTTGGGTGCCATTTTTGCTTATGCATTGCTGCAGTGTCATCCATTTGAGTGATGATGGTTTAACACATGTGCTTACATTTCTAAGTTGTTTGTTGCACTAATGCACCAGCTATTTGCCTTTGTTAATCGCATTACTGCCCATATTGAATAAAATGACTGGAATATGTTCATGTGACGTAATCTGACCTTTGAGCGGTGCACTTCGCCATCATCATCCTCCCCACCGACTCCAAGGATCTTCCGGCTCTTCAGACGGCTTATTAAGTCTGTCTGACTGTGCTTCTTCATCAGAGGAGCGTGAGGTTTAGAAGCCATGATGGACACACCTGACAAAGAAGTGGAAAGAGAGGTTCACAAGAGGCATAAAGCAGGGAAGGCAATCAGTGGGTGCATGGCAATATTGTTGGAGGGGATGGTGGTAAACGAATGAACAAAATAGGGAGAGAATTGGAAAGAAAAAGGGACGAAAAGAGAAACAATGTGGATATTTTATAGAATTTTTAGTTTCCAAACCATTGTAAGGAATATGTGTGGAGTTTTACCTCTGTTATTACCCCTCTCTTAGAAGAAGACACCTCTACAGCATAGGCAGGAAGAGGCATCTAGCAATCTACCAATAATCCCCTTGAGGACTTCACTTATGCAACACAATTACATAACATGGGTCTAGCAAATACACGCAACCCATAAAACCTTCCTCTTAAGTCAGAATGGACTCAGGGGGCCAGATGTCCTCAAGGTCTGCCGAGAGGCCAATAGGGAGAGGTGCCAGCTCAAAGAGCCAATGGATCTGATAGTGACACGGGCTATTGCCTTACACACATATATACAAACACACACACACACACACACACACACACGTGTAATTGGAGATGGGCCTTCTGAAGACTGAGGGTCTCACTGTCCATATTGATCAAGTTCCATTGACAACAAGTGACTCAGTAAGTGGAAGGTGGTTTTGGTGTCGACCAGTATTGACGACACAGCAATATGCCCTAACCTTGGCTACAGACACATGTATGTCTCATCTGAAATAAACAGTCAATGGCCTTTTCTTCCAACAATTATTTCATCTTCTAGTTTCCTTCCTTTGCTTCTAGTTTGTTATAATTTCTAGCTTTAAGCTGTGAGCATGACTTATTTTTATCTCCACATGCTGTGATTAAAACAGACCAAAGCCACAGTGTTGCTCTGCCAGGCAGCTATGTTGGTAAGTTATAAAAATATATTTCTTAACCAACAAGTTGTGAAAAAAGAACTTTGGTTATCCTTTAGCAGTCAGAAAGTTCAATTCACTTTTAAACCGAAACAATAAGGTTTTAAAAACCTAATTACTTTTGTATCTGTTTTTGAAACCATAGTCTTACACTAACTTTATTTGAGGTTTATTTTTTTAATAATTACAGTCAAACAATCATTTTGTCGATGTGAACAAATAGCAATAACTGTATGACAAACATTTATGTGCAATTTATTTGTACTTTTACGTCTATGTTGGCTGTTGACTGTGTTTGCAGGATACACTGCGGTGGTCCTATTGATCAGTGTTAATGAATAATGCCTGTGGATACAATGGGGACAAGTAATAGAGATAGCACAACGCGTCATACTCTGAAATCCACGCCCACCAGAGAGGAAAACAATCTGTGCCGTAATATGCAACCAAGAGCCGAAATGTTAACAAAATGACTGTAGTCAGCTAAAAACATTAGATTTCAGCATGTCAAAGGATTATTTTAGCATCTTATGTCTACCAGAGAGGAAAAGATAGTTTATAGCATACGCTGAAACCCATTACATTGTATATGCTAAGATGCAATACATGAATACAAGGGCTGATATCTCGTCTACAGTACAGTAGAGAGCGCACAACTGTATAGCAAACACCACCGTATAACAGGCTGGCATGACACTTTTCACAGCTGTTATGGCGAGTACAGTTGCTAAACATAGGCAGGGAAATTACACGCACAGACATGCAATCTTTTCCCATTCAGGCTTTTTCTACAGTTCGCATTTCAGCTGAATGCAGGTTAGCTATTCTGTGATTTAAACATCAATTAAAAACACTGTATACCTTTTAATTCAACACCTTTTTTTTTTTTTTTACTTTCAACCTGCGTGTTGTCAGTGACTAGCAGCCTATCCAGGTATATGTGTCATTTTTATGGAAGTTTTTGAGCTACAGGCTGTCCGTGCAGCACAGTTCGGGTCTGTCTCTTCCACCGCACTGCACACAGCCCTGTAACCACTTTTGTCTTCTTAAAGGCTCAGTTTTTCAGTTTGGCAGCTTATAAAAACTTAGTTGTGGGTTCTTTACCCTGCTGGTAGTGCATCCCACCACACAGCAGCTTTTAAGCGTTTTTATGTTGTATGCACGTTCACTCAATACAAAGTCAATGGAGAGCAATGAATTGTTTTCCCCTCCAGGGTGGGCGGGACTTAATTGCACTGTCTCTACAGTCAAATCAAGAGAGATCATCATTGACTCAATAATGTAACCTCTGTGGTTCAACTGGAGGCAAAAAGGCATGCACAAACATGTGTGCACACACACAATGGGATGGTTTGTCTAAAAATTGATGGCTACTCCACAGGGCAATTCTCTAGAGGAGTAAAACAAGAGCAATTATTGAACTACTCTCCCAAGGATGACGACAGCACCTCTAACACAGAGCTTTGTCCGCGGGAAAGAAAAAAAAAAAAATCAGTGCTACCGGAAAAACAACACAAAGTGTTCAGTTTTCCACCAAATAGGAAGTGTGTGATCACAGTTAACAGGCACAACGCATCAAATAAATACTACCAAACACTTGGTTTTCTTACAGAGGCCAAATGACCCAGCTAAACTGCACAGGAGAAAATACAATAGTTATTGGACATGCAATCATGATACATAAATTTGTGCTGAAACAATTGGTGATTTAATTTATCAACATTTTTCAAACTAATTAATCAATAAAGTTATGAAATGATTTGCTGCTTATTTTTTTTCATAGTCTGCTAAATTTAATATATTTTGGATTTTGAACTTCTTGTGAGACAAAATTAGCAATTAGAAGATATCACTCTGGCTAAATGATTCATAATAATACTACTAACAAGTTTAAAGGACCAGTGTGTAAGATTTAGTGGCATCTAGCGGCGAGGTTGCAGATTGCAACCAAATGAATACCCCTCCGCCTCCCCTTCTAAGCATATAGGAGAACCTACAGTGACAAAATGCAAAAGGCCCTCTCTAGAGCCAGCGTTTGGTTTGTCCGTTCTGGGCTACTATTGAAACGTGGCGGTACAACGTGGTGGCCTCAGTGGAAGGGACCCGCTCCCTATGTAGATATAAAGGGCTCATTCTAAGGTAACAAAAACACAACAATTCTTATTTTCAGGTGATTATACACAAATTAAAACATACTTATGAATATTCAATTTCTGCCAAGTCCGTTCCATTAGATGCCACTAAATCTTACACACTGGTCTTTTAACTGCTATGTAAATAAACATGTTGTATGTTGCGGCCCTACTTGGACAGCATCACACTGTAAGGTCTTCCTAATACTTTGTTCTTCTCACCCCCACTTCCTGCCACCCCATGTGTGTTTGGGAGGAACAGAAAGGTGGGAACTAGAAAGTCTGCTAATCTGAGTGCATTTCTATCTGAGAAACATATGGCAAGGCTTGACAACATTTCCTTGTAAACATGGACATACATAGGATTGCAGAAGTCAGTGAAGGTTACACAGTATGTGCTCAGGCTTCTGTTGTTCCACTTGGACTCTCACACAGCCAATGAAGCACTAGACTTTCCCTTTTTTTTTAACTAAAATGTATCAGTGCACTCTGAATGATTGTGATTCCACATTCGACTGAGGCTAAATTAGGTTATTTATCAGATAAAATTGAATGTCTATTACATAAGGAAAACAATGGTTTTCATTTTCGATCAAGCAGTAAAATGATCTATAAAGTGTACCACCGTGGGCCCAATTTGCTGTATTACATTCCATTCTTTGTAATGTGATCATTACAGATGTGCATTGCTATATCAGGGAAATAATATATTGTTCAACCCTAACCTCAAATGAATTCCACGGAGATAAGTGACCAGTTGTATTCCACAACCTCCTCATTCATAGGAAATAGGCACATCATCCTTCCTTGCTTTCATTGCCACTTCACTGGGCTTGTCAGACGCTACAAGAGAAAACCTGCATTGCACTGACATCCCTGTAAATGATGCAAAACTACAGCAGTGACTCCCTGAATGTCTGTCTGCTCTAACACTATGACCCCATCAACATCTGTGATAACGCAGTAAATAAAACATACCTCACTGTATGAACTGATAAATCACACATTTTTCCTACATGCTAAAATAACCTTGCATGATTTCCCTTCGTATCTATCCAACACTGCTTCTTGACTTGCCAGAGTAATGCTGATACAGTTGCCTAGCAACTGCCAATGGGCCAATCTCTTCTTCATTATTGAAAGCACCTTTCATGATTGCAACCACCTTTGATGAGGTCTCTGCTGAGAGCCACCAGTGACTCCACTATCATTCTCCTTGCTATCCAGGTGACATTTAAAGATAGATGAAGCGACTTCGATCCGTATTCAGTCAACTGGAGTACAGACATGCTTTCCTAATGAGCGGCTTGTTGTCAGCGCAAAAGACTTAGGAGAGGACAACTTCAAAGTTTAAAAAGTATATAAATGGTTGGTAGAGTAGCGGTCTTCTTCAGAAACACAACAATTGAAACAAATGTTACATACTGTTTACAGGTACAGTGCCCCCCCCACACACACACACGCTGTGAAACCCCTAACTAAGATCAGGTGCAACCTATTGCCTTCAGAAGTCACATAATTACTTAAATAGAGTCCACCTGTGTGCAATTTAATCTCAATATAAATACACCTGTTCCGTGAAGGCCTCAGAGTTTGTTAGAGAACATTACTAAACAAACAGCATCATGAAGACCAAGGAGCTCACCAAACACGTCAGGGATAAAGTTGTAGAGAAGTACCAAGCAGGATTAGGTTAAGACTGGAATGGTTTAAGGCAAAGAATGTTAATGTCTTAGAATGGTCCCGTGAAAGCCCAGACCTCAATCCAATTGAGAATCTGCGGCTAGACTTGAAAATTGCTGTTCACAGACGGTCCCCATCCAATCTGACTGAGCTTGAGCTATTTTGCCAAGAAGAATGGGGAAAACTGCAGTCTCTAGATGTGTAAAGCTGGTAGAGACATATCCCAACAGACTTGCTGCTGTAAGTGCAGTGAAAGGTGGTTCTACCAAGTATTGATACTTATTGGGGGGTTGGGGGTACTTGGGCATCCAACAGATGTCTGCTTTTTTGTCTTAATTTTTGTTTGTATAACAACAAAAACTATTTTGCACCTTCAAAGCACTATGCATGTTGTCTTAATCAAATGGTAAAAACCCTGATAAAATCATTTAAATTCTGGGTTGTAACATCGCAAAATCCAAGGGGGGTGAATACTTATGCAAGGTATTGTATGTGATCTCACTCCCTCAGCATGACAAGTCCCTATTTACTAAAGTTGAGAAGCAAACCACATCTGAACTGGATGATGTGAGTGTGTTTGAAAGTAAAAAGACCAACATGTATATGGTGTAAAACACAAAATTATTAAGTTAGTTGGAAAGGATGAATAAAGAGAAGCTGAATCTAAGAGCAGAAAAACGAGACAGCAGTCCATTTTTAGACACCCAAGATTAAAATTCCAACATTCACAGAAGATGTATTGATGTGCTGATGAGGGTACAAGTGGCTTGGAGAAATGATATAGCATGGTCTTAAAGGGCTTAGAGCCCTATTGACAAAATCTTGATATCTCTACCTACACTGATACCTGAAGAGGATTATTTTTCCCAGTAAGAGCACAAGTGTTCCTGGCACTTAAAGCAATGAAGGGCTTTGTTTCTAATCAGCCTTTAATGCATGAAATACATTTACCTTGGCATAGTAATTATGTTTAATGTGGGTGGCTGCCTTTTTTAAAACAAAATCTAAAAGCACTGACACTTCAGAATTAAAGATGCATCAGTATTCCAGTGCCAAGGAGGGAAAAGCATCCATGTTCAATAATGATCATTTTACAGTTTCTTATTTTATGCAACCATCCAACTAAGATGCATTAAACTAAGTTTAAAGTACAAAACAAACATTATTGGTGAAACAAGAAGATGGCAGTTAAAATCATAATTTAAGAAAAGCTAATATAAAAAGAGGACCTAGTGTTTAAATTTTACTGGCATCCACAAATACCTCCAGAACATTTCTCATCTCAGCAAGATAAGAAAGAGACAATGCAAACAATCAATAATCAGTGCTACATTATGAGAGGGATTATTTTCTAGAAGACATACTTATTCCCAGAGTAATTGTTTAATGAGGAAGTGCTATTCCGATTCTGTAAATCCTATTACCCATTTTAATTGTTATGTTATGTTATTAGCTGAAAGAATTCCAATATGTGAATGATTAAAAACACCCTTATTAGCACACCATCAATTCAACACAGTTCAGCAATGGTTAATCCCTTGCTTTAGAAAGCTCTCGCACACAATCAACAAACATTATTCCATGTACTGTAAAAAAGATATAACCACAGATTCCTCAAAAGCATTGCATGTGTGATGATGACAATTCTGATGCATTACATAGCCTCAAGGATTCTGGGAAAAATATAAGAGGCAGACCTGTGCATCAGTTATAGGCCTTTAAACAGACAGGTGATGTAGCCTGGAAAGCCTGTTATTGATGCAGTCTAACAAGAAAGGCTTTCTTTCACCTTCTGTGATTGAGGATGTCTTTGCAGAATGTTAATGCATTCATGTGGCATAAACAAACAGGGGGAACGGAGTCTTATCAATATCTTATCTTATCAACATATATGGGGTCAGTCCACCTAAAGTGGAGAATAAACCAAAACCTGAGAATTTGATACCAGTAATAATATATCAAGAGTAATGAACAATAATCTCTCTGTTCCTTCTCTGGATTTTGTGACAGAACATGTGCTGCTGAAATGAAAAGCTGCTAAACATAGGACGAAGATACTGTGGAAAATGTGCGAACTCCCTGAGAGATCTCTGGTGAGTGACTAGAAAGATGCTCTGTAAAAAAATAATTGTATCATACGAACAAAGCAGTGTGTGGGTGTGGAGGAGCAACTGTGAACAAATGTGTTACTCAAAATAAGAAAGCAGACTCTAAACCCTGCTCATCTCCTCTTTTCCATAAATAACATGAGACACAGTTGCCCAGTAGCCTTTAAATCCCCTCACCACCATGTTTGGGATATCTAGCGGGACCATATAGTGCCAAGAGTAGATAATGCACAAAACAACAGCTCCACTCAACAGTCTCCAGACGAAGTGTGGACAGTTTCCCAATGAAATGTCTGTCTCTTGTACCCACTCAGAATCATTTACTGGCCTTAGTAAATGAATTACTTCTCATGGTTAGTGTTAATGGTATGGAATTCTCATTACTGCGAGGAATACTGGAGCCTCAGTACAGTACACAACTTTAAGCTGAGGACAAGAGGATCCAGTCTCCTGTGGTCAGAGCTGTAAACCATGAAGAGGAATCAGGAGATGTGGAGAACTACTTTTTAGCCATGCTAGCAGCATGTCTGTCTGTTTTTCAAGCAGTCCACCACTTTGGTCCAGACTGTGATGACATTTTGTAGAAACATTCTCAGTCCCCAGAGGATCAAACCTGATGACCAGGTGCCCAGAGGATGTCTCTTAGGCCCTGTGCACACCTGGCATTAATTGGGTGATCCGGTCACAAGTGGACAGCTCTAAGTACATCAGGTCACACCTTACATTAGAATACATCTACACAGTGACCAGTGCAATGGACTTCCTGTGCCTAGTCTGCAGGAAATTAAAAGAAGAAGTTTGCAAAGACCTTGGTGCACAGAAAAAAACAAAACTCTTCAGCCCAAATGCAAACCAGACAGCGTGTTTCATCCATCCACAAGAATCCATTTTGCCTCTTGTTGTGGCTTCTTCTTATAGTTTCGCACTTTAATATGACACCATTGGTGCACGAATGAGTACATACTTCCACTTATGCAGAGGACGTCAGTTGAGTAGGCAGTCCTTCAATGTGGCCCAAGACACATTCATGTACACACTGCTAAAAGAATGTGGCCATATGTGGCCCAGACCACCTCCAAATGTGGTCTGAGCAATTGGATCTCAATGCGTCCTCAATGCGACTTTGGTGCATTCACACCTGTACTTAGAGCTGTCCACTTGTGATCGGATCACCCAAGACACATATTGATGCCAGGTGTGATAAGGGCCTTCATGACTTTGGTGACCCCCTGACTTGTTTTAGCACCACCAACAGGTCGAAGTTTTCTCTTATCTTGTGAAATATCTAAACATCTGCAAGAGAGATTGGCACAGAATTTTATACAGACATTCAAGGTTCGCAGATGATGTACCCCACTGACTTTGGTAATCCTTGGATTTTTCATCCAGTTGCACCATGAGGTTGATAATGAAATAACTGTTCATGGATTTCCATGCAGTTTGGTGCAAACATTAATAGTCTTTCATCTAGTGCGACCATGAGCTCAAAATTCCTATTTACCCAATTCTTTGGTTTATATAGGCTAGCTAACTGTTTGGTTATTTTACAATGAGCATAACAGTTTCACAAAGCTGCTAGTGTGGTTATAAACTCTTAGTCTTGTTTTTGTACACAAACACTCATGGCCACCAACCTTTACTTCTGATTACTTACCATTACTACACATCAGCTCATTAGCACTTTTTTTTTTTTTTTTTTAATTTAGCCTTCATTTTACCAGGCAAGACATTAAGAACAGTTCCTTATTTACAATGACAGCCTGGCAAGTGCCAGAAGACACTTGAGCTGTAGCTGTAAAATTATTCTGATGATGATGTGTAGTTGTTTGTTCTCTGGTTATGTGTGACCACACCCAATCACTGAGGAAGACTAAGGCACACGATTTCATTCACACAGGCCAACACGACTGTCTAGTGCCCCAGGGCAAGTAGGGCTGTGGGAATCCACTTTAAAAGCTGTGAGTATTCAGCATTTCCCTACCAACCTCAGATATCTACTCAACAGTGATAAACGGATTCACTCCCACTCCTCCAGGAAATCCATACATAATTTGTTTTTGGATAGACAGATTATGCATGCATAATCTGCACCATGAGCAGACCAATTGTGAGCAGAACTCAAGATGTCAAACAGTTTTTCCATAGGGTAGGAACAGCACAAGAAAAAACATGGTTCACCTTGACCATGTGTTGGGCACTTAAGGTTTCATCCCAAACTGTGAGCCTACACATCATTGTCTGAAAGCTTTAATTCATCTTCCTTTCTTTTTTTTAATATTTGCTTACAAACCAAAGCGGAACAGCAAACTGCATAATATTGTAATCCTGACTTCTGTTAAATCCTTCCATTCCAGTTTTTAATATAATGGTAAAGATGTTGTTTTCTGAAAAACTCTCCTGTTTGTTGCACTCTATCAGTGATGAAATTAAGTCAATTTCTCCAGTTAAATGATCAAAACTGATTAACTTGAAAATTTACAAAATCACCCCTCAAATTACTGAAACAACAAAAGGTGTGAAGCAAAGAAGTGCTAGTGGAAGGTTTCTACACTGTGTTAGTATGCATAAACAGATTGCAAGGGAAGAATGAACCTCATTATAGCTTTAACAAAGACATAACAGCTACAACCAAACACTGCTGAGAAGAGTAGATCAAAATAGTGCACAGCTCATACAGGATGTTGACATCTGGGCTGCTATGATATCCTGTCACTCCCTACTGTTTGTGTATCACAGTATGCACCTGGGACATAGAATATTTGACTGCATTTCATTTAAAAAGGTGCTTCTGTTAATTTGTCTACCCACAGGAGTAGATGAGATAACATGTAGGCCTATCATATCACCAGAAAATGCAGCCTCCAAATGAACCATAGAGTTAAATCAACCCTATTCTGACAAAATCAAAAACAAAAACTGAACACTGCAACATTAAATCATTCTGGTGTTCAAAATACTGTGTCAACCCCGTGCGTTGTGAATTTTAAATCGGAGACAAAAACACAAGAGACAAAAAATTCAGAAGTACAACACCTCATGTTGTGCAGAGGCAATAAAACTACTGAAAGATGAATATGAAGAGTCTTAAATGGCGTCTCTTCCTGTGTCCTGCGTGTTCACACATTTGACACATTCAGTCAACCATGACGTCAGTGCAGCTCTGTTGAGGGTATGAAACCATGTAATGGTAACACTGCACAACACAGCAAGATATGGCACAGTTTAAGTGTGTTATACCATGCAAGTAGACCAATGGATCCTGTACACCCAGCTGTTCGGGGGGTGTTAAAACTCAATTCTTTTCCTCAAACTACCTAAAGTAATTCCTGCATGACAAATGCTGGCTCTGATTTAGTGGAAAAACATAAATGAGGTTCAGTGGTGGCAAAAGGGTAGAGAAAACACATGAACACAGAAAGCAGTGCTTATGACAGCTAGTGATAAACAAAGGACAGTGGAAAAGGCAGTGAATTCCTATCTTGAGTCGGAACAGGCCACCAATGTATCCCCTGGAAACTGTACTCTATACAACACAGAGAAGATCTGTCCGGTTGGTCTGTGGGGAGAACTGCTCCTCAGTTTACCATCAATGGATTATTGTGCTGAGTTGAACAGATTAATACTGTTAAATTATCTGGGGACAGCTACCAAGGAATGAACTAGCACAAATGATTCCTGGGATTTGGAGTTTCCCTGCCTAATATTCAGTCATTACATCACACTGCAGCAAGGGAGTCACAAAGCCCAGTATCCCAACAGCCATTGCCAGTGTAATGAGATGTTACCACTCCATCTGTTAAGGTAATGTTTTTAATAATCTAAGTTATTAAAATGATAACTGAATGCTGCATGACATGGATTGTGGATAATGACTGAGTTCACAGTAGAGCAGTCCAGCTGGGTCTCCACTGACACCCTGCCGGAACCTCATTCCAGTGAAGGCAGCCCTCCGTCCATACTCCTTGCACTACAACTACTTCTTCATAAATCCAGAAGGAGGAGGAAAATATCAGACTGGAATACATATTTTTTGCAATGCTGGTTTAAGTACTGTAGTGTTAACCTTTGCTTTTACTGAAACTGTCGTGCCAGAAATGAAAATGGTAATATGTTTGGCAACAAGACACGTCACACGGGCCTTCAAACCTTCCTAGTAAACTTGGCTTTTTAAACACTTTTAGAAACATAATAAATGGACTTTAAATAACTCGCTTGTTTAGCAGCTTTAAGGCTACCAGCGACCCATAACGAAACACTCAACATTAACATGCTCATTCTGTAGGAGCAATAGGAGCCACTGCTTGCTGCATTCAAAAAGGACACAAATGTCTAGCTGTCAAATTTATAAATGTCTCCACTTTTTCAAATGTATTTTCCAGAAAAACAAGCTACATGACAAAAAAATAAAAACACAGAAAGGGATTGTGGAATGACTTGACAAGGCTTTGTGCTCCTCATCTGCCATTCACAACCACAGTGTATAATTTCATGGTGTGTAAGAAAGACAGGTGGTTTATTTTTACCATCTGTTACATTGGGCTCATGTGGGGCACAGCATTGAGGGGGGCCTCTAGTACTAAGCAGGCACTGAGGTCTGCCAGTGATTGTTTGGCATTTCTATCTCTGGAGCCATATTGACATGGCAGGCTTACTGTGAAGCCAATGAAGAAGCAGCAAAACGTGGTGAGGTAAAGCAGAGTTGACACTTAACGCACACGCGCAGCTGTGAGGTGAATGATCTCCTCCAAGGAGCAAAACCCTCAGAGCTCAGCGGGGATGCAGCACACACAGATAAAAGACAACGAGAATGAGGTCCCACCTTCAAACGTACACACACACACATCAACAAAGCTGACTTAAAGCTTCAAAGCCCTGTCTCTGTTGTACTGTGATACAATGCTGTGACAAACAGTCAACCAACATTTATGACTGCTTCTATGTAATTATTATTCTTACTGTTACACAGTGACTAACACTCTGGGTTATTGTTGATTTACTCATCTCTGCAGCCGCATATTATTGCACTGTCACTGTGATTTTAAGACATACAGTATGATAATTATAATTGCACAGGGCAGGCTGGAAAACAGAAGCATATGTTCAGTTTCATTACCGTAGTGCCACATCAATTAAGGTTGTAAAACTCTCCCAGATAATTTAAAATTAGGGCTGGGCAATATAGCCTATAAATGATATCACAATAGTTTTAGGCTACATTGCAATACATGATATATATCTTGATCTTGTCCTCTAAACTACTGTATTACTACTAAACTGTAACTACTAAAATACTAAACTACTAAATAAACTACTGTTACAATAAAATTGAAGTGCTGTTATAATAAAGTAAAATTAAGTACTGTTATAACAAAGTTGAATAAAGTACTGTTATAATAAAGTTGAATAAAGTGCTGTTAAAATAAAGTTAAATAAAGTACTGTTATAATAACAGTGTTTCCCCTGTAACTGCACAGGCCTAGCGGGCTGCCAGTCCAATGAGAGCCTCTGCCAGGTCAAAAAAAAAATCTTTTTTTAAATGCCAAAAATAACACCAAATATCCATCCATTCAGAAATCAATAGTGTTTGGGAGCCTCTGTGCAGCGCTGTTGCCTGGGAAACTCTTGGTAGCGTAGCACCTTTAAAGAATAGGGCAGTGTGTAATGGTAATGTGTGTGTGTAGCGTCTGGGAAAAGTGAGGGTGAATGTAAAGCATAGGCTATAGTGTGTCAGTTAATAAATGCTGCAGCTTCTCTAGACAAAGAAAAGTCTTGTCTCTTGTTTCCTCAACTGCTGCAGTGAAGAGGGTTTGCCCCAAAGTTAGCGACAATGGGTTAGCCTAACCTGACCAGGCTCACTTAAGGTGGACTGACCTTTAAGGTGGACCAGCTATTCTCATTTTGGTGTCAATCCACCACTCACCTCACCTACATACGCCGCACACACTCACCCAGGAGAGTGGTCTGGATGGGCAGGCGGGTGTGTGTGCGCGATGTATGTATATGATTTTTTTATCTTTTTGTGTGTAAGAGGGAGAGAGACATAGAAGAAGGCGATAGAAGCGAAATGCCAAAGCAAGTCTCATGCCAGCTTAAAAAAAATTATGTTCGCATTATAGTAATTTACTACATCCCACATAGAACAAGTCATTGAGTATATTCGATGTATCCCCCACCCACAGCCTGATAATAGATATGTATATTGCCATTAGAACGAATCATTAAGTGTCTATTTCAAAATCTGTGACACAATGTTAGTTGAAGGACTGATCCCTAAGGTGTCACAATATGACTATTTCAAGCCTTGGACTTGGTTCCTTCTTGCTCATCTTGTCTTGCTTGCTGAAGTGCTACCTGGTTGCTAGGCAGCCCTGCTGTATGACAAAGAATACCCATTTCATGGCTCAATATGCGTCAGTAAGGATCTCTTCATGTGGAATTCATTGCTGGGTAAAGGTCAAAAAGAGATCTTTAAAATATCCAACTAGTCATTTATATTAGCATCGAGTAACAAGCGGTTAATTTCATTAACTGTTTGCATTATTTCCTCCTCTGTAAAATCACTTCCTCTCCCGAACATGTGTAAGAGAGCCTGTCATATATCCTAATCCTATGCTCATCATTCCAGGCACAATAGTGGTAATGGATGCACACACACGTATGTACATAGGCTCAAAAGCAATAAACACACTTCTATTGCCTATAAACTTCAAACAAGCCAACAAGTGGGTTCCACAGCAATCAGTTTTACAACATATGTAGGTACGGGTCAGCTTTTCAGTATTAATCCAGAAGCACACTAGACAAAGCACAACAACTTCCATCTTGTTGAAGATTAGGTAACAACGTGGGCTCACTCATAGTATGACAAGTGACTGTGTATACATATCGAAGGATCAGCACTCAGGGGGGAAAAAATGGTGGTTTGCATATATACAAACACGGAGAGACAGAGAGGGAGCAGAAGAGAACGAAGATGTTTGCTCGGGAACGAGTTAGTGTTACTGATCCGCCAAACACTGATATTTCATTCAGCAGGACATTTAATGGTAATAGCCTAGTACTTTATTTTTAACTCAGATGTTTAACTTACATTTAACTCATTTTTATAGTTGTGTTTCTCATGAGCAGCACGGATTGATGATACTGACATTTCATTTGCCAGCTGGCCCCTGTGACAAATCATCTTGTTCTACTACTCAAACTACAGGAACAATGAAATAAATATCAAATATGAACGGGTCAGCAATAACCCTGCAATTAAAAAGCTTTCTGGTCATCATTTTGTCACAAACACCAAGTTGTTGAGCAATGCCACAAACAGCTCCCCTTCTCTTATTATGCTGCTAATTTTTTCTTATGATAAGCTTTTTACTTAACACAGACAGCACAGTGGTATGCTCAATGTCAGAAATATACAAAAGCAAACCACTTTTACAACAATGAGAAGATATTGCTGCCTTTTTTCCTTCCTTACCCCTTGCTAATTCTTCAGTGCTGCTTGTTGCCATCTTCATAGCCTTAGGACTGGCAGACTCTCCAGATACCTAATCACAATTTTAGGAGCGGATATGGTCCAAAAATGAACGTAGAGAGCGGACACACATGGTTCTGTTTGTACTACATCGGATGTCTGCATAGGCGGACATGATTTGTTTGCCAGACATGGGTAGATGATGAAATTTACATCGCGCAGACCCCCCCAGACCCAAGTAGACCACATTGAAACTATTGACGTAAGGCTGGGTATTGTTCGAAATTCTTGATTTGGTGCCTCAACACTACCTGTCTCCTCTCAGTACTGAAACAATAAAGAATATAGATATAGTTAAATAAAGAACTTTCCCTAAATAAAATATCAAATAAAAAAATTAAACTAGGCAGTATCTGATCCAAAAATGGGTAAACAATTCAAAGAATCTGATCAATCATTCAGTGACAACTTTTGATACATGACACTTTTCAATTCTCATTGATACAGACACACTGCAGTGGATGCTCAAGTATTGAGGCTCAAGAAAGCAGGATAGGTAGGTAACTAGTCGACTGATGTCATTTTACACTAGGGCTGCACGATATGACCAAAATCCCATGTCCTGATATAGGTAATCTCATATCCAGATAACCATATCCATCACAATATAGCACATTTTCTGTAAATTCAATGAATAAATAGTTTCCGGTCTGTGTCAGACTTTTCATACCCAAACCATGTCTATGTGACAGGAATAGCCCCTCTTTTAGGTGCAAGTTCCTGGTTTTGTCTTGAAGAATGCCACTGCTGAAATTTCTCGTACATAATAATCACAATGAATGCAAACCATACTAACTTTCTACTTCAAGCAGTGGTGAGCAAATGGGAATAGGTGTTATTGCTGCAGCCTCTCCTCTCTGCTTCCCTGTGTCGGTGTTTGACTGAGGGCAGGGCTCAGCTCCTACACACACACACACACACACACACACACACACACACACACACACACACACACACACACACACACACACACACACACACACACAGCAGCGAGGCCACGGTGGAATGAAGCAGGTGAAGTGAAATAATGAAGTAACGTTTTACTTGAGTTGGCGACAACTCAAGTAAAACGTTACTGTAAGTGCAACACGATTTTATTAAACCACCTGTTCAACAAGCATAAACATGCAGAAAAGCACCTGTTTTGCCCTCAGTCTATCCACTACCAGTATGTTTTACACAAGCCCAGCATGCTGGTTAAGCTAATAGCAAACTGTATACCAACAAGCTAAAACAAAAGCTGTATGTATGTAGCCGAACTGTTTAGCTTCATTTGCCACATTTCTCAAAATTTGGCAAATTCTTGTAAACTTATCTACAGGCTGAGATAGCAGCCCTCCCTCTACCTGCAGCAGTGAATCACATCAGCAGCAGAGGGAGGAGGACAGGATGAATGACTCACAGTGACTGATGTCTGTGTTCTTCATTCTTTCTAAACTTCGCACAGTATTTTCATGTCAGAAATATTATTTATTTTGACATGTTATTTTTGTTTCCAGTGAGATATTATTGAGTTTATACACTGACTTTGCTGTTGTAAACATTAATGTTGCTGCTCTGGAAACAATATTTGGTTACAGCTGTTTAAAATATAAATCAATTCTACTCCTGAAGATTACTTCAGGACACAGTGCTTATTTCATCAGTGAGCATATTTGTTTCACTTTTCTTCTTGCTAATGTCGGAGTGTACTGTGAAAATCTACAACCAGTGTAGATTTTTTGTTTTTTTATAAATATTATAAGGTCCAAAATTATGTGAAAATGCATAGTTTCATCAAATTCTCTTGGGGGAAGAGTCCTTCTGGTGCCAAAAGCTCCTGTAAATTATCACACATAGCACGATGAACATGAATAAACCTATCTGGAACAATTCTAACATACTTTTAAGTTATTTCACTGCTGGTGTGCACAAATACAGGTCCTGGCAACGTGGGCTCTGCATGCACACAACAGCACCGCTGCTGAATAAAATCCTCGGGGAAACACTAATCAGACTGTCACTGTTTCTGTGTGACGCAGTTCTGATTGATCCCTGCCCAATTAGTAAGCAGAGCACCTTCCACAAACAGCGCAATACACACTGCTGCATCTATACCAACATAGGTACATAAGTTTCTTTTTAATATTCAGACTCTGTGATTGGTTTGTCCATCATTCTCCCACACCGTAGACAGAGCGCAAATAATAAAGGTTCTCTGTGACAGAAAATCAATACAAGAAACATTGCATGGTATGACCTCCCTAAAACCTCAGCGTCTGTCTTGACTGTCTGCAGAAATTACAAAACAATCTTACAAAATGCAAAGAACGTCTAAAGAGCATGCCATTCAACATCAGTTGTTTTTTTTTTAATTACACAGATCACATAGCAGTTTATAGTCTGTTGGTGGACAGTTAGCCTTTGAGTTGTGCAAAAATAATCAGGTGACTGACAACAGAATTCCAGTCATTTCCTTTGAGAGGTCATTAAATCTCTTCCTGGAACTGTTACATCTCTACTCAGGAAGTGGACCATGCCAGGAGTAGTAGACAGTCCACTTAGCAAACAGGCACTAGGGGTGGGAATCTTTGGGAAACTCACAATTTGATTTGATTCCAATTCTTTAGTGTCCATTTCGATTTAGAATCGATTCTCAATACAAAAATTGATTCTTGATTGAACGAGTAGAAAAGGGGGCACTATTTTCAGTCCCTTGCTCCAATATACTGTGTGTGAAACCATTCATTGGTGTCCTTAGTCCACTGAAAAACAACATGAAACATAACTGGCAATTAAGATAAACAGTCTGCAGCCTTTTCATTCCGCTTCCTTTTGTGAAGATGAACTTGAGCGTGTGCACACCACACTGCCCTCGCACTTGAGTTCCACCTTTTCGGTTCCGTCAACATCACGTTATTAAATGACATTTAGAAAATCTATTTTTGACATTTGTGAATCGATGCAGAATCGTCCACATCTGCTTTGTGATGCATCTAAGAATCGATTTTTTCCCCCACCCCTAATAGGCACACAGGCCTAAATTAAGTCTTTGTCACAGGGTACTGGTTTCTTCTGGACCAAAACCTACAGAGTATGTCTGATTGTGTGTGTGTGTACGCATTTTTGTTACCTCATTGGAGACCTTGTCGGGACCAGTAGACCTCATGGGGACCAAGGTCTAGTCCTAATGAGGCAAAACGTCATTTCTGACGTCCTGGCTAATGTTAGGGTTAAGGAGTGTATTGAGGTTAGGTTAAGGTTTGGCTGTCCACAATGAATGGAAGTCAAAGCAATGTCCTAATAAGGACAGCTGTGCAAACTTGTGTGTGTATGTGAGAGAGATAGAGATAGAGATTTGCTCAGCTTTAACAACAATCTGTGAAGAGCTTAAGGTAATCAGATCACTTTTGTGGACAAAAAATAAAATAAAATAATACATACGACTACAGCCAGTAAATAAAACTAAATAATGTGTTGCTAAGAATATTTCCATACTTAAAACTATAATATTTCCAAATTATGTCCAGAAAAAGGTTCCATTCCACTGGGTCACAGCTGACCTTTTTTAAATGCTCTATAACATTAACTTATCTTCAGATCTGCCAAAGCCGCCTCATGGTAAATGTGAATACATCCACACAGCTTGCTAATCAGGTTTTTACAGAGCACCACAAATGCCATGAGGGTTCAGCTGAGTTTACACAGAAACAAATGAGGGAATCAACCTTAGCCGATGGCAAGTCAATGCCTTCACAGGACAGCTGATGATCAAGCACAATGAGGTAGATATCTAATCAGGCCCTATTAGCTTAAATTTATTCCCTTGACAAGAGCCTGTTTGTGACTGCAGGATTTTAATCTATTTACAAGAAAATTAAATTTCAGTGACAAAAAGTTGTTCACTTCTCTGCCTCGTTAAGTCTATCATGACCAGTAATCATCCAAATAAAATATTAACAGACACTATTAAGGCTTGGCAATACAGTTGTGAAAAATCATTGAATTAATAAAAATGTTTTTTGATCATTTTTTGATCACAATATAGCAAATGTTAGCAAAATTACATGTAAAATAACCAAACTGACATTCAGTGCAATTAAATAAATATTTTCCACTGTTAGCCATTACATAAAACAAAACTCTTCACTAATTTAATACATAACACTTTAACTCATGTTGCTAGAATCATTTGTACAAAAGAATTTTGTTAAAAAGAGAAAGAAAAAACCAAACAGACAGTCAATAAACAATAATATTGACATATTGCCCAAGCCTAAAGACTAGTTATACTTTTACAGGCCGTCTACCCCAGTCACCTCTCAGCTGTGTTTATTCAGTCATCTGTCTCATGTATGTCTAACACAACACTAAGTTTTAATCTATATAGTTGTTTACAGCAGCCACATATCACGTTTCAGTTTGCACATGTAACCGCAACCCAAAGTATGAGAAAACAATTGAATTTGCTATGTACTTACATTAAGTGTGAATGTTAAGTCACTTATTCTGTATAGTGAAGCAAGCAAATCCTATAGGAAAAACTAAATAATATAAGCTTTTTGTTTAAACTTAAAACTAAGATTAAAACAATTGCTGGACTGAAAAGCTTTTGTAACAATTGTATTCTATTGCTTAAATAAATGTCTGGGAACAGTCAAAAATAAGCAGCACAACTTATCATAGTTAATGTGTTACAATAAAGTGAGCACAGTGTGGGGGTTTCTGTGTGGTGTTATTAGTTGAAATGTGATTCAAATAGTATTTTACTCAGTGGGACATATGAGTCAACCAGTATTAAAACTGATGATGAAGTTAAGACCATTAAGCTCTGTCTTAACAAAGCCAGTCGTGTAGTGTCTCTGTGTTATGGCTGCTTGAGTTCTACTAATCAGGAAAGGAAGTTGGGTGTCAAAACTGTTACTATAAGGTGTCACATTAGGGCAGGAAGAGGGTTTTTCCTATCAGTGCCAAGCCAAAGTGTTTGCAGATCTGACACACCAGCACACCACAAATGTATGTGTGTGTGTGTATATAATACGTGAATGTGTGAAAGGTAGGGATTAGTTGGCTTCCAGGCTGAATTATATTTTACCTTGGGTTTCAATCATTTTGCACAACAGGGGGATAAGTTGTTAGCATGCATTTGCATATATTTGCATTAAATATGCTTCATCTTTCAGGATGTGGGATTTATTAGGCTACTACTTTCAAGAAAGAGAATGTTTGGACAGCTAGAAACTTAAAAAGAAATGTCAATCAAAAAATCTAATATGCTTCAATCAATAAGAATCTACTGCAAATATGTCAAAGACAAAGTCTGCAGGTGGTCACGTTTGTACAGAGTGTACGCGACTGAGGTATGGGTGACATTTCTTATTGGAAGCACTAGCATACACTAGCATACATCACGTTTTGCCAGGTGTGAAAGGGAATAAAACAGGAGCCCCTGTCTGAATTCTGTTAATTACATACAGAACAGTATACAGTCCTAATACTGTCAAAATTGTCAAGCATGTTCATTTTTTCCAAAGATTTTAAAATTTCAAAATCAACGTAATGTTGATGGAACAAAAAATGTAGAACTCAACTGCGAGGGCAGTGCAGCACCCCGGCTGTCTGTAGCGTGCACACACTAGAATTATCTTGTAGTTCATCTTCAAAAAAAATGCAGCAGTTGAAAGCATTTTTTTAATTTAATGACTACATAATTACTTTTGCAAGGCGAACGTGAAGTACAGATCGTTTATCTTAATTGCTACTTATGTTTAATATTGTATTTCAGTGGACTCAGGACACCAGTGAATGGTTTGGCACACAGATAACAACTATAAACACTATATATTGATTTCCAGCGTGGTCGGACAACACATCGTATGAACCGGTTCTGGGCAACCATAAATCATAAAACAGGACACCAGGTGTCCTGACTGCAAGAAACAGAAAAGTTGTTTTCCTTTTCCAATGCAGCACAACTAAACTGTTTCAGTAATAGATGTGACCAATGAGCCATTGTTGGATGATTACATTACCTCAAAACCAAGGTAAATATCGAACCCTGAATTTTGTGTGCTGTTACACCCATAGTAGTTAGTGAAATCAGCTACTATTGTGTTTTTTGGAAGGAAACCCGCTCAGAGAGAAAACTGGTTACCAGTCTGACCTGTTACATTAGTAATACTCCATTTTGGCCTAGCAGGATCTGATTCAAACAAAACAGTCATACAAAATTCAGACCAAAACGATTTGGGAATTGTATCGCAGCACTTAGATTCCAACCCTTATCTAAATCATCACAACAGGAAAAGTCAATTAAAAGACACACAAAGTTTGTGCCAAGTTGGACCCGAAACATTTATTCTGTGACTCAATTTGGGCAGCACAGCTGCTGTTGAATGTATTTACATTTAATCAAAAAAAAAAAAGATTGCTTTTTGGCTTTTGCCTTATTTGACAGTCAGTGCAGAGGGGTATGACATTACAACAAAGGTCCACTGACTAGAAATTGAATCATGGACACTCCCAATCAACCATATTTGACAATTTACACAAACTTTGGACTTTGTTTTATGTGCTCTCTTTGCATGTTTGTCTTAGAAATACCTGAAAATAGTGATCCATAAAATCTTGTATCTATTTTTAGTTTCAATGTCTGAATGGAATCAGCGAGTAAATGAAAAAGACAGAATGACTGTAAGATAGGGATTAAGCAACATCTGTGGGGATAGCGGTTCATCATATCACCTCAGAGAGGCTGGCAGAGGCTGAGATATTTCCATTTCTTTCATCATTTTGTAAGAGTTGAGTACTTCCAGTAAGAGGTTGCCAGGAGGTCAGCTTACCAGATGGGTGAAAAAAAAAAGATTGATTCACAGAAGAGTCTCAATTCTTATCTTCTACGATTCTGAATCGATTCACAAATATTAAAAATCGATTTTCTAAATGTTAGTTAATAACGTAATGTTGATGGAACAAAAAATGCAGAACTCAACTGCGAGGGCAGTGCAGCACCCCGACTGTCTGTAGCGTGCACACACTAGAATTATCTTGTAGTTCATCTTCAAAAAAATGCAGTGGTTGAAAGCATTTTTTAAATTTAATGACTACATAATTACTTTTGCAAGGCGAACGTGAAGTATATTATGAACTTTCTACACCATCAACCAGAGACTAACGTTAGCGGAGTGGAGCGGAGCAGCAAACTCTAGCAGCAACAAATGAGACCGGCAGATCAACACATACTAAAGCATTAAACAACGTAAACCAACTCTGAGGTGAAGAAAATAACTCTGTTTCACCTCAAAAACCCTGCGCCCACTCAGCATCTTGTACAACAACGCAGTTTGTTATTCTCATACAGGCAAGAGACTGTAAGATGCTTTCAAATTAATTAATTTGTTAATTAATGTAGTTAACTTTTAAAATAAAAAGGCTGCAGATTGTTTATCTTAATTGCTAGTTATGTTTAATATTGTATTTCAGTGGACTCAGGACAATAGTGAATGGTTTGGCACACAGTATACAAGAGACTGAAAATAGTGCCCCCTTTTCTATTCATTCAATCAAGAATGGGTTTTGAAACAAGAATTAATTCTAAATCGAGACCCAAGAATCAGAAACAAATCGAATTGTGAGCTTACCAAAGATTGACACCCCTACGAGATATACCGTGCAAGTGTTGAAAATGTTAGATGTGATGTATAAGAGCTGCTGAGGAGAACTGAAAGGTGACTTTGTCTAAATGGCAAGGGGGAAATATGAAACCACAAGAAAAAAACGTTCCATGCACACACACACACACACCCAGCCAAAATAATCACAATGCTCCACTGTGAGCATGAATACATACTGACTCCAAACAACCAGTCTCCACAGCATAGCTCTCTGAACAGCCAACCAGCACAGCCTGGCATATTCCTCATTTTGGGTGACTGCAGGCCTTTAGACATACCAGTCACTAAACAATTATGAATCACTGAAGTGAAACAAACATTCAACAAACAAACAACTTTACTTACTGAATTCAGATACTATGAGATGTGGTGTTGCTCTTAAAACCACAATTTAAGAGGATGATGCTGCTGCTGCTATTGCCACTATTCCGTTCTTCCAAATGTCTTGTGGGGTCCACAAAGATTTACCTGTCAATTAAAAATAACAGCACATGTAAAAATATAAAACACACTTCACACTGTGCAAAGACCAGAGTAGTCCCATAAAGACCACATAAATAGTTTCCGTGAGCCAAGGAAAGAAGCTGCAAGCAACTCAAACAAAAGATAACGCCACCTGTTGTACAACATTACCATCAGAACTAAAAGGGTTATCAAATATAATGAATCCAAAATGAGATTTTGTTGAGTTTATGCAGACAGCTGGAACTGCCGGAGGGAAATGACTTGCCAAATATATACAGAAATTATCCACAGTGTTTTGCCACCCCTCAACGATGGAATTGCTTTTCTGTCTTCTCCTGATGTAATCAATGACTTGTGCGGCCTGTCAGTGCCATAAACCAGCAACATCTGAAAAAGTAACATATGGTCTTAGCTTCTCTAATCTTGTCCACTAGAAAAAAACAGAAGCACATCTGCTCTTTGGTCATTATTAAAGTCTATGGCTAACTCGCTGTCACAACAGACAGTAGGAAATTAAAAGCAAAGATGCCAGGAAGAAAGCCATACTCATTGGCTGAACAATATTGCTGGTACTTGGTAGTCCTTAGGGACCAGAGGTCAGTACAGATAAAACTAAACATAGTTTCCCACTGTTTTGTTGAGGTAAATCTATTTGTTACCATTCTAAAAATAAATCTAAAAATGACCAAAGCAATACTTTTTGATTTAAAGTCAAAGACACTCACATTGCCTGCTGTGATTGTAAAAAATGAATGATCTATCAGTTCTCAATTAAACTAAAGTCTTCAGCGAAGATCCTTCATAGCTGCTGTCTACAGAAAAATCCTTTTGTGTAACTGCATTTCTGATCTTTTAGGAACGTGCCTCAGGCAGCATAAATACTACCCTCATATGGCCTGTACATTTATACAGTTAAACTATAAATAACCATTCAAATTACAGTTCATTGTGTCATTGGTGGACAGTGTTGTGAATGGAAGTGTTAATTAATCACTGAGGGGTTAAAACAAAAAAAGGGGTCACCATCTGCTTTGGCTACCCAGCATGCAACATGCCAAGAGTGTGTGAAGGACCTGTGGGACTGCCCAGAGCTGTACTCGGTGCTGCTGCCTGCTTCAGTGCCTCTCCACAAAAAGTACACAGACACACATGACCAGCCATCTACATATGCTACTGCTTAACAGCTGAAATACACCAGGCATGGACGCGATGCGTCACTGAAGAACAGGGTCTTCTACCTGCTACACTGACTCCGTCTCTGTCACTTCAAGCATATTTAGTTTTGTCAAGTGATAATGCAGTTGGTTATGCAGGGTTTGGAAGAAACTGGTACTGAATTAATTAACTAGATCATTTTAACTACATGATTATGGATACACATTGATTTGATTGATTTGTTTTAATGTGCAATGTTAAAAAAAAAAAACCCACAAGGTTGCACTGCTGCTTTGCATTGCCTCTGGTACAATGAAGTATTTATTTTAATAATTTTTAAATTGCTTGTACTTGTTTTTTTACATAGTTCTATGTAGTTTTTACCTGCTGGAGGGCCACGCAGCCATGCATAGAGAAAAAAAAGCTGCAGTACAGTTGTATGACAACCTGCACCACTTCTATGTGACATAGAGAGCCACACTGTTGTTCTGCATGAGAGCTATTAGTAAGAAGAGCTTGCAACTAAAGCTGAAAGAGTCTTTGAGGTGACAATATCCCACAGTCACAAGTATCCATGGAAAAAAAAACAGTCTAAAAGGTCATCACCAGGCCAGATCTGACCCATTTACCAGAGCATATTCTGGATTCAGAAAGTGCCAGTGTGTAGGTAAAAATATCTAATGGTTTACTTACTCTGTTTTGGTTTGCTTACTTGTTGTGGTTGGACAGAGAAGCTGGTGAATTTGTACCTCAGCCAGCAAATTGTTGATAACTACATCAGCTCAGCCACAGTATTTTCCATTGCTGTGCAATCCACATCAATTTTATTCATTTTCCACAAAGCAGAAAACTTTGTCACCATGGGCACAAAGAACAGAGCAGGAACGGAAGCCCTGTTTCATTTATCTTATTCCCTCAGCCAATTAGAATCCCCCGTCCGCCCACTGAGCCCGGATGATATGTTGATTCCTGATCACAAGGCGAACAGAGAAACACAGTGCGACTGCTGCCACGGGAATAAGGCTTGATTCAAGAAAAAGAGAAGCAAAATAAGCAATTAAGAAATTTACCAGGCTTCATGCCCTCCTCTGTCAACTCATTTGACATCACAGCTCTTCATTTTGAGATATTAGGAATGTAATAGCCACCAAGTCACTTCCCTCATGTTATTATTGGCTTCTGTTTGACCCAAGCCAGCATCTCGGGTTAGGTTTTGTTGTGTGTTGAAATGTTTGTAGCATTACAAACAGAAGAACAAAATTAGCACCAGCCACCAGCCAAATGCTGGTAAAATATGCAAGTGGCTGATAGATTTGCTTCACTAACCAGCCAAAAAAAACAGTGGTAATCTATTGAGTGGCTGGTAAAATTCGAACATTCACTAGCCATTTGGCCAGTGGACAAAAAAGTTCATTTTGCACCTTGATTACAAACGTGGGCATGTTGATCCAGCATGCATTAAGCAGTGTTGTCATTTTAAGAGGAAAATACAACTGTTTACTGTTTGTTTCTTCCACCTTAAACACTTTTTCATTTTATATTTATCAGTCATCAGATGAACAATCCTTTGATTGAGACTTTCTATACACAACTAAAGAGTGAGCTACAGCTCAGTTAACAACTTCACAACTCTGACAAGATGACGGTTTAGTCTGAGAGTGTTGCAGCATTGCTGAACTGCACTTGGGACAAGTCTTGACACACCAAACACTAACCTGTTCTGTGTTGCACAGACTCTCACACTGCATGATATATATCTACTAAGACATCATCAGCTACTCCACCACACCTCATACTTTTGCAGTTAGTCTCATTTAATTGTTGCATTTAAATTTTGAGTGTACACTGACACAAACTCCACTCATTTTTATGTGACCATTTGTGGCACAACACTGTTAATGTATCCCCTTTCCTGCAGATAAACACATCTGGTATGACAATGGTATTTTTTCATGACACATCTTTAAGTGCTGCCTTCATTAGACCATTTCTATCACCCAATTTGCTAGATATTACTGTATTTTTGGCTCTTACTGACCAGTTTTCACCTGTTAAGTAAACTCCACTTTCTTCAACATGCTAGATTTGAAGGGCTGCTCAAATTCACCAGCACAGACTAGAAAGATGTTGACTTCTGTTTCGTTTAATAATGACATCACCTTTCTACAGAGGGCTTTTAACTGGGTAAACAAAATAATTTGTTGCTGTCTAAAGTCAACCTTTGGCTGCTGTCGGTTAAATAACTTCACAGTAACTGGGTGGGGTGTTTCAGAAGCTGCTTCTACGGTTATGACGCGAAATGATTTAGAAAAAATGCGTTAAGCGTTTTCCTTACATAGCATTAACACGAGGCAAAATTGCTAGCTTAACTTAACGTTGCTGTTTTTAAAAAACATACTTATTTAACCTTAACGGTTTATTTTGTCAGAGCAGTCCACCATGCTCAACTTCACTTCACCAGCCAGCATTATTTTACCTGTAGTTTAAGAAAATTCACACAAACTACTGCTACAACAAAAGAACTTAACCTCCGGTTTAAAAAAAATAAAAATAAAAAAAAATAAAAATAAACACCATAAATAAATTGTCGTTGAATCTCCCAGCGCGGAAAGAATTATATTGTAGCTAGCAGTTAATGAACTCTCCAAGACGTTGACAGGCACAAACACAGCTTAAAACATCTTGAAGTGGGAAACACAATACTAAAGACGATAAAAAGCAAAGGATATATGTGTAACTTACAGTCGGAAGCGGAACAGTCTCCAGAGTTTACTTCAGAGTGTAGCCGTTACTGCGGTGGGGGAACAGAAGATAGTGTGCAGGCACTCCGTGTTTTCTCAAACCCCAGAGCAGCAAACAATCCAGGAGCTACCGACTACCGTAATGTCTAGAGCACACACACAAAAACGCACACCGGATTGTGTTCACCGTAATACATGGACAGAGCGCGTTATCTTTTTTTTCCCCCCATCCGCATTCTGCGAAGACCCGCCCCTACTCTGCCTCTTATTGGCTCAGTCTGACCCTGATGTTTTAACCCTGAACCTAACCATCTCACTCCCCATGCCTAAATCTAACCAACGAAGGCAACAAGTATTAGCCAATCAGAGACAGAGTAGGACGGGTCTTTGCAGAATGCAAGTGGGGGGAAAAAAATGAGATGGCCAGGGCCGTAGCCAAGATTTAGATGTACTAGGGCAGTGGTAGGCAAATAGTAGCCCATGGGCCAAATCTAAGGATTCAGATTTGTGCCATTATAATCAAACTAAACTTCTTCCATATCAAACAAAAATAAGAATTTGAGAGAGAATAAAACTCACTGAAGCAAAAAAATAGTTATCTCAAAAGTAAGACGTATAACTTGCAAACAATTTATCTGTGTAATGGTGTAAACTACTGGTCTTCTGCTTTGTTGATATGTCTTTTTGTTTACAGTTCCCTCTGCTTCTTTCTCACTGATTAGACTTTTGCCCTCACTGTCAGCTTTGCGGTTACGCTGCCAGCTCTCTCGTTCGCGCTGCCTGACTTTTTGTTTGCAGTTCTGACACAAACCCCTCAATAAGCTTTAATAAGCCAGCAAAGGTAGCCAAACAGTGGAACCCATTTAATTTTACAGCTTTTCTTCCTCACAAAAATTGTGACACAATCCCTTCACCAGTTCAGGACACATGCACATGCAGGCTGGTTTGCGGAAAAGAAGTTTTCCCATGCCTGAAGACATGACTCATTCAGAGGTGATCTATCTTTCTTTCTCTGACACACCTTCTCATCAAACAACATTCTTTGACTATCACACAAAATTTAAAAAAAAAAAAACAGTTGAAATTTCATAATACAAGCTCACATTTTAGGTCTCCAGCTTCTTTAAAAGTGCATATCCAAAGATGAAAACAAGGACTGGAGGATGGCTTCTGTACAAAGCAGGCGGTATAAAATTTTTTTAAAGAAAACCTCATATGCACGTTGTAATGGAATTATAGTTTGTACCTGCTGTGAAATATTTCTGATAACATTTGTATCTCTGGAGGGGGGGGGGGGGGACCCTGCTGTACATTGTTCCTTTACAGGAAGAATTTGATCTAGCGCCTCCTCCCTACGATACCCAGGAGTTTTCATTCATGCCAAAGGCTGAATGCAAGAATTGCTTTGAAGTTATGCCTTTGCAGCTTCTTACCCTCCATGTAAAACAATGTAAAGCCCCAGAATGTGACACACTTTCAGATTCTCAACCAGAGGTAAACATAAGTCTACTTGTTGCTTGAAACTTCCTTCTAGAAAGAGGGATGCCAAGTAACTTATTCAAAATGTAACTTCCTTGTCTATGTTTAGATAACTGAGGTACTCTCTTCTGAGAAGAAAGTGAGTTGCTTCGCTTCATGTCATGTCTTTTTGTTTTAGCCAACAGAAGGAAAGTGTCCTTTAAGCCAGAAAGGATTAAAGGGACTATGGGTTTCCTCTGTCCATCCATCCTGCCTGAGTCTGCTGGCTCTTTTTGGATGAAACTTTGGAGGATGATGGATTGTGACACTGGAGTCTGGTATTGTGAATATAAATCTGATTGGGACAGATTTATATTCACAGTGCCAACAGGGTCCTAAGCATCATGCTCAGTACCTCAGACACTGATGATAAACCTTTGTGGATTGATGCGTTTTTACATTGCTAGTATCCACAAAATGAAACTGCGCCACTGTGCCCAAAAGTCCACAGGCCTCAAGCAGCAGTGTCTTACACAGCATACATTGCACATACAAATAAATAAATGAATAAATAGATAATCTGCCCACCTATGGTGACTTGCTCCAATCCTGGGGGACATCATGGTCGCTGTTAACTGACAAACCTCTGCTGCCATTATCGACCAACTTATTGAAAAATGTTTAGGTTCTCTGTATAGATAAAATCACATACATATCCTAATTCAAATAGAATTTGGGTAAATTTAAATGGTATATACTGCACTGTCTTGGCTACTTTTCCATTAATGTTAATGGTCATATTTTTTTCTGCAGTCCTGTGATGCTGTTTGGATGGCCAAAAGAAGCCACAAAATGATGAAATTTCATTGTACATTAGATTAGTTTTTCTGCTTTTGACCTGGGAAAGAAGAGCATCTAATTCATCTACAAGCTGCTGTCTGAAATCTATGCAAAGTATATTTTCTTTATATATATTGAAGTGCTTTCCCAATGTACTCGGTTAGCCCCAGGACCGGCTTAAGTCATGTTCACACACGGCCATTCAGGCACCATGGGTTCTAGGACTAATCCTGAAAAGTCAGTACTAACTCTTCTCCAGAGCAGGGTAAGAAAGCTTTGGCCTAAAATCAGGGCTAGTCCACTTCATATATGGTTGTGTTAAAATTCCCTCAGCCCTGGACTAAAACGTCTCTCAAGTCAAATTATTTATATATGCATTTAGTCTCACTAAAAATAACGGGAATTATAATTTAACAGTGAGAAGGATGTCCTACGATGGCTGGCAGCTCCGGTTGACACCAGCAAAGAGTTCTGCATCTCCGTGTCTAGAATGAATCTCCTGGAACATGAACTGATGCTGTGGCAGCGCCAGAAGAACGGCTCTGCAGTCAGCCCCTTGAAGGTGACATTCATGGGAGAGTTTGGGGTTGGCACTGGTGCTTTGCAGAGAGAATTTCTGACAGTTCAGGATCATTATGTTTTTCATAATTCGCAGATAAACATGAGAGTAATTCATAAAGTTTCTTCAGTGTCTTCCCCTTTTGAGTGATGAATGTGTTTCTTGTCTTTGAAGATGGTACAGAATGTTTGCCTAAAAAAAAATTGTATCCCATCATTTCCCTAGAGATGATTTCTGGCAGAGGATGGCATGGGAAAAATCCCAAAATACTCTTTAAATGACCTTGACAATGGCCTGTTCCAGTGCATTTCTGGCATTAACAGTATTTTTTACTTGGATGATTCTGCATACACACACATACTTGTACTGTAAGTATTAAAGATGCATTGTCTGTTTTTGCTCATCCCTGAGGAAATATTTGCCTTAAGCCTTGTGCAGGGTGACCCAGTGCAGAGTTTTTACAAGAATGGTGCTACAATTTTATTTTGACTGGAAACCTACAAAACATCGTTAATTAAGATGGTATGTTGCACAACAAATTATTATATCCTTCAAATGATGGTCTCAGGGATATTATGGACTCACTGCATTAGGTGCTGTAGATCCTGGCAGTGAATGCGATCACTTGAATACCATTTATTTGAATCTTTTCAAAGTTACTGTGCACATTAATGATACAGAGTGGAAGAGTCGTGTTGACCTTCCCTCTAGCACTACCAAGAAGCCTGAAATCTTGTCATTCTAGGGACTTACCCTGCTGTCAATACAATAATAATACAATTTATTTGTATTATGCTTTTCAAGGAACTCAAAGACACTTCACATTAATGAAAAATTGCATAACGAAACAATAATAATAAAATAAAACATGGAAACAACTAAAACAGAAATAAAAGTGGGAACATAATCGGGGGAAAAAAAGGCTCAAGGCTGCTGTTATTCATTAACAGCATTCATTCTGTTTAAGATGTCATTTAAATGTGGTGGAACTTAGTCTTTAATTTTCTTCTTAATTTCCTCCAGGTTGATGAAACATCAGACTTATCTTGCACTGAACAAATTCTCAACTGCTGAGAGTCAGTGAGTTTTATTCTCTCTCAAAGTCTTATTTTTTGTTTGATATTTAAGAAGTTTTGTTTGATTATATTGGGACAAATCTGATTCTATACAAATCTGGCCCTCCAGCAAGACTATTTGGCCCCCCTGATGAAAGCTGAAGTTTTGACTTTTATAGTTTACATCAAAACTTTTACATCATTTTCACAAATCTACTGTAGAGAACAAAATAAATCCCAATGAATATTACCTTGTTACCTGTCTAATTACCTATCTAATACTACCCCCACACCAGGAGAGGCATTAAAACCATTGTGCTGTTTGAACACTGCATGCTGCTGAAATTGAGTTTAATAAACCTACCGGAAATTAAAATTTAATTCCACAACTTAAGCCTGTTGGGTCAGAACAGATTTGTTCTCCACAAACACAAATAGGTGGCAGTCGAACAGAAATACTATTTTGATGCCATTTTCTTCTAAGCCAAACACAACAGACCTTTTACTCAACCATAAATTAAGCTGCCCACTGTTTATCATGTATGGGTAACCAATAAAGTACATATTTAGTCTCCAAGTGCAACACAGAACATAGATTCATGAGTCATTTTTAGCCAAATGAGTATTAAAATAAGCTATTAGCCCTCACTTATGAATGTAAAACATGACATGACATCTGCTACTAACATCACAACTTACAATCCTAAACAGTTTTAAAAATTATATTTATTCTTCAATTAATTCAAAGAAATACACAAAACATATAGGTCTGTGTTTCCACTGCACCAGTTATCACCCCCCAATGGAAATCCAGAAAAAACTAGCCCATGGTTGAACCTAATTACTGACCTCTGTGCTATGGTCATGAATCCTACATGCACATGATTTTTTCCTTTTTGCCTGATTTGGTCAGAAAAATGATTAAAGCAATATTTGGTTGTTTAGGGGAAAACGCATATTCACTTTAATGCCAATGACAACACTGATACTACACTCATATCTGTAAAGACTGGAGTCTCTGCTCACAGTGACAACAGGGTTCAACTTCACTGCGCCTGGCCAAGAAATATATATACTCCCTGTAAAACACTCCTTTTTTGTTTTTGCACAGATTAAACAAACAAAATTTGTTAACTCTCAGTTTCCAGCCTTTATGCTAAGCTAAGCTGCTAGCTGTAGCTTCATACAGTATCGCACAGAAAGAGTGTCCTCAGTTTTCTCATCTAACTGTCAGCAAGAAGGAGAATAAGTGTATTTCCCAAAATGTCAAACTATTCCTTTAAGGGTTAGATTTTAATGTAAATATCACAAAAATGCATGCATGATAACAAAGAAAGTAGGCTCCTTAAAACAAACTTGACAGTGACTATGTTATATACTGTTAATTTCATATCTTTAAGCAAATGTGGCATCTATGACCATTTTCTTTCACCCCAAAAATATATTACATGGTTATGTAAGTCCCTATACACCACATGATATGGCATAATAGACCAAAGACCTAATTTTCAAACAAAATAGTCTCTGATTATTATCCTTGCACAGTTTTTCCACACTTGGTTTCTACCAGCATTAAAATGTCCACATAGTGACAAATTGCAAAAACCTCCACATTACCCAAAATACTGAGCACATGACCTGAGTGTCCTCAGTTCTACACTAAGGTGTGAGTTTGAGTTTCCCTCTCAATAATATATGGAGGCTCTAAGGTGCGAAACATCCTGTGCATACATATAGATTCACTGTATAGCCATTTTTAATACTCAATCTATCTAGGCCTATCTATCTATTCTGAAAACAAATGAACAGTTAAGTTTTCCCAATTTCCTTAATATCTGTTTGATATTTCAACATCAAGTCTTTCTTAACATTGCAGAACAGTTAGCGTTCTATTTCCACATGTCTTCAGAGCATGAGTGGAAACAGCAGAGTTATTTATCTTTTATTGCCTTTGTCACAGCATCAAGGATACTCAGGCAGGTGCTAATAAAACAAGCTCCTCAGCTTTGAACAGAGGTGCTGAATTGATGTTGGAGGGAGGATCTCTGTGGATTTTCTGGCAGAAGCAGGATTACTGTAAAGGTGTGGGTGAGGAAAGGTGCACAGAGCTTGGCAGCAGCACAGAGCAGCACAAATTAAATGGAACAGCTTTATGATCTCACACACACATTTCTCCGAAAGCAACATCAGATAATACATCTATGCTTTACATTTAGGTGAAAGTAGACCAAATTTAGTAGATCAAACTTTCATTTATAACACCACAAAAATAGGAATCATATCTTATATATTATATATCTCACATTTTATTTCAGATTTTAGCCACATTCATCTGTGGTCCCATGATTTGTGGCTAAATCCAATGATCAGAATTTTATGTCACTCTAATGCAACAATTGTCATGACTCTTTGCTGGGTTTAGAATATGGCTACAACATTATTGCAAAATTGTTCAAAACCTAAACAAAAGAAGTGGTCATGTGTTTATATTGGACTATATTTTACACAATAAACACAGCAATGAGCCATGACATGATATGCAATGGTCAGCATTTAATTTCAGTGGAACTTCTGAGCGTTATGTCCTCGGTATTGTAGTATATGCTGAGAAAAATTTGTTCAGATTGTGACCAGATATGTCCACATTGAAAAACATAATGCCAACAGTCTGACAAAAATGTCAGACAAATCAGATGGGTCTTGTTGTTAATTAATGATATCCATCATGAATATAATAATGGATTTTGGAGAGCTTTTGAAATAAGGTCTGTGGGTAAGTGCCATATTCAGTGGCATATTTGTGCCAACCTGCATAATTATGTCATCCAGCCATTAGTGGTTTGTCAGGATCTTGGACATTCAGGGGACAAAGTGACATTTGAGAGAGACGGTGGTAGGTGAATGGCAGGCAGAGGTAGTTTGTACTGTTTGCCTGGTGTGATAAGAGCATGATGTGTAGGCATATGTCGTATGGACGTGGTTTGAGTGAATATGATACGTGTTGAGACAGCAATGTCTTCACTTGAGTTTTGTTTATGAATCAATACGTACCATTTTTAGCCTGCAGACAGAGGAAGGTGGACATGTGCTGTATACAATTTGAGCAATCAACAAGAAAATACGAGCCCAAGGAAAGGGGCTGGTATGTGGGAGGCATGTGTGCTTTGTCTTCACCCACACTCAAACCTGTCAAACAAACAACACTCTTCTTCCACCCCCAACCTGCGACAACCAATAGGGGCAGTTTCATAAAACTCAATATCTTGCCTTGTGGCCATTCTTTTTCTCAAATGAGATCATGTGGAACAAAGTGTTTGATTATTGTAGATAATGGGTGAGAGACACTACAGTAAAACCCATCTTACATACTCATTGGTTTGACAGTAGGTAATTGCAAAAATGCTTAATTATTCTAGTTTATGTTATAAATGATGATTATAAACGATTAGATTTATTTTACAATTACACTGTTTTTACAGACTTTCACTCATTCATGTTTCACTGAAGGACTCTAAACAAAAAAGTCTGGGAGGAAACAGAAATCCCTTTAGTCCACTGGAGCAATAAAAAAATAAAAAAACAAAGCAAGAAAATCAGGGTCATCAGTCAAGAATAATTGATGGCACCATTAACATAGAATATAGCAGGGATCTTTTAACAGTAAACCAAGTCTCAGATGAGCTCCACATATTGTAGTAAAACACCCCTGTGGACCTTGGTGACACCATGGTCTTGTTATCAGCTCCATACCAGACATCCTACCCCCTTGGCTTGTTAGGCAGCCTTCCAGGTATTACTCTTAAATTCTCCCTTAGCGCTTCATCTTACTTGATTTATGAAGATTCTTGGATGTTTTTTTAAAGAATGAGATATCTCTTGCATTATGGTTATCATATAGCCTTAAAATTTTATTAAGAGTCCAAAAATCTTATCCTCTTAATCCTTCCTTGCCTCAAGAAAGTGGGATTTACTATTTAAGAACAAGATTGTGATATTCGTTTCATTTCAAGAAATTGATTATTTAGGCCTGTTGCCAGCGGGCTCAGGAAAACTGAAACCAGTCATCACAACAGGAAGACTGTAGGAAATCAATGAGGACAGTGACTTCCTGGAAAAGAGCAAGAACCAGCCAATACTGTCAACAGCCAATAATGCCAGGTGAAAAGGATGTGTTGAAGGAAACACTGTAAAACAGGAAGAGGGGAGGTGATTTCAGGGGAGGGATGAACTTGATGTGAACAAATGTATAAAGTATACAGAAAGCATTGTACAAAATGGCTGTTATCCATAAAGTTTACTGTATCAAGAGTATAACTGTGTCAGTGACCGCCACCTCTGTCACATGTAAACATAAAGATGGGGGTTGGGGAGGTGCATGACAAGCAGAAGTCAGCTGTGCCTCTGGTTTGGCTATTTATTTATCAGTGAGAATCACTTTAGCTCAACAGTTGCTCGAAAGTGGAAGGAGGCAAAGGTCAAGTGTTAGTTAAATGCAGCCTCGAGCTACCGTCCCTCTCCCCACTGCAGTCTGTCTGCATGTAGACCAATAGACCTGGCCTCCACTAGACAGCACAAATGCACAACCAGTTAATCATTTCCTTGGCTCATCCTTTACTTTGAGATTAATCATTATTTTCTCTATCCGATCCTGGAGAGAATTAGAGAAGCCACTAATCCAATAATAATCAGGACACAAACTGAATTACCTTTCCAATGAATAACCTCCACAAAAAGTGAATTATAAGAGACAAGAAAACAGAGGCAGAGTAAAATATGCACCCTATAACACCATAGGGGTTGTATAATTGTGCATTTTCAAAAAAAAAAAAAAAGAGAAAAGATTGAGCAAATGGAAATAGTCTTCTGATATGAAGGAGTTCTTCGCAGAGGCTTTGGCACATTGTGCTGCTACGTGGGATTAAACTAAATATTTAGCACCTATAAGCTGCTCTTCTTATGAGAACAATGGCTTTCCTTCTTTCAAGTATAATTAAATTTCCTCTTTGCTTCAGCCAAGAGCTATTTTGAGAACCTGGCTCTTATTTGTTCCTTGCAGGAGAAAATTATTAACCCAAACATAAGCTAGATTCAGATATGAAGGCATTTTACATCCCAGCTTTGAGAGAAATTAATGTATGACACATACTGTAAATGTTTTACAAGCTGAATGATGTCCCAGGGATGTTAAAGAAGAAATTTAAAAAAACATACAGGTCAATGGAAGCTTCAATATAAGGTTCCAGGAGGTCTCATCCAGAAGAAATGCTAATAACATCATTAAACACTGATTCATTCTAATTAATTCTGCTTTGAAATTAAAAGAGGTGTTGACTGTAGCATCAGGTGACTGGATGCACAAACAGGACCGTACTGTTGCAAAACACCAGGAGTGTTTGAACCTTTAAAACCAATCAATGCAAGAGTAATTGATCCAAACCGTTACTATAACACCCACATCTGCTTGGCGTATACCGCAGATGCTATAAATTCAGGGCTGTATAATATTTTACCTCAGGATCAACACTCACTTCACCCGCTAGGATGAATATATGACTTCCTGCATATGGCTGCATGTGCTATTTACAAAATGTTTCATCATTAAGGAACACGGCTCAGTGTGAGAGGTGAATAATTTCATAGCTGATGCATTTAAATAATCCAACACACTGCAGCGTGCATCAATACTGAACACTGTTTAAATATTTTATAAGGACACTTCTGTTTTGCCGGTACAACACAGACTTGGAGTGTTTAATGAGATATTTATAATAAGTAGTACCAGGAAATATCACAACAATTTAGACAACTGAATGTACCCCTGATATGACTTCCATGTGTGTACAGTTTGCATAGGACTGAGAATCACAGAGTAAGTCATGATATAATATTATTACAATATTTTCCTTGTCACTACACAGGTGATTCTATGATGTGCAAAAACTAGAACAAAGATAACCCAAAATCAAAAAGGCAAAACTATTACCTAATAGACTAGTTTATGAACCTATACTCTTATTTACTCAAAACATTATGAAAAGATGAATTATCCAGTCAGCTATAAGACAAATTGCAATCACTTTGGTAATCGATTAAATTAACTCTAGAGACATCATCAGGTTAAAAAAAATTAATTTGTCAAAATACCTTTCAAAACTATTAACATTTTCATCAGCATCAATTGTATTTTGTATTTAGTGCTAATTAGGAAATGTTACCATGCTAACACACTGGACCACAATGGAAATGAGCCTTTTTGGCATTTTTGTGACTTCATCCTCAACTAAGATGGTGAACAAGGTAAACATTATATACCTACTTAACATCAACATGCTAGCATTGTCATTGTGAGCATGTTAGCATGCGGATGTCATTAGTTAACTCACACACACAGTATGAATTCAATATCAAACAGCCATTAAATTGTCAAGAAGAAAAAAGCTCAGAGAGAAAATGTGTGCAGGAACGGGGGGAAATACTGTAGCACTGCCTTAGTGTTAGGCAGGAGTTTAAAAGCAGGAGGCTTGAGGCAATGGTTAGGTGCAGACCAACCAGCTGTTTTTTTTCACCCACACTGAGCACATGTAACAATGACAGTAATAATTCTCCATATAAAATACTGTGGACCACAGGCAGCATGTGGTCCTGACAGCAGCAGTGCTCGATGGAAACTGGCAGCCTAATATAGCCTGCCACTGGCAACGACCTCGACCTCTGCCACAGTAAAGGGAAATCTGCCCCTCATCTGACATCAAAACTACACAAAAACTACAAATATATAAAAATACATTTATACTGCACTACTATCAAATATTCTACATTATCTTAATTTATGTTACACATTACATAAGAACCATGGAAAATCTGAACAACAGATTAAAGTATCCTAACATCCCTACACTAATTACAATTTGGTATCTCCTGGAACCTTTAAATTGGTGCTCAGATAGCCTGAGGACTCCTTATCCCGAACACCCTGGAGAGGAGACACAACAGCTGTGTCCCAATTCAGGGCCGCATCTTTAAAGGCTGCATTTGAAGACCAAATGCATGACAGCCACACGATCAAGGCTGTCCCATTTTGAAGGCTCTTTCACATTCGGCTGAGAAATGTGGCCTTCTTTTCCCGAATTTGGAGGATCCAACGGATGATGATTATCACACTTAACCATAGACTGTAAATGCACCGTGCTAACCAAGCTAGCAGCTAGCGTTAGGGTCAGCTCCACCCTCTCATCCAAATATGGTCACTTTTGGCTCCAAAAAACCAAGATGGCGATGTCAAAATGCAAACTCAAGGCTTCAAAACGGGAGTCCACAAACCAATGGTTGATGTCACGGTGGCTATGTCCATTATTTTTTACAGTCTATGTCTGGGACTGTATATGTACAGTACAGGTGTCACCACGTATTTTATTACTGTAAGCTACATAAAAGTTTTGATTTTTATTATAGCTAAATTACAGACTGAATAACATAATTTACTGCATCTCTGTCAATGAGGTTCTTTTGTGAGAAGAAAACAGTGTTAGTGGAGCTTGGAGTTGAGATTATTTTGTCACAGTACAGTCAGGTAGTTGTGTTGAAGCTGAGCTGGTGCTGTCAGCAAGTACGCTGCTGTTCCAATTGCAGAATGATCATACCGTGTCCTCCTGTCCTTGGGAGCGAGAGCCACTTGAGAGACAGAGAGAGGGAGAGGATGCGCTTCTTCAGCCTTCATGGGGTTGAAGAGAGAGGCAGAGGAGAGGAGAGCACAGAAGAGCAGAGAGAGAATGGACAGGCTCTTCTCTCTACTTGAGAGATTAGTTGCAAAATAAAAAAATATTGAATGAATGAATTAAATAAAATTATTGTTAAATACATTGTTTATTTCATTTACAGCAGTCTATTACTATTTACAACATAAATAAAGTACATGTTTTCAGAAAGAGGCAAGAATAAAAGTCAGTGCATGCAAAATACTAATTCACTAACATATTTTGACAAAAAGAAATCTCAGCACAAAATATTTCAACAGGCAAAACTGTTCTAGAAAGCATTTTAAATAAATATGAGTCATAGCTTTACAATTCTTTTACTTGCCTGTTAAAAATAGTCGTAGCCAGGGGGTACCTCTACCTCCTCCAGGGCAGATCGTCAACTGCAGCTGTTAAGGTTGCTAGGCGACAGGAGCAGCGCTTCGTGACCTAAGGGAAAGGGCGGGAACAGCTGGTGATTGAATGCTGCCATCCATTGCAAGTCAAAAGTCGATAGTTCCAAGTTGGTATTCCTGACTTCCAATCTAAATGCGTCTCAATGCATCTGCTCGGGAAAATATGGGTACCCACAGCAAATTGATGTTTGGAGGGCCATGTGCATGCAGGGTTTCATTCGACCCAAGACTACGGCAGCTGATTTAGCGGATTAGCACACTTTAAAAGAGATGGGAGGAGTGTAGGCTCACAAAGACCTCTATCAAGTACAAATCGAGTGAATGGAAATGGCAACTACAAAGTTCTTACAGCCTGTTTCACAACACAAACACTACATAAAGTAAAAATTGATGAAAAGGTCATTCTGCTTTCTGTTCACTGTGTGCGCCGCCATATTGCTGTGATATTTGTGTTGCTGTCAGCGAACTCGCGCTAGATGGATCTTGCCCGAGTTTCCGACTTGGAACTCCGACTTGAATGACTATTCCATTGCACTTTGCTGTGTCAGAGGTGTTCTTTTTTTGAGTACAATGGATTGCAGCATAACAACACTCAGTTAGGCCTTCACAGTCTACAAAAGACATACCTATGTAGACCACGTCCTTTGAAGGATGCAGCGCCTGAATTGGGACAAAGTGGGTGAGTGATTTGAACATTGTATGTTATATTATTGCACATCAAGCAACAGTTAACCACACATTCAACTCATCATCATTTTGGCAAAGGTTATACAACAATGAGCACATGATGTTGAAGTAACCAAACTAGCCAAACTGAGTGTGTATCTTTTCCTTCACAGGGCCACCAACCTTCAATTGGTTCCAGCTGAGAGGCAGTTACAATGTCTACAAAACACACATCATTAATACACATAACAATTTCAATAAAAAACATTTTACCCCTCACGTTTGTGCCTTATTTCCTTTACCAGTACTGTATACAAATTTATAGTACCACTCTATGCAATGTGCTACAAAATACTAGTAATGAAGATGACCTTCAGTGTATTTCAGTGGTAGTGCCCTGTATTGCAAATATATCACGAAAGACCATATCATAATGTATTGTGATATTGACCATTTGCCCCACTCCTAGAAATCAGAGATAATCACTTTGATGCTGGGTAAAATTTTACACTACGATTCATATCATCAAGCAACCGCTTGAACTGGTTGAACTGGAAGTAGGAACTAAGTGTGCAGTAAAATGTGACAAATAAATTAGAAAGTCCAGCCTGCTGCCAGTGATAAAAGAGGAGGATTTAAAGTTCTCGGGCTGAATCTCTGGCAAGCTGAGAGATTAGAGCCGAGGCTGCGAGTGGGTCAACAGGGATGTCTTTGACAGGGTTCACACCTCAGCAAACACCATACAGCCTGCAGGCCCAGGAGGAAGAAAAATAACTGAAAGAAGGAATTTTCTTCGCACCACTAATAAATGTGCACGATTTATCTCAACTGCAACACAATGATGATGATGGACCTGCAGGGCAGCGTTTTGGCTCTGTGCAAGAAAAGATTGCTCCCTCAATAAATGACTTGAGTAAAAAATTGTATTGCTTCAACTCAAAAAGTAAATAAACTAAAATTCCAGCTCATAAAGAGCAGGTGAAGCAGAAGACCCTTTAAGTTTGCATCAGGTCATCTTGTGCCCTGATATCTAGCTGAGAAGGGCTTAGACAATCTCAGCTCATCAAAGATGTTCTCACGTATAGGCACACATTGATTTGTCTCATTTCCTGCTGACAGACCGGTTGATGTACTGATGAGAAGAGAGAGGGCGCAGAGGTCTGTATCTTACTTTCCTCTCCAAGAGGAGCTATGTAAAATGAGACCCAGCTGACACTCTTGAAGTCTCTGTGCTGTGTGGCGAAAATGCGACAACTCTCCAGGGATAAAGAAGGGCAGCCGACTTCTCTTACACTTCACTCTGCTCCCTCCAGTCCTTTATCTATGGATCAGGAGGCGTTCCCCTTTCAAGCACGCTAAAAGCTGAGGGCAAAGTCAATGTGATCAGCTCCTTCAAAGTGTTACTACAGTTATTTCAGGCCAGTGCTGACGTCAACCTCTCTTGTCCAAAGTATATTTGTGAAAAGAAATCTGAGTTTGTTTGAAATTAATATTCCCCAGTTTTCAAGTAAAATTAAACAAAAAAATACTTTTCCCTTTGTCTAAATTTAAAGCTACACTAGTCAGGCAAAGTCGTGTTTACCTTTATTTTCACCATGCTAACAAAACGGCTCCAGGGATGGTAATGTTGATGGTTGTTTAGTTGATCCAACACTTTGACCCGGACTGAAATCTCAACAACTATTTGATGGACTGCCATGAAATTTGGTACAAACATTCATGCCCCCCCTCATGACCAAATTCCTGCAAAAGTGATAACATCTCCATCACCCTCAGCTGTACTTTGTGTTTAGTGCTAACAAGCAAATGCTAGCATGCTAAAACCTAAAACAAATCTAACATGGTGAAAATGGTAAACAGTATATCTGCTGAACACCAGCGTGTTAGCATTGTCATTGTGAGCATGTTAGCATGCTGATATTTAGCTCAATGCCTATATAGTACAGCCTTGACTGTACTATATAGGCATAGCTAGCTTGACTGTTTTATAGTGAAATGAACCAAAAAAACATAGGCTATGGTAAGTTGAACTTTTTTTGTTTCTGTTTAATTTGGAGTTTTTATTTCATTGTTTAGGCACAGCAGTATCCATCAGACACCAGACCATACCGCACCTATACTGGAGGATAGAACACTCTTCTCTCTTACATCCCCACTTTGTGATTTAGGTTGTTAAGATGAGTGTTTAGTTTGATAAGTGCATGGTGAAGTGCATTATTTTTACATAAAATACCCGGCTTAATGCGTTGTTCAGGTACTCGTGGTACATCGATGGGCCAAACTTTTTGGCAAACTCCACCTACACACTCAACAAAGTAGGCTTAAAGAAAAACTACTTGATATGTCTGCAAAACTAAAATGACTGAAATGCATGAACATCATTAGTGTAGAGTTTGGTGTTGCTACTTTAGTCAGGGCCTACTTATCTTTTGTAGAGCATCCAGTAAAGTGATTTTTAGTCATGTTTCCAGTAAAATAAGGAGGGAAATGATAGGTGGCAATGAAGGGAAATGCGCTCCAAGTGCATTCAGATGTGACCAGCCCGCTGCCCCAGGGACACGGACGTTATTCACATTTCGAGACTGAATTTGAGACATGAATAAATCACTCAAGTCAGCAAAAGCTCGGAGAAGACAAATTACATTGTGAGATGGTGAACTCTGGGAATTCATAATGGGCAAAAAGAAAGTTCAAGTAAAAAGGAGAGAAAAAGGGAGAGCACGCTTTATTTCTCAGATTTGGGGACTCATCAGAAGAGAGCACAGAACATATTTCAAGGTTTTCTCATACAATAAAAATGTCTGCCACAAAGCTCATTACAAAGACAGTGATAACACTCCATACAATAATGATTCATAGCTTTTGAGACTCCTGGACCAAAGATGCCCTGACTGCAACATGTACATTTATATTATTAGTGTTCATAAAAACAACGTCATGAATCATACTGAATATTTCCATCTAGGAACTCAAAAAGCAACATACCAATTACCCTGAAAACCACGAAGCCCCTATCTCCATCTGTGACAGAAAAACATTCCAGACAGCTTAAAGTAGGCCCAGGAGGGAGCAAGAGGGAAATGAAAATGTTGGGTGATTACACCGAGGATGAAACACTTTTTCAACCAAAAAGGCTTGATTGCATTGGGCAGAGCTGATGGGTTGTTTCATTTCCCGGTCAAAACGGTGCTGTTTGGAAATGCCAAGCATTTTCTCCTTCACAATAGTTCAGCGTCTGTGCATCTGCTTGAGGTCAAGAGCTCTCCTGGCTGACATTTGGATGGTGTAGGGGGAAGACAAATGTGATGACACATCTCTCATAGTCACCATTAAGACTTAGATGTAGATGCATGTTAATTGCCTTGATTATGGTATTTCATCACCAACAATATAATACCCTGCGCAGTGAGGCAGGCACTTGCACTGATCCTGCTAAATGGATTATAAGTCTGCATGTTCTTCTTCCTGGCACTCTGCAAACATTATTAAACCAAATAAATGCAAAATAACCTGTGAGTGACTGTAGTCACATTAGCCATTAGTTTGATTATCACTCATTAACACTTGTGATTATTTTTAAGACTGGGCTCTTTCTTTTCAAGGATATGCTTTTACCCTGCTGTGACACCTATTCAAGCTTGAAATTAAACCTTTTTCAAATACAGAAAATGTCCTTCCATGATCTAAATATACAGAAGGTGTATTTGTGTGGTTTGTGTGCGAGAAGTCCTTGATAATGAGGGTAACAGGAGTGCATGACAGAAATAATGAACTCTAGCATTGCCATAGTCATGTGATTTATAGCCAATACTGAACTAGTGAGACACTGGGGGACACTGCTAACCCTCACAGACATGATTAAGCTCATACAATATATGCGCACACAGTAACACTGTGTTCTTGGCTGTCACATTAATGGCCTATCAATAGTTTTTCAGCTGGGACATGTTTGTTACCCATCCACAAGTATCTTTGGCAACTGTGCTCTGAGCCTGAATATCAGCACAATGGAAAAAAAGACAAAACAATCAGCTATCACCACAATGCAGTGAAGTTAAAAGATTCAAAACACAAGACAGCTCTGTTTTCTTGTGATTGTTGGATGAGTAACCTGCAACTTTGGTTCGAACAAGACTCAACCCAACAGGTGGATAGCAAAGAGATCGAGGGTCCCAGATGTCTGGAAAATGAAGTTGCAGGATGACTAGAGCCGAGAACCGGTTCAGTTAATCTCTGGAAATGCTGTTTGATTAAATCCTACTAAAGCCATGAGGATAGGAGCCAGAAAGTTTAGAAATAGGAACAGTTGGTTTGGAATAAAATCTAGGATTCTAGGATTAATTTAATGACAGTTTAATTATCTGTATCAGAATTTCCTTCATGAAATAAACTACATACATCTGGCACTCCAAACAAAAGTGCAAATACTAGTTGCTGTAGATCTTTGAAGCATAATATAAAGGTTTTAAAACAAAGGCAATTATCAAGGGAGTGAGAATGAGAGATGATAGAGAAAGGCCATACAGGATCACAGGAAGTGACTTGTGTTGCTGTAAGCATATATGTAGACCTATGACTGCAGCAGTAGAGGGGCACCATGTAAGCATGAAAAGCATCGTCCAAGTAGTATGGAGCCTTTTACTTTTGCTGCCAAACCTTGTCAGCTATTTTGCCTTCATCAGGGCGGTGTCTTAGGTTGTTACCAGTCTCCTTGCACAGTGTCTATTGATCAGTTATGAGACTTAAAGATGCAGCCTCATCCTTTAAATAAATATATAGGAGTTAAGAGGGTCTCTTTGTCAAAGAGAGCAGGGGAGATTTAGAGAAGTTAATCCTAAAGAGGGAGGCATTGTGACTTTCTAAATGTGGCACTTTAAGCCCAAGAGGCCATTTGTGTAGAATCCACTGAACAATAGGAAATTAAGTTAAAGGATGGATGTTTTAAGGTCAACCGTAGATTGACTTGACTTTGAAAATGAGACTGAAAGGGTGCAGAATTTGCTACTTTATTGAAAAATGGAGATTCAACATTTTACGTGTTTTAATTTTGACAGACTTACATTGAAGCTTACACTGGTGCATGCTCTGTAAGTTAGAAATTTTCAGGCAGGATAGGCAGCAGGGATTAAGTCAGAAAAGCATCAACCATACATCATGTAAGGCTTATCCTCTCATGAGAGAAAGAAACCCCCTCCCGCTAAGACACTGATTCCCAGCCACCTCTTGAGGCTCTGTCTGCCACTGACCCTGCACTCTGACCTTCCTGTGGAGGGGTCCAGTGAGAAGAGCAGAAGGACAGACAAATAAATAAATAATGCTGAACATGCTGCAGACATTCTGGGAGATGACAGATAAGTGGGTACAGTATGTGGGATGAAGGAGGAGGAGGAGGAAGAGGAGGAGGAGGAGGCAGAGACAGACAGGCACCATCGCTCACAACACAGAGTGTCGAAATAGATGCTGCTGGTCTTTCCTCCTAATCTTAGCGCTGACATGTTAACAGTTGAAGGGCAACGCCATTAAAAACAGCCCGGGATACATGCAAACACAAATGAGAGGTATAATTGTCTGCCATTCAAATATTAAAACTGTGTATGATGCAGTAGAGATGCTTAATTCTCTACAGAATACATACTTTATGCAAGCAGTTGTACATTTCCACAGTAAACTGTAATCACATGAGAGCGAACAGCCACACACAGAGACAAATGTGACACTTGGTTTAATCAAATTGGATTTTATCAATTCCGCCCCTGGATGATGGACAGACACAGAGATAGACTTGCTCATGAAAGTCATGAGGCGTTTTTTTCTGTACAACAGTCGAGAGTAAATTGATTTGCCTGGGGAAAGGTGAGGGAAAAGAATAGGTATGTCACTCAACAATAGGCCCATCACATATTCTGTCTCAGATTTCCGTGAACTGTGCCAAGCCTGGCAGGTGACTAGGTCACACACGTGAGACTCCCTGCTCACCTGAGCTCACCAACTGTTGCCATGCCAACAGAAGATATGGCTACAAGGCATGGCGTGTGTGTGTATTGACTGTGCCAACCGCTGGTAACACTTGTGTTGCGACAATCCGATGATGTTTCACAGAATAATATTTCACTATAAAAAAGAAACAATCAGAGGAATACAAATAACCAGCAATCGACTGAACAGAAACTGTGAAAACATTACAATGAAATTGTAAGTCTACGTTTTTAGCATCAGTGACTCTCCACTTGTGGGCTTTAAAGGTGCCAACAGAAGGCAAAATACACTCACTGTGTTTATTGAAGAAATGTGTCATCCAAATACAACATTATGGATCTTTTAGGTATTTTGAATAATTTTGGACAACAATGAATTTCATGTAGGCATAAGCTATATCAAGCTTTGGTTAAACAGACAATATTTATTAGAGGGATGAAATCCTTTTCCACAGGATTGTTGATAATAAAAGAGGATAAAATAACAGCAGCCTTATTCTTTGACAGAGTATTACTTTTGTAAGAACAGAGAAAAAAAAAAGAAAAGACAAAACATTCTCTGCTGCTTCGATACTAACAGATATCTGATCCTCATTTTAGAGGAGTTTGTGGAAAATCCCCATGTGCAAACTTTAGGACTTAATTGCCAAAAAGTTTTTTGTAAAAAGGCTAGCAACCACTGTATATCTAAAAGACGATAGTGGCAGTAAAAATGTTTGTTTTGCATGAGCAGTTGCATCCACAGTATGTTCCCAGTTGACAAGCTGGTAAAGTGGACAGCAATCTGATTTCTGTTATACTGCTATGCCTTCTAATGAGTACAAACCCAAATTAGCATATATCCAATTACTTCATAGCTCAGGTTCCAGGCACCATTCAAAAGCTACTGCAGTATGTTGTGGGGTCAGTTGAAATGATTTAAATGGAAAGTAAATGCTTGAAATAAACATTCTGTTGGGATTGCTACAAATAAATGAAACTAACTGTGTTTCTGGTTAATTAGTATTTGGGGTAATTACCTATTGTTTGTTCTATGTTAGCTGAAATCTCAAGTTGGTTGACTATAAATGTAACATTTTACACCCTGAGTGGCCTTATCGTGACTCAATTCAGCTGGTTTGACTGATCTTGATCCAGAAGGTAAAGGTAGACTCCGGGCAGATTTTCCCATGGAAGAATGCAAATTGAATTGGCTACTGTTCCCAGCCCAGGAGCAACTGCAATCTGTGCTGTGCAGTCACTCTTACTCTCACAAAAGGCTGAGAGAGGCTTTAATGTTCAGGGGCCTACAGCACATCAAATGTCAATATATACTGTATATTGACATATGAAAGTGAACTTGAAATTGCTTAACCTCTGAACAACCAAACACAAGCTCAACAACAAATCAAAAAAAACAAGAACAGAAGATGAGTGACATTTTGTTGGCATTAAGAAGACAATTTAAAAGGAAGGCTCGCTGCCTACCATCTGTTTGAAAATCTCTGGCCTCAGTAATTGATGATGATGATGAGAAGTAAAAGCATACTACCTAAGGGAGAGTGCTGGCTAGGAAAGCTTTGCAAATGACACCCACTTTGAAGCACTTACTGTACTGATTCACTTTCAATCGACCGGAGAAGAAAGACATTTCCTACATGAACAACACGAGATTAATGTAAGACTAGTCTCAATAGTTGGATAAAGTTAGACTCCTTTTAAAAAGACATTAATTGTAAAAGCAAATAGCACCCTCTGTTGCGTGGCTTATTCCTAATCTCTACTTGATGTCATGTTATTTGCTGTTGAAAACACCAGAAACGTGTGACCTTAATTCAGGTGGCTTTTCGGCTACAAGGCAAGGCCACATCCAGAGTAATTTATCATTGTACACTGCCATGCCACTGACATGGTAATTCAGGGATTTGATTCTTTGCATATCCCTCTGAGACACAAATACCGGAGTGCATTTCACCACAGCAGCCAGACGCAGTGAGGGGTATCTTGTTATGTGAGGACATTTTGACAAGAAGACACTTTGGCTGTTACCGTAAGGATATGGGAGACTCGTGGGATCATTAATGAAGACTTTGCCTCTCGATTTAGTGATGCCCCATTAGTAGCCAATAAGGCTGTCTAGAGTTTCCATACTTCATCGGGTACATTTTATTCCTTAATAACTATGTGACACATTGTTCCCTGCCAACATACTATACACCCTTAGCTCATTTAATTTAACAAGTCTGGAAAAGCTTGTAAGAGCCGGGCTGATTTTGAGTGCACCGGATGGACAGGGAGAGGAGAATTTAATCATCCTGACTGTTAAAGCCCCTCCTCTCCCTGTCTTGCATGCTGCTTTCATGTGTCAGCTGGGGGGAGAGAGTAAAAGAAAGCAAAATCCAGAGAGGGTTTTTGACTACCTTTGGATCACGTGGTTGCAAGTGTGAAATTGTTGCCATGGCTCAGCGGTGCACCTGCAAGGTTTCAAGTTTCTCATGTGTTTGAAATTGTGCCAAATGAAAGTCTGTCAGAAGAGGAAATAGACATTTTGGAGACTATTAGACTATGAAAAAAAATAATTGCAGGTGGTGATTAGATGTAACTCCTTACGAAGCTCTATTCCCCTGAGCTCTATTCTACAGGCTTTCATCCAGTCCCTTTCAATTATTGTACATTAACCACTGTAGATGCTGAGGATTTCAGGCTAGTCAATTAGCCAACAAGTTTGGATCAACCTAGATCCATGGCCAGCTGTCCCTGAGTCACTGGCATGCTAGCGCTCTACCAATCATCCAGAAACAGTTTATATAAACACCACTTTGATCCCACTAGATGACGTCAAGCGCAAAGAACCCCTCAACTCAGAATAAATGAGCCTGGGAGTTTGCAAGGAGGGCAATTTGGTAATAGTAGTGATCTGTGATGCTATAAGGAGTTTGTGCCAAAGGCAGTGTTTGTTGTCAGTAAAATTCACAAGCTGTGGGGTCAGTGTGAGTTCAAAGTTAGCACACCAACTGTCACCTGTTGAGGGGAAACGCACTACCCACCCACCCACTCACACCTGTTTCTGTGTAAATGAAAAAGGGAAGTATCAAGGCAAGGATTAACGCAGGTCTTTAGATTTCTTTCAAAACTTTGACATTTTATTTCAGTAGAAAGACAATGGCTCATCACAGGATAAACGAGATGTCGCAGAGATATAAAGAATACCTGAAAGATTTTTAAAATATAAAAAAATACAGTATTTCCTAAACCAATGTTTTATTGATCAACAGTGCTAACTTATCTCCTACGTAAAAACCTGCTCATTTGTTCATTGACTGAATTTAAAATTAAAAACATGTACAAGTTAAAATTCTGATATCAAAAAGGTGAAACAAATGTGGAATGTTACATGTGTTGTGATCAGCAGTTAGGCATGGTACAATTCCAGTGCTATCAAATGATATAAAATCACATTTAAGGATTTTTGAAATATTAAACTGTATATAGTACATGACAAAACTATCATCCCCGAGAATTTTACAAAATTGACATGTTTTTAATGAAGCAATGATTTTCACATATAAAAAAGGCACAGCGCTTTGATTTATTCTGTATATTTGCAGCAAAACTGATGGGCCACTATGCTGTGTATTATAACTGGAAGAGATCGCAGATGGCCAGCTGTGTTTTAGACACTGACAAGGCTGGGTAAAGCGGGTCAGTAAACCTGTGCTTGTAGGAATGCATTAAAGCTAGACTGCCCCCTGGTGTCACATTAAAGAATGATAAAATACCCTCCTCAAAGTCGAGGAACACTCCAACTCTCTGCAGCCCGTCTGCATCCACTGGCACCGTCACCTTGTTATGCAGAGCTTCCACCTTCCGTCTGTCACAGGCCAGGCACCAGGAGTACAGGTTGAAGCCCAGACGAGAGTTGTCCTTTTGGCCCTTCCTCTCTATCTGACCCTCACACAGCCCCACTTTCCAGCGGCCGTCATCCACAGACACATTCACCTCCCAATACCAGCGATCCCCCTCCAGGGCATGGGAGGCCAGGACCTGTGGAAAGGAGCTGAATCGTGCCTCGTGCTCTGTGTAGACCTGCTGGACCTCGTTATAGGTCACCCTCCTGTTGTTGTCAGACAGCTGCAGCTTGGGATGGGCTGTATCTGCATCCAAGACGGGGATGGTACCATCTGTGCACAGGAAAGGAAATTTTTGAAAAGGACTTAGATGAGAAGATTAAGACTGATTGAATATGCCACCTTTGGGCCTTCAGAGTGCATTTACCCCTTTGGTTTAATTAGCTGTGATTAATGAGTGAGATGAAAGTAAACAGGTGTTGGTATGAAAACTGTTTGTCCTTACAGAGCAGTCTGTAGAGGTCTCTGTCTTTGCTCGGCACAGTGATGACGACTGTGTCCAGCCGTTTCTCAGTCCACTTCTGCAGAAATTTCAGCCGGGCTTGATCCACTTCCTCTGGAGCTTCGAACTGATCCAAACAACTTCCCGTGTCACTAGCCCTGAGGAAAAAGAGCAGAGTAAGAAGAGAGAATAAGGCCGATATTACACCACAATAGGCTTCAGCTGTTTTTAGTCTGTCGCTGTTTTTTTTTTTTTGTTCTGGGCATAACATATCTAATACCAGAAAGGAGAATGTTCAGTATGTATGTGAGTAGTTCCATCCCGAAAAAAAATGATTAAAAAGGTCAGTTACAACTTGTGGTATCAAGCAGATAGTTTTATTATAACTTGGATTGGTTTTCAGATATTGCTGAGATTTCTACCTTTACCCCAATACAGTGAAGGTGAGTGGAACTACTACTACTGCTACTCAGGATGATCAACAGAACTAGAGCTGCAACTAATGATTATGTTCATTACTGATTGTTTTGTCTATGAAATGATAAAAAAAATAGTAAAAAAAAAACATGGCATTCAGCTTATCAGAGGCCACGGTGTTGTCTTCAATTTGCTTGTTTTGTTGAGCCTAAAACGTTAAGATATTGAATTTAATGTCATATACGACAAGGAAAGACAGCAAATCGCCATATTTGAGAAGCTGAAACCAAAGAACATTTCGCTTTTTTGCGTGAAAAATGACTAATAATGACAAATTGATTTCATCAGTTTTATATAGGTCATCTACTGAAGCTATGCTTTGTTGGTAGTATAGTCAGCTATTGATATATTAAACAAATCATCACTTTCCATACAACAAAGTAGAATTTGAAAGGAAATCACTTACAGTTGTGCCACCTTGCTGTATTCCTGTCATGTGAGGTGGAGAAAAAAATGTTTTTTTTGTATTTGTGTTTTTAAATCAACCATATATATTATATTTTACCAACAAACAGGTTTTTCTCTGAGCATCCATACTCACCATAATGAAGGCCTGGTCTCGGATGTGTTTTTCACCCTTGGCATCAGCCAACGCCTCCAGGGTGTGCAGGCCTTGTTGGATGGATTGCAGGGAGCTCTGGAGGTGTCCGAGTTTCTCCTCCAGCCCCCCCAGAACCCTGCTCTCCTCCTTTGTCACACACTGAAGAGTCGATTGCTCCTCCTGCTCCAGGGCCTCCCTGATGGCTCCGTACTGCTGCTGCACCCCTGCTCGAGCCTCACTTAAAGCCACCTGGTGATAGAGGAGGGATATTTCCACACACAGACACAATGTCAATCAATATCATGTAATATCAGGCTTGTCATTCTTAAAAAGCTGTTCTGATGGTTGAAGTCTCTGATGTCCAATCAGTGGTCTACCATGCAAAAAAGAGAATAAATTCATTTATGGGCATGTTTAAACAGATTCAATTCGTCTCTAATTAGAGGATTAATTGTAGGAGGACAAGTCTTCTTCCCACATGAAACAGTGTGAATGATACACAGTTGATCATATCTGCATACCAAAAAAACTGAAATCTCAATAAATTGCTACAGCTCCATCATGTATACTATTACTTTTTTGGGTCAAAATATCCAGATTAGTCTGCACATCTGTCACACATCTTGTGATCCTAAGCAATTAACTAAGAAATTATTTTAGTGAGAACTGCATAGTTAAGTTTCTTACTCTGGAGGCTTCTTTTTGTTGAGTGAGCTCAGTCACCCTGATCTTCACTTGCTGCTCAGTCACCTGCAGTTGTCTGATCTCGTCTTTTAGATTACCCTGAGGAAAAATGTACACAAAAATGTTAAAAAAAACCCCCCCAAAAAAACTCACTCACTGGCTACATTTACATCTGTCTTAGCTTTAACCAACATTACTGTGTGTCTACAACATGTATGGTGCTGTAAAGTCAACGCTTACCCTGAGCTCTCTCTCTGCCTCTCTGATGCTGACACAGACGTGGTCACGATGGGAACCTATGACTGTACACACAGTGCACACACACACTGCACACTGCCTGCAGTAGATGCGGTTCATCTCTTGATGCTCCTGGCACTTCCACAGAGAAATATCCTCCATGGGAGGAACCAGGGTGTGATTCTGGAACACAGGGGAGTCCAGGTGGGGACGCAGGTGCTCTGCACACATGGAGGCCCCGCATACCAGACAGGTCTTCACAGCAGGCTGATATACTGTTTTAGGGCAATAATGGCAGGGCAGAGGCCTGGTATTTTTGCTTTCCGGCCTTGCAAAGATGCCAACACGACTTGGGGATCCTGAAGCAGCTACACGTGGCTTGATGACATGGTGTACAGGAGACTTATCTTTTCCTGGCGTTGAGACTCCAGGAAATGAATCAGAGTTGGCAGGTGAGGCAGGTTTATTTGGCGATGCATGAATTCCTGTCACTTGTGTGTCTTTCTTGGGTGTTGCAAGAGGAGGTGAATCACATATATCTACTTCATCAGAGCTGTCAGAGTCATTCAGTGTGACAACGTCTGATTTATGCTGGTTCTGCTGGGTTAAGATTTCTTGTGGCACATCACTTGCAGGTACTGCATTGCTGTCACTGGAGGATGGACCATCACCACACTCAGACTGTGTAGACTTTTGGGTCACTCCTTTCTTAGCTGTTTCCACACCGCTCGACTGCCCAGGTTCATGTGACAAGAGAATGGTGGGAGTCTCAGTGTCACTGGACCTCTCAGAAGCAGATTCCTTACTTGATCGTTTTCTGTCAGGTTGCTCTGACACAGGTGTGCTGGCCTTCCTCTTCCCGAGGAGTCGGCTGGTGAGTGAGGGCCTCCTCAGTGTTGAGTCGCATCTGTTTTGTTCATCGTTACTGGATGTGCCTTAAAATAAAAGAATACAAACAATCAAACCTGGTCAAAGCACTTTTCCAGCAATACTTCACATAAACATCTGCAAGCTACCTTCTGCCCAGCACAGCTGCACTCAACTTCTGAGGCTTTCCACTTTCAGCAATTCAAGCGGTGAATTTCTTGCTTGTTTGCACTTCTGTCAGTTAAGATGAACTCAAGAAAGAACACTGTCATTGCTAGACCTCTATTAAAGCAGGCATATACTGCTTATTGATAAGGATGCAGCCTCCAACGTTTTATCTCTGCACACCAATACCTCAACTCAGCATATCAACCAATACCAAATACATTTTGGCTGCTGTGGCACTAAAAAAGGCCACCATGACTGAATGAATGTAACTAATAATGACTTGTATTTATGACATTGCTGAAGAAACTGTATATACTGTGGACTGCGGTCATGTTATAGCTAATACTTGATTCGCTTAAGGTCAATATCAACACAGATACCGATTCAGCATATCTGATAAGTTCATCCCTACAATTACTGTTCAACTTAAAGCTATAATATGTAACTATTCTGCATTAAAATGTCTAAAAACGACTAGATCTATGTTAAATGTTTTGTTGAACTATGTCCTTACATTATCCCAAATGTTTTCAACAATTTTCAAACCCAGAGAAATCTGTAATTTTAATCAAGGTAACAGTCTGTTTTATTTGGTCAACTGTCAATGGCATCATACCCCCTCTACCAAGAGTATACACGCACAAGTTCTGGTTGTATAGTTGGCGATTTTTCTATCGACCGACTAATCAACTTATCAGCAGCTCTAAAATATATAATGTGTAAAGGGTAAAGGTCTCAAAAACCATGATGTATACTAAATACAGTAAAACTGCATTGACACATAATTACTTGTGAGCACATGGTATAAATAAATAAGTTAACTTAGACCGTTAACCTCACTGTCTGGAGAACAAATAGACTAACAGTTAACTTACAGACTTTGGCCTCAAAAATGACTGTTAGGTTGACACTCTGAACCCTAAACAAACATGAAGTATAAAGACGGTTAAATGTCTAAAGAGCTCATGCTAAAAAAAGAAAGATGTGATTTCAGCTCTTATTGCGTGAAGTTAGATAAAGTGGCATTGAGGAAGCCACGTGTTATAGTTGTGAAACTAACGTTACAAACAGTTAATCAAGTAACGTTCTCCACAGAATGTAACGACAGCAGGCGTTAGCTGCAATTACCGTAATGACGGTATACAAAAATGACGTACAAGCCTGTTTTGACGCCTAATGGTGCCTAATGTAACATCTAATATGGACACCGCTAGCTTCATTAGCCAAGTGCCAGTTACAAATTCACTCATGTATTCGAGCACTTCACAAAGTTGTACGCTAAGGTCTCCGCTGTTTTAAACCGCCCGGCGGTTACACAAGGGTAGTTTTACGGTACGTTACCGTTACCTGCAGTGCTGCGAGGCTGAGCCCGTCGACTCGGGGTTGACGGCCGTATCAAACTGCTATCAAACGGCAGAGTCTGGTACACTGTTTTGCACCTCCACTCCGGACAGTGGTACGGCCCGTTTGGAGTAACGCTCCACAGGTCTCCAATGCACCGTTGGCAGAACCGGTGTTTACACTGGAGAGTGACAGGGTCCCGGGTCAGCTCTTGGCACAGGGGGCAGTTGGCCGGGGTGTCCAACGATTGCCCCATCTTGTTCTGGCCGACGTTTGTAATCTGTTTCCGCGATGACAAGCAGCAGACGCGGGGCGGAGCCAAACGTTTGAATCCCGCTCGCCCCTTCTTCTTCTTCTCTGGGGTTTAACGGCAGCTTGCATCCTTGGTATTGCATTACTGCCATCTTCCGGAGTCAGTCAACTCCTACAGTGCCCGGTTTGTCAGATTTTTCCTATCAATCTTGTTCTCCTAGGAAAACAGAGCAGACACTTCCTGCCCTTTCCACTCTCACCGTACTCCAGTATGCCTTTCAAACCTGCTCCTGTTGGGATTGTTCTCCTCATTCCCTCTGTTGTGTCATTTCTTTCTGATGTATATTTCCTGCAATTAACAAGTACATTTTCTCCTGTTTCTGGTACCTGACAATTCTCACAAACTCCAGTTTGATGTTTCCGTATAATGTGGAGAGTCCCGTTCAGGTTATGGTGTCCTATTCTTAGTCTGGTCATTATTTCCAGCCCCCTCTACCTCTCCAAGTGGAGCAAGTCTTAAAAGTGCAGTCCATGCATGTATGATAAAACAATTGTAAGAGATTATAAATGGTAGACAAACTTATTAGACCATATCTTCACTTGTCCTTTAAAATAGCAATACCACGTGAAATACCATGTAAAATGACAAAAACAATTAAAGGTCATCCATTCTAAATTCTGCATTTTTTTAAAATTATTTATTAGTAATAACTGTATTTATTATTTTTATTATAAAAAGTAAACAGAAAGAAAAAATAAACACAATTTACCTCCTTTTTGTTTTTTTGTTTTTTGTTTTTGTTTGTTTGTTTGTTTGTTTGTTTGTTTGTTTTTACCAAATAAATACATTTGTCCAAACATATACCAAAGATATAGAGTACCAGTCAAAAGTTTGGACACACTTTCTCATTCAAGTGAATGGTAAGGTGTAGGTATGTGTCCAAACTTTTTACTGGTACCGTACATTTTTAGCAAAAAAAATATTTTACGCTGGGTGGTCCCTCTCAGAGTTTTATATAAGTCTATATTACATCATTGGATTATTACTATTTATGTGTTAAAAATCTAAGCAGAAATTTAATGTGGCTGATTGAGGTGGAGCTACTTTTAGCTATTTTTAAGACCCTGTGCACACATGATCCACCCCCACAGATGTTTTTTGCCTGATTAGACTTTTCTTCTTCTCAGGACTATGTGAACGTTTACAAACTGTGTTTGATATTTCTTTTACTCTATTATAGGGCGGCATACAACTATTATCAAATTAATCTTTTCTCAATCTTCGGTCTTTGGTCTATAAAAAATTAGAAAATCAGAACCCCCCAATTCAACTTTTTCCTAAAAACATTCTCCATGACTCATCACTCTGTTATGGGATAGTGCAATTATATATTTATGATAGATAAAATTATCAAATAGACTGAGGTTGGTTGAAGTCAAGGGTCTCTTTAATTCAAGCACAAACAACAGACACGGAAAGTACGCAGAGTCTCCGTGATGTCCATATGACTATCATATTGTTACCCTCAAGGCCCTGCCGTCAAATATATACATACATATAATCATACCTACTTATCTAATACATGGATTTTTCTATCAATTTACTAATTCTGATTTAAAAGAGAATTGCACAACTGTCCCTACCATAACGAGCCGACCAATCAACAATTAATCCACCAATAAACTCTCAAGTCAAAACACTGCAGTTATTTTATGCACTTATGCAGTTAAACTGAAATTAAGTTAGTCCTAAACTCACCCCCTGGATACCTCAAAGGTAAGTGCAATGAACCACACACATGCAAACAGCCACAAACCAGTCCTGGATAGTATCATGTGCTGATTTGAAAGGCTGAATGCTTTGAGTGCTATGGATCAAAATGATAAGCTTCTAACTAAATTCTTCTTTATTCAGCCATCTGAGCTGCAAAGAAATTGGTTGTCGCTGGTGTTATTTAAAGCATCAGATGGAATCAATATAAGCTGAAAGTGGTATTTTCTTATTTTCCATCATTTTTCTCCTCAACATTCTTTTCTTCTTGGTGGTCTAGACATGTGACTCGGATAACAAGGCTATTGTTATTGCGAGTGAGAGGTTAATCTCTTCTAATCTTGTAGACATTTTATCTCTCAAAGAAAATGTATTTTATTGCTTGTGTTGCCTAGAGTGAGAGAGACGTGGCATATCATTGTGAATTATGCAACTCTATAGTATACTATTATATAAAACTATTTTACATTTAAATTACAAACTAGTCTTCCTCTCAAGGCCTGCAAATTCAATTTAAAAAAAACTTTCAGATTGTGGCAACATCCAGTAAATGGGGAAGTAAAGTGTGCTGGCTCTTCTCTCTCTCTCTGTATCTGTCTCTCTGACTGGGTTTCATTTATGATTTACACTCTACTTCTTAATATAAAAAAACTCTAAATACTCTTTCTATCTCAAGCATATTATTGAGTGATTGACTGTATAATCCACCAATGTTTTCCCTCAACTACCATAGAAGAAATCAGGTTTCTTTTGGAGGTTTTACATTAAGATTGCTGGAATCCAAAATTACACCCTTTCACTTAAACGTTAACTCTTAGACTGATTGGAGAAGTCAGAAATCACCAAATTTCATAAATGGCAACAGAATGATTTTGTATTCTGTCCGCAAAGTGGCCTCAAAACTTTTCAGAAAAAAATCAGTTTTTTTAAATATTTGGCTCTCCTCCCTTACAATTTACTCATCATTATGGCAAACATATTGACAATATTTGCATATTGTGCCTGATTATATCTCTCAAATACTCTGCACCTGATTGGACATGCAATTTCATTGTTAGAGACAATGATGATAAGGCTTTTTTAAAAAACTTTTGAGTCTTGAAAATCACCTTTAAAAAATACATTTTGTCGAAATGAACAAAACACGCAGCAGTATTTTACAGTGAAAACCTTTATTAAGTGTTCATATATTCTTAAATGAATCTCTTTAATTGCTGTAAGTTTCCCCCCTTTCTCCATATTTGCTAATTGTTTGGTATCTATAGAATATCTATTTACACAAGAACATATCCACAGGTGAGGCTGGGACAGGCCTTAAATTTATTTCCTCCTTTAGTGTTCACTCCCCAGGCACACTTTCCATAATACTCCAATCTCCATCATGTTACCCTGTATGTCCCAACAAAAGAAGAAAGGGAAGAGAGAGAAAGGGAGTCAAAGAGAAAGAGAAACAGAAATACAGTAGAGAGCTGGAGACAAAGACAGAGACAGACAGATTTAGATACACAACAGGACAATTGTGTGTGTGAGAGGCTGGCATATCGGTTCACTAGCCCAACAAACTATTGCACACGGACACGCTGACACATTCACACGTGCATGCACTCACGCTCACTCACATATACTTACAGACCTCCCTACACACACATACAGAAGCACACTCACACAGCAGCTACAAGTCCTGCAGCACACAGTCCTTTAATAGCCCCCATCACAGTGTAGATACCACAGACTATAAAATCTTAGAATCCTTCTGAAACTGAAGCGCTGTGCAAAGTTAGCTAGCAGGGCATTGAATGGATTTAGTTAAAATTCCTAGAACATCTTTAATATTCACTGTACATACTTTGTAATACAAGTTCTTTTGTTTTGGATGATAATATTATTATAAAACAGTCTTAAATATCTTTTTCTAGTAAATTAAGAGGAACAAAGGGGCATATGAGCAGAAGAAGAAACTAATCTTTCATTTTATCGTCAAACCTTACGTACATATGAAACACAATAGATTTACATTAACCTGATATTATCTGAAAATGAGAATTTTCTTCTTTTCACAAATAAAACATGACACACATTCTGACGGTGGTACACACGGCTAAGTGTTAACATAGTTTAATACTTGTAATTACAGAATTTGTTGGTATATGCATGTTTATGTTTGTTTTACAGAGATGTGTGTGAGCTGGCATGTGTGTGTGTGTGTGTGTGTGTGTGTGTGTGTGTGTGTGTGTGTGTGTGTGAGTGTATTTTTGTCTGTGCTCGTACTGCAGGTGTACATTTTCAACCCTGTGCCTTCTCAGGTAGGTAGTGGGTAGTCCATACTTCTCATTTAGGTAACAGTCTCTGCCCCTGCCATGGTCTATGCAATGCTGTGCAAGGGTTAGCTCTGGGATCAATGTGCAGCGGGCTCCGTCTAAGTGATTGGGGTAGAATGACGTATAGGGACTGCGAGCAGAGTAGATTGGATGACATCGAAGGTGGGTTATGATGGGTTTTTGGCAGGTAGATGTAAAAGGCAGGCTGGCTGATCCCACAGTATTCCTCTCCTCCACAAACCTGGACTGCCTCCCTCCTCTAAGCTGATGTTGAGGGACTGGTACTTTATGACAACGGACACATGGAAATTCAGGAACCTGAGAGAAAGAAAGTGAAAGAGATGGTATGTTTGTGCAACCCAGTAAGTTTAAAAGTTAATAAACATGTTGTGCTTCAAGTCACTGCAGCCTTTTTTTCTGTGTTAAACCAAGACCATGATCTTTCCCTAACCTTAAAAAAGCACTTCCCTAACCTTAAGCAGTTTCTTCTAGTGGGTATTGTGCAAGATCGAATATTTTAGCGGGAAAAAAACGACATTGTCTCTAAATATTTCACTCACATGTTCAGTATCAACATTTTTGCAACTTGCCAAATATGTTAATTAACAACATTTTGTCATTATATTAAGAGAAAACCTAATTCAGCCAGCATTACATCTTACTGAATGTATGTCCTGTTGCAGTTTAGTTGTATATAAACTTAATTTCTAGGTTGCAATGTACATGCTGAAGGCAGAGGCGGAAAATGTTGAAAGTTTATTTACTCAAGTACAATTTTAAGATAGGCTACTTGTATTTCCATTTCATGCTACTTTATGCCTCTACTCCACTATATCTCAGAGGGAAACACTGTACTTTTTTTTTTACTAACAACATTCATTTCACAGCTATAATTGCTAGTTACATTTCAGAATAGAATAAGATTTTACATTAAAAAAAACATGTGATGAGCTTATGAAGTTCAATGCATCATTAAAGATTAAAATATTTGTTCCTGAGCTTTTTGGCTTGTGATCCCTTTTTACAAAAAAGCAGTGTCTAGTTTGGGCCCCCTTGTCATGTTTCAGATGTGTATGAGTTGTTAGCAGTTCCATTTCTTCTCTAAACCGCTCAGATGGTTTTGTTTAAATAACTATTGGAGGCCCAATGTGGTGAAAGTATCCACAATATTTATTTTAATAAGATAAGATTGGATAAAAGTCTGAAAAATGAATACACATTTGTGTTGTAGAACATTTTTTCTTTTTTCCTACCCCATTAATCATCTCACAGATTTAACCTGGGAGCCTTTGTAGGGGACCTGACCCTAAACTCCACCAGTAAAATGCTACTTACCCACTGTTGCATCAGTATGAACAGTTTAATTATGTAATATATAATAATATATCACTCACAGGGGGCATTTTATGCAGAATTTTACTTTTTATACTTAAAGAACATATTGCTGATAATACCTATGTAGTTTTGCTTAAGAAGGATTTTGAATGCTGGATTTTCACTTCTAATGGGAGTATTTTTATGTTGTATTTTATTTAAGTGAAGGATCTAATACTTCTTCAACCACTGTTTTGAGGTATTTGTACTTCACAATTTTATACTGCATTTCAGTGTAAAATATTGTACTTTTTACCCCACTACATTTACTTGACAGCTATTTACTTCATATTTATACATTATGATAACCTCATAAAATAAGACATTATTATAGATTAAGCTACCCAACAGTCTACAGTAGGTAAAATTAGCTCCATCTTGACCAGCTACAACAGTAAAATGCTGCTTACACAGTAATACATCAGTAATAATAATCAAATATTATAAAATATAACAGTGACAGAGGCCAAGTGCTTCTGCTTTTAATATTTTAAGTTCATTTTATTGATAATACTTCTTTATTTTTGCATTAAGTTGGATTTTTAATGCAGAACTGTCACTTGTAATAGAATATTTTTACACTGTGGTATTACTAGTTTTACATAAGTACATGATTTGAATAATTCTTCCACTGCTGGCTGAAGGGGGAATAGTCTAAATGGTTTATGTTCCAAAAATGTATTTACATTGAATTTGCACTGTTGTATTGTCAGTGGAGACAGAAATGACATTTCATGGCTGTCAAACATCAAAGAACAATTACATTATGCATGATGACTTATGTAATGAGAAGTGGCTCTTTTTCATATGTTGATCCACATGTATATTTAAAGATGCATGTTTTATAATGTATAAGTATTTGACCTTACTTACCTATAATTTTGGTTAGGCGTTTCCTCCCTCTGCAAAAACAGAACCACAGAGAAAAATGTAAAAATGCTACAACACAGCTCTCAAGGTCATGCTATTAATAGACTCTCGTGTTCACGCATTGCCAAATACATGCACCCTTCACATTGACTGCTTGTATTACACATAAGCACCAGTAGATGGCACCAGGGATGAGCTAATTGATAAAAGACTATTGAGCTGTATTACATTATGCAGAAACGATAGATTCTACAGAGCCCTGAGCTAAGGAATGGTACATCATCGGGCTGTTTATCGACTCTTAAAGCTACTGATAATCCCATTCAAGTTTTCTCTTCTATGACATTGTCTATAGGTCTCTCATCCATTCTCTTTCTCTCATCTTTTGAAGGTCACCAGGGTTTGGATTTTAAAATAAAAACGGCATGCATCTACTCTGAGAGTTTTATGTAAATAACTCTGTAGAGGATATTACCAGCTACATCCACAGATAATTTAACAAGGCATCATAATGACAACATAGGTCACGTGTATTTAAGTGACACCAAACTAAGGTAGACATTAGTCTTTTCAAACACACCCTACCCCTTTCACAAATCTCCTCTCTTTCCCTCTCATTGCTTTTACGTCTTCTCTTTACAGGGTTGTTGGTTGTGCATGCCTGTCTGGTTCCATTACAGCTTACACAACATGAACATACTAATCCCATTTCCTACTGGGAGACATACCTGGACCCAGGTCTTTTCATAGTATCTCACTATGTGAACCTGTGATAATGAATTTCATATGCATGGACACCGGTGTGGGCCATTTCCATGACTAAATCATTACATCCACTGACTGTATGCCATCATATCTTTGATGTGAAAGTCTGGTCTAAAGGTAGGAAAGTCTGTTGGATGTTTCTACTATTTTTGGATCGTTGTGTGGTCATATTACAGTAGGGAGCAGATATGTGATTTTCAAGATAGTTATGGTTACCTTATATTTGAAGCTCCTTAAAACAAGTTAGTGGGAAGGGGATTTGTTACCTTACAGTATTTAGGATGGCATCTAGTTGAATCTTCACTCACATTTTTACAATTTTTTACACCTTTGAAAGCACAAAGACCAGTGACTCTATCTGTGTAAACCATTTTTATATCCCAATATAACACTAACATTTTTTACATTATTTTTCAACATTGCATATAAAACAGATCATGACTGTCATCAAAAGGTGTCAAGAACAGGAAACATTTTATTTTAGGTATGCCAGTTTTAGGGCTTGTGGACAAAAAAAGGGTGCTGCTTAAGAGGTGAATGAATGAATGCACAGTTAATCATTTATGGTTGCTGATGTTTTGGTACATTCAATGCATTATCCACTAGCAGGCTCCATGCAGGTCCATTGGTTATGTTCAAGTTCACCTTCCTAAATTTAGTTTTTAAGGATGGAGCATCAAACGCTCGTTACATAAAAATTCTGGCTTTCATTTGTCATAAATACAAGTAATAGTACTGAGCGTGATCATTTTATGAATTCAGCCCCTATTAAACTATGTGTTTGCAAGAACAGCGTATGTTTTATCACTACCTTGATGGCTTTCTATTTTCAGTCTGGTGGAAAGTCATGTTGGGTTGTGATAAATCAGGAGTCTATTCTTAAAGTATTCCCATTTAGTTTAAGTGTATACTGTTGCCAGCTCCACTATAGCAGAAATTGTATTGAGAGTACACTTTTAGAGCAATTCATCTGGTACCACTCAGCCAAAAAAAGATGATCAATTCCACATCAACGACTCTCAGATTTATAACCCAATAGAAATTTTAAAATAATTGGAAACACATAGGAACACAAATTCAGTAAAAGATGTAGCTTGTGGTTAAAGAAGCTGTCTTTCAACCAAAAGACATCAGTTGGAGTCTTGTTAAGTTTTCTTAAGTGAGACATTACATCCCAACATGGTCCTGGAGTGCTACTTTGAAGCTGACTCTGATTTCCAGTGTGATGTGCAAGCGAAGAATGGATTTCCCAAAGGAGATCAATAAAATATCACATCTTCATCAGATTAGATAGTACATCTCACACTCTCACCCTTGCTCTCAGCCAGGAGCTCTTCTGTCATGAGTCCGTCCTGACGGTTCCCCAGGACAAAGGCCAGGAAGGAGAGGATGAGAGCATCCAGGATGCCCATAATAGCCAAGATGTAGGCCCAGCGCATGGAGCAGGCCCCCAGGCTATATTTGTCCGTCTGCTCGCCGCACATCCGCCGGACCTCATCGCTGTCCCAGCCGTCAGGATAGATCATACAACCCAGTACCAGACAGACACCTGGTGGGAGGCAGAGAAAGGCAGAATGAGTGAGAGAGGGAAATAAAGGACAAAAGAGGTAGCAACATAAGGGGGGAGAGTCAATAAAAGAGATGAAGGAGGAGAGGAGGAGAGAAGGTAGAGGAGGGAAAGGAGTCAAGAAGCATGAAGAGAACAAAAATGAGTTGAGCAGAACAGTGCTGTGTTATAAATGAGGTCAGAGATGATGAGATCAGATGAGATTTTGTGAGGAAATGAGAGATAAAGAAGAGGAATGATCATTTGAAGTGCTTTAAAAGTCTTTACCTTTCTATTCTCTTCTATGGAGATTTACTGTGTTTTCTTTTGCATTTAATACATTGATTTTCATTCCCTCCCTTAGGCGGGAAATAAGTGTCTAGACACATTGTGTGCCAGTGGAAGAGCAGTAAAACCAGCAACGTAGCAGAGAGTGTTTTACAGTGTATACTATGACATGATAATATGAAATGTCATCCAGGATTTCCTTACAATCACATAGTTTACTTGTTTTTTGATACACACTCTTCCCAGCTGTCTCTCCCTCTTGGATTTTAAGTAGTGGTAATATTAGATTTTAACTTGCAGCTTCTCACTCTCAGATTTCGCCCACAAGATAAAATCTCTCCTATCTTCTATTTGGATCTCTCTCATCTTCAGTTTGAAAGAGAATCTTCACTGAGGTGATGCTGCAGCAGAGCAGCATGGAGAAAGTGAGAGACCATGCACAGTATTGCAGCCTTTTCTCCCTCTTTAGAATTTAACTAACCACTCCTCATTCTCAGTGTTTGCCCAAGGGGGTAAAATCTCTCTCATCTACAATTTGGATGAGGCTCTCCTCTGAGCTGATGCTGCAGCAGAGCAGCAGGAGACCTGGAAAAAGAAGCTGACTGCACAATTATCCAGAGTGCATTGCACATTAATAATAAAACATATTCTCCACTTCTTTATCCCCGAAACACTTGCTCACAATGTTTCCTCCCTCAGTGCTGTTTGTTTGTGCGTTACGGTTTATGGATGAACGAGGCTGCTTCTGCTTTTGAACATTACCATAGCTTGTTAAATGTAATCTGCATCTTTAAAGACTTGTTTGCTGCTTTTATTGATACATCTTTTAAACAGAAATATGTTTATGTAATCTATATTATCATTCATTCCTCCTTTTTTCTCATTTGTAGCTCCCCTCTGCCTTCTTCACAGTCTTACAATACAATATGCTCTCTTCTCATGTGCACACACAAGCTGCCCACACAAATTAAAGCACACACACACACACACACACACACACACACACATGCTGCAGTTTGTTACAGTAATGCTGCGGTCTTTAATAGTCCTGAAAGACATCAGAGGGTGTTAAGAGATGTTTCAGTGAGAGAAAGTAAGTATGAGGAAAATTACAGAGTAATATATGCTGCAGACAAACTGCATGCCTAACAGAGCAGAGCATCCACTAGACTCTTCCTCTACCTTCCCCCCATGGCTCTAACTGTCATAACAAATTCATATGCACACAGTGGTTCAGAGAGCAAAGACTCAGGTACTTGCCCTGATTCAGGTGGACAGCTGGCAGTGCAGCAGACTCGCCAAGATGCATGAAAATGCAATTTTCAGCACAGAAAATATTCCTTTACATCTCTTAATAGTTATGTAAGCAAACTGCAGGTGATTAAACAACGAGCAGTCCCCAGTGTTACACAGTGAAGTGTAACCACTGTTGTACTACACCTCTGTTTTATGAATGAAAAATGACGTTTATTTATATTACGTTCATTTTGCCAGACAGCCAACTCAATCAGATGTCAAGCTCTTTTCATTTAAGCAAGATTTAACGCAGTCTTCACAGGCTGTGATAGGGCCTCGATAGGACCATATAGCATCACAGTCATCACGTCCTCTAGAGTCTAGTGCATGATTCATCTCCTGAGTGAGTGTCACTGAGGCCTTGGTGTGCATCGTGACCAGTGAGAGGAATGTTGTTATGAATGAAGAAGCACAACAGATTGTGAGTTGTCTCTTGCCAAAGGGCCACTGTCACCTGCATCACATGAAACCAAACGTCCACAATGTGTGAACAAAACGGCCTCTCCACCGAGCTAACAAATCTCCAATGATCCTATCATTGATAGACTGGAAAAGAAAGCAAATGAAAATGAAAATAGAGGTACACAAATGTTCAGGTGTTCAAATCATGATCGTGACACCTTTTAATCTTTTCTGTAAAGTGATTCAGAGCAAACCAAACTGTCTCTGGCTCCAGTGTATAACAAAGACAGTCCTCACGGTTCCTCCAGTATCTAGTGACTTTTTCTGTTTTGTTCAGCATACAAGGTGTTTGACAAACAGTTAAAACACTTCCACTTGACCGCAGATGCAGAGGGAAAGCTGCCTCTGAATGTCCTTGACTCAGTAACCAAATGTATCTTAAAGAATATGGCTGGCAATTTTCTATATTTTTCTTATTGTCAACCAATCACATGTGCAGAGCCGAACTGATCCCACTTACAAGTATTGTGTGTTTATCCACAGCCTGATATATCTTATTCCTCTGTGCTGTAGACCTCCGTTGTTTTCTAAAATATATATACTATATATAGAATATTGACAGCCATATCCTTTAAATGTGAAGTCTCCCCTGCTCAAATAGTGTTTGAAGACCACCATATCTGCAAGAACAACAAAAACATAGCTAGCTAGCTCAATAAGGATAGAGGCTTATTTCACAGCAGTGAGGACCCTCGCATTGAGTTTAATTGGGTGGAAATGGGTTATTGAGTTATTTGTTGGTGCTGTCTGGAGAAAGCAACAAACAGGACAAATAGTACAAATAGTACAAATGTGAAATGAAGGTTTATACATTTTTAACATGATGAAAGCAATAATTTTGTGATCTTCTCCTTTAAAAGGAGATGTCCATCCTCAGATGGTGCTCTTTAGCTGTTTGGTGCATTGGTTTGAAAATATCTTTTTCTCCTTGGAACGACAATAAGTTGCTTCCAACTGTGTTTCTCTCCACTGTATAAATGCTTTGTATATCATGAGGGTTTATGTAAAAATATTCACTAAACAGAGAGAGTGCCATCGAAGACCAAATAACATTTGACATACTGTGAGTCAATACACATTACTATTCTCTCTTCCTCTTACTACAAAGGTAACAAAAGCTTTTCCAGATCCTTCTGAGTGTCTGCTGCATGGCTTTGGCTTGATTCAGTGTCATCATGACTTTTACATGGAGGCTCAGGGGGAGAGCGAAGACGCGCGCAGAGCTCTGGTTCAGGTGAGAGAGAAAGAGACTAACGGTGCAAGAAAAAAGACGAATAGAAGAGATATACACCGACCATGCTGATAGCATCAGGGGAGAGAGACCAAAGGAGAACAAGAGCTACAAGTGCAGTAAAATATCTGTCACAGTCACTACTGAGCGCTATCTAATCCAAAACCTGCCTCTGCAGATGAACATCTCTGAGGGATGCACTGGCCAGGCTTATACCAACAGAGGGTGCCACATATGCCGCTCCTGTTTCCAGAAACGGCATGTGGTGAGGCGAGAAGCACATGTCTCCTTCATCAAGTGTAACAGTAAGCCCGAAGTCAATTACTCCATAAGCACACAGCACAATCCAGCAGCCTCATTCCTGCACAGCACTGCATACACTTACATAATGAGGAGCTTAATCAAAATTCACAGTGGAAAAAAAGGAAAAAAAACATATCAGTAATACCAGAGGAAGAAATATGGGTTTATTTGAGGTTGTTCCACTTTCACAGGAATCAAGAAACCTTTAATATACTTTAGTATCATATTGTGTGCAAAACTGAATGGCATTCCTGTGTATTTAAGATTTAAAAACATCTCTACAAATATTTTTCTGTGTATATGGAGGTCTTAAACACATTTATATTATCTTAAATTATATGTTAAATATGATATAGTGCGTTCATATACATTTCACGAGAGCGACGATTGACAAATCTACACAGATGCAAAATGTATGGTTGCTGTTTTTTTATGACCACAGATAACAAACCAAACAGGGCAATGAGTCATCATATAAAGATGTTTCTGGCAAAGCTACAATTCAGTTTATATAGCAAAAAACCATTTAAGAATGATTAATAGACAACAACATGTTTTTATGTTAAACCCACAGAATAATAGCTTGAGCTTCTTTTTCTTAAATAAAAAAATCAATATTTAATAAATAAAAAACCCTGTAATACAAAAGAGAGTCATAATTAAATGTCTACAGCATCAGTAGCTCATAATTCAATGCAGTCAAACAGCTCTACTGTACACTTGTTGTCTGAAGGTCTTACACATCATTTTGGAAAATGTTGGAAATCAGGAACTGAATTGAAGTAGATGAAGATGATGATGGGAAAGTGAGTACAACAAAAAGGTAAATTACAAAACTGGACAAATACATAATTTTCGTAGTACAATCTTGAATTTGGTTGCATATATGTGTGGATATTTGTCTTCTGTAACTATTATAGTATTATAAAAAAAGCATGATCTGATTATCTCTAGGTATCTGCTGGCTTCACCCCTCGTTCTGCACTGGAACAGAACTTCATGCTGCAGTAAATAAATGGCGTGCTCAATATCCTCACCACAGAACTAGCAGCACACCTGACAGAATGCAGCTGTCAGTCGGAGCGGAGATATTAACTGACGGCATTATGCCATCCTTTCAGCTTTTCCCTTCTCTCCATCTCTTTCCTGCTCCGTGGAGAGAAGCAGAGAGAGGAGAGACAAATTACAAGGCAGGGCGAGGCAGAGACGCACATAAAAAGAGAGAGAGAGAGAGAGAGAAAGAGAGAGGGGAGATGGTGAGAGACAGAGCCCGTGTAGGGTGCCATGCTCCAACCCTGTGTGTGGCCGCCAGCAAGCACCAAGCACTAACGTCACTAGCGCTGGCTACCATATGCTGGAGCCCCTCGGCGGAGCTATTCTCAGCATTTACTCGTTTCTGTCTTTTCCTCGCACATGTAAACACCTTTCTGTTTGTCTCTGTCTCATCCTGGGAACGCTGGGATCATACGATTGGAAAACTGGCCTGAGAAATTCTTGTTGGCTAACAGCAGCTTATGTAAGAGACTGTAGGTAGGGCAGATTATGTACAAACAGCACTACAGGAGAGTCTGAGGGCAGACCGGCAGATGGTACAGAACGGTATGATGGTGAAGATTTGTTAGAAGCACATTTGCTCATTTTCCCAAAGAGACTAGTAAATCCCATCGACACTGATAGAATCCCACTGACTCTTATGATCTCTGTATGTCATTTGCAGGTAGTATAGGTGACTGGAGGTCAAATGTGACCTCCAGGGCTGCAGTGAGATTCGGTGTATCTGGTTTGCACACAAAGAAAAGTATTTGAAAAACTACGATGGATTCAGAGTTTAAAGTACCTCCATGTAGCATTTGGCTCATGTTTTAACATTGCCAATGCTGTTGTATGTCTGAGTGTGTTTTCAGTATGTCAGCATGTCATTGATTGCACTGGGTGGCAGATGGCAATATACAGCTGTGTGTATTTCCTGCTCTTTCCATCACTTACACATCTGCAGCACATCTAAGCAGCCATGAAAAAAGGGATTCGCATTTTTTCAACAGCCACAGTCCTCGGTGGATTCCATTTTCTCCAGCTCTCTGTTTAAACGGCTGTGACAAACTGAATTATGCATGCACACATCCTAAACTGTTGTATCTCATACTGCATACGGATCCAGGTCTACCACACACACACAAACACACACACACACATGCACAGACATATAGACTTGTACAGATGGCTCTCTTTGTGTAAAACTGACACCGTGGCTTATGTGCAGAACATCATTTGTCACCTCTAATAGTGACACATGTTGGCGGTAATACATAAAAGACTGTGTTTACTCAACTGACAGCCTGTCTGGTAAACGAGCCCTGGCTGGCAAAGTGGCATTTAAGGTAAAAATCTAAAAATCAGTTCAAAAACGAAAAAACGGCACAGACGGTCTGGGAACAGCTTTGAATGTTTATCCCAGTGGGGCCTCCTATGAATATGCATAGGTAGGTTTGCTTTAATGTAACAACTAATGTTACACTCCCACAGGTAAAACAGTGACCTGAATGTGGGCAAAATCTTACTAGTTCAGTTCAAAGTGCTCTGCTCATTTTTCTTTATAGTGCCTTTGTAGTCTTTTGTAGTCTTTCTTACAGAAAGCAACTGATGAGAAACACAACACAAGAAATGAGATATAAAAAGACAGTAGCATTATTACTCACGTCCAAACAGAACATAATAATAGCATGTGATTGTTCCTCTTTGGCTGGTAATGTGATCTACTACCCCTTAAGACATGGTTCATCCCTGATACTTGTTGTCTACGTTGCGGTTCTCAGCAAAGCTCCAGGCAGAGTGAGACTCCTGCCAGTGCTGAGGCACTTGTGTGACAGTGAGGCTGGGTGCTTGGATGACTCACGTTGCTGAGACTGGAGACAAGCAGCCCAAGGCTGAACACCACGTTGTTAGAGGGAGGTGGGAGGAGTAGCAAGAGCCTAAAGTTTAAAGGACCACACAGGTGTTTTTTGGTGTATTTTAACGGTTTAAATGACAGGTTCACAATTTTTCAAGTCTGTCTTAAAACAATAGTCAGGTGCCCATATGAATATTGAAACATGTTTCTCGCTGTCATCAGTCTTCCTGTTCATCCTGACCAGTAGAAGATCCCCTCCTAATGCACTGATGTAAATGATCAGGTAAAAAATTCATGGTCCTCATTTTGAGCAACAATTAATTTAAAAGTTTATCTGAAGACAATAAAAGGCTTTATCCGTCTGAGTTTGTCAAATAAAGTGACTGGAGTGATTTGTCCTTTAACAACAAACTAAATAAATTTTACATCTCCATTTTCCAAAGCGTACTTGAATATTGAAGTTTCCTGCGTGGAAGAGTTTTCAATTTATTCCCAGGCAGATAATACCATTCAGTGATCAGGAAGAACATAAAGCAGACCAATTTTTTTTTTACTGTGGCTCAATTTTACCTGGTTCAAGTGTACAAGACATCCTTTTTGTTCTCTATGTACACAGCTACTGTTGAGGAGCCCTTGAACAAGTCCTTTCAACTACTCCTGCAGAAGTGCTCAGTATTTTATCCCTGCTCATCTGCTCTCACAAGCTACTGGCCTGGTTAAAAGCCCAATCAGTATTTTTGAGTATGTGCAGGTTTATTCTCATATATAAAATTTTCACTTGTAGGTGGAAAATCAGCATTTTGTGCTTCCTGAATGATGTGTTTCTTGTATTTAGCAACATAAATGATATAAAATATTAATCTTTGTCTATAATTAGTTGATGTATTTAATGACCTGTCAATCAGTTTAAGATTACAAGTTCCTGTGTTCTGAATTTTAGTGGTGAAGTTATGCCCATTTTGTTAACATTTGGGTCACATTGTACCTTTAAGTAAGGGTTAGTTGATGGCTGTTTACACCAAAACACATTCAATACAGTGGGGGAGGAATAGTTTGGCAAAAGTGTCCATTGCAACATTTTGTTAGAATTGACTGAATGTTGACTGAGTAGTAAAAGGCAAATGGACGTCACTTTTACATGCACACATCGATGGAGCTGCCATGCATGGTGCTGGCCTGGCCGTTGGAAGCAATTTGGAGTTCGGTGTCTTGCTCAAGGACACTTATACGAGTGGACAGCAGGAGGTGGGGATTGAACCACCGACCCCACAATTAACAGATGTCCTGCTCAACCTCCTGTTGGTTATGTCCAGTGTATGGCCTTTCGGACAACACTGACCTGTAGCCTTCACGTTAAATGTGAAACACATTGGTATATTTTTTGCGATTCAATGAGATTATCTGCCACCGTCCAAAAGGATTTCAGTTCATAATTTGAGCCAGGGAAAATCTGACTTCTTTCATCTTTACTCTGCCTCCAAGGGAGCCTGTCATCATGGTCTGATCCTCAACTCAACATGCTTCACTCTCTCTTCTCATCCTCCATTTGCATTTTGCAGCAGGATTCTGAATCTGAATGCATTCTTAATCTACAAATCCATTTTGCATTTTTGCACCTCTCAGAAGCTGCCATTAGAAATCTATGTTGGTTTCCATAATCATGTAATAGATGGTCTTGTCTGTGATTGGCCAACCTCATATAATTCTCATAACTCTATGCTAAGAAAATATGGTCCCCGCTTCACCTACAGAGCCAATTTCTGAGAGATTTGTGTGGTTAAATGAGGGACTAAAGTGAGACTGATTAATCCAATCTGTCCCATGGCTACTCCAGACTCTAATGAAGTGTGGGCAGCATCAAGCTCCTCTTCACACTCGACAATTAAGACTTCTATCTGGCTCTAAAGATGAGTGAATGAGTAGCCAAGAAAAATGGCCTAAGACTATGGCAATGATATGCCATAATTGCGTCCAGATAAATGAAGCAATTAAGAGTGTATGATCTATATAATGGGACTAAATGGAGCATGACAAGGTGTCACCACTGAAGCCTGTTTCCAGGCTTATGAGGTGGAAAGAGAAAGAAGAAATAAGGTTATAAATATGGTGAGAGTGCTCTTCTAGAAACAGTTTATTGTATTACTTTGATAGTATTATAATCTGTGTCAGTTCATGTGCCTTTAAGAGAAGAAAACAAGACAAGAGATGAACATACTTTTAGACAGCTGGCTGGACACAAATTTAAGACAGTTCTTTAAAAAAAAAAAAAAAGTGTCAAGGATTGAGTGGAAAGTGGAGCAAGAGAAACTTTTAAAACTGACTCCAACTGTCTCCCCTGGAAGACGAGGAACATGCTTCTCGAGATGAGCTGTCTAAAGTCCAAATCTATTTCTGCTTCGGTTGCTGGCAAAACTTGTGGTTGCTAGAGGGGAGCGAGGAGCTTCCAGGCATCCTCTGTATCCCGCTCTGTCAACATCTTCAGCAATTTTCTGCAAAACGAGCACACAAGGCCCAAAGCCTACCTATCAATTCCATTCAAAGGATTAGAAGAAGCAAGAAATGGCTTATTTGATCAACTCATCTCTGTTCTGTGCCAGCACAAGTCTTGCAAAAAAAACTTTTAACCATCTTGCAATCCTGCAGATAATCTTCCCACAAGAGTGCATTGAATATTATAGTGCACCTCTAGGCAGCAAGAAGCACTCTGACTTATACAACAGGGAATAAAACTCAACTAGGAGGAGATCTTTAGAAATGAAATTGCAACTAGAGCTTCTGAACAAGGCTGATGTGTGAATCTATCAGCCTGATAAGGAGACATCTCAACCTAACAGGAGAGGATGAAAAGGAAAGGCTACGTGGAATAACAGTGCAATGTCTCTATAACCACCCACACACTCATACCCATAATCATTCAATAAGCCAGTCAATTAATTAAACAAGAAAGTGATTATTTAATATTATAAATAACTATTCATTCATTCACTTAATTAACCAATCAAATAATTATATGTCTATATTTGCCAGTGAGGACAACTGAGATACTTATTAATTAAAAAATGCTTTTTACCTAAATAAACTTATCTATTAAATACAAAATGCTTATCTATCTATCTGGAGACACGCCAACGCTCGCTCATCATCTCCTTAGAATACATGATCAATGACTTGTCATCTTTAAAAGCTTTTTTTAAAAAATATTATTCTTTCTACTTTGGCCAAATGCTGTATAGTCAGATATTCGGAGTGTGTGCTCTGACTTTTAATGTCCACAGAGAACATCCTGTGAGACGGCATCTCATTATTACACATGGATTGAATTTGGTATTAGAAAGGATAGCGGGCTGCGGATGCCTACAGGTGAAGCAGGACATATAGAAGGACACAATGTGCCCAGAAATTATCGAGTGACTACACTCAAGTGATATAAGGTTGACAGAAGTAAGCTGTGTACCTCTATAATAGATGTAGCACTTTAGGTTAAAGCAGAGGTGGGGATGCGGAGGTGGGTGGAGGGAGGGGGCAGAGGGATCGAGGGAGGAGCACAGCCTAAACCGCAGTGAGCAGAGCAGGAGGGAGTCAGGCTGGGGTGGAGAGCTTATGTAACAGGTCCAGATGCGGGATGTACCTCCACAGAGGATAAAGATTGGCAAGGGCAATGGGGATCAAAAGAGACATTTGGATTCTCTTTGAAAATACTGACAGCACCAGCAGTCCTGGGACAACAGAGGCAAACAGCCATGGCTTAACTGTTGACTGTGCTCTCACAGTCAACAGTCCGTGTAGCCCTAACCCTTGCAACAGCATTTTTTGTGAAAATATTAAACTAAAATAAAAATACACAATTTCATAAAATCTCCTTCCAGCCACTACTGTCTAAGATAATAGAGCTTAAGGGCTACACTGACTCAAGCTACTGCAGCTGACAGAAATAATTTGTACGATTTAAATTATAAGTGTTGCATATGCAGTGGTTGAAGAAGTATTCAAATCATATGAAAATAGTCCTGCATTCAAAATGTAAATTTCAATGTATTAAAGTTTTAACAACTAAATGTACTTGAAGTGTCGAAAGTAAAAGTTAAATTAGTGTTATATTATTATATTCTTATTATATTCTTTTCCTTTTCCTAATTCTGTGGGCATCATTGTATTTTGTTTTAACGCTGTAATTTAAAAATGCATTGATTTTTCACATGTGCTTTTGCTGTGTTTTGTGTTTATAAATACGCAGATGATGTTAAACACTTTATAAACCATGTTTTTGAAAAGTGCTATATAAATAAAGATAATATTATTATTATTACGTAATATGTGAATGGGACTTTAATGTTGTACTTGCTCAAGATTTAGCTAATTTGAACTACTTCACATACTGTCAGGTCATTTAATCCATAGCAATGCATCCTGTTTTATAAACTGATCATACTGTATGTAGTGGGAAAAAAGTAAATTGCCCTCTGAAATGTAGTGGTGTATTAGTATAAAGTAGCATCACATGGAAAAACTTGAGTTAAGTATAAGTGAATTAAAGGGAACATATTGTGTTTTTTGTGGTTTTATTATTTATACACTGTTATGATGTTGGATATCTATGCTAAACACGGTCAAAGTTCCTTTAACATATATAGAAATGTTCCCTGCAAGTCAAAAGCCCATTGCTCTGAACGTTTTTTTCTACCTTGCTGACGACCTGACGTTGGCTTGTCCTGCATGCCCATAAATGGCCGTCCGTTCCGTAGCCTTTGTCGCTAGGTTGTTGCTAATGTCTTTCCATGTATTGTTTGCGTTGTCCACTCTCTGGATTCCAGCTCAAACACGTATGGATGTATTTGAGAAGTTTACATTCCAAGTAAAGAGCGAGAAAAAATAGTGAAAGCTTACTGTTTGTTTCATAGTTTGTTGATGTAGCCTCCTGAGCCTGCGGACATCTGCCAAGGGGCAGCTTCCAAGAGCTGGCCAATCAGAACAGAGGAGGATAGTGGCCTTAAAGAGACAGGAGCTAAAACAGCCTGTTTGAGACTGAGGCTGAAGTGAGGGGCTGCGTAAAGGTTAAGTATAAGATAAATAAGGATTTTTTTGAACTATAAATTATGCAGAGATATTCCAGTAAAGCCTCAGAATATAAATATAGACCTGGAAATGTGCATAATATGTCCCCTTTGTCTCCTCAAATGCAGTACTTGAGTAATTTGCATACATTATGTGTGCTTGTCTATGCATGCATGTACACACAACATCATACACAAACATGTGCACTCCTACCACCACTGTCACTACAGCCTGAAAAGTTTTTTCATGGGTCACAGTGTCCTTGCTGTCCCACCTCATCCCTCCCTCTGTGGAATAAATGAGCAGCCTCCCCTGCCCGAGCCCTGGTCTGAGCCAGGCCACTTCTGAGATCACAAGGATTAACTCTGACAAATCTATAGTCCACACCCTCCAGGGCTACAGCCACACTAAACACAGGGGAGCCATGATGATGACTTGGCTGGTATTTAGAGTTTATATTCCACTGTGCTACACCCAAACTCACAGAGAGCGGGCTAATTAATCAGCATTGATCTCTTAAGTTTGGACTGATGTCCAAAAACATGACCTCAGGGTTCTTAAATGAAACCAGCTGTTCTGCATTCAAATGAGCATTAAATCTACAGAAAAATTTTACAAAAGCGCACATGACCATGGCCATAGCATGTAATTACAGGAAAGAAAAACATGCACAGTACATGCATGTAAATTAGTATATAACGTGTATAGATATCCTCCATCTGTTCTTTCCTCCTCCTGTCCACCCTGTGAGCCGCATGGATGATGGATCCCCAGTGCCTCTGGCCGCATATAATTAGATGGTTCAATTGGCTGTGCGTGTGTTTCTTAATTACAAAGATGCAGGAGTGGAAGGGTGCGAATGCAGGGGTGATTTGAAAGCAAATTACCTGTTTGGACATGAGGAAAATGGGTAAGAAAGCAAAATTAATTGCTCCTTGTTGTGTGATTGCGTATGAAATAAGGCAAGATGGCAGGGGCAGGTTAAAAGACGCACATTTAAAAGGAGCAAGGGAGAATCACAGTGATGAGTTTGTAGTCTAGAGATCTTCCCCATCTCACCTTTCGAATGTTGAACCGCCTGCTACGAAGGTGGTGTGCAGCCAGTTGATTTGATTGAAAAAAGGTTGTGGGTCAGCACATTCAGTTTAAATGCTGTTCTGAAAAGACCCAGTGAGAATACAGATTGGCAATGCAATTATCCCAAACCAGTTGTCAACACCTCTCTTTACTACCCGGCTGCCACTTTGGATCCCAGTCTCAGTCTCAGACTCTGAAGCCTATTTAGGATTTGTGAGCAACTCTGTAGGGGATTCATATTTCTGCTGCCTCAAAATCTCACATCTCACATCAAGATCTCTACATGTATCCTTATCTTTGTTTTGTTACTTAACTCCATAGTAGCTCAGTCTCTTATTCTCTTATTTGACACACAAAGGCACACTCACTGGTGTTTAATAGTTAAAAGTGCTAACACACCTGACTGTAATAGCAGCAGACAGTACTTTCTCATGTTGTTTCACTATCTACGTTACACAAATCTGCCCCAGTGGATATCTGACTTGATGTGCTGTAGAAAGACATTATTCCCTGCTCTGTGCGTAGCTGCACGACTGACTGGATACATCAAACTCTTTCTAACGTGATGATAATAAATTGCAACCCCCAAACTGTCACAGACTGCTGTAAAATAAAAAGGCCCAAGGTAACATTGGCCTCCTGTCATAGGCTGCAGTTTGGACGTTCCAGTGTTGGAACGTCCAAAGGTTAAAGGTTTAAGGTTACTCTACTGCACAGTCATGCAACTGGACAAGTTCAGACAGCACAGACTTTGCAGAGAGGAGGTGCACACTTATAAATGTTATTTGACTGGACAGACCTCAGGCAATTTATTCATCAGATTGGTGGTGTAATCTGGAAGTTGGTAGGGCTCAAGGGTAAAAAATCCTCTATTATTTTTACATCTAGTGAGGGACTGTTCGTTATTTATCAGAGCGGGGCACACAGCAGGCTGAACTTGTCATTACGTAGTGATAACAAAGCCCCCCCATTTAGAGGGAAGATATGGTTATTATTGGTCAATTTTACTGTCATTCAGCGCTCTGTAAAATTATAGTCAGACCATCAATCACAGAGCTGAAAGCAGCACTTTCTTCCCAGCAACTGTGGAGGCACAAAATTCTGACAAAAGGGGCTTCATTCATTTAACCCTTCACATTCCAACACAAACTGAATAGGCAGGTTTGAATGGTTTATTTCCTCAGAAACATTTTCCTGTCCTGTCACCATACAGCGGTAACACATATTTTGAAAAGAAAAAACTTATTTAAGGTAAATACAAAATGCAGCCATTTAAAGTTCTATGTCCCTCCCCTAAATTAAAATACAAATTACATAAGTCCCTCCTCAGTCCTTAAAAAATTATTTGACGTGCCTCCCTCATTTTGCACCACTCACCTCCCTCTCATAAATAACGAAACAGTCCCTGACAAATGGAAAGTTCCAGTCGACGGTCTGAATCAGTCACTGGTTTATTATATATTATTCCCATTACATTTCTAAAATTATGAGTTAACTGTGTCTTCAATGAACATTAGCTCAGTCACATGACTTTGCATATACCTTCTAGAAAGATTGTAAATACAAGTAGAATGGTGTTTTAAAGCCCTATTTACAGGTATCAATAGAAACCTCTACATTATCCAAAAAAACTTAAATTGTTCAAATTCCTTGATATGTAAGCTGCTCTACAGCAACTGAATACCCAAATACAGAAAAAGGAAGATAATTATATTTTTATTACTAACACACTAAAATGAACACTGACACTCAGAGAGCAAAATCTCAGTTCAAGTCTCCAAAACTCTAAACACATTTTCTGCTCTGTATCCAATATGTAATTCAACATGGCGCTTTCTGCAACACACCGCACACAGTTCTCTACATAAGACACAGGAATCTGACGTAAAGTCATGTCATAAGGGACAACACACTTTTCAACAACATCTGGCATGTCAGCCTGTCCACACTGGCCCATATTCTCCATCGAAACCAAGTGCACATGAAGCAGCTTTACAGGGTGTCTTTTGAGGAAAATTCTGAAAGAATGAAAGATCTGAGACATGAATATCTGGATGTAAGTACAAGATTGACTACAGCACACTACACACAGTACAGCATTTATTTCCAGTGGACTGGACTACACCATACAGACTGACATTTTTATTTTTTGGCTTTCAGACAGTACTGGAAATGGATGCTAATGATGATCCCACATGAGTTTATTTTCATCAATGAGGCTTCAGCCTCACAAAGACCAGAAGAAGGAGAAGGAACATTTTTGGTCACTGAGCCATTGTAGATGTTCCTGGCCAATGAGGTGGCAACATCACAGTGTGTGCCGCCATCGCACATAATGGTGTCCTCCACTGCCATGCCAACCTTGGTCCATACAACACAGACCACATACTCACAGTTTTGGACAGACTGCACAATATTTTGATACCAGGTGGACCATATGGATGACGCAGAGCAGCACAGATATGTTGTAGTGTGGGACAATGTCAGCTTCCTTTGTGCAGCCCTGGTCCAAAACTGGTTTGTTGACCACACACGATTTCTTGTTCAATACCTTCCATCCCACTCTCCATTTCTTAATGCAATTGAAGAGATCTTTTTGGCATGGTGGTGGAAAGTGTATGATCGTCAATCCTATGTGTGCATACCTCTTCTGCAGGCAATGGAAGAGGCATGTGATGATATTGATGTCGGTGCTGTCCAGGGCTGGATACGACACTCAAGGTGCTTCTTCCCTCAGTGTGTAGCCAGGGAAGATATCGTCTTGATGTTGGTGAGGTGCTGTGGCCAGACCCAGCTAAGCGGTGAGATGCAGCGTAAGTATTTTCTTTCCTGTTTTTTTTCTGTAATTTTTTTTCTGTATATTTTATCCTCAAAGTTTTCTTTTCTGTTTACTGTATTTGATAGAGAGCAGTTGTTCACACTGTTGTTATGATGCACTAATTAGTTGTGGGGGAAAAATAAAAAGGTTTTGTTTCAACAGTATATTTGTGTTTCTGCAAATATTTCTGTAGACTCGAACAATCTCTCTCTGAAGAATTCTCTACATACAGAACTATTATTATGACAAAGTCCACCAAAGAAGAAAGTGCTTTTGAATGAGCACAACAGTGTGTAGTTGGTTGGACAAAAATCTGATAGGAATATAGTGTGTGCTGTTTGGTGCAAAAGTTTGATTTTCAATAAGTGTTTATGTAGTTTTGAATGTGGTGCTTCATTTTGCAGAATATATAAGTTGTTTTGCACTTTGGGTGAGTGGTTTTGTGAATTGTGTTAAGTGTTTTGAGAAAATGAGCTCTGTTTTATCAAAAATGTCTATTAGCAATTAAAAAAAAAACAAAAAAAACTGTATGCAAAGTAGCTAACTCTTTTTTTTGGTCACTTGAGGGCAGCACCACAAGACAACACTGACATTTTAGCTTAAACATTTTAGCTTAAAAAATGACTTAATTAATTGATTAATCCACTAATCATTGCAGCTCTAAATAGTTGCTTATTTACACATACAGCAGACAGAACATTAACATCCAATTGGAGTTGTGTTTCTGGTGAGCTCACCAATGTACTGTCCAATATTCACTCTCTTTTTAACTCTGTTTTTGGTCTCCACTCACTCCTGAGGAAAATATCTCACTCTTTAGCTGCTAAATGCTCCAATATGTTCAAGTTTGTCTGTCTGCATGCTGTTTAGTGCTAGGCGGGTAACACAGAGCGGTTTTATCAGAGCTTGTGTGCTGAGAACAGTTTCCTGCTACGACTGGAAAAGACGTTGATGAGATGCTATAAAGCTCCCGAGAGCTGAGGGGAACTGCAGTGTCGGATGATATTTATCAGTGGGTTTGACACTACAAGCAACCCTTCTAACATTACACATAGTCATCAGATCCATTGTCAATATAAAAATATTGATTTGAACAGCCTTAAGTAACAGTACTGGAGCATTTTGTAAAAACTCAACCACAGAAGAGCACTTCCACAAAGTCAAACCAAATTGAAGTGAACTGAACTGTAGATAAATAATAATTCTCTGGCCTTGGTGGAGCAGTACAATGTTAACTTAAATCTTCTGGGTAAACACAGTGTAGGCACAGCTATGATGTGTGAAAACAGTCAGGTTCACTCACTTGAACTCTATGCAAATTAAGATGCAGGAGGTCATTCAAGGATGAATGCCAGAATATAGCAAAAGTCAGTCTAAAGATGAAAAAAGTAACTTTTAATCTCCTGAAGGTTAATATATGATGCGTTTGTTTTTGCGTGTGGGCAAATACTTTTTTGTTTACTACTTTGGGATCAAGGCAATTACGGCACTTCATCAAATTGAAGTCAATTCTTTTGTGCATTTTAATAGAATTGTAGTTAATTTATATGCTAATTCTTGCTATAACATAATGTTGCTTGGCATTGGGAACTTATAGAAGTTGTTTTTCAACAAAGAAGTGAGTTCATTCACTCCTGGGTATGAAGGGTCATGAATTAGCATGCAGACAAAGAATGTGCATCTATTATGTGTACTAAATGAACTGCTTCTATGCGAAGAATGCACACATACACGCACGCAAACACACGCAAACAGGAAGCAAAGCAAAAGACAAAAGTAATAGAATCAGCCTCAGTCAAGCATGGATCTGCTTTTAAAGGCCTGATAGGTATATAGACAAAAGTGCTCATTTGCAGCATTAACTCTGGAGAGCTGGAGCACACAGGTCTGGTCCTACCGCAGAGGAAAGTGCAGCTCTATGACAGCTGCTTTCATGCCGAGCTCAACCACTTTCCACCTCTGCATTCAACTAGGCTTTAATGCTCCTTTCATAACAAACCTCTCAATAGAACTAATGGACCATGGGAGTTTGAGCCTGCCAGAGAGAGACACAGATAATCATACATAAAGAAAGCGAGAGAGAGATGACCTGAAGTAGCTCCGTTATCGGATCTGTATTCTATCTTCCTTCTGTCTCTACTACTTTCTACCTTCAGACCTCACGCTGTTTCCTCACGTTATTCCCAAGTCTCTTTTTTTCTTGACTGTCATATCTGTTTCTCCTTTATCTTCTCTTTCTCCTTTCTCACCTCTGCCAGACAATAAAGGTTTAACGTTTTGATGTGCTGATCCCTCTTTCTGTAAGGGTCGGTTTGTTTGATCTTTATCTATCTTTATCAAAGTTGTTTTGTTTTCTTGAAGGCTATATATGCTGTGGAAGCATACTAGTACACTCACTCACACACACACACACACACATTCATATGTGCAATAAAATGAATATAGCAGTTACAACATCCAAGGCACTACTAGAACTAGAAAATGAGCTAAACTGGGTTGATCTTTAACAAAACTTCAATCTGCATCCAGAAAGATAAAAAGGTCTGACTAGCTATATAATTCCCCAAAAGTGAAACTATCTCTCAAAAGCTAAGAATATCTCAACATGAGGAATGCAATCCTCTTGGGCAACCTAATGAATCACATTTTGTAATGAAATAAAGCATAAACTCTTCACACCATAAGCAAATCATATAAGTGTGTCCCTCTTACAACATACTGACAACTCAGGAGGGTTTAAAATACTATGCATTGACAAAATTACACTGTGGCCATTTTATGTATTTATTTGTTGAGGATTTTGCTTTTATTTTGACAGACAGTGTAGAGACAAGAAATGTAGACAGCGAGAGAGAGGGGTATGACATGACACACAGGTCCCCAGCCAGGAGTTGAACTGTGGACATTGTGGTTATGTGGTCTGTGTCTTAACTGTTAGGCCGCCAGGGTGCACCATTGAATTTATTTTTTAATTACCTTTAACATGGTCTTTGACTGATGTGGGTTATCCATATTTTTAGTATTCTTAACCAAGTTGGATATACCAGATCTTTCAGAAAAATCCCCTTGGAGGCCGACGTGAATGTTGTTTACAAGTAGGAAACTCTTAATTACAGTATCTGTAATATGATATAAATGTGGCATAAGCACAGAAACTAGTCCTTTTGGATCAATGAGCCATCAGAAACAGTCAAGAAAAGCTTGTTGAGAAAAAAAACTTTCATTTGTTTGAATTTTCTTCAGCTTGTCATCAAAAGAAGCCACACAAATGCTGCAGAAAGTAACAGCTTGTGCACAGTCTGAAAAGTTGTCATACACATCAAAGCAGAAGCAAAGGATGTTCCCAAATGCAATTTTGTCATTTCACTTGAATTCTAAAGCAAATCATTTTGCATAATTATTTCATGAAAAACTAAATCCAGACACCCAAGCCCACACTAACATAACTGGCCATATAATAAAATAAACAAAAGAGAGGGAAAAATAGAAATCTGACCCTGAGCAATTACAGCCCTTTGAAAAGTCTTTTTAAATAGGCCACCGTCTGTCTGCACAATTGCTCTGCTGACTTTACAAAGCTTACGTCTTGCTTATTCACAGGTGACTCATGACTCATTTCTGTTTTTGAGGAGAAACAATCCTTAAATATAAAAAAGACTGGCAGCCGACATGACAGAGTACGTAGACTGGGTATAAAACTGTGAAGTAATTATCACTGACCTCACAGTCATCTTAGTTAATTGGTGTACAGACCCTTGAAGAACTGCAGTTACAGGACAGAGGAAAGAAGTGACGAAGGGAGAAGGGAAGAAAAGAAGGAAGGGAGGAGGACATGGACAGCACATATTGTACTTTAGGTGGTGAATAGAAAAGAGAGGGAAGGGAGAGGGGAGTCTAAGAAGAGAAAGGCATGAAAAGAGAGTGGAACGGGAGATATGGTAAGGTCAGAATGAGCAAGTGAAACGAGTTGAGATGCACAGAGGGGTGAAATTGTGTGAAGGTAACAGAAAGAGATAAGGTAAAGGGGCTTGTGCAGCATGTATCTTGCTGTGCTCAGCTCAGTGGGGTGAAAAAAACACACACATTTACTGTACATCTGCATGCCATGGACCTGAGCAGATGCACAGACAGAAATAGCTCCAGTGAGAAAAGTAAAAGAAAGATACAAGTCCATCTAGGGCAGGATGGATGCAGGAGCACTCAACTTAGCTTTAGCTCTGGTGGACATTTTGAGAGCTCTGATGTTTCCTGGTGGTTTGCTTTCTCATTTCTCAGCATTTTTACCTGAGCTTCGCAGAAAACTCTCTTCCTGGAGATGGCTAGAGATGTGTGTGTGTGTGTGTGTGTGTGTGAGCTCACACTAACCAATTCACTGGAGAGTAGCTCTGTCAAACGGCGTGAATTTGTTATATGCTGCAAATGCACACAACCTTCTGACCTCAGCCCAAGGGGATTTGTGAAAGCTGCTGCAACAATGGCATACAGTATATCACTTAAATTACGCATTCTGGGCAAACACATACTGTATGACCTTCATATTGATTTAGTGCATCTAAATAGCCATTTTACTCAATGAGGCATGGTACTGTTATATGCAGTTTTGTCATACCTATCATACTGTGTGGCATCCAATTGAAATCTACACAAAAGACAAGAAAAAAACTATAATATGTAACCTCACATTGAATATAAAAAGGCCCATAATAATGATTTCTAAAGCAGAGATCGGTGCCATGGAGCAGAGAGCAGTGCTGTGAATACTGACTGTGTCCTTGGACCAGGCATGGGTGACAACAAGCTATGGCTGAGCCGATATGTAAATTTTAATTTCAGTTTGCTTTATTGGCATGAGATGTGAGCAGAGTAGAGTAGAGAAATCTTTATTATCCCCACTGGGGCAATTCATTTTGCAGCAAACATTAAGATTGAGTCCTAAAACATACAGCTAAAGGAACATAATAAACATTAAGATTAAATCCTAAAACACACACAGCTAAAAGGAGACACAGTTTCAGTACTATTTAGCCAGAACAAACAAAAGTACCTATCAGACATAACAGTAACAAACACAATATCACGATGTATCAGTCCTAGTCCATATACCCTCCGGTTACAAGTTCAAACTTCGGATAGCGACTATATCTATTCCTGCTGCATCTAGGCATCCAGTACCTACATCCAGAGGGAAGGAGGGAAAACTCAGAATAAAGAGGGTGTAGAGGGTCCTGAAGAATATCTTCAGGTTTCCTAATGACCCTCTTCTGATAAACAAGACAGAGGTCATTCAGATCACAGCCAGTGATTTTAGAGCTCATCCTCACAATTTTCCTTAACATATTCTTATTTGTCAGGTTTAGGTTCCTGAACCAGCAAATAAAAGCAAAGGTAAGGACTGACTCAATACAAGATGAGTAAAACATTTTCAAAAGTGATTTCTCTACATTAAAACTGCTAAGCTTCCTTAAAAAGAGTAAGCGCTGGTGACCTTTGTTTAAGATTGACATTAGGCTCAAAGCTTAGTTTGTCATCCACAATTGTCCCCAGATATTTGTACTGGCTAATCACTTCTACCTCTTCCCCATTTATGAGGGTAGGTGATGGGGGGACAGAGGCCCTTCTGCCAAAGTCAATAGCCATTTCTTTTGTCTTTGGTACATTGAGTTTGAGAAAGGAATTATCACATCACTGTAAGAATTTGTTAACAATTAAAAAACAAGCAAGTTTCATCGTCTTCGAGAAGACTCACTATAACAAAGTCGTCATCTGCAAATTTGATAATATGTATGGACTCATGGTGGTTCACACAATCACTGGTGTACAAAACAAACAGTAGGGGTGAGAGAACATTTACTTTCACCCTCTGAACAGTCAGTTAAAAAGCTCATAAGCTGGCATAAAGTGTTAAAATCTATAGCAAAGTTAGGCAGAAGAAAAGTCAATAAAAAGCAACATTAGCATAGCTTTGACTGAATGAATGAAGTTAAGGAGGGTAATGGTGGCATCCTCTAGCTCCCTCCCTGGTTTTTAAGCAAACTGTAAAGGATTCAGTTTATCTTTGGTCATAGTAAGGATCTCTTTTCTAACAATCCTCTCAAAAGCTTTCATAGTCAGAGAAGTAATGGACACAGGATTTAGTGATGTGGGAGTCCCTACCTTGGCCACTGGCACTACAATAGAGTCTTTCCACATTTTGGAACCTCTCTTTGAAGAAATCAACACTGGAATATAAAAGAAAGAACGCCACATAATTGCCTGGCACGGTTTTTGAATAGCCTGTCCCCAATGCCATCGAGGCTGGGACTTTTTCCTCTACTCTCCACTTTCTCCTCGTCGATGATAATACTGCTCTCATGGGCTCGAGTATCATCCCTCAAAACTAGATGTTCATTTTTAAAATCATGCTCATCAAAACGTAAGTAAAAATGATTCAGTTCATCGGCCAGCGCTCCATTAGGTTTGTCAGATAAAACAGTTTTCTCGCCTTTCCTCTCCATCCTCTCCCATGCAAAACGGGAATTACCTTTGCCAAGTTCCTTCTCTACTTTGTCTTTATATTTCAGCTTAGCTTTCCTTATTTCCTTTTTCATATTTTTAGCTGCCTCTGCTCTTTGGGTGGCATCCCAAGATCTCAAATCAAAACAGATTTGACAGATTTAGTTATCCAAGGTTTGTCGTAGGGAACACAGTACACGATTTATGAGGGATAACATTTTCTTCACAGAAGGTCATATAAGCAGTAACAGTCTCAGTCAACTCATCTAGGTCACTGCAGGCATGTGAAAAAAAATGTTCGTTGCCAAAGCATTTTGGATAAAGGGAAAAGGAAGCAATAAAGAGCTTCTCACATTTTGTTCTTCCATATATCACAAAAATATTAATGATTGTACCTCCCTATCAAAACATCAGTTGACAGTAAAGGGCCCATTACAAACGCCAGTAGGCCACCTGTCCTCCGCAGGGCTAGTAAGTGAAGGCAGCGTGAGTTTAACCTTCAGCTAAGAGTAATGAAGTTTGACAGTGCTAAGCAGCCATGCTTGCTCATTAAGCATCCCTGTGCCAGCTTGTCGTGGTCAGGGTCTCTCCTCTTGGCTTTCTCTTTCATCTCTTAGCTGCAGAAGCACAAAGCCCAGCGGTCTCCTCATTAGACAGGCTTATTGCGTTAATTCAGCCCAACATAACACACTGTGCTGGACTTGTTCCAAATAATCCCCCTCATTTGTGTTTGTTGCAAACAGGAAGCCGGCTTCTTCGACCACTGGTACAGCTGAACAGACCGATGTTTGGCAATGTTTGGACCTCTTTCGGATGATGGAGGCCTCCACTCACATTGGGCGACATTAGCCCACAGTTACAGTGACAAAATGCTGCCAGCAGCTGAACCATTGACCTCTACAACATTTAAACACCCTCAGCACCCCCAATTCTAACACACAAACATACACACCTGTTAGCTGATAATCTGCATGAACATGAGAAAACACTTCACATACCGATTAGGGTGCTACAACACCTGTGTAACCATGTCATTAAGTGAATATCTTATGTGGTCACACAGCTTCATAAAAATGGAATTAAACTTCTAAATTCATTGTTCTGTTGCCATTTTTATATCAATTTTAAAGTATTAAGCAAAGATCCTGCATCATTTTATCAAATCTCACTGTACCCTAATTTTTGACCATTAATAAAAACAGTCATGCACTTTTCAGAGGTATGAGCAGCATACATGTGCACTTATGCTGTGGTAATGTATTCAGAAAGAGATCCATGACCATAGACAAAGAGGCTTAGCTGGTTTAACTTTTAAAGGCATAATCCAAGACCCCAAATATATACAAAAAAAGATCAAAAACACAGAAATAGAGCTATTGCTATCAAACTGATTGACAGGTATTTTGATACACATTAACACAAGACAAAAACTAATCAAGGTGTCTTCAGCAGTTGCTAATGGTTTGTTCACATCAGTCATTTTTGTGAATATTACAGGATAATATATATTTTTGAAAAACCATAATCTGTCAAACTCTTCATGTTCCACTACACCTGTAACTTGCAGTCAGAAAGTAACTGATGGGGCCTGTAGTCATGCCTGCCATTGCCTCAGCAACACTTCAGCACCATGGACAGCACTGTCTGTTCAGCAGTGTTGGCTGACAGCTCATGGGGAGATTCTGGATGCTGTCTGCTTATCTGCCTCTTGGCAGCTCACACTGACAACTAATTCATCTAATCAACGGATCAATCAAATTCAAATCCATCCCAGTGTTTAGGAGTTTAATGGTTTACAAACTTATCATGTCAAGGACACCAAACAGCCTCAAATCATTTCTGTAGCTGAAGTCAAATTTATACATTATCTTCTATACATTATTTTTGAATGAAGTAGCAATAAACTATCCTGAATGTTGCATTCTTCCAAGGCCCCCCTCCAGCCACTGCACCCCACTTTGACAAGCACTTACCTGACAATGCTTGCATCCAGCCACAGATCTTGTACACGGTGGAGGTGCTGAGGAGAAAGAAGAGACTGAAGCAGCCGATGCAGGTGACAACCAGCATCATGGACATTCCAATGAAGAAGGAGGCGGCCTTGAACGCACTGGAGGGGATAGCGGCGAACTCGGTAAAGCTACCCTGGCAGGCCAGCTCTCTGGAGATTCCGTCTCCAATGCAATAGTGGAAAAGGCCGAAGTAGCCGGCCTGCGGCGTATCCACGCCATCGCCAATCCAATAGGGCTGTGAGAAGATGGTCACGTTAACAATGCCGAACAGGATAGTGAAGATGGCCCATAAAAGTCCGATGACACGGGAGTTGCGGACGTAATTGGTCTGGTACAATTTCGCAGCTTCTGCAGATGGTAGCATTGATGCGGCAGTTCCAGGTATCATTTTATGCAATACCGAAGACTAAATGAATGTTGCGATCTATCCGAGCACAAAGCGAGTACTAAACATCTAGCACATAAACCGTATATATATATTTTCTCTTACAAAATCATCCCGAAAACAGCGCGAACAAGCGGAGCGGAGAATCTATGCCTGTGCAGCTGCAACACAGCAACATCTGTCAGGCGCGATCAACTCATGACGTCGCATCCTAAAGCCAGGCAATGAATCAAGTGAGGAGCTAAAAAAGCAAGAGTGTTTGAACCCTGGATGTGAGCGACAACTGTGGAAACTCAACGATTTACAGCAGGAGAAACAGGCTGCCTCCCACTTGCTCCGTGTAGCCGTCAGACGTGCACATCGCTGCCGCACTGTGTCGCTCACCGATGCCCTTGGAGATCCTCGAAAAACCACGGACTGAAAATATGTATTATTCACACTGTACTCGGCTGCACAGCATGTGACGCGCACTGATCCGTAGCAGCCAAAATACTGAGAGCCTATAACAAACAAGCTGTTTTGTGCATCTGAACGGGGTCGCATCCAATAACGCGTTACAGGCCTGTACTTACGAATTAACGCAGTCTACCGTAATAGCCATTCAGAAAATTTGACAGCACCCCTCAGGATCGTTAAATGGGAATTTATTCTCCGGTTTATGACAGCATCGCCGGTCAGCTAGTGATGCTGGGAGTCAGAGAGGGAGGGGCACAGACTGTAGACGCAGAGGCAGCCTCTGATGTGCGTGTCTATCTGTGCAAACAGTGACACACACACACACACACACACACACACACACACACACACACACACACACACACGCACACACACACATGCACACACTTCTGGCCAACGCTGCGTCAACATCCACTAGACTGATGGTTCAGTGCGATTTTAAATATCCTAAACAGAAGGGTTGTCCGCCTAAATCTGGTGCGAGTCCTGCATGTCACTGTTACCTGCCGTGTTAAAGACACAGCCAAGCACTGCTTGGCTTCATGAAGTGCGCTGCTTTGCTGCCAGGAGGTTATATAACACTTCATGAAACTGCACGACGCCCCGAAGAAGCATATAAATACACTGACTGCACACTATAAGCACCGAATACTGTCTTTGGCTTAAAATGTCAGACGGTTCCAGGGTCATTATTCTCTTTTCTCAAGAGAAGAAATCATCCTATGAAGCAAATCATGCAGCTTCTGCCACATTTTTCCAATTCTACTTGTGTATTTGTGACATGCACCCAGCCCACACACCAAATATGCTGTAGTGGGGAAAAAGCATTTGTCAGTAAAGAACGTAACTTCTTCCATAAAGCATTGCATTGCAAACACAAAACTCCTTTCCTATGCTCCATAAGTACAATCCTCCACAAAAAAGTCTCCATTTCTAGAAAAAAACTCAAGTCTCTTCCAACCGAAGGAAATCAGCAGAGATTAAGACATCTTAGTAAAAAATATTGCCCTTAGATCATCATTATAATAAGCAATAAACATAATCTGCACTTTATCTTTGGTATCAACTAAATCACATTAACTGTGAACATAACTGTGCACATACAGACTTTTGATTAAGTTCTGCTAGTCTAGTAACAACCCAGTGCCTTTATGCTTCTGTTTATGACTTACTGGGCTTTATTATGCATTATTTCTCACCACATTACCAGAGTAATCGTGACTATTCTCAGCTAAGACCAATGCATGATGTCGCTACACTGCGCTTTCCTGTGTCAGATGCACTGTCCAAATTTTTCACCCTTGATGGTTATTCTGCACAATGCTGTTTTCCCTTAGATTAATGTTTGGAGGATTTTCTCAATGCTGATTTTTGAAAGCACCAATGGATCAGTCTTTAAGAAGAGGCAGTAGTATCATGATATCTGTGAAATCAGTTTCCCATAATTGTTCAACAGATCATGTTAAAAAAAGCAAAATATGTACAAAAATCTGGTGTAATGCATATTATTCAACAATTCTGAAGGCACGCATCTTCGGGAAAAGAACATATACATTTATGCATTACGGTATGGTGCAGACATGTGCTCATCTGCACATCATACAAACGAAAAGATCATTTTTCATGCAACACAGATGTATGAGCATAATCCAGACCTTTGATTGGATGCCACAGACATTTTTTAACAATTTTATAATGATGGAGGAATATTTTGGTTAATATCAGATAAAAAAGTACTCCGTGAAAGTAGCTCAGGTTTTTAATCTGTTTTAATTAGAGGTGGCGTACATCTGCATCAATATATGAGATAACAGGCAGCATGAAAAGGCTTTGACGTGTCAGTTTGAAAATTTGTTTTTTTATATTTTATTCAAGACATAATGAAAACTTACACCATCAGTATTTTAATTATACCTGTACAATCTGCAATCTGATACAACAGCTATGTAACCTTGTGACATACATCATCAGTGATGTAACCTGGGGTCAGTGAGTGTTTTGGGTTTTTCAACAATCAGACACCCTTGCCAAAGTGACCCAGCCAGGGTCAGTCAAGCCCTGGCTTGTGTCCAGGCACTACACCACCCACAGCTCTCCTCTCCTGATCCACAGCTACCTTGATGGCAAATTTGATGGCCCTTTGCCTACTGGTCCCTGTGATGCCCAGTATGCTGAAAGCCCTGCAGAGGGACTGGCCTGCGAACCCTCTGTAGCCCACCTCAATAGGGTTGCACCTTACTTTGACATTCTTCCACTAGCTCAGCGTACTTTGCCCTCTTAATCCCATTGGTCTCCTCAGTGCGGTCCTCCAAAGGATTGGTGAGCTCCAAGAGAATGATCTGCTTGGAGGCCTCTGAGATCAGCATCATGTCTGGGCTTAACGTTGTTGTGGCAACAGTTTCTGGGAACTTCAGTTGCTAATTAATCTTTGTGAAAGTTACATTCAGTCTTGTTGACGCTGTGCCAGAGAGGTGCTGATTAAACTCTATGATTATTTATGAGGCCATAGTTAGTGATGGCATTATATTTAGAGGTGTTTCTAGTACTGTACTGTATGTGAAAAGGGGTGGACAATACATTGCATTATGAATGTTTCTATTTAAATATTTCAAATTTATTACATATTATGGAGCCCTCTGAGGCAGAGGCAGAGGTCAAGGAACCAGGAGTGATTCTTGTTTTAAGTTCTGCATCTGTTAATTTGTTGCAAAGGGGAACACAGTGGCAACAAACCACTTCTGTACTGTCTGCTCAAAGTATAAAATCAGCCTTTGCAAAGATTCATATGTCTGGACACTCTGCTGTATCTGTATCTGCTGTACTGTAGGTGTGATCAAATACTTGAACCTGAATCATCCAAAAAGCAATGACACTCCTTCTTACTGCTGTACACTTAATAGGCTTTTTCTGCAACTTAGCTCCAGTTTTCTGTGTTTTCTGAGACTTTAAACAATTAGTCTGCAATAACACAGGAATGCCTCTGATTATGAATTGATTTATCCAGTGGGGGTTAGGAGTGGAGGGTGGGGGGCAAAAGAATGTATTATGGGCTCTTACCCACTGTGGTGTGAAGAGCACCCTCTACTGTTCATGACAGAGCTTCAAGTTCAGACAAGAAGCTACACTACAGTACAACCTCTCTTAAAGGGTCAATTTGTAAGAATTATGAAAGAATTTACATGTAGGATTAATTGTTTTTTATTGTCAATGAGTGTACGGAATTTAAAATATTAGACCTTCCCCAGCTTTCTCGGTTGTCTGTAACAGCCTGTGGACTGATTTCTATGTGAAGGACCTGGGCTGGATTTTCCGCGAAACTCCAAAGGATGTGACGTTTTTGCGCACTTCTGAGTGCCTTGTTTCTCTCCCACTAATGTCAACAAACTACCGGCATAACGACACAACAAAAACGGTGCTATCCGAGTACAAACCAAACACCCTGCAAATATTAGCTCTCCAGCCAATGAGACAGCTAGCTACCTCTGTTGACCCACAGTCTATGTGTTGACCACAACACACTTCACAACAAAACACCCCCGCAATGACAAGTCGCCCTCTCCCGCGCACACACAGCTAAAACATTATACAAAGTAGCAGTGAACAAGCTCCAGAGCGATAGCAGAACATAGCTTACCCCTTTTGTTATTTAAGTTGTGTGTCCAAAGGTGGTAATAAGCACACATTTCACAACGACACAACAGCGCATTGCTCCCCGGCCACTGCTCGCTGAACCTACCGGTGTTTAGTAAACAGGATCGGTAAATCGGGTAATTGGGTGGTAGATTGACGCATATTTTTGCGGGTCACCAAATATTGTGTAACACTCGTCTGCTCTGCTCTGCTGGGGCAGTAGTGAGTTGACTGGAGAGGTAACCAGGATTACAGGATTGAAGAGACGGCGCGGGAACATCGAGTAAAGTTAGTCTACTGCTGTTTTGGATTTAAGTGACTTAAAATTGGGAGAAAGAAACCAAAAAGTTGTCTTCAGTATGTTTCCAGAGTGTCTTCTTCAGTACAAAACAACCGCTGTTCATACTCAGATACTAGCATTAAGCAGTGCTAAAATAACAGTTTATGGTAAAACCACAGTTTGAAAAAAAGCTAACGGCTTATTTCTTTCATTATTATGCAGCAAACTGAATATTTTTGTTCCAGCTGAATTGAAGAGTCTGAAGAATCCGAAAATGTCTTCAAAACAGAGGTAAGTGCTGTCAAACTTGTGTTTTAAAGTTTCAGCTAAGTAGCTCCGTGACTGGAAAGCCAACTCTCACATATGAAACCTTTATTTAAGATTAGCTTACATGACTTATTGTGGGCAAGCAAATGCCAGACCAAATAAATGTCAAGAAATGTTTGTAATACTAGATATTCAAAAGCTCTTTTTCAGACATTTAAACTTATTACAGGAGGAACAACATGGGTGTTATATATAACATTAATGATGGCTCCATTATTAAACACTGTTGTTTGTTAGTACACCTTTGTTTTTTCTGCATGTCATGTCAGAAAAATTACATTAATGTAATGTCATTTCTATGAGGTGATTATGTCTGTTTTGAATAAAGCAAAGTAAATTATAAGGCAATGTTTACATTATTATTATTATTATTATTATTATTATTATTATTATTATTATTATTATTATTATTATTATTATTATTATTATACATTATTACATAAGGAAATGTTTACATTGCCTTATAATCTATAATACATTCTGTACCGTTGCATTTTGCCACATTTTAGTCTGTTTATTAAATCAGGACTAATGAAACTTAGAGATTCAGTTGAGTTACAGACATTATTAGTTATGTACAGGGCAAAAATAGAGTATCGACAAAAATATTTACAGAGGTTGTTTGTTTTTAGCTCTGAGGAGGAGGACCATAGAAGGAAATTTAATTTCAAGCATCAGTATGCACAGTCTACTTTAAAGCAGATGTGTATTTCAGTATGTGGCGTCAAGCTGTGTAATTCTCTAGAGAATGACGGAGAGGGTTTTTCGATATTTTTCAGTTCAAGAAAATGTATAGTGAAAGAATATGAGAGTTATGAAGCAAATAACAGCTTTTATTAGTTGATAGTAAATTATTGTGTATGGCTTTTGATCTTTTTTCTCATGTCACTTGAAAGTAATGGTTGTTGAGCAACTGGAATCGACAGACCACATATTTCTATTGTTTAACTATGTTTTGAGTAAGGGGCAGGCAATGTAAGATTTCCTTTCTGGTCATGGAATGTGTACAGGGACAACAAATAACAACAACAAATAAATAAATGAATTAAATATGAATATAATGTATAATGTAGTACAGTATGTTATTTTGTCCAATTAACACTGTACACTTCATAGTATAATGTAGGTAGTTTGCTGTTAACACCATAAACTAATTCCTCAAACATTACCAGAGTTGAATCCTTACCTCACTGACAGATAATATTTGTCAAAGGTATTGCCAGGCTTCATTTAATGATGGATTTTGATATGAAGTGTTCATGACTTCTCCTCTTCTCTAAGGTGAGTCCCATAAAAGAGGAAGACAGTAAATCTTTTTATTTAACTTCTAAAAACCAATTCAGCAACAGTCTGGTAGAATCCAGTGAGACATTATTTCAAAGCAAAACGAGAAGAAGGAGCGTACCTGAAGCTGGATGCTTCGACCTACAGGCGTTTGATGTCGTCTGTTGCTTTGCTCCCAGTTCCTGTTTCCTCCAGCTTATCTTTCCTTCTCTCAGCTCCTGCTTTCTCAGGTTTCCCAGATCTCCTCCTTTGCAGAGTGTCTCTTTTGGAAACTCCTATTGGAAGCTTTCCTCCAGAGTGTCACATTTGCTGTTAAACTCTATGTTATTTACTCTCCATTATGACCCTGATCTTTGTAGTCGTCATCATTTCATTCATGTTCTCCATCTATTTCCTCATGTCCTTTCTTGAAGTAATGAGAAAAAAATATATATGTATACATATTTTTTTAAAATTGTGGTATCATGGGTTGGTAGAAGTGTTGGCCCTATGCTCAGCTGTCATGTCAGCGATGTATTATTAATTTGCACTATTCTGTTCATTAAATCAGTTTGTAAATACATCCAGTAATTTGTTTAAGATTTAGACAAATTATTAAGAAATTATAAAAAATATGGGTCTTACAAGATAATGTAAACACAATGGTAAATAAAATGTATTCACTCGTCAAACAAAAAATAATATTATCTTGTTTGTTTTGCTTTATTTCAATGTTGTCATGTAGTCATGTTGACTTACAATATTGGCATTAAGGATTAAAAAAGTTAACACATTGTACTGTTTGCTGATGACTAATTTACACTGAACAGATTGATGAAATATTTTAAGAAGGCAGTGCGTAATTGCAATATGACATCTCTACCACCTGCAGGCTTATCTACTATGAGGCCTGGAATATGCCACCAGAGTAATTGATTGTAATGTAATTTTTGACAAATACATAGTAAATAGATACATTCATTAACTATTAAACAAATTATCATTTAAACGAACATAAACTGAAAGTAAATAAATAATAATAAATACATTTACCAATTAATAATTCCATGTCCTTATTCTGTTCAATCCCCAGAGCAGCAGCAGCAATTCTGAATGGCCAGGTATGTATGCAAAAGTCAATTATACAATATATTGTCAAATAATAATAATAACAACAACAACAACAACAACAACAACAACAATAATAATAATAATAATGATAATTAGCTTAATGTGTAAATATCTAATTATTTTTGTGGCAACACCTGTAGAAGATATTTTGTTCCTGCTTGAAGATGCTGATTTAGTATTGATGTGACTTTAAATAAGAAGCAGAAATAATCAAATGTTTCTCTCATCTACTTGGAGATGGAGCTATCCATGGTCTTATAAACAATCTTCATCACATTTACAAAGGGATCGACAAGTGGATCTACATTTTTTTAGTATTAAACTTTAAATATGAAAACGGTATATTTAAGATTTTGGGGGACTTTTAATTTTTATATTAATATTTAACACACCAATTTTAAGCAGTTATTTTACCCAGGCTTTTCTTGTAAACACAATCTTAAGGTCCTTCATGTTTTACACAGAAAACCCTCTTTGACTTACAGTAATTGTAGTACTTCATCTGACCAGCAAGGATCAGTATAGGCTAACATTAGACTGTGGTACAGGCAGGCAAGCGAAGAGGGTCTAAAGATGACTCACACTTGCATCAGAGCTATCAAAATCATATCCATTGCCGCTGTAAATCCGTGTATGTTCAATTGTATCATATTATACTATAATGTCTTTAAGTCTAGCTTGCTGTTGCTGTACAAAAAAGGCCAAAATGCTCTGGAAGATGATTTGTGATGTCACTAATCTCTTGTAATCTATCGTCTGATGCCTCTGAGTGTTGTGGCCTAGATACAAAGGCCGTGCCTCTCATGCTCTGTGCCCTCTGGACCGTACCCCTCACTAAGCCTGGTGCTGTGTGGAAAGATATCAGAACAGAAGGAAGAACAGAACAAAGAAATTATTTGGGAACCAGCTTTAGTCCATCTATTCTGCATGATGAGGACCAGTGGCACAGTGCAGTTTATAATAGCGTAACCAAATGAAGTTATTACTGTGAAGTCACTATATATTTGTTGTGCCACAGGATGCCCACCGAGTCGGTCTCACCTGCTGTTTTGGCGGATGAGAAAAGTATTTGTTTAGTAGAAAAAAAGCCACAAATGGCACTGGACTGAGACAAGCCAAAGAAAAGGAAGGATGCAAAATGAGTTATGACAGCAAATTGTTCAATGTTTGCCAGAAAAAGGGAGGGGGGGCAGATTTTAGAGGCAATGCTGGGACAGAAGAGGAAACGGTGCCTGCGAGAGTTGATGAGAAAGAATGGTTGGTAGAGGATGAGAGAGATTTTCCTCCATGAATTTTGGGATGAAAGATACTGTAGGCCTGTGTGTGTATGTGTGTTTGGGAGAGAGTGGGTGAATGCCAAAGAGAGAATGCCTGGGTGTGTTGAGATAAGCATGGGTTGTTGGGAGGTTGTCTTTTTTTTTTTTGTATGTGTGTGCCGCACTGTGTGTATGTGCCCATGTGTGTGTGTGTGCTTGTGTTAATGATTGTCTCTGTATATGCACATAATGATTGTGACCAGTTGTTGAGTAGCGGTTTGGGACTTCACACAGTTCTTTTTGAAATGTCGACCCTCAATGGCGCCACTCTTCGATAAGTGTCTCCCCTCCTCTCTCTCCCTCAGTCGGCTCCTCTGTCTCTGTTTCCCCCAATGCCGTCTCATCTCTTGGAATTGAGCAACTTTCAAAGTTTTCCTACTGTTGTTTACTTTTTACTTTTTTTTAATTATGGCCAAAAGTGTCTCTTATCGTCTTTGTGCTGGGAACGGTGCCCATTAATGATTTCTTGCTGCCGTGTTGCAATCACTACTGAAAGGCCCACTCCACCGCATAAACACTGTGCTCAGACTAACTTTGTGTCGGTTGATGGCAGAACTGTGTGGGTTTGACCATCTGTTGACTTGTACTTAATTCATTCAGAGGACATAAAATCTTCTTCATTATGCTGTACAGGCATTTACAACTAAACCAAATTTATTGAACTGCTGACCTAAATGTGTTGTTATGTATTATCATCATAATTTTCGGTAATTCATAAAGCTGCAACAATTAGTTGAATAATTGATTGGTCGATTGATAGAAAATGAATCGCCAGCTATTTTTCTAATTGATTTATCATTTTGTGTCATTTTTAAATAAAATTCTCTGGTTCCAGCTTCTTAAAGATGAATATTTTCTGGTTTCTTTAGTCTTTTAGATAGTAAACTGAATATTTTTGGGCTGTGGACTGTTACCGGGACGACACAAGACACTTGAGGTTGCATCTTGGGCTTTTTTCGCTTTACTAATCTATTAAATAAACTAATCGTTTCAACTCTAATTCAGTTATCAGAAATGTTTCTGATTGACTAATTGATTCAGCTCTACATCCAACCAATCAGTTGACTGGTCCAAAATATTTAACTTTATCAGGACAAACATAACATATGAAGAACACAAGCAGTCATCTCTACATTTCTTGTTATTGAGATAAATGTGAAAATGTATTGTCATAAAGAATTTGATCAAATCAACACACCGCTTCAAATCAAATTTACAATCATATGTTATTCATTTGTAACTGAGAGATCTGAAGACGATAAGTGGTGAAACCTGGCAAACATACAAAGTGGTGATGGGTATTTTCTCTCTCTTTTTTTTTTTTTTTTTTTAAGCCTTTTAGTAATTAAAACATCTCTATGAGTAAAACCATTCATAGAAATTCTTTGGCAAATCCTTGTCCACTGTGCTTTGTTTTTCTTTTTTTCCCCCCCAACATCAAAAATTGTCTTGTGGTGTTGCTGAAGCTAAATCACCACCAGCCTGCTGAGTGCGGACTCATAGCCTCAATGCTTGAAAGGGCTGGTTGGATTGCGAGGAAGTTTCCGGACTTTTTATTTCCCAGTTGAAACTCAGACTTGTCTATTGTAGAGGTGACCCCCACTGTGTCACACAAACACTCCCTCACAGACTGTTTACCATCACAATGCTGACACTGGCACTTTCCCTCGCTGTCAGGAGGGCTCATATTTATGTATTTTCATTGTAATTACATGGCAGTGTTTTTATATTTCCAAAATGCCCTTGTTTTCCCCCACTGGCGCTTTTCATCCACAACCGCAGATCAAACTGAGCTACTGCCAACACTTTGCTTCCCCAGTGCCTCTGAGAATAAAACCCACCAGTAAACAAAAGATAAAACACCCAAATGAAAGCTGGAGAGGGAGCAAAATCAACACAATGAGAGGGGTTTTTGAATAGTGGCAAGAGTACTCGGTTGTCTGATGCTGGCTGGTGTTGGAATTTGTTGATTATAGAGGGAGAATGTGTATGGGGATGTTTATGCATGTGTCTCTTAGTGTTTGAGGGTGTTAAGGCCAACTTAAGTAGTATTTGCAATGTTTTGATAGCCTGAACTGACAAATTGTCTAGTTAGCATCTCTTTGCTGGTGAAAAAAAGTTCCTGGTTGACACTTGGTATTTGTTGTCGAAGTTAGAAATCCAGAGTAGACTCAAAACATACAGAACAAGTATTTTGTAAATTAACTGTCATTTTGCTGCATTTGATATTAGTGAGATGTCCAGACTGTGTTCATATCCTGACATGTACCAGTGTAGAGCGTGTTGATGGCTCTATAATCTTCACCACTGCCTTCTGGGATTTTTTTGGCAGGATGGGAAGTCTGGTCTGTCTCTGCCTTCCCCGTTTCTGACACTCTGCTGTCTCCCTCTGATTGACATGTTTACATCGCTCTCATTGGACTGATAACACCCTGCACTATACTAATGAGCCTCTAACATCTTGTGGGTGCTCGTGCCTGTCAGTGGTTGTGGTGAACATGAGAAAATAAAATGCTAGTTTGAATAAGCATACATCTGTCTTGAAAAAAGATTATTGTACATTGGTGTTGAGGTGAAGTTAATCAATTATTTACTGGTCCTGGCTAATCAGTGGAAAGCTACTATTATACAAGGACATGTCTTTTATGAAACATATGTAAGAATACAGATTGCACGCTGACCTGTGCAATGTTTTGCTCTCCCCTCAGGAGTTTGGCATCATTATTACAGGGTGAGAGCTTTGAAGCGGCACAGAAAATCAGCACCATGAAGCTAATTTGACAGATTATGTTCTCTATGAAGGATTTTTGGACTGTTTTTTCTGTTTAAACCTCAGTAAACCTTGTTTAATGTGTGGGAAGGTGTAATGATATATTGGAGAGTCACCCATTTCATTCAAAACCACAAAGTACATGGCGTGTATGTCTCATGATATACCACTAGATGGCATCCTGAGAGAGGCCTTGGTCACCCGAGCGGCACAACTGGTTATTTCCACAGGAATACATTTTATATGTTCCTAAAATGTCTTTATATATTTGATGCACTTTAGGCCTTTTTGTGTTTGTTTAATGTATGAGTATAATATTGTCTCTCTGTTCCCTTGCTTCTTGTGCAGCATTTCTTTTTCTTTAAATGCACAAAACAATTGAGAGCTGTTAGTTTGCTGTTGATGCAACCGTGTTAATGTCTTGAGATGTTTTTGCACAAATTTTAGTTATTCAGATGTATGACTATTAAGCCTGCAGGCACATTTCCCTTTTGAGAGATAAGAGAATTGGAGATGGTACTTAAAACACTCACAGGGTTTTTTTTGTTAATGTGTTCTGATGGAAAAAAAGGGAATCATATTTTATTTTATATGATTTTTTTGTGCCTGTGATAATGTTTTCTTCCACATAAACGAAATTGTGGGAAACAGCTTCTAGGGTTGGTCAGTTCTCTATTCATTATCTTGCATCCTGTAGTTAAGTATCTCCGTCCTTGACTGGTGAACACTGTCCAACAAGGCTCTCACAATAGCTGCGTTAAGCCTTCAGGAATGTTAAAAATGGGGGAATTTACTAGTTTCACATTTTTCTGTGACAAACAGGCTCTTGAGCAATGAATGTTCTTTTATAGTGACAAATATATGCCCTGTGGCAGTGAGGTGATGAGAACCTTGTGTGTTTCTGTGTGCGTGTTTCTGTGTGTGTGTGTGTGTGTGTGTGTGTGTGTGTGTGTGTGTGTGTGTGTGTATTGAATGTTTGGCGTTGTGACTGAGACAGGCCAGGCTGCGTTTGCTGTGCGTGACTGAGTAAGAGCAGAACACCAGGAGCCGTGCCAGCTGTGTATACCCATGGACAAAGGCTGCAAGTAGAAGAGAAATGTTTTACCACACCGGGTCAGATCACCTTCTACATACTTCGACACTCCTTCTTCCTCTCCCTACCTATAAGAACCACTGTTCAGCAACTCTTTTGTCACTCCATCTGTCTCTCATCCATTGTGCTCTGTCCATCCATACGTCATCCCCTACATCCTCCTCCTCACTCTCTCTCTCTCACCCCTCAGCTCAATCGCACCACAGTGGCTCTCTTTTCTTAGCAAACCTTTCTCTCATCCATTATTGAGGCTTGTTTTTTTTCCTTGAGTCTCAGAATAAAGAAGGGGAACGGATCTATTGAATTTTTAATGCCCCACATGAAAAATGTATCATCAGTCATTTCTCAACGATACGAACTGGTAAACTTTTAGCAGGACACAACACTCCAAGTCACGAGATGATGCGAGACAGGGAGAGAAAAAGGGGGAGACAAGCCTTGTGGCCTCTGATATGGAGAAAAGAGGAGCTTGTGTGGAGGACAAAAGGAGAAACGGATAGTTGGAGTTAAAGGCGACAGGAAGGTGATGTGAACGCACCAGTGACCGCAGCCATACACACATCCTCGCACAAAACCAGAAAATATGGAACATAGTAAAATTGGTGGACTGAATAAGACTCAGGTTGATACAGATGTTTACTGGAGAGAACACGGTCTTATCTCAAGCATGAGGAGATAATCATATTCAGAATACCTGGAATTTTTTTTTTTTTTTTTGAATCCCAAGGGTTTTTGTGGATGCTTTTTTATTATCTGTATTTGTATTGTGTTAGAACTCTGTCTCCCCCTCAAGTCATCTAACCCACCACCTCCTCTCGCTTTCCCTCTCACCTGAGCCACAGAGCGTGCTCCTCAGCTCTTCAAAAAGCTCCCATGTCAAGGTCAACGTAGTGAAATGGAAACAACCTTTGCCAAGAGAGGCTCACTGCCACACATTAAGTCTGTTCCACATATCCCTGTCTATCAGGGATTTAACAGGGCCCCAGCAACCAGCAACACATGTACTGTGACAGGAGACAGGCAAAAGCAGGTGGAGAGTGGGAGTGTGCATGCCATGAGTAGGAAAGAGAAGTGAAAGTAAAAGCTTTGTATGTTTGCATGTTGCCTGCTTTCATGTTTCTCTCTTTTTTTGCACTCTTTGATGTTTCATACAAGCAGCTACAGAAGGTGATTTATGGCCCTGGAAGGAGGCAGAAAATTATGGAACATATTTTCACGATGACTGCATGCCATGCATCAGCCGAGTCGCTACTGTGTGTAAGACAAGAGACGAGTTACATGAGGCAAGGAAAGTAGAATTCAGGTAATGCATTCTATGGCTATAGTGCAGCAGGCTTTCTGCAGAATATACCATACCACCGTGGATGTGACAGGCTGATCTGCCCTCATCTAGTTATCCAGATCATAAATCTGACTCTTAAAAAGCCTCAGTGCCTTCCCCCTCCACCTCCTTCCATACGTACATACATCTCAGAGCTCAAGGTGGGGGAAGAAGCAGAAAAGGACCAATAGCCTAAGGGGGTCGTATATTCATGCCATAAGCCTGGAGCATGTCATCTATATTTATACACTCATTTAGTTGTTTGTGTCTGCAGATTGGCCACAGCTTGTTGTAGCTCATAAATTCTTCTTGGGCAAATTGATGTAATGTATAGTACCCTGATGCCCCTCCTTTAAGACCTTGCATAATCTCAAATGGGAGGTTAATGTCTACATATTCAAATGAGTGAATGGATGGATCAATGTATGATTGAATTAATGTGTGTTCAGTCACTGCTTCAATAGTCATATGTAGCATATTAATGCAGTTGGAAGGCCCTTTTAGGGAATTGTTTGATTGCCTAGATCATGTGGTTGTGCTACTTTTCATAATATCTGTATTTTTGTTGATATACAGGTATATTTCATTATTATTGTGGATTTATGGCAGTTGATAGGGGGTTCTATACTGTTGTTATTTGGCTCTCTAATGTTGGTTGCTTTTCTTGCATGTGTGTGCTCACTAGTACCCTTGGCCAGCTTATCGCTGACTGCCAGCCATCCGTCAGGGGGAGCGAGGTAGTCTAGAGGACAGGGACAGGGAGGGGCCCACTGCTCTAGTTTCATGAGTCAAATTGACGGCAGGAGGATGTTTCTGCCACAGGCCTTGGCTAGTTATGACAGTTAGGAGGATCCATTAAGGGACCTGCCCTCATCTATATCACTGTCTCTCTGTTAACCCCATTTAGCCAGAGGTAGTGTTCTCACAAACAGCCGCAGCATTGAAGGACATCAGGAATGTGGTTTACACCATGTTTTACAAGGCACCTGAGTGGACAAACAATGATCAATCAAAACAGCAAAGCAGCAAAGCAATCACTGGTGTCTTTGAGCTACACCAGCAGGTTACTTTACCCTCTCAATAATTCACCAGGCTTGTGAAGTGATTTCTTCTCTACATAGCCAAGGAACTGCATAGTAAAATGCTGTGGAAAAAAAAGTCCTTTTTACTGAATGTAATATTTTACAGTGTGTGTAGAAAGCAGGTGTTTCATATGTGGGTTTCATCTGTACATGCACAATATGCAGAATGTTTAGCCCACGGCAATGGACAGAAATAGAACCAACAGCCTGGCAATGAACTGTCAAGAGACAAGGAGCAAGAGGTTCAAATGAGGAGGAGTAACAGTATAGGTCCAGCTAATGAAAGAGGGACTGAACCACTGAAATTCCTCCATAACAACAGGAGGGAAACCAGAGAGCATCCATAATCATCTGACAAAGGTGAATGTCTTCTGTCTTCATTTAAACGCTATTCCATTCCTTCTTTGATGGCGATGAAGTTCTAATAAGGAATTGATTTTTTTAGGGAGAGGGAAGGCATTTAAAAGGGTGACCCTCTGACCCCATTGCTCATTGTAGGTGTGGCAGGAGATGGTCCTCATCCCTGAGAATCGATGTAGCACACCTTATAACCACCCTAGGCTGATTTCAGAGGCCCAAATGTGTCATCAATGTGTCAACGAGCATACGTCTTCGCCAGAGGCGACAGGACGTTCCTCACCCGCCCCCCTGTCGGATGAGAGGGCGGAGAGTGGCATTTCCCCCAATTCTGTGAAATGGTGCAGAAAACAGGAGAAAGAGGGACACGCCCCACAGTGTCTATCAATCCTGAGTCTGCAGCACTGACCTCCTGTGAAACTTCATCTAGCTGCCCTCATCTATCTGTCAGTGAATGGGAAAGGAGGTAAAAGAGGAGGGGGTGGTATTGGAGCCAGCAGCCAATCTCCCCTCCCTTCTCAGATGCATAATTCAGTGTTTCTCTCACAACAGCCTGCGCTTCGAAGGGCTCAGCTCCCCCAGCCATGCGGCCGGCAGTCTGCTTATATGAAAGAAGCTCAGAACCCACTCTGTTGTTCCTTCAGGCTTTCTGGCTCAACACACTCTCAGTCATACTTGTATGATTTATTCAGCTTGTTCATCCATGGCGTGAGACTCGGACCCCAATGGACGAGTTGGGAAACATTTTTGTCCTTGTCAGGATCAAGCCGCAGAACTTGGCACAGGAAGTGTGTCGGCATCACTGTGGGTTGTCAGAGTGACACTGGAGTAGCTTAACCTCCCACTGGTGGTTAGTTTTACTGCTCCTTCTGAGAGGCCCGCCACTGCGCCAGTGTACAGCAACCCTGCTTTGGCCTCAATAAGCAACCAAGGAAGGAAGCATAGAGGACAAGAGCACAGGGTGACTCTTCCTGTTCCTCCAAATACAGTCCATTTGCTTCAGACATTTAAATTTCATTAAAAATAATGTACCTATGCTTGCTTATATTCCTTTGTCTCTTCTGTGTCAACGCCAACAGCCTACACCTTATCCAAATATCTAGTGACAATAAGTTAGAATTGTGGTCTTCATTCATATTCCCACAAAACATTTCCCCCATGTGAGGGAGTTTGAGAGTGTAGTGGTTTGTCTGTTGAGGGAGGGAGACTAGCTGTTTATAGAGTTAGACCTCCAGCAGGGGTATAGTGTTGGGTCAGACCCAAAACTCCACATGGAGAGCCTCTTCACAGAGCCACTGGACTACTTTTTATCTCCTTGAAGGAATATATTATTGAACCCGGCACCACAGCCAATACATTTTTTCTGCTACCAGAATACAGTGACTATAGGTGGAAAAGTTGCAAAACGCCACCATGATTTTCTAGGATAAGGGTCAACAGTTACTATATATTTGGCAAAGAGCTTGTTTTTTTTTAGCATTGTACCCACATTTACAGGTGCAGCAGAGAAGCAGGCCTGTGTTTGTTAAATTATTTCATTTCTATTAATATTTATAAAATTAGTTTGGAAACAAAGAAGCTAGATTTATGAAACAGTTTAATTGACTTTTTCACCTGAATTTATATTCAAGATTTAGTTTATTGTCATCTTCTTGTGTATTTGTATACACAAAAACCCCCCGAAATGCTGTTCCTCCCATTCCACGGCAGTGCAACAACAACAGAAAGGATAAAGAAAGTACATGTCTCAGTTCAATGTAGACAGTTCTTGCATGTCAACGAGTGACCAGCACTGATGGGGGAGTGAAATAATCCATTTTGCTGTCCAGAGAACATTAGGCAGCATGATTGTTGGAACTGCCGGTTTGTATGGGTTAACAGTTAGCCCAGCTTGCACTCCTCCGTGCTTACCCAGCTTCCATGTCCTGTCGTTTCAATGTTTCCTTTCCAGTGCAGCTCCAGGCAAGGCCGTGGTCTCCTTTGAGACCATTGGGAATAGCAGACCAAGCACGCTCAGCTGATTTAGCTCCCAGCCAGTATTTCTCGTAGCAAAAGTCTTTGTTACAAATGTCCAAAACAAACTGACGATCATAGACATATTTCCCTTGCACTCCACACCATGACACAGACGTAGACGCAGACATGGACAAAGACACTGCATAGTTGGAACTAGGAGAGGCTGCTGCAAATGTTGCGCTGCCATCACACCAGTTCATGGAGAGAGAGAGAGAGAATACTACCAACAAGGGCCCCTTCATTTCTCTTCTTATCTTTACAAAATAACTCTTCTGTTAGCTTCCTCCGTGCAGTTTCTCCTCTTCTTTAGAGTCTTTTCTGAAGATTATTTGAAGGTTATTTTGCAAAAAAAAAGTTTGAGATGTATTTAGGAGCCCATCCCTGTTGCAGCCACTCTCTCTCATACCAGACTGAAAAGGAAATGGACTTTTTTTGTAATATCTACAGTAGATTTATAAAACATTAAAGTTTTGATGTGGCTAAATGGAAAATGGGCTAAATAATCTGGGTGGAAGGCCAGATTTTGTCGTCTGCCGTTTTCCAAACTCTTTTATTTTTTTATTTTCCAATCCCTGTCCTAGTGTCTGGATTGACCTTTGGCTTCTCATTATATGATTGTTTCCCTTGTGTATGTGAGGTTTTATTTCTGGCTCTGCAGGGCCTTGCTGATTAATATGTGAACATAATATTTCACTCTCTTATCTCTCCTAAAACAAAATGCTCTCTCCACTTGACTGCTTCTATAATCTGTTTATGTTTTGCTTCAGAGGCAGAAGATGATGGTGATTCTTTAATTGCTGCTGGGCTCTCCCCGACCTCACTGCCCATGTGCTGCTCCAGGTCAAACATCCTACTGTGACGTCAAATGTAATGAGATGGCATAATGGCTTGTTAAATAGCTTGGCGTAAATGATGGTGAGCAGAGGGGTGGTGGGGTGGGTGGGGGGGATGAGCCTAGCCTGGCCCTCTGACAGCACTGCTCAGGCTCATGACCATAATCCATCAGCTTCTGCTGATGATGAGCTCCCCTCTCCCAATTCATGATTGGAATTGCCATTTAATTGCATGGAAAGTTTCCACCCAGGCCCAAGCAAATGGATTTGATCTCACACATTGTTGTGTGAACATTTCATATCCCACCCTTATCTCTCTGTGTCTGGTGCTCTCTTGATCTTCTCTCTAATAGAGAAGAGCATAGCTTCGGGAGCAGGTTAATTATGGAGGAGCTCATTACTCATGTTTAATTATTGCAACTAGATTTTTAGCTGATCAAAATGTTGCCTCCTCTCCTCTTTGTGTGGAGCAGAATTACTCCATTGTCTGTTTTACCTCTTCAATGATTGATTTCACTTTAGCTGAATATTATTTTCTTTTACAAAGTCTCTCCTTATGAATCCCCCAGGACTCGTTGAGCCCTACAAAGCATGTCAAGTAAATGTTTTATTCAAATTATTTTAATGGATAAAATCTTGGATCAGATGGACGTTTAGAAACACTGACAATTCATAGATGTACCTGTAGACTGATTCATGCAAATTGTAGGTTATTTAAAAGTTTTTGCTCTGCATATGCTGTCACTGAGCTGCCAGTGTAGGACTTGGTCATTAGCTGGCAGTCATTAGCAACTTGTTTAATTGAACTCATTTACAGGCTGTACTAATCTGCTGAGGTGACCTTGATTCTGCGTCTGGGTAATGTTTATGCCAGTGCAGCAGAGTGTGTCTCTCTCTCTTTATGCCATTATGAGCACAAAATGCAGTTAGGCCCATGTTTGGCCATAAAAGTCTGCACTTCATTAGTCATAATTACCTTTGCTGTTGCCCAGAGAGGTGATGAGTTTCTGCGCTCTTACTAGACTGATGCCAGGAGAGCAAAACTCATCAGCAGATGTGCTGAGGGAGTGGAGTGCTGAAATCTCAGTTCTCATCTCTTCTTCTTTTTCATTCCTCTCTTTTTTCTTTTTAATTGCTCACTGTATATCAACCGGCCCTGTGCCGGTGTGGAGAGAGGTTGTAAATCTGGGGCACTTGTGCAGGACAAGTAGAAAATGCATGCTGGAGGAGAGGAGTGAGGGTGTGAGGGGGTGCTTGTTGGAGTGATAGATTAATGAGGCATGGCCTTGTCTGTGTGGGGAGTGTGGTTGTCTGTATGGGGGGTATATCTCTGTATGTGCGTGTATCCTTGTGTATCTTGTGGCATCCACGGTTCCTCTCCTCCCTGTGTCTGTGGTCTCTCTACCAGTTATTGGATTTTATGATGGTTGCTTTGACTTTGACTATACGTTCTATTCATTTTAATTAACAGTTTTATCTACGTTAGAGCAGATTTAGTGAGCTTGAATATACTAAATACTTTGCACCATACTATCATAAACACGTTTAGTGAATGACCAACAAAAACTTGAGTGAAAATGAGGAATGTCACTATGCACCGCACTACAAAGCCAACCATATATTGACACCGTGACTGCCACACACAGGATGGACTTCCCTGTCTAGTTACTAGAAACAATCATAGCGCAGTGACACAGAGGGAGGAATACATTTTTCTTCTCTCCAGGTCCAGCGAGTTGAAAGGGAGAGCTTCCCTCAGGGCAAGAGCTAGAGACTAACCATGTGATGGGAGAAGAGAAGAAGAAAAATGAGAGGAAAGGAGAGAGTAGGAGAGAGACAGAGTGAGTAACAGTGGATGAGCGTAGGAGAGAAAGCTTGGAGAGGGCATGATTGAGAAAAGGGCAACCACAGAGAAAATAGATTAGTCGAGAAACTGCAGCAACAACACTTGGAATGCCAGAGGATGAGAGCAAATTCATGGAAAGCGTTTTTAGATTCAAAAAAAGATGGCACACTGCTCCCTCTGTTTTACAGGAGTAGAAGAGGATTGTTTCTCTTAGATGTAGGGTTGGTCTAAACAGGGTGGTGAATATACAAAGAGCATAAGCCTGTGATTGGCAGACACATTTGTGATGGAGACAGACAAAGAACGAAAGCTCTGTGAGCGCAGTCAATAGCCATTTAGAGGAGACGAAGTGAGAGATGACAGCTGAGCAGAAGGGTGTGAAGAGAGGAGGATGAATGAATGAGGGAAATGCTGGGAGGATGGGGAAAAGTGAGTGGGGGAGGTCCTATTGTATATTGTGGTAGGATGGGACTGTCTTGTGACCTTTGACCTGTAATTGGATCAATGAGTGTGTGGAGCACTGTGCTGAAGGACCTACAGTGAAGGATTCAGTGGGCCATTTTATTTTGTGTAAAGGTGTGGCTGTGTGTGTCTGCATGCGTGTGTTCATGGTAATGTGTATCTGCACCTCACTGTTAATTACAGTCTCTAGCCATCATGATGATGGTGGAGCAGGTGTGCATGAGGCTCTCTTCTCTTTGTCATCGGTACACTATAGTGGAACAGCTATTGTCCTTGGTTTTTATGATTGACCATGCAAATGCACGGTGTCCTTTTTATTGAAAGCTGAATACAAAGTCAGGAAACAAATTCCACTGAGATGTTCCTCTTTCTTTGCCATCGTCTATTTTTCCTGTTCAGTTTTTTCCTCTTGAGTGGTAAAATGATTATAAATGATATATGCATGCATATAACTCTTTGTGTGTGTGTGTGTGTGTGTGTGTGTGTGTGTGTGTGTGTGTGTTGTATTTGCATTTTGTTAGGCTTCACCATATTATGCAGGGCCTCATCATTGATTGACTCCCTTTAAATCAACTGGCTGTCTGTGCATGTGTTTGACTTGTTGAGCCCCTCCATGTGAGACCACCAGCTCCTGATCCGCTGACCCATATAATTAAGGCCAAATGCCTCCCCGCTATCTATTCGTAACCACAAAGATGAAGGGCACATTATCATTTGTATCATCTGTCTCCGTTGATCCCCAGTAAGGCCACCCCTACTTGTCTGTACCTCTTCTTTCTCTGTTGTTGGTGATTTTGACAGGTAGTTTGTGTGTGTGCTCTGTTTAAGAGATATTGTGTCATGTCTGACCAAATCCATCCCAGCCCAGGGCAGGATGTTCATCCATCTGTGTGTGGTTTTCATGCCAAAGCAGCCACAATCCGTTGTGTGTCTCTCCAGTATCCACAACCACAGAATCCACATGCCCACAGCCACTACTAATCTCTGCCTGTTTACACAGCGCAGCACAATATGGATTCAGCCACAACTCGGCTTAAATGAGGTGGTGGGTGCCTCGCTGTGGTCTTTGGTCTGGAATTCTTAAGCTCCCATGACATCCATACCTTTCTCTAATTGGTATCATCCTTCTAGCCTCAAAGTCCAGCATAATAAACTGTGGAATATGATATGGAGCCAGTTGTTACAGTAGATTCACACAAACACATATAATGGTCTGACAATCCTGCCCTTCTCTGCAGTTGGACAGTCAGGTGTCTGATGTGGTCTGGTACTGCCATAATTCATCCTGGGAATAAAGAAAGCAGAAAACACAGTCAGCGCACTGCTCCTTGTCCGTGTCTCTGGAGGCCAACGATAGGTGGGATGGAAGGAGTTGAAGAGACGGATGCTGGGCAGCCAGTCTTTGTGCTTCTCCGGAATGAAACCTTGATCAGGGATATGGGGAGGAGGAGGAGGAGGAGGAGGAGGAGAAGGAGGAGAGTAGGGAGGAGGAGGAGTGGGCTCCAAGAGGGGGTGTGAAGCTACTGGTTTAAAATGAGATTTTCACTTATTTATTTATTTAGCTGAACTCATAGCTCAAGGCTGTCTGCTTGCTTTTTGTTGTATGTTCTGTGGCCTCAGTGCCCCCTTCCCCCTCCTCCCTCCTTCCTCTGTGTTTTTAATGTGAGTGTATCTGAAAGTGCAAATATATGTGCATGTGTGTGTGTGTGTGTGTGTGTGTGTGTGTGTGTGCATGGACATTTATACCTCTACTACCACTGTTTTTGTGTGTGTGTGTGTGTGTTAGTACTGTGTGAGTGAGTTTGTGTGTATTTCAACAGTGTTTATGAGTGTGTATGAGCTTTTTTTTTTTTTTTCGGTCGCCGCTATCACTGCATGTGTGCACCCTCAGTCTGGTATGAAGTGAGAGCCTGAGCTGGTGTCGAGGGATGAATGGTATCTTTTGGGATAGATCTGTTTTTATTATGTGTGTGCCAGACATGCTGTGCATCTATTGCACGCACAAGAAAAGCAACCTCTCCCTGGCTGTTGCTGAGCACAATGCCTGAAAACAGCTCAGATTATGCAGGACGCAGTGGAGGGAGAACAAGAGCTGTTTTGTCTTACTTTTTTTTTTTTTTTTTTTTACAAGTTCACGGATATTTGCACCATCCACACTAAAATCAATATTGTATCTATTAGGCTATAAGACTTTATAAGAGGGGAGAAAGGTTTTTGTGAGTGTGCGTGTTGGATTTCAGATATTAGAACATTTCTCTATCATTTATCTCATTGATTTTAAGCCACGCTCATCGCTTATTTTCTGTTTAATGCAGAAAGAGTAACAGAAGGGAGCTAGGATGCTGAAAAGTTCATGTCAGTAGATCAGCTCATTGATTGCTTTCATACAGGAAATTAGTCCTGTGTCAGTTGAGAAAATGATACTTCAGAACCAAAAATACATGGATGCACTTCCAAACAATAAAACATGTTTTCAGTAATTATTTTTCACACACTCTACTCTTAATGCCACCCAGACACTACCATTCCTGTTTTTCTTGACTCTGCTGTGTCCCACATAACTTCTGCCTCCTGTCCCTCCTAATTGCCTGCATGCTGAATGTTAGGATGGGGAAATGGCTGTCTGTGGTGTCAAACCATTCAACACTCACTCCGTCTGTCTCTGTCACAATGTGGCCATGTGTCTGTCATCTCCCATGTCTCATATTCCTCAGCTTGTTCTTTCACAGCTCCGTTACCATGACTGCAGGATGGGGAGGGGGGGGTGGATGTGTGCCGTGATGACAGTGAACCGGGAGCTGAACTGAAAACGTAGAGTTTGGCGAACAGATTTTGTGTCTAGCAAATGCAAAAGAAGTACGAGGCCAACTGTCTGTGGACGCAGGCAGCCCTGGGCGACGCACTTTGCCGTGCACAGAACTCAGAGAGAACTATGACTCACAGCTATTGAAAAATGTATCACACTTAAATTGTGCCAGGCCATGTGCTTCACAATTGAAACGCACAGACACATACAGACACACATCTGCTGTAGCCACTGCAGACAATGATGCCTGTTAGAGCTCCAGTATTTGACTGCTTTTAGAAAGAAAATTCATAGGTTCACCAACGTGGAATAAAGTGTGTCTCAAAAGGCAGACAGAGCCAAGAACAGCCATCAGGACAATGAGTTGCACCTGCACTCGTTTCACCTCTACTTTTTTCTGTGTGTGTTCAGTGGAACGGAGCCCCTGGAGTGAATGTAAAAAAATGCACTTATTTCTGTCTGGCAGGGAAGACAGCCTGGAAGGAATAAATCTATTTGACATGCACCAACTGATGTTAATAAAAGTCTGATTTGCTACTGCTATTTTCAAATTTGGAAATCCGCTTACTTAGGATATATAAATAAACCCAGTAATGAATGAGTGCTAAAACTTGCCTGATGAAACAAAAGAGACCGGCCAACAGTTGTAAGAGTTGGTGTTGAATTTTGATTGGTCACAACAGGTGCTACCCCAAATTTTTTGAGTGATAAAAGGCTGAGAACCATGTTAAAAGACAGGATCATCAGCCAACACATTTTTCTCCACTTCAAAATAATGCCCTTGTTTCACCAACATGTTTTCAGTCATGCGAAGCAAAGAGGAATGCCTTGCTAAGTGCCAAGCTGGCTTGAGTCTGTATCTCACTCAACAAATGGTTTGGACACACTGCTGGACTCAGAACATTGTGAACCCCTCTCTGAAAGGAGAAAGTTGATTTCAATGCCTTTAGGATTTCTGTTTTTTTTTTTTTTAATTAATTAATTTTTTATTTATTTTTTGGTCCTTCACAGTAAATTGCACAGGGAACAATGAGAATACACTCTGAAGTTTTCTAGCTGGTAATAGGTAAACAGCACAATGACATGACGATGTATATAACCATTTTATAAAAATTTTGTTTAATTATAACATGCATGTTTTCTCACTTCTTTGATAGAAGATATTGCCACTATATTTAGGAGTGAAATAACATCTTAAGTTTTTTTTGGTTTTCTGTATCAGGGCTTCACATAGTTTACATTTAGATAAGCTCTGTATCTTTTAAATAGTAGTGGGCAGTTAAATGTGTCCTAAAACTGGGCAGTAAAAACAACTGACGCACCCTTTCTTTTATCAAGATTAGTTCTGGCCTGCTAAATTCTCAAACACTTACATACTGTCATTATTTAACTGTGTATGTAAAGGTTTTCTAGAAGCAGCGGTTTCACTAAGACAGATTTCTGCTCATCAACTTTGCACGCAGACAGTTTATACTAGTTTGTCAAAACAACAGATTTGAGTCTGGTAGTCGGTCGTTAATGTGAGGGAGAATGAGCGCAGTACGTTGGAGATGTTGATCCTACTGTTTTCAAAGGATGATACTCCATTTGGTCTACATGACAGCTTTATGTGGTAAGGTGTCAGTGTGGCCTCCCCCAGAGACTCACAGCCTAATCCTGGAGGTTCGGGATATAGGACAGAGGCCTCTTAACACTTAGAGGGGCTCATGTTTAGCAGCTCTTCATTTCAAGCGGTAAGAAGTGTATAAAAAACATCTAATGCCTGAACTTGAAACCTGCAAAATGACCTGCTTATGTGAAAAGAACAGCATAGTAATGTTCTGTAAACTATGATCACTCTGTCATGTGAATGTTTCACTATTTTTAGGAACTGTTAAACACAATTAGACCACTTGTTTAAAGTGCAGCCATAAATCGGTCACCCAATTACTGCACAATTACAATACAACACATAATTAACTATAATTATTGTTTCACTAGTTGCACCAAAGGAGAATGAGTTTGAATACATTAGAAAATTAAGTGTAGTTTTTTCCAAAACATCAAGTGGTTCTTCACAGGTCCACAAATTGTACCTGTGCTAAAAAGGACCCATGACTATCTTACCTTAAATCAAGATGGATCAGTTTGTAGAAGAAATACACTTATGAATGTGTTTGGATATAAAACCCAGTTTTATATTTATGTACAGTCAGAGCAGTAGTCGATAAATCTTGTTGTCGTGTCTTTTACGTCCTCTTTATCTGACTTCTATCCATTGCTGGGACAACCTCTGGTTATAAACGGATAATTGGTGCCATTCACTAAGTTAAAATGCTCATTTTGTTTCTGTATTTCTGGAGATATTTGTCTCTTGGGGTAGTGGTAATTATTTTCTTCTGCGGCAGAAGTGCACATGGAAAAAGGTCCTCGTATGTGCTGTGATTTAAATTGACGCAAGGTTACAAGATGTGGGCTTCTGTGTTGGCAAAGTCACTAATAATAACTTTAAACTATATCTCACTTTTATTGGGTTCTGTTGTGTGGAGTCATACCTTATATTTGCAGTTAGAAAGTCTCAAAAACAACTGTTGGGTTTTTAGTATCTCCCAAACTCCTCTGTAATCTTTGCTGTAAAAAGAAGCATGTTAAGTGTCTGTAACTAAACCAACGCGTACAGTAAAAACTATGTCTGTGTCATTTATGGTCTCAAGACAGTGTCTTTGTGTGAGTGTTTTCATTGTGTGTGCCCTCTGCTGAGGCCTGATTACCAGCAGAGTTGTTCCTTGTGTGCTGGCCCAGCAAGAGCCACGATGTGTGTGACCGCAGCCCTCCCTCTGTGACAGGGCATTGAGTTTTGGGGTGATCCTGGCTGGTTTTATTTACACATTGAGCAATGCACCCCTCCTTTTACGTCTTTCGGGGAGGGGGGCGACAAGCCTTTCATGGGACTAATTGGAGTGTGCAAGCCATCACAGCTGAAGTGCTCCCGCAGGGCCTCTCTTTCTCTTTCTCTCTTTCCTTGCCTTCTCCCCTCCTCCAACACCCAGGCTTTTATTATCATTTGCCATATCGAGTAAACAACCTGTTAGTGTAAATTAGGGTCCAGTGAGTGATGAAGCGACACATCCAACCCCTCCTGCCTCCTCTGCCTCTGCTTTCCCTTCTCGAACTTGCCGTCAGACTCTTTCCATCCCTTTGAGCTCTTTCCTCTTTTGTGCCCCCACCCTCTGTTCTGCCTTGTTTGGCACGCAGCCTTTTCAAAGACAGTGGTAGTGATGGTGCTTGTGGTGTGTGTGTAGATGCAGGGGGTCTGAAATGAAGATTGAAGCGGACAAAAAAGCCCTGGCGCAACCTTGAGGTGGAAATTAATAATGATAAAAATAATTACTGCCCCACTCCCCTCGCCCCCTCCTCCCCGACCTAGTTTCCATAATGGAGAACGATAGCCCCCAGTCGAACACTATGTGTGTGTGTGTTTAAGTAAGTATTAGTGTGTGTGTGTGTGTGAGTGCACATGGGGAAGGGGCTGCGACCATGGTGTAATAGGGATGGATGTAGGACAGGACCTACATGAAGAAAACACAGTGGCCATCAGGTACAGGGAGGTGTGTTGCTGTTAATAAAGACGGCTACAGGTAGAACAGATGGCTCTCCTGGCACACAGTACCTGCTTCGCTTGTGTGCATCAGAAACATTTGCGCTGGTGTTCGTTCTATGTTAGAGCACTGAGATGTTGCTCATCATGTCAAGGTGCCTTATTTTGGGTAAATGTATTTGTGTGTGTGTGTTTGAGCAGTGTGAGCGTATGTATTCAGCAGGAGAGTGTGGAACAGACGGTGAACACTGTGCTGTGACTGATTTCTGCTAGCAGCTCCGGTCAGAGAAGCCTGCAGAAGGTCACACACACACACACACACACACACACACACACACACATGTGCTCATGCACATATGTGCACACATTTTGAAAATCATGAACTATGACACAATTACCTTCTTTGCTGACCTATGGACAGCACATTTTCCCCATTGTACGATTGTGGTTGTAGGCGAGTGACACAGACTTCCATTCATTCTAATCTTATGCCGTGGTATGTCCTTGTTCACATGTAGGCTGTTAGTTGGAGGGCAGTAGCTTTAACTGTTATTTATAAACATTAACACAAACTGGCACTAACAGTCTGAGGCCATGTTAAACAGAAAATACTGTATCCTTGGGTAAAAAAAAACAACTCCTGGGCTACAAGGTACAGTATTCTAATTGAAATATGTGCTTGCATATATTCGACTGGCCCGTGTTTTATAAGATGATGGTGGACTGTACCATGGCAAAAGTTGATCCAGGATCCGTTTTTTTTCCAGAGCCTTCTGCTTCGGCAAAGCCAATGAATGAAGAGGCTTTGGCAGGGCTTTTTTCGGGCTTAAGGCAGTCTGCATAAGTGGAGCTAATTAAAAATAATGAGCTGCGTGGGTTGTCTGTGTACCAGTCATGTAAACTATTGATATAGTTTACTCTACCTACTGTATCACACCTTTGCATAACAGATCGCTTAACTATGAGACCCAGCGGTCTCCCAACAACACAAATCACACTAGTTGAGCAAACAGCTTTTGGACAACAGTCTGAGGGGAAAAACTGAGTCCAGTATAATTTAAAAAATAATATAGTAATATAATAAAAAGTGAAATGTCTGCCCTACACTGTCAAAGTGAATAATTCATTGCATATTATTTTTAAAGTGTATTACATATGCACTAGAAATTATAATTAAGCATGAAACTTGTTATAGAGTATTATATTTCTGTAATGACGGCAACTTAAAACACATTCTATAATTCAGCAGAACTGCATTAAAGATTCAATTTTACTCACTATTAGTATCCAGTTTAATAAGTGACCACTCCATTTTTTGGGTTATTAGCCATCAAGGATAAAAAAAAAGTAGGCTACATTTGATTAACTTTGCAGGAAAACATTATACTGGGCAGATGTTATTAAAAATATTGTCAGACATTGAGGCCAGCCAAGAGTTCTTCTCTTTGGCCTCCTTGAACTCTGGCCTAGACTTATGTTTTTTTTGCAGCCACAGAAACTTAAGTCCCTCTGGTTGAATCAGCTTCATACACGTCTGCTGAATCACTGTGCTATCCAGGCCTCCTCCTTGACAGCTTTGTCCATTGCTGATATTCAACAGCAGGTTCTTCTCTTTCCACTGTACAAGGCAGCGAATGCCTTTTGGCCACAGCTCCGAGCAACCTCCTCAGTAACAGAGCCTTTAAACATGGTCCTTTTAGATTCCGTATTCCCAGTTTTCCTCCAGGAAAAATTCCCCGAGTAGCTTAAAGGCAGCGTTCTCATTCTCTGAGCCAAACTCCAGCATAGTGTTGCTCAGCTGGGGCTGAGGCGGAGATGTCAACAACAGTGGAGAACTGCTGAAATCAAATCAGGATATTATCAGACAGGGGAAAAAAAACATTTAAAGGAACTGTAATGTGGCTGACCAGTCCTGTGTTGGGCTCAGCTGAAGGATGCTGGGAAAACTTTGCCCATAGCAAAGGTCACTGACGTAGTTAAAAAATTCCGCAATGCCAAGGGGACAGTGTGAATGTGCTGCAGCAGCCCAGCACTCACACACATCAATTTAAGTTTGCTACCCCAAAACTAGTGTCCCATTTGAGATGGACTGCAATTAATACATTTGACTGCATCACAGATGTGTCTCAAGTGACCACTTGTGATTGGATTTTACCTCCCCATTCACATTTGATTTGTCCACTTATTTCATTAAAAAAAAACAACTTTAAAACTGACTCTACATGTGAAAGTTAAGAGGTACAGTATATTTTTCAGTGCAGCATAGCAATATTTGCAGAGTGGAATGCTATCGAAGCTGCACATGAAGACTTTCCACCTTAAGCTCTTTAAGAAGTCTTACCGGTGAGTTAATGCAGTTAGATTAATTAAAAATGCTTAATTAAGCCAATGAGGAGCTGGAGGATGGCTGTGGGCTGGTTGTGAGGAACAGCAGAGGAAGACTGAGATAACCTCTGACCCCCACTCTCCAGTCTCAACAGACTGGTCCACCTAGCTGACCTCGTAGAATAACTGGGAGGACACACAACGCCTCTGAAAAGTTACTGCCTTTAGTTAGACCATACACTGTTTCTTACTGTACTTTCATTTTTATTGGTGTTCTCACAGTGCTGTAATGCACATGCTTGACATGGTTTCAAATTGGCATACTAAAACAAACACATACTAAAACAAACACATGATGCCGCTCTCACGCTTCACTCACTTCACTACTATCACTTTATTTAGCCTCCTGATGTTGTGTTGTCCCATGGGCAACAGAAGCAGCTGGGTCTGCTCACAGTATAACCATGAGAAGAAGAATTGCTTAGTTTTTAAGTAACTGCAATGACATAGTTCATTAAGGTTTTTAAGACTTTGGAAGAAAGTTGTTCATTGCTGTGTCCAGGGTTGAAAACACACTCTGTATTTGTGAAGTAGAAAAACAGAAGAACTAAGATTCAAACACATGATCTCATCAGTCATTAAGTCTCAGTGGAGAATGAATTGTGAAAGTAACTAAAGATGACGAAGAAAACTCTGAGCAGGAGTTTATGGGAGAAAGGAGGCATATTTTATGTTTCAGGTCAGATAGAATAAAGTTTAAAGATCATTTTCCTCCCTCAAAACTTTGGCCATTATTCTTCTAAATTAGTCTAGAAGTGACTGTAAAGCTTTAAACTTTTAACTTTTGGCTGTACGATTTTGCCTTTTATTCTGTGGCCTGTCTCTAAGTTAATACAGATTTGACTGACTACCATAATAGAAACCCCAAAGTGAGTGAAGCTTCCCAAAGTTAAATAACATTTGCCTATTTGTCCATCTCTGTTGGATGTCTTGGCTGTTGTGTGAATAAACATGCTCGCTGGAGCTGGTCTGGAAGCAACAGCTGGACTGGCAGGTGAATCACTATACATGAGCCAAAACTCTTTCTTGATACTAAAGTGAAGAAAGCAAGAAATGTGCAAAGCTACAGTCTATGGTTTGTCTTCAAGTTTATTTTTAAATGCAATTTCACATACATTTTGCTTCTGCGTGTATCTGCATGTGTAGAATGTGCATATGGATGTGTGGTGCATATGGATGTGTGTATGTGTGTGTGTGTTTGTGTGTGTGTTTGTGTGTGTGATCCAGGGTTTAGACTGTGAAAGCATCTGGCCATAGCGGCCTGGCTGTGTGTTCCTGCTGTGGGTCACTCAGGCTATTTGGACATGAAACGGCTGTGAGTGTGTGTGCAGTTTGCTGGCTTGGGAGTGTTTATGTCTGTAATAGGCACTTAACTACACAAACCCAGCAGGCAGCTAAAGAGAACCGCCAAAGGAGACGCTCAGTGGTGTTAACAGCAAGTTCTTTAAGTAACCCTTTTACCGTGATAATCTATTTAATTTGGTTTTTCTCTTTGGCCTTGTACCATGGAGAGGATTGTTTAGCCACTGGGAGCGTTTGTGTGTTTGCGATGCACTCGGAAAATTAATCTTTTTGTATCCACAAGGTCTGCTGAGAGTTGGAGGGGGGCATAGTGTATCACTTACACACAGAGCAAGTGATAGATGAGCAGGGAAAAAGAGAGAAATGAAGGGTGTGTGTGGTGCAAATTCATATATTTTGTGTTTATTCCAGGATGAGAAAGAGGAAAGAGTGATGGGTGTGTGTGTGTGTGTGTGTGTGTGTGTACGGGGTGTTAGAGAAATACTTATCCATCATTTGGCGAGCTGGAGCAGATACTAGCGGGGGAGAAAAAGCAGCATTATGGCTGGTGTCAGCGCTGTAGTCGGTGGGTTAATCTAGAGCAGAGAGGCGGCGCACACTGCTCTGACAGGGGGAAAAAAGTTGGAGAATCCTGTGGAAAAGGAGATTCTGATGGAAAACCCATGAAAAAAGCAACAGAAGGGAAGAAGAAAAACAAATTTGAGCGCTGCTGAAGAAGGGAGGAGAGTGAGAGAGGTACAGGGTTGGAAAAAGAGGGAGAGGGAGATCGAAAGAGGGGAGGGGGACTAAGTGGGAGAGCAGTAGAGAGAGACAGGGAAGGAGAGGGAGGTGAAGAGAGCGGAAGAGGGAGGGAGAAAGGAGGTGTGATAATGGGTGGGAGAGGAGGAGACAGTCTGGTAGATGGGCAAAAAGACAAAGGAAAGAGAGAGGAGAGTGAAAGGGATCTGTCAGAGGGCTGGTTAGGGATGAAGAAACTAACAAATGCATAGAGATAAAACAGCCAAGGTCTCAGGGGAGGGATACAAGAGTGCAATGTGGAGTAACACAGTGGTTTAGTGAGAGGTAAAGAGAAGGAGAGAAGACGGGGGGTGGGGGGGTGGGAGGAAGAGATTAAGGAAAAAGGCAGAGTGATAGACTGACAGAGAAGAGGGAGGAGAGAAGAGCTGGATGAGAGAGAGGAGGGAGGCCGTCTCATAGAGCGCATACAGCACGCGTGGAGCTGGTGTTAGAGCGAAAGAGAGACAGAGAGAGGGAGGGAGGGAGGGTGGGAGGAGAGAGGGAAACAGAGGGAGGGGGTGAGGTATTTAAACGCCGGAGCAGGACAGCACAGGCGAAGCTCTGAACTCCCCGGGAGTGAAGGTAGGACAGGGAGAGGAAGCAGAAGAACAGAGCTCTACAGTTTTCCTGACGGCCAAGCCCACACACTCACACATAATATTGCACAATACAACAACACACATAGACACACACTCTCACGCACACGCACGTTTGGACTTTCGACTCATCTGTGGACTCCAAAAGCAGTCCTCTGGAACTCTACCTGTGCCCTCCTCGCTCCCACTCATCACTCTCCTCACCTCTTCACCCACCTCCACTCCCTCAGCCTCTCGCTTGGTGAGGGCAGATGGCCATGGCGTGGGCCTCTCTCGGGGGTGCCTTAGGCTGTGCCCTGCTGGCCCTAGTCTTGGGGAGCAGCAGCGTGGATTTCGGGACACCCCCTGCAAGCTTCTACCCCCGTTTCAATCCCTTCTTCTTCCTGTGTACCCACCATGGGGAGCTGGAGGGAACCGGGGTGACAGAAGGTGGGGGAGAGGTGCTACTCACCCTCCAAATTACGGGCAACCCCATTGCCTACACCCCTGGACAGGAGTACCAAGGTGAGCACACCTTCTATGGTGTCCACTTTTTTTTTTTTTTTTTTTTTTTCTGCATGCTGAAGAGAATGGAATCTATTGTTTCAGCAGTCTGTTAATGTCTGTATTGAATCATATAAAAATGAATGTTTTAAATTGATCTGATTGTGAATTTCACTGGCTGTTAAGATATAATGAATTTTGTATTATTTAAAAACAGTTTTTAAAATTTGAAGTCAAAGTTAATGAACTTCACTTTGAAATTGTTGTTTTCTTGACGAATACACATCGCTTAATTGTGCTAAAATTCTGCTATGCATAACACACATTAAAGATATTTTAAAATTGTAGAAGCAACAACACAATCAAGAACGATACACTGTGTGTGTACATTTTCTTGCAGGTGTTTTACACATGTACTGCTGTGGTGTGTGCATATGGGAGTATGCAGTTTATGTGGGGTGGCTGTTGTTGGAAACCAGCATTTATGTAACTGTAATAAGTAGTGATGCTGAGTGGGACTCCTGTTCAGTCCCATGAGCAGCTTTGGTGTTTTACTGAGCTGTGATCCTGATGCTCCATGTGTAGGTGGCTTCTCCACAGGACTAACAGTGAGATCCCTCCAAATGAATGAGAGAGAGAGAGTGTGCAAAAACTGCGAGTGGGAATGGACAAACGGAGCGACACAAAAAGAGATCCTCTGACTGATAGAGATAAAGGTCGGAAATCAGTAAGCCATGCTTAGAGTGTGAGAGGAGACTAATTAATGTCCCCTTTCCCACACTGATGCGCTGGCACCTGGTCCTGGAAAAATGATCCCCTCTGACCGCTCAAACTGTGTCATCATTGCTCAGTCACTCACTCTCACCACTTACTTAACACCGGGGACAGTGACCCACACAGACCAGCACAGACCGACTAAGGTCACATTCCCACGCAACTATCCTCTTCTCAAAAAGTTGGATGTATACATATTTTATGCATATTACTGATTGTATCTCACTTCCCAACTATCTACACATTTTGTGTAAATTGCCTACATCTTTTTCTAATCCTGTCTTTGTTGTATTTCACCTAATTCGATATGATAAACACTGGATTTATTACACTGTTCTTGTGCTGTTAACAACTGCATTCCATTATCATGGCAAATAAACGTCTTGAATTCAAAAGGGATCTGTTCGGCAGAGTTTGTGTAATTGTATATAGGAAGAACAGGATATGAGAAGGCCAGAAAAACAGAGGAGGAAAGGAGAGGAGTCTGGAAGAAGCTGTATTATCCTCTTTCTGAAAATAACAGCCCGGATCAACCATTCAGTCAAGCACCTTTTAACTGGGGCCGGGCTTGTAGGGAGAGCGGGTGGGGAGAGATTTGAATAACTAGCTGGTGGATGGGAGGGATAGAGCGCATGGAGAGGTTTAAATAATTAGCATTAGAAATGTGGTGGACCGGGAGGAGGGAGAGATTTAAATAGGGCCACGGCTAGGATCGGATGGAGTAGGGGAAGATTTAAATGACGATGAGAGGATTGAGCAGATAAGATACCAGCAGCGGGGCTTGCACGGAAAAATGACAGGGTTCCAAGCTGCTCACTTTTTTTTTTTTCCGTCCCATGTTTTGGCACATGATGACAGCTCATTGTTAAATTTCTGGGGTTTTGACTGAGTGTGCAGGGGGATGGATAAATGGCAAGTGAACAAGTGAAACGTGGCTGGCTGTATGCTTAGTTGTGCAATCAGGAGCAATCCCAGTCTCTGTTCCCCCCCCCCCCACCCCCCCTCTCTCATCCTCTCAAACCTTGATGGTTACATCTATCCTTACATGTTACTGTGGGCTACATGCTGCATACAGGTGTTAGATTGAAGATGGACTTGTATCTGCAGGCTCTGCTGAAAACAATAAGAGAGGAAGATAGAAAGGGAAAGCACAGGAAATCAAATCTGTTGGTGATGTGGAAATGGCAGGGGAAGTGCCATTTTTAAAATTTCGGTAAATGAGCTTTTCTATTTTGTCATGCTTCTCTTATCTGGTTTGATCTGAATTGTTTTTGCTCATTGTTTTTATGCACTCTCTGGGCCTTAGTTTTGGATTACATTTGGTTTAATCTTCTAAAAGCAACGTGTGATCTAACCACTGAAAGAGCTGCATGTGGAAATGGTGGGCGGAAGGCATTAGAGATGCTGGCTGTGTGGTTGTTGAAGGGCTGTAGAAAAGAAAACCGAAGAAAGAGCGCAAAAGAGAGAGGTTGTTAGTGGAGGGAGGGAAAGTTTGAAAAGGAAAAGAGAGCGATGACCTCTTATAAAAGAGACAGGCTAAGGTGTCTCAAAGAAAACACCTTAGCATTTGGTGCCAATCAAGAGGAAGATGTCTGTGTGTTTGTCGTACAGTAATTGGGTTTCTGACCTGACCTCACTGCCTCTTGCTTCTCTGTTGCTTTTGAATGATAAGAGCATGTGTGGGCAGCATACTCTGTGAGTGTGTGTGCACTGTAGACAAGATTACTGTGTTTAGCTATCAGAATGAAATGACCAAGAGAGGTTGCGTTACTCTGTGTGTGAAATGTTTGAGAGGGTGGGTGTATTGGCAGGGTCGTAGTGGACAAAATAGAAACAGAAATACTGTAGAGACACTCTGAACTGCTGGGAAACAGAAAATAAGGAGAAATGAAAAGGTTTTTTGGAGATTTGTGTGCTTACATTCAGACTCTAGGGTCAATCCTTGTACCAGACCAATGGGAACCGAGTGTCACTCATACACACACTCACATACTGCCCACATACAGTCTTATCTTTCAAAAGAGAGAGAGAGAGAGAGGCAAAATGAAGTAAGGTCACGCTGAGATTTGTACTTGTCCTCTAAATAACCAAAAGACCCTTTTGAATCACTTTTGCCACATTCAGAAAGCAGATCTTTATTTCAGTAATGTCAAAGAACTTTCTTTTTTTCATTTAGTCTCCGACCTCTTTTAACACTGCTGTGAGAATGTGACATGTTCCCCATACAGCAACCACATGTTTATAAGAAGCAACATCAGAATACAAAACCCAGAGCCCTGTTTCTAAACACAGTTAATCTAAGAGTCCAGTTTTTCATTCCTGTTGTTTCTTGTCCCTCTGCTTTTGGAAATGTTATTAAATGTTCATTTTTACAGATGAAGGAATGGTGACACAGCACTGGAAGAAGAGGAAGAGGTGAAATTCCTCAAAACAGACTGTTTTGATATTAGAAAACGTAACCTTTCCAGTAAAGCACAAATTATGAGTAGAGACATCGTTGAACTGTGTTATGCAGCACAATAAAAAGGCACTATTGAAAAGATTGGATTGGGAACAGAATAGCAGTGCGGTGTCCTCTGCAAGTCAGTAGAGAATAGCTGGAAAAATGAAGGTGTATGAGCAGAAATGGGGCCAGTGAGATTGATTGAGTTTCTTTTTGATGTCGAGGAATTTGTACTATTTTTTTTCTGCCGATTGCACCCAGGTTTGTAATGATGCGTGTGCACATCTGATGAAAGCTACAGTTGTGTTTACCGTGTCAGCAGTTTCAAAAACGGGGCATGTTTGTTTGTACAGAACACAGCGAGTGCTTTGTCTGATGTTAATTAGTCTGTCATTTTCATGTTTATGGTATTTAAAAATCTAGAGTGAGTGGTTTTATTCATCAGTGTGTGTATTTGCATATAATGCACAGTGTTTGTGTGTCTTTCTCTATGCAAGGTTATTTGTGTCAGTGTAAAGCCCTGAATGAGGCACTCACACAAGCCCCTGCTGAGGCTTGCAGGTAGGCAGCGTGGCTGTCACTCTCACCATATTCATTGTTTCTATACACCATTGAAAAGCAAACAATATTCAGTGGGATTCAGCAGTGTGTCTCTACCACAGGGCCACAATAGACAAACAGGAGGAAACAGTGGTGCAAGTGAAAGTGACAGAGGGTAAAACAAGAGAGCTCCTTAGAGAACTAGTTGACAGTACAGGCTGAAATGCCCACTGCAAATCTGTCAATCGTCGCTACAGCAGTCCCTCTTTCACGGACCTTTTCATGTGCAAATGATTGAAGAGGCCCGAGAAACAATCAACATTTCAAGGAGATTTGGATGTTGCCACTAAATGACATTCTTAATGGGAACTTGGAGATAAATTCATCCTCACAAAATGCCATCAGCTTTTCCCATGATAACCTATCAGATTAGACATTGTGAATTACTTCAGCAGCTCTCCTGCCAACCACCAGAAACAACTCAGTGTGTCTTGCAATGGGAAAGAAGCCATTATCTATCTGCAAAGTTGATTACTTGTCATGGTTGGGGGAGTTCTTCTAAGTGTGTGCTGTTGAATGATGTCTGTAGAACAACAAGCCAGTCATGTTGAAGTGAAGGTCACAGATACAAGGCCACGGTAAGGCTGTGGAAAAGTAGATATTATCTCGCCATACACCGGGTCATATCAGTAAAGCCACAGGGAGACGTCATGGAAACACCCATCTTTAAGTCTTCACCAGCAGGCGCTCACAGTTGTCTTTGTCTTTAGATTGAATGCCAAAATGGCATCAATCTGTTGTGACTTCAGCAGCCTGTCGGATATCATCATCGCCCTCTGCTGCACTTAACCTCTGAGGGGACTGTTAAGGGTCTGCTTTTTGACCTCTGACCACTTCTTGTCAGTGCTGCATTTCTTGGAGCTCTGTTCCTGCAGACTGATTAGATTTGGCTGGTGTCCCTACTCTTCCCCTTCACCAGTCTAGTGCTCCTTACATCTCTGTTCAGCTCAACTGTAGCGTTTTATATTTATCTACTTAAGAGATCAAGAGAACTCTTAGTATTTATTACGGTGCAGCAAGCATTGGTCAGTGAACCAACAAAAGACTGGCCTAGTTTTCATGTAGACATCCAGTTTAGGGGAACAGGGACACTGGAAAGGAGGTAAGAGCGAGGGAAGAGCAGAGGGGATAGGGGCTAATGGTTTAATAGGGCTCTCCTGTGAGCAAAGGAAAAGCAACATGCGGATAGTACTAGCACTTTCAAGTGGACCAAACCCATGCATTCATTAGCTTCCCAGCTCTTCAGCCTCTCTGCCTCCTGCTGCTTTGTCTGAATAGGTCACTTCACTGAGTAGAGAGAAGTGTGTCAAGTGTATTACTGTTTGTATGAGCTTGCTGGGTGTGTTTGGGTGTTCTGTCTTTGTGGACATTGAATGATGAACCATTTATAGAGCATTGTATTCACTGAGATATGCCAGTTTCCTTTATATGATGGAGCAGATGGGCGAGAAATGAGAATGGATATTCATTGGGAATCTTCCCTTTGTCACACATGCATGCTTGGCCATGCACACAACACTCAGCACTTAGTGGGTGATCCATCATGACATCGAGACAGGTCAGATGTTCCGCTGGCTAAACACAAATGTCCTGATCAACGGGCTATTACAATTCTTTGTGTCGATGTTACAACAGGATGTGACATAACAGCTTGAATATAAGTATTTTCCTCCTGTCTAGGTGCTAAATGGCTGTGTCAAGTTGTTTTCACAGGGACATGCTGTAGCTATTATAGCATACTGTACAAACCTGTGACAATGTACACCTAACTGGGAATGACAGACAGATTTTCTGTGTATCTGCCTTTATATTTTTGATCATAAAGAGGCAGTGAGTTACATCAACTCTGGAAAATTTGAAGCCATGATAGTTGAGATGGCTCAGATGCCATCTATATGCCACATTTCTGGAAAATTGATTTACTGGATCAGAGCACGGAGAATCGCCTCAGATAACAATGACATTGTTAGCCTTTGCCAAGCTGGTGCCAAAATGATTCCAGCATGATGCCAGGTGTGGTAGAAAGAGCTAAAATGAAGGCATTGAGTGGATCCCTGCCAGGCAGAGGTGTGTGCCCGTGCCAGTCTTATCTAGGCAAGCAGCACAGAGCTTTTACATTTTTTATTTTCAATTTACTCAACGGATTCATTTTCCAGCCAAAACAAGAAAGCTCTTAACAAGCAAATCTGAGTTGTGTTTTCAGTAACTTTCATGAGTGGGCAGATGAGTGGGTGTAAGTATTTTCAGGATGTTGGAGTGTGTGCTTGCCTGTTGGGGGTTTGCCTGATTTGGAGTGCCTCTCTGTTGATAATATAAGCTGGGGTGTGCAGATGCTAGGTTCCTGCTGTCCTAGTATGTACTTGCTTGCTGTGTTTCCCTTGTGTCCCTCTCTGCTGTCTGGAGGTTTAAGTTTTAGACAGCATAAGCACCAGTAGAAATTCCACTCCTGGCACAACTTAAGCAACATATAAACCACCCGAAATATGGTGACATTATGAGTTTTTCCATGCCTGAAGCACACATGATTTGGTAGAATAGTAGTTGGTTACTTTCTCATTTTTCTGTTGTTGCTGAAGATTAAGTTTCACGAGGAATTCTGTGTTTCAGCCATTGTATATACAGTACATCTGTCTGTATGGTAAACCATAGTGAGAAACAGAACACAAGCTCACAGAGCCCACACAACGTATTCTAGACCCTGAGGGTGTGAAGATGAATCTCAACCACACTATATTTACTGCCTAAGTTTTCCAATAGAAAACACAAGGGACGCACCCTCCACCAGTCTATTTAATTATTTTTTACTGGCACATTACAGCTCCCCCACCTCCTCCCTTTTCCTCCTTTCCTTTGCTTCTTTGATGTCTACTTCCAACTGACAAACAGGTTGTAAACATAATTACAAAGTTTTTTTTCTTTCCAAACCTCCAATGCCCAAAATGCCCAAATACCAGGTCTGCATATGACATTAAGTACTCCATGTGTCTATGCAAACTCATGCTAATGATCCCATCCCAATCTACCTCATAACAATGGGCCAGTGTTCATTCTCCTTAAGGAGTACCAAGTGGCTCTAAGCCGGATTTTGAAAAGTGATGGATCCTTCTTAAACCTTTCCTCCCTCCTCCCCATCCTTCATGCTGGACGTGTTGTTCTCATGGGGTGGTTTCCCAGCCGCTGTTGATTGGCGTGTCGGCTTTGCCGATGGCCTCTTCCTTGTAGAGAATGGAGCTCCTGTTGGGGGATTGTGTACCTCCTCCTCCTTCTTCTCCTCCTCTTGCTCTGGATCCTCCTCCTGGCGCCCTCATTGAGAGAGCTGTAATCCCTGCTTGGGGGGCAGTGTGTCGTCTGTGCTGATAGCATTCAGAGGACCTTGTAGCGCTCCAGTGGACCCACTACAGAGGAGGCGGCATGGTGCAACTGGCTGGGTGCTGGGCACACGGCGCGTGGCATAGGCGGATTAGCCACAGCCCTACCCCCCATCCAGCGACAGCCTCCTTCAAACAGCCAGGCCCACTCTGCCTAAGAGAGACACGGCAGGCTGGCAGAGGCAGATTACACTGCCCCTCACATGCAAAGGCTCACACATATTCCTGCCGAAAATGACAGCATGGGTGAGGGGGTTGGTGTTTACAAGGCCCCTGAAAATACCTCATTCCCCTAATGCTCTGTTGTGAAATCCCACTTATTAAATGATGTACCTCCAGCCCCCACAGATCTGCGTGTCATCAGTTAGCTCTGATTCAGGATTAGATGATCCACAGAGATTCTCCCAGTAGACCACAATGAAGATAAATACATTCATCTTGCTTTTAGGGTTTATCAAGACTTCTGACAGGCAAGCTTACGTTTGCTTGGAGGTGACCCAAGATCATCCTATATTTGTTCAGTTCAGCCAATAGTCATATAAAAAAAATAAGTTTTTTCAAAAACATTTTGAAATGGGATATCAATGAAACAATGACATATTTTTTTAAAGATAAAATAAATGTCTGCTTCTACTGAGGAGTACCCAGTCGAACAGCGTGTCTTACACCTCAGTGGATCAGGTGTTTGATTGTACCTTTCTTGTCAGCTAGTCTGTGTGACTTGCAACTAAAACTCAGAATGAGAGAGGTCTAGACTGTAGAATAAGTGAGATATCACCTTCCTGCTCAACTGTACTCTAGGGAGACTGACTGTCTTCATACAGTGTAAAGGACAGTTTGCCACTCTGTTTGGCTGATCTGTGTCCTTGGCTGTACTTTCTCTCTAAAAATCAATGCAGAGCTGGTAACATGTCCCAGTCACCTCAGTGCTCTTTTTCATAGGGACTAAGAATGTGAAATCAGAGCTCTTAATCACACCTCAACATTTACCTCAGCCCCCTCTGGTGATGACAATCATGTTTATTTAATCCATTCTCCATTATATATATATATTGATATTGTTTAGGATAAGCAATATGGATTAAAAAGTAAATATTAGGCAAATACCTGTATATTCAACCTTTTGTTTAAAGGCATCCATGCCAGTTGAAAGAGCTTTAGAGTCACAATATTAGCAGATATGACTTAGAAGGACCAAAAGGCAATTAACTCTTATTAGAGGTATACTAGTATTAGTATACCTCTATCAAAGTGCATTGAATTGTGTGGGCAGATGCAGGTGACTACAGAATGTTAACAAGTAAACAGCTAGAGATGTATAAACTGCAGTGATCAAATTTAAATTTAGAATTTGTTTTTGGTCACAAACACACCAAATACAAATACAGCCAGGTTAACATAGAGCAACTTATTTTAACATAGACATCACAGTGCCTTTGTCAGTGCCTCAACACAACAGAGGAAACAGAGTGATGGAGTAATTGGGTGATCCCTACTATCGAGTGAAAGCAGAGGTCTGAGGTAGAGGTTAAGACAGAAAAGAGGTGGGGATGCGAGAGGGGAGATGGAGGGTGCGTGACAATGTTAATTACAGCAATGAGTGCATTCTTACCAAGCTGTGCTGGTGTGATTAAGACTAGATGTCAAGGGAAACACTCCCCATGATCCACCGCCTGTAGAGACCATCGAGTCTTTCATTACTGCAACCAGCTTGTTAATTAGAAATCAATCTTTCCCCTCTGCTCTGTGCAGCCCCCCTCCACACCACAGTGCCACTCTCCTTCCACCCAAACATTCATACCCAAAAGCTATGGAGGCGCATTGGACTTTGACTAATGTCAGTACTTTTTCACTTAGTTGGCCATGATCTGTAATTTTCACGCCAAGAAAAAGCAGGGAGCGGAGAGAAAAATAGTGAGGCACAATATCCTGCCTTCCTTTCCAGCTCCCAGGACGCCTTTGAGTTCTTCAAAGATTTTGCCAAACTCTAGCATTGTTTTAAGATTGAGGACAGAATTAAAATGTAATAGCTGAGAAAAAAGTTATCATGTAGAGTTTCAACAACATCTGTGTGCAATTGTGTATTTTTAAGATTAGTGAGAGAGAAGATATTTGCTGTGAAAAACTAAAAAAGAACAAGTGATGGCCCATGGCTTTATGGTCTTTGAAGTAGACCCATTTTACATATGTTGAATTGTTGATTTCATAACTAATAACATGGATAAGATTATCTATTAGCCCATGTTTTATAATGATGTAATGTCCGAATCTTCTGAATGTAAAAAAAGCACTGCAAAACAATCAGCAAAAAAACAAAACTTTTTTCCACATTGTGCGTGATTTTAATGTCACAGACACATACAGTATGTCTCCTAATTATAGTATAAAGATAAAAACAAATGGGGAAAAATATTGTGTAGCAAGAGGAAGAGGGGAAAGAAGGTGTAGAAGACATACTGAGAAACGGGGATGTAAAGTGACAGTTCCATTATTCATATTAGAGCTATTATATCCGTGATAGTGGTGACATGGTTGAGACTGTTGTCAGCTTGGAGTGTTGGAGGCAGCTTGAGCCCGAGCTTGTGCGTGTGCATACAATAGTAGGTGCTAAGAAGCAGTGCAGCTGTCTGGTTTTGCAAAAGGGTGATATATCCAGATGTTTCAGGGCAGAGGTCATTCAAAAACAGGCAACAGATGTCAATATGGTACAGGCACAGGTTGTTAGGCTCATTATGAACTAATTTTGTGCATCAGCTTGAAAACATAAAGAGATTCTTGCATCCCTATTTACAAATGCTCATCTCCATTCTTTTGGTGATTACTGACTGCAATAAAACTATCCAGTTGCCGTTTTGTTACTCTTCTCTCTAGTGTGGACCCTAGAAGCCACAACTGTAATATATTCTGTTTAAAATTCATGCACGCAGGAAAACCTGACTTGTTTTTGAAACACTAATAACAATTGCTGTCCAACATACAGTGAGCACCATCTCTTTTACTTTTTACAAAGCTCAAACAGTTGATACTCTGATAAAAACTGCAGTTTGAAGTGTCAGCCCATGAGGATGACTAGGAGACTAAGACCTGATGCTAACTTACTTACTTATTCTCTTTCATCTCATAAGCCTTAGTGGGCCTGGAATATGCAGTGTTGGAAATACAGGGAAGGATTTTCAGCAAAAAGCAGCAGCAGGGATGTGTTGTGGAAATATTGTATTTTTTAAAAGTACTATATGTAAATAAAGTATTTACCCTTTTTTCTCTATTGGAAATAAGTCAATAGAAGTACCTTGAGCCATTTAAATAAAACATGACATGAGTGACTCCAAGTCATTTATTAAGTTTGGTCTATTCACCTCCCCTCCTTGTATGTGATGAGAAGTGTGTGTTGCAAAAACAGCCTGGTTGCCTCTCTACTAAAATAATGATGGACCAGTGCAGGTGGGCAGGGTTTCAGGATGTGTTCTCCTGCAGTGGTTATAAATTAATCGGTGATTTTGACCCCTTGACTCTGAACTATACAGTATATAGTTACTGATTAGCATTAAATAACCAATTAGCATTACACTAAATCCAATAAAACTTGAAACAGCTCTAAAGATGGATAATGAGATAATTTTAATGGCATTCTTTTTCAAGAGAGGGGTAGGAAAGTCTAAACCGAGAGAAGGAATGCACTTTCATTGCGTCTTTGTGAGACTTTCAGTGCACTTTGTGTTTACAGAGGAAGTGAGCAAAGCCAGCCATTTGTTTAACTTTTGATTTGTAATAGACTTCTGTGGGCAGAACGTCTCACTTTTTAAAAATTCTTCACACAGCTACATCATTTTTCGCATGTGAAAACATGTGCAACACCATGAATGCCTTTGAGGAAAGGCTGTCTGAAAGTTGTGTGCCATTATGACAGCCTGCTTTTCATTCTGCCCTCCAGTGTGACAGTTCAGAACAGCTATGAACACTTTTTCCCTCTGACTTCACTTTGAGCATACCCCAGCTTTAACTCATATCAGATATTGTTTAAGGTGGTCAGTTGGCCAAAAACAATCACGTGTTAAATTCTTAGCATGAATAATAGGCTGCAAGCCTCTGTTGCTCAGGTTAGTGCAAGTATTCAGCAGTTAAGACTTTTCTGTAGGTATGTTATTGTGAAGAAGTATACTGATCCCCTCTCTGCTTGTCATCTTAAAGAACTGTTTTTTTCAATTCACAATGATGTGTATTAAATGGTTGTAAAAAGACTTCTTTGAGTATACTGTAGGTGTGTCTGGAAAGAAAGATTGCCACTTCTGTTGACATGAGCTTCCATCCTTCTAAATATCCATGCAAAGCCCTGCTCTTCCTTGTCCAAAATCTCAAGGCCTTGCTTTGACAGATGCCTTCCGGTCATGGTTCACTCAGCTGGGAGGCAGTGTAGGCTGGGCGTGTTGGGGGTGCTTAGAGGTGGGGGACAGACCAGCTGTGCGAAAGGATCGAGGTCAATCGGGCTAAGTTGCCTGATGTCCCTGGGAGGGACATAGCAGGCCAGACCCTCAGAGTGGAGAGAGGAGCACTGAGGTTATTATAGGCTGTGGTTGACAGCTTGGCCCTCATTACCTCCTTCCTGTTTCCTATCAGGGCAGCTCCCAGTGGAGTAGGTGAGATGGAAACGAAGTTATGCAACAATGTTGGTCTGTGTCCAGTGTCTGCATTCTGTCTGTGTGTACTTTCACAGCTGGTCTGAGTGAGTTGTTTGTTTGTTTCTGTGCAAATAGGTAACAATGTGAAGATGAGGTGTCTCTTCACATAATATATACAGATGACTGTGTGTAGTGTCATTGAGCTTGCCATAGATTCTTTTCTTAAATATTTGGTGTTATAGTGTGTATTTGTGGGTGTGTGCTGTGTGTTTCTGCCATGTGCGAAGGGTTGTGGTTTGAGTATTACCCCAGTTTTGTAGGCTGACTGGACTGACTTAATGTTTTCCTGCATTCCTCAGATTTTCTCTCGGGAAGGCAAAGCTGTATGCAGTGGCAACCTTCCTCTGCAACCTGCACAAGTTTACATTAAGATAGTCTTTTTTCTGGTTCATCTCTCACCTCTCATGTTTAACACCTTGGCTTTTGGTAGTGTTTTATCATGTTCAGTATGGCTCTGATAAATGGAGGAAGATGCTATGCTTGTCAGGGCTGGGTGGCTCAAGCCTTTTCTCTGTCTGCAGAACACATGGTGTTGATCATAAGGACAGCTCACTCTCCAGTCCTGGCAGTCACCAAGCGACAGAGGGAAAGAATCATGGTGATGCTGAACCCTATTACAATATAACCCTTTACAGCAACCACTAATGATGCATCTTTTGCTTAATAATATTGCCTTTATGCTGAATGTTTTGTAAATCCAATGTTTTTACGGTGCTTTTAATTAGCAGTTGTGCAGGATAGTGTTGCTTACTCATTCAAGTCTTGGATGTCTTGTTATCTAGTTGTCTTTCAGTCTTACATCTACGGTTCTTTCTCACCACTTCTCCTCTCATCCTATCAAGATTTCATCAAGATTGATGAAGACAAAGTCCAGATAACAGAACTGTAGCTTATCAAAACCTATTGAGAGTCTCGCAGCAGAGATCAGTACTTAGATGGGATCTGGGGGTGTTGAGGCCTCTGTACAATGAACCAATGAATAATGTTGAAAGCCCAGAGAGATGATTTGCTATCATAGCCAATCTCAGGTTAAGAGAATAGCCTTTGAGTTGTCACAACGTGATGTGCTTCTTCTGAACATGCAATGTTCAGTTAGAAACAATGAAAAAATGTTCTGTCGTGGCTGATTTTGTCTTGTTGATTAGTGGATATGCCTTCTCAGTGGGGTTATATCCTCCTTGTAAGTCTAATGTCAATCTTTTGGTTCATCCCTAAGACAGAAAAGCATACAGTATATAGTATATTTTGTGCAGAATAATATGACTTTATTATATGTAAATTATGCTATCCCAAAAATCATAACAAAAGGAAAGCAAATGTCCCCGGAGCATAAGAATTTAGCTCTTTATACAGAATAACATTCACACCTGTGCTTGCTCGTGTTCAAGCATGTGACACACAGGCTCATATGGATGTAAACAGACACACGCATACATCGCATCGTATGAGAGCAGTACAATGAAGTGTGATTTTGAAGCAGATTATGTGTGAGGAACAGGATGCCTGTGACAGAACAGCCTCTTCACTCCTGTTTTTCTCCACGGCTGTTGCAGGGGTGAAGCCAAGTTAGGGAGGCAGGAAGGCTTCAACTCTCCTCCTTGGTAAACAGAGTAGAACCTCAACAGAGCAAATGAACTGCAAATGGCAGATTACAATCTCTGGCAGCAGTCATAAAATGACCAGTAAACTGGTTTTAAGGGATAAATTGCTTTCACTCATCCCAGTGCAGAAAATGTTGGAGATGTTGTGGTTAAGCAGACCTGTAGAAGCTCAGTGGCTGGTGGGTTGTCTGTGATCTAGTGTTTCACAGCAGCAGATGGCAGTGCCAGCAGGCCAGGATGGTGCCAGAAGGTTACGCAATGGAATGATGCCTCTAAGACCTGACTGGAACACCGCATGACACATATATGTGCAGAAACACACTTCCCACACAGTCTTCTGAAGCTGTAGAGAAACATTCATACTTACACGATTCACTTGGTCTGCATCTTCTTGAACTTTAAGGAACCAGTCCTTATCAGAAGAAATAGCAGCCTTTCCTTTGTGGTGCCATGCACAGGTGACTGACAGTTCGAACCATTTCAGGAAGCTCAGGGTGAAGTGGCACCCCAACATTGGCATGGCCATGGAAGCAGATGGAACTTTAGCTTCCCCATGGTCTTGTCTCCATTTCCTGATCCTCTCTGGGGCACGTGTGTGTCTGCCAGTGGGATATGGGTCAGATGGTCAGCTATCTTTATCCAGATTGTTGCCAGGAAAACCTCCATTCATTTGGAAACTGAAAGGGCGTCCTCTTGGTTCACTCTGGAAAAAATTGTGGATTTCATTGATAATACTCTCTCTTACAGTATCTCCTTTGTTGTGTCTTGCGTTTCAAATTGCTTGTGTTACTATGTGGCTTGTACTACCTTATGCTGTGATCATGCTGCAGTACAGACAATAATATTTTCTATCTATGGTATTAGTGAATGCTACTAAATCAAATTTTGTCAGAACCTCCCTGCATAGCTATGTCTTTCCAGCCTTGAGTACTCTCAAAGCTAGTGTGGTGAAGACTGGTAGGTGTATTTGTACACAAAGAGCAGAAAGGAGCTGTTCAGGCCATGCCAACTATAAGGGGACTTCAATGGAAGCGGGTTAGGTTGCGACAAAAATCAGGTCTTCTCTCAGAGCTCCCAGACTTCCTGTCCAGCTCCAGTCTAATCCCTCAGCATGTTGTTTTCTAAGAATGAGCTCATGCAACCATCCCTTGCCAACCACAGTGCCGCACATGCTTTGCTACACCAAAAGGAGACATTACCATTGCTTTTAGGATGCCACTGGGCCCAGTTTTTCAGGTCCCTAATGTGATTGCTGACCCAGCATACAGTGAGCCATTCACATTAGTTTAGAATTTCCAACATGAGCGGTGCTTTGGTCTGTTTTTCACCATTTAATAGACCTGCTGTTTTTTTGAGAAATTGGACAAATCATCTAGAAATCATGGCTGCTCCCTCACTGCTTGTGCTATAAGAAAAAAAACAACAACCAGAAAAAGCTAGATTTTCTGTCTACTGTAGGTGCATTCATTAATAAACGAAATAGCACTCCTCTTTGGGATGAGTGTAAACCGTACTCTTGTATCTTATACAGTTTTAAACATCTATTCACTGTCTTCTTCCAGTACTCTGTCCATTGTTTAGGTTGTTTTTACAGCACTCAGGATAAGGTGATGCACTCAGGTAATACCAGCAACTAATGAAATCCTGTTGTTCTTGATTGCCAGGTGCTCAGAAGAAGTCTGAGGCAACATTTGTTGAAATATTAATCAAGAAAATCCAACCCAAGAGTTGGAGAAACAAAACAAATAATGTTCTGCACATGGATAAACTTAGATGGAAAATTGGCTTTGCACTTTACTGGAAATTATTTATGATCTTATTTTTGAGGAATAAATTGTCACAGAGGATTAATTTTCCATTACTAATTAGTCATTTGTGTGTGTGATTTTGTTGGCGCTTGTGTGTAGATCTGTGTGCTATGTGTGTCTGCTTGAGCTCTGAGAGACCTGTCAACACACAGAGTATTGAATTTGTGAATGTGTATTTTGTTGCGTTGTGTTGTGCGCTGGTACTTTGTGCCTCAACATTACTCCTGGTGGATCCAGAGAAGTGAAGGAAGCCCCAGGCCCATCAATAGTTGAGCAGGAGCACGGTTGTGTGTCTGTAATGAGGCATACCACATCGCATCATCAATATTACATGCTGGCTTAGGGCCAAGGGATGCGCTCTGTGGTGTGTTCAAGTATAAAGCAATGCGTGTGCATGTGTGTGTGTATGTGTCATGCATACAGTGTAATGAGTGTTTTGTAAGACTTAAGTTAAGTGCACTTGCAGCTGTAGACTTGTCCAAGAGCATGTAGAGATCCTGATGAGGAGGTGAAGTGGGATGAAGGGATCAACAGCAAATGGTGCTTCTACATCAGGTGCCAAAGCACACCTGACTACTCGTGAGCGCTCTGGCTCCCTAACATATTGTGAACAGCTGCGACCTCCACATGTTAACTCAGCCACCAACCACCCTCATCCCCCAACCCTAACCTGGCAATCAGAATGGACATAACAAACAAGCTACTATAATATTTTTCTACAGAATAATTGGAACTTAAAGTGTGCATGTGCACTAATGCACGTGTGCTCTTGATTTGTAAACCAGAGATTCTGCATCATACCAGAATACCTCAATTCAGAGACATTCAAAGTGCTTTTTTATCATGATAAAAAGTTTCTTGTTATTTGAAATGGCCTTTAATGCAGTTTTATGTAGCTTTATCTCAAAATTATTTTCACCTTTTCACCTTTCACTACATTTTGTAGTGAAGTTATTGGGGCTTGTCTTCCATTTCAAGTGCGTCTGGCAGAACTTCTATTTTAGTCTATTTTATATTAGTCTACATAGGATGTGTAATGGCTAGCATTTCACTTTCATTATATGCAGTCAACATATAATGCAACACATAGATTCCAGGGCAGAAGGGAGCTGTTCAGGCCATAACCTGGCCGTAACCTGCTGCAATATGCGGCAGGTTATGTGATTGTGTACCGAGCTCTGAGCACTGCCAAACCACAAGTGACCCACACTCAACACCATGCTTGAATGCATCCTGTGTACACTGATGGAGGACTAAAGCTGCTGCTACTGCTTTGCTAATGTGCTGCTTTTGCTATGCAGCCAGTGTAGACATTGAGTTTCTCTATTAAGTCTTATGGCAGTGAAACCTTAAAATTCAGTCCAGATGTTTGGATGAACTGAGCTAGTGTAACACCTGGCCTGTTTACACATGAACAAATTACACACATGTTCACACACACACACACACACACACACACACACACACACACACACACACACACACACACACACACACGCTCATACACACAGAACCCTCTAATGTGTTGGATGAGAGTGTTGGTAATAGTTCACCCCCATTCTCGCCTCGTGGCTTCTCATCCCCCTCGGCCAACTGAACAGTACTCAGAAATGAAGTATGGACAAGAATGTTAAAGGCTACCATCAAAGGCCGCCAGTCTACTCCTTTAGATCTATGTGTGTGTGCGTGTGTGTGCGTGTGTGTGTGTGTGTAAAGTACCCCCACAGGTGATTGGATCTGATCTTATCTCATCTCATCTGATTGGCTCATCCGTCTGATGCATTCCACAAGCAAGTGAGAGGGGAGTGTTAGAGGCCTGTCTAAATAATTTAGATCTTGCATTTGTATTGATCAGGTAGCGCTGCTCTCCGCGGGCCACTCCACTACCCCCTATCTCTCCATCCCTCTTCTCCCCTGTTCTTGTTTTTTTCGATTGTAACCTTGTGCCCCTAGCTTTGCTTCCCCTCCACTCTTTCTCCCCCTCACCTCTACATCAAACAGAGTGCAGGTACACTGCTGCGAGGGAGCAGAAAATGCATGAGAAGGGAGAGCTTTTTTTTTTAGTATGATTCCTCAAATGGGAGTGAGGCTGAGGCAGAGAGGGTGGAAGAAAGGTGTAAGCAGTGGATAAAGAAAGAAATAGCACATTGGAGGCAGAAAAAATCTTTTGTGTGTAGGTGTGTGTGTGTGTATATGTATGTGTGTCTGTGTGTGCGTGTGTGTGTGTGTGTAGCACATATGCAAGTGTCTGTGGAGAGTAATGGAGTGTGTGTAACCTTGGTGATGCAGGTCAGTGGAAATGTAGAAATGAGCGTATTGTGTGTACGGAGGTTGGTGAAGCCTTGTCCGACTTGCATTAAACCCAGTCCATTACTCCATTAAATACTACATCATGTTACGGCCTTGGATCAATACAGCATAATGTAAATACTGATAACGTGTCTCACCACACTGTGGAATGGATTTGTTGAATAGGTAATGTATTCTGGGAAGCAGAAATAGCACAAAAAGACGAGCACATGTATGCACAGTATGAACATGATAATTGCTTGTTTGAATGAGAAGGCCTTTTCCCTGTATTCTGTGGGTATTGTGGTGTTAGAGGTGCACTGAGCAACATGGATTGAATATGATAATGCTTCTGTTGCCAAGCAAAATATCTGTCTTTCTCACAATTTGGCTTCTAGTACATGTTGATAGAATTTGGCAGTGCTTAAGGCTGACAAGGTGACAAGAAAAAGGAATAAACAGCCTTTACTTTTACCTCACACAGCATTGTTAGAGCATTCAAACAAAAGAAAATAATTAATATTTTATATTATTTTATGTACTAATAACTAGGTCTATATTTCCATTGTAGAAAATGTTATATGGACCAAGCACAGTGTTTTTTGACCATATAAATGTAGCAGAGAAACATTAACAAGTATAATCATTGCAGACGATTTAGTCATTTACGATAAATACAATAGGTATGTTAACTTTACTATTGTGTAATATTGTGGCGCACAGGGGATGTGAAATGCATTATTAGCAATGTAGCTGTATTTTTAAGAAAAACCACAACAGGAGAAGAGAGGAGGAAATGTCTGGATATAATAAGAGAGAGTTGTGGGATGAATTATTGAGGCTTTGATATGGAGCAGAGATGGGGAGGGGAGAGAGGAGCTGGACTGTGCTCTTAAGACAGGGTGTAGCACATTCAGTATACACAGACACACACAGAACACACACATTCAGACGCACACACAAACGCTGGGCGCCTTGTGTAAGAACGTGTTAATGGAGTCACCCAGACAGACAGGCAGGGAGACTGGGCCACACAGGAGTCTGCTCTGCCCAGATTCCCGCTTTGAAACAGACCAAGCCCGGAAGAATAAGCGCTCCAAGACCAAACTGACAGGTTGATATTCTTACTAAATACACACCAACGCTGTGGGTGTCTCCTCCTTTTTCCCATTCAGTTTCCCCCAAAGCAGGGGGATTCCAGGGTCAGGAAATAACAATGCCTCCGTCTTGCCCCAATGCAAAGATTTTTATTCCTCCATGTACAAAAAGTGTAGTTTTGGGGAGTGTGTACTCTTTTGAGCCACAAGCTCTTCCCCTGTGCTCTGATCTGTCTGGCTGGAAGCAGTCCAGTGGCTGAGCTATTTTTTTCCAGTGATGCAGCCGGCTCTGTGGTCCCGTCACTCAGGGCTTTTGTTTACCGGGTGGATCAATAGTTAACTTGCTGCTGGATACTCTAAGCTAGAGATCTGTACAGCAGGATAATAGACCTCTGGCAGTTGTCTGGTCCGCTGCTGTTTGTGGTGACCTGTAATGAATAGAGGCTTAGTGAGGCTATCAGGGTTACAGCCAATTAACTCATCAGTCTTTTCTAATATGGTTGTCAATAGGGACAGGCTTTGATTATAGCACTGTTGATTTGTTCAGGATGAGTACATTCTAGCACTGTTGCCTGTGAGAAAGACAGTGAGGTGATGTTATCATACTCTTTTCTTGTCTGACCTCTTTACTGTAAAAGTGACTCAAGTCCCTATTTAGCAGGATCTTTAATTGTGCTCCTGTGTTTGTGTGTGTCTGTGTGTATCACTCTGTGCGTGTGTGTGTGTGTGTGTGTGTGTGTGTGTGTGTGTGTGTGTTATTGTTGCTTTTTAACACCTGCTTGCACATCTGCATGCTCTCCTCTCCTCCTGCAGGGTGTTTGGTCTCATTGGCATCCTAGTTAATGGTCACTTTACATTTACACTTTTTAACACCTGAGCTCTGTGCTCATTAGTAGCAGGAACTGTAGTGTAATGTCCACACGCGTGCACATCACACCAGCTAATTATCTTTGTAGCCTGCAAACGAAGTGTGAGCATGATCTAGTACTTGCAAGCCCTGACACCTAATCAAGTGGTAAATTGCAGTTTATCTTATGTCTTTTTGTGAGTTATCAATAAAGTAATAAGGGTCGGTAAAGGGAAGAGAGAGAGGATAATACATTGTATTTTGTTTTAAGTTACATTTGTGAGACTGTTTTTGTGTTTTGCTTGAGTGCTTTGTGACTTCAACAACTGGATATGGAAATGCAGTAACACTCAGATTTGCTTTTCCTCTCTCTTCAGTAACCATCTCTACAAGTGTATCCTTTGATGGTCTGCTGGTGACTGGCCTCTACACCTCCACACCAGTCCAGTCTGCTCCAATCCCTGCTCCGGCTGCCTTCGGCTTTGGTAAGTCCTCATGAGATACCACTTCAGGCGGTTTAGTGTGGCCTACTCAGCCATGCTCCTAGTGCCAATATAAGTGCTTCATTAAATCCTCAACTTAGCTTTGCCTTTTAGCACAAACAAACCCTCAGATACTCTAAATCGTATCTTAGCACTGGGACTATGGAATTTTAGTGTGCATGACCCAGCTCACTGATCCACATCCGTTCCCAGAATGAGTACAACACCACTTCCCCACTCCTGTTGTGACAGGCTGTGATGGATGAGGAATGACCATGGGTTTGGCCGTATGGATTTTAATTGATGTTTGAGAGAAGAAAAACAAAAGACTGAATATAAGATGAGAAAAGGACATGGGAGAGCAAAGATAAAAGTGGATGAGGCCTCTGAGAGTCAAAACCAACCTTCAAATAACAAAGAAGAACATATTAATGATCATCAGGTTTTATAATTAAATATTGAGTCGTCATCTGGCATTTGATTTACCCAAAAGTTTTTTTAGTTAAATTTCCTAAACATTACCAGCATTTTCATTTTTTGGTCTTTGCGTTGTCAGTTGTGTCTAAATTAACTACAGGCAGTTAATTTACAGTGTGAATTTACAGAGTACTTCATCTTACTAAATTTTTATTTCATATTTTGCAAAATATAAAATTAAATTTAGTTTGAAAAATTGTTAAGACAAGTGTTGACTAATTACACAGTCAAGATGCAACGGAATCAAAGTGAAGTGTGACCCATTTCTGGACACACAATGAGGATTTTTAGACTCAGATGAAGTGTGTGCGGATGGAGCCCCTGTGTGCAGGGGTGGGGGCTCTCTAGGGGCAATGGACCAGCCATAAAGAACTCCTTAGAGAACAGGGCTACTGGCCCAGAACTGCTGCCCAGTGGGCTCACTTATCCTGACTAACTCCACTGTTCTTCAGTCGCTGACTTCACCCGAGCCAGGGCAGCTCTTCACTCTTGGCAGCCCTGTTTACTGGGGAGGCATCCAAGCATGGATTGCGTCACCTTTGCTTCACTCTCATTAATTTGAAAAGTTTTAAGAGAAGGGTTGCACAGACTGATAGGCAGCAGCTTGTGGAACTGTGAGTTTCTGCATGGTGTGTGTTTGAATAAGTCAAAGCCTTCCGTTACAGTATGTGTAATGTGCTAAGCAGTGAAGTCAAAATGTTATGATTATAACTTCTGTTCCCTGAAGGGGAGGAACGAGGTACAACGCATATAGTATTGGATATCACGCCCCTGCTGCGTGACCTGACTGAAGACACCTTTATTCATGCATTTAAGGCAGATGATCTGTGGTGACGTATGTGAGGCTTCGCCTACACATATATACATCCGTCACCACAGTCATCCTTCAGTTCGAAAGCCGCTCATCGCCGAGCCCAGCTGTGTAGCGTGGCACCCTAGTGTTCTACATTCCTCTCCTTCAGGGAACAGAAGTTATAGTCATAACATTTTGTTCCCTTTCAGTTGATTCATTCGGTACAACACATGTAGTATGGGACATAGGGCTGCTTGATTATGGCAAAAATCATAATCGCGATTATTTTGGTCAATACTGAGATCATGATTATTTGACACAATTACTTACTTACTAAACGTCATACAATTATTGAACTTTAAAAAAAACTTGTCTTTTTAACAGTGGATTTCCTTGAACTTTAAATATAAATAAACTGAAAAACAAATAAAAAATTAAAGCTGCAAGCAGCGATGATCGGGCCCTCGCTTCCTTGCGTACATTGGTTTGGGCGCGTTCGAAGGGCTTCTGTCACAGGCATGTAGATGTCTCCAGACCTGAACTGTTTTCAGACAATGCAAGAAGGAGATAAACATCACTTCCTCTGTCCACTATTTTGCCTGCTGCTGGGGCTGCTCCGTTGAAATTTCGTAGGGAGCGCTATGGAGCCAGTTTGCATCACTGACTGAATATTGTCATGTAGACGTGTTCAGGCCTGGACTGTTATCAAACATGTGAAGTTTCAGGCAGATCCAACCATGTACATTAAAGTTTTAGCAATTTCCTGTTTCATGGCGAAACATCTAAAGTCAACGCCGCACCACAGCCACACGCTTCAATGAAATCATGCTTTCAACTAAATGTTTTGATAACTTTTGATCACAATCTAGTCTAGATGACACACACTGATTCTGAAATCGTCACAATGAATTCTGTAGGAGGAGTTCGTTAAAATACAAGGTATGTGAAATTGCCAAAAGTAAGCACTAAATTCAAAATGGCCGACTTCCTGTTGGGTTTAAGCTATGGGTCCAAGAGATGTTTTTTTGTGTCCTGGCATGATACATGTGTATACCGATTGTCGTTCATGTAGGTACAACGTGGCACGGGGGCTGCTTCGTTGAAATATTGTAGGGGGCGCTGTGGAGCAATTCTGCCACACCCATGCCAGTTATAAAATTTTACAGATTTTAAGACCTGTCACGTGTGTGCACAGTTTTGTGACTTTTCAAGCATGTCTAGCCCCTTAAAAACAGCTTCGTACTTTGTGGCGAACAATGTGTTGCCATGGCAATGGCTTTTGATGAAAACTCAAAAGCTTCAGGAGTTATCATCATCAAGGTCTTACACCTTGGCTGACCAAATTTTATGTGTTTCTGACTAACCTGCTAGGAGTAGTTAGCAAAAGAGTGGTGCTTAATACTTCCTGTTACCAGTAGGTGGCGCTATGACTGTCACTAAATATGGTCCTTAAATGTGTTCAGACCGGGACAAGCATATGAAATTTGGAAAAGATCAGACCATGTGGAGTCAAGTTATAGGGCTTTGAAATTTCATGGCAAGACATTGAAATTCACCGCGTCGTCATGGCCACACCTTCAGACTATACAAACTCCAAGGTCTTGAGGCTATTCTGAGGAAATTTGAGGTGGATCCAATCACCATGCTACCCACAGGGCGTCAAAGCGTAAAACATGTTACTTTCTGTTGCCAGTAGGTGGCGCTATGACTCAGATCCAATATTGACACATGGATGTGTTCAGGGCAGGACTCTTTACAAGCACAAAAGGTTTGGATCTCTTAGGATCATGTATGGTGGAGTTATGGCTGTTTCAATTTTCATGGCGAAGGATCGAAATTCACCGCCCGGCCACGCCCCCTTGGCAATGTTATAAACTCTCCATTTTGATGAGTTTTCATCTCCATGGTCTGCAGATGATACTGATTCAATTTGAAGTCGCTGAGTTCGTTAAAGTATGCATGCTGGAAATGGCAAAATCTGAGTCAAAATGGCAACTTTGATCCAAAATGGCTGACTTCCTGTTAAATTTAGGGTATGTCTCCAAGAGACTTTTCGGTGCATCTGGTCATGATACACATGCATACCGAATTTCGTTATTCTACGACAATCCGTGTCGAGGGGCTCAATTTTCTTAATTTTCTAGGGGGCGCTGTCGAGCAATTTTGCCCTGCCTTTTTGCAAGACCCATAAAATATTAAATTTTTCACCACCTCTGATGTATGTGCAAAGTTTAACAACTTTTCGTGCATGTTTAGGCCCTCAAAAATGCGTTTGTTTTGGAAGAATAATAATAGAGAAGAGAAATAATTCCTTTAGATCCAATAGGGCCTTTGCACCGCTTGGTGCTCGGGCCCTAGTAATGGTAATGTGAACAAGAAACCTGCTTTCTGCAATTGGAGTATGGGATTAGAGAAACTTGGTTTCCACGGGTAGATTTTACTCCCTGGAGAACACCGATTTCTCTGCCATGTATACATGTAACCAGGTTTCTAATCAGCTTTTTACAAGTAAGCATGTGCACAATAACAGACTGCAGACCAGAGTTTACTCTCAAATTGCAGCCATATAGAGCAACTGCCGGACATATGTTTAAATAGCCATATAATAGCTTGCATTTAAACAGCAAATAAACACAAAAACACACAAAATGCTATGATCCAACAAATGTATTTTATTCAGCAGAATGAACTCTTCACAAACTTTGCGAACTGAGCATATAGACTACAACAATAAAATAAAACAAATAGCCTTGCTGTTGTTTATTAAATGCAGCCATGTGGGCAGCCTGAAGCTGCAGATCCGCCACCACCTCCACCTACTGTGGTCTCCCCAAGCCCGCTTCTCACTGGGACCGCGGAAAAGTTAAATTTCCTACTGATCAATTACACGTTATTTAACAATGGAGCTCCAGGCTGATCCATTTGTTTCACTGTGCCAGTGCTGGATGTAACCTTACCTGAGAGAAAACGGTCAGAGTTGTGTCAACTGCTGTCGAGCCAAAGCGCAGGGCTGTTGCTGGAGTGTGCAGCTTTTGAATCTCGTGCCATGCTTAGTCACATCTGACCAAACACTCAGTGAATCTCTTAATGTCAAAACCAAACTTTTGCATAATATAAGTTTATATTTAAGTTGTCTTAGCAACATATCTTATAAGTCACAAAATATTAAGCTATTTTATATGCTGTTAATGAATGTCCCTAATGGGACATACAGTACTGTGTAAAAGTTTTAGGCACTTTAGATGTTTTGATTCATATCCATAACACAATACCATCAGAGAGGTCTGAATGGAAATTCATTCTGCAGCATGACAATGACCAAACATACAGCCAGAGACTAAGAAGACAAAGAACTATTTTCAGTGACAAGAAGAACAAGGAGTCCTGCAACAGATGGCTTGGCCCCCACAGAGCCCTGATCTCAACATCATGGAGTCAGTGTGGGATTACATGAAGAGACAGAAGAAATGAGACAGCTTAAATCCACAGAAGAACTGTGGCAAATTCTCCAGAATGCTTGGAACAACCCACCTGCCAAAAACAGTACACCTGAAAAACTGTTTGCAGGTGTACTGAGGAGAACTGGCACTATTTGAAAGGAACAGCTTGGTCACAGCAAATATTGATTTGATTAAGGTTTTTTCTCTTTGCTGAACTTTGTATGAATTTAATTGATAAAGAAAAACAATTTCTATCATTATTTTTGTGAACATCCTCACTTTACTTTTAACACCTAAAACTTTTGCACAGTACTGTATATTCACGCCTGCAGAGCAGCCACTGAACCGGAGTCACACCTGCAGCACTCTAGTGCATCACAGACCAAGCAGAAAGGATAGATTGAGCCACCGAAGGTGCTGTCACATCCAAATGATAAAACCGAAACAAAAGTGTGTGGTGATGAGCAGTTGGCTGCAGCAGAGATATCACTTACAGATATCCCTTTAAACAAAGCACATGATGTTGCTATGCCCCTGGTCGAATGTGCCCTCACACTGTGTGGCAACAGTGAGGCTAAGCTAGGGAGATAGCCACCACAATCCAGTGAGAAAGCTGCTGTTTAGACAGGGGTTTGCCCTTGGCCAGATTAGCAAAATAGACACACAATTGGTCACATAAACACACATTCTGAGTGTGGTCTATGTAGGTGCCTAGCACATGCACAAAGCACAGGGAATGCAACCTCCTCGAGCTCCTTGGGTGCAAAAGGAGGGGGACAGAACCTCAAGAGGTCAAAAGCCATGGAGCTACAGGCTGTAGGGACAATCTTGGGCAAATACACCGCATTTGTGCAATGTAACCTTGGAGCCATCCAAAGTGAACTGGGTACAAGGGGGATGCACAGATAAAGCATTAAGGTCACCCACCTGCTTTGCGGAGGTCAAAGCAAGAAGCAGTGCAGTTTTGTATGAAATAAATTTCATATCTGCGGACTCAATGGGCTCAAATGGAGGCTCACAAAAAGCATGAGGGGACGCTGGATCTAACCATAGGCCTCAGCCGGCGGACTCCCTTTAAGAAATGCATGGCAAGAAGGTGAGTACCTGGTGTCACTACATCAAAGCCAACATGACAGGCAGATAGAGCTGCCAAGTAGACCTTACTTGTGGAAAAGGAGAGACCCTTATCTAGCTGGTCCTGAATGAATGTCAAAACATCCACAGTAGATTGAAATGGGAGTACATTTTGGTCCTGATACCACTGCTTGAGAGCCCACCCTTTATAGGCATGTGAGCCTCTAGTAGATGATGCCCTCACACTTTGGATCGTTGCCACCACACTTTAGGGCAGACCTTAGCTGTTAAATTGGACCTCTCAGCAGGTAGGCCTGCACAGTTCTGGACATGGATGAATCACCTCTCCTCCTGCTTGAGAGAGGAAATCCCTGCAGAGAGGAAGCTGCCAGGGCCTTGCCACCAGCAGACTGATTATCTCAGCATACCACAACTTTGCTGGCCATTAAGGGGCCACCAGGATCAGGGAGAGGTACAGGAGGCCGAGTGACAAGCCGAATGGCAGCACCAGATATTCGTAGGCCGTGCCCTTGAATGCAAACCTTAGAAACTGCCTGTGGTCTGGGTGTATCGCTATGTGAAAGTAAGCATCTGTGAGGTTGATTGTCACAAACCAATCCCCTAGGCTGATAGACAGCACTCAAACTTAAGGAAGTCCTGTTGTCCTGGGGACAGTAAAAATAGCACCCAGGACACAACAATGAGAAAGAAAACACTGATGTTATTTGGATAAACTGACTACATATGGGATTCTAAATGGTTATTTTCTCACCTGAAAAAAATGTTAAAACTTAATAAAGTGACATATTAACAGCAAAAATCTTTTAGTCTGGTGCAAGTTAATCTCCACCATGATCCCATCGCTGCAGTGTTACAGCATATTTGGTGCCCCATCACATTCTGTGACCTGCCCTGATGTTCATCTCACTCCTCATGCCTAAACCAACCTAATCACCACTGCAGGTCACAGAATCTAATGGGTCACCAAATATGGTGTATCACCTGTTGGTGCAAATGCATTCTGGGATACCCAGTCAGGTCCTGATGTAGTGAAAACCTGCAGTCAAAAAATGCTGAAGTGGCTGAAAAACACTGGTGGTAAAGCAAGTGAGCCCCCCCAAAGGAAGCCACAGTGACAGCCAAAACCATGAAGATGTGTTGGTATCTTCCTGTCACGGCTCTCAGTCACATCCACATCATCTATCCAAACTCCAGTAAATTCGCCAGCTTAGCTAGCACTTAATGATAGCATCAAGTGTTAGCTAGCTATTGAAATGTGGTTGTGATGCCTTGCTTAGCTATATAAAATTATAAAATGCAGCCCACAAGGTGTTATTATTATTATTATTATTATTATTATTATTATTATTATTATTATTATGTGTAACAACCATAATGCACAGTTGCACATTTAAATCAGCACAATAATACAACTTAAAGATTAAGTAAACCATCATTGCATTGCAGTCATTTTGTGCATTTGCTCTTGTTAAATCACCTCTCCTTTTGTGGGGTTGGGGGGTGGATAATGATGAGATTGATGTACATATGAACTCAAAACAAATTGAACTGAATGTTATGTTAAACTATGAAGCTGCATGACATTTCAAATAAAATTAAATGTTCAGAACTTCCCTGGTGGACCAGGGTGAGTCAGTGAAGTGACATGAATTACTGAAAGTTACAAAGTTATTAAACTATTTTATATTTATACTATTTGTTATGTAGTATGAAAAATTGGAACTTCAGTTTGGGACAATGGTTGTTTAGTCTGGGACAATTGAAAGTAGAGTTCAGAACAGTTGTGTTAGTGTTAGCATTTTGGACCTGTAAGTTTGTAGGTAATTGTTTAACACTCACAGGTCAAGAATAGGACAAAGCCCTCTCCCTTTCTCCGGAACAACAAAATAATGGCTGTACCAACCTTTGTTCGTCCCCAAAGCAGTAACAACTCGTCTTGTTTTTCTCTTCAACAGAGTGTTTATTTCCTCCTTCAGTACTGCTGTTGCCTTGCCTCCTACAACTGTGTTTATTATGAAGAGGAAACAAGGTGGTCTGACCCGTAACTGTAACCAGTAACCCATGGCAATGGTTCTCTCTACCCATTGAGTGCATGTGCGCCATTGAGGGAGGTGAACTGCTGGTGAACTGGAGCTGACTGAACTGCAGTTCTGTAGGGGAGGGTAAAGTGCCAAACATTGGGAACACTTGCTGTGGTCACCTGAGTAACATTTAATGCACCCAAACTGGGGGCTACAACCTGAGGCAACAGAAGTGATTTGTGTGCATGGAGGGTTGTGCTTGACAGACTGTGTTAGGGAAGTACAATGCCTCTTGGGGCTGGAACCCAGAACAGATGATGCTGCTCAGAGTGTCTGTCTGCGTCTTCCTTAGCTCAAACTTTGCCTAATTAGCGTTAAGCGACTGCCCAAACAAACGCTCAGAAGACACTGGCTTGTCCACATAAACATCCCTGTCCCTATTCAAAACATCGGAGATAGTCAGCCACAGGTCTCTCTGCACCACCACTGTAGATGCAGTCCCTCTGACCAGGGAGAGTGTTGCACAGTGGGACACGTGGAGAATATCATCCGTGGCAACTCAGACCTTGCTGAGAAGACGTGCCAGTGGACTGTCGGGGAGCGTCTATGTCACAAGCTCTGCCAGACACATGATTTGTTAGGTCTAAAGCATGATGACTAAGCTCAGTGTGCTGGTGGTGCCTGCCTACACTTGGTAAATCTTCTCAAGCTGAGATGCAGGGAACCTGCACTGCTTGGATGGAACAGCTGTGTGGCTGCCCATACCATGGTTGTGTGATGGGGCCAGATAAGCTGCCAGGGATGGCTCCAATGGGTGGAGGATTGACCAAACCAGCTTTTTTTGGTTCCATCCAGATCCAAATACTGTCCATGGATGGTCACTGTGACGTGGCTGGACAGCAGTTTGTTCTATGTCAAGGTTAACTCCAAGATGAAGGGGGAAGGAAAAATTCCTGTGAACTGCGATGGTTTCTGAGCCGGTGGAGGAGAGGGCCACTTCACCTCCAGTTTCTCAGCTAGACGGCAGTACAGTGAGAGGAAGGATGTATCGTCCCGGCCAACTGACGCAGCAGTGGCAGTGTACTGGCCCGATGATAAAGCCTCCTGTTCGATCTTCGATAAACCAACACATCTTCGTCATCATGGCAAGCAGCTAGCTTGAGCTGCGGCTGGCTAGTGGCTAGTGGAGGGTTCTAGCTCAAACTCGGCTAACCTCTCAACATACTCCATGTGGTCAGCCCAGTTACCAGTGGAGACTTCAACCAAAAGTTTCTTGCTGTCAGACTCAGATTAAGCTGGGTCCCTCAACTCGTAGAGGAGGAGGTAATTGCTGTGCGACGGTAGTGTATCCCAGCACTTTCTCTGCGAATGTGACCCACCTATCCAGGGTTGAGCACCGAAGCTGGCAACAAGATGCACAGGACTCAGGCTCAGTCAACACTCTCCTGGCATGGAGAACAACCAGACAGACAGGACATGCCTCATGCTGGTCTTTTTCGTGCAAAGAGAAGCTGCACCCCTGAGGACAGGGGCGGACAGAGGACTTCTTCTCTGCCTGTTCAGGCTTGGTGCTCATACCGAGACACAAAGCCCATGGGTAAAAAGCACACAAAATTAGCGCTCCATGGGTCTAACTCAGAATTTTATTTTTCATTCGTCTGCACAATAATTAGGTAGATGGGAATAATTTTATGCAGCACCCTCCGTACCCTAGTGGCAGCAGCCTGGCTGGTCTGCAGACCACAGTCCATGGCAGGTCGTCACATCTGGAGAGAGAAGGCTCTTGAGCTTTGGGGGGGGGGGGCTGAAGAGCGATGCTCCCACAGAGAGAGAGAGCTTCATCAATGAGCTCATAGAAACCTGATGACATCGCTATGCACAACAGAGCCAGTGTTTGAACAAAATGCTTTGAAGATAATGCAGTGGAACAATAATAGAATGAGATGCTGCTTGATGTGCATTGTTGTTTTGACAAATATAAAGGGATCTGAGAGGACAAGAGGGTCATGCAACTCCACAAGGGAGCTTTACGAGCCTTGTGGTTTTTAGTTTAGAGCGTCTAAGAAAGGGTGTGGCTCTAATCCCCCTCTATGGAGGCATGCAGGGGACACAGATACACATGGACAGCAACATGCACACACACACACACACACACACATAGTATTCAATAAAGAAATATCCACCCACTCTCATTCAAATACACATATACACACTCCAGCTGTGTACAGCTGTTGGAGCAGCGGCTGGCTGGGGGAGCATGTGGCTGACAGATGTATCAGTGCGGGGACCAACATGAACTCCAGCACAGGAAGAATCAAACCTCACTGCACCGCCACCACAGGATTGCAGACAGAGGGAGGAGATTAGTGGTGAATTCAGATTCCTGAATATTTTTGAGATTTAAAATCACCAGATTAAGCTAATCAAGAAGAGAGAAGACTATTCTGTTAATAGGTATTTTATTTTTGCGGGGTCAGTTTTGGTAGAGAAGAAGAGGATGAGAAAAAGATGGCCAAATCGCCTTGTAAGGAGCATAGATGGATAGACAGATAAAGGGAGAGAGCTGTGCAGACACAGAGGTTAGTGTTTGTACACTCTGTGTGGGGATGTCTAGTGGTTGGTTTGGTCAGAGCTATGGCATCAAGCAGAAAGGATGACTGCACGCTGGCCTCCAAAGAGAGAATTCTCCTCGGCCTTCCGTGTCACCCTTCACTGCTTTTTACGGAAAAACTAATAAAAACCAGTGCATGTACATGTGCATGATCACACTGCATGCAAATACGCACACTATATCACTGGTCTTCTTTCCCTGTCTCTGTGTTTGTCTTTTTTTCTTTTTCTTTTTTGGATCTGTCACACATAATAATGTAGAGACCCTCACACATTCACACACACAAACACCGCAACATGGAGACAGAAAAGTGAGCATTTTATTGGCTTCCACTCCCTCTGAATAACAATGCACTTCACAGTACATTTGTAATAAAAGTGTGAAGCTTTGAGGGACTGACTTTTTACTGCGTCGTCGGAACTCAACACCCACTCATTGTCGAATTAGCTGAAGTGTGATGTAGCAATTGGGGGGGCAATCAGGGTAGTCTGAAGAAGCCATATTTTCAGTTTCTAGGCTGAGCTGCGGCTCCAGTTGCTCAAGGCTCATTTCACCACTGCCTAAAGGCAAGAGATCCCCCACTAGCCACTGGGTGGCTAACCTCAGACCTTTATGATGCTGTAATTGCTTTGCTATGGCTACTGCAGAATCAGACAAACTGGTGCTAAAAACAATGTTATGTTAGGGAGCCAGGCCCACTTCAGATGGGGAGAATACAGGGGTGTAAATTGACTGTGGTTTTTATAAATGTGCCCATAAGGGGCCAGATAAACTAGTCTGGCTGAAACACAGCCATAGCAATGATTCTGTTTCAAGGTGCCAGGTACTGGCAGGAAAGACTCAACATGTCATTGTGGGCTTCATATAGTCACAGCATATAGTTATTGGATGAGGTAGAGTGTGCAAGATGATTCATTTCAGTCTATTGTGTAGTAGAGTTTGACAGCCTAAGTGCTCATTAGAGACCTTTGCTAGAGACCAACATGTTTTAGAGTGTAACTTTTAGATTCTGTGTGTGTGTGTGTGCAGCATGATCAGAGGGGATGTCTTTGCACACTGCCAGAAAAGCTACATGAGTCTGGACTGACTCAGCTGCTGGAGAATTCCAACTGCTTCGTGTTTTTCCCTCCTTTGACTTTTATTCCATTAAGAGCTCTTTCTTTCCATTCCAGTCTCTTGGCTTTCTGAAAGGAACTCACACAGTTTTTAGACTGGCGTCTACAAAGATTTTATGATGAAAACAATGACTTTTGCACATTGTCATAATTTTGACTTATTGTTGTGTGTCACACAGCGATGATGAGGTGATTTATTGGACCCCACCAACCAGGGTCTTGAAAGAAAGAAATGTCACATGTGGTCTGATTTCTATTGCTCCTCTAATGGCAAAATGTTTCCCATCACATAATTATCCATTCAAACACAAAGACGGAACAAGTATTCATTCTAAATGTCTCCCCCTAACTTATAATTACGATGATGAACAAAAGGCACTTGAAGGGAGGAGAGAGCCTAGAAAAAAGACGAGAGGGAAATGGATAGGCAAAAATGCCAACATGGGGCTGACAAAGTGTTTGAGATTAAGGGAATGGGAGTGAGTGCAGAGTGAGAGGAGAAAATTAGAGAAAGTGTGCATGAAAAATGGCAAATGGGACCAATGAAAGGGAGACAGTACGTGAATGATATAAGGAGGGGGAAGGAGAGACAGAGGATGAGAGGATGGCGTTCCATCACTCCCTCTGACGGAGTGGCTGATTGGTGTTGCCGTGCCAATGCTGAGCTGCTGAGAAACTGGTCATTGATGGATGGCTCGTTTGCAGGGTGATGTTTATTTTGTCGTTAATTTGCATATTTGTATGTATTTGCAGGGCGGTTGGCTTCTGCTAGCAAGGATCAGTCCCCATCTCAATATGATGGATCTGGCTGTCTGACAAAATGGACAGCTTAGTGACAGGGACATCCAGCCGACACTCTGTCCCCATGACGGATGGGCTCATGCTAACACACAGCCCGATTAGAGATGAAATCCTGCTGCACCTTGACCTGTGGAGGAGGGGCCAAAGAGAGTGTGCAGCCAAAATTGTAATCATGCTGCATTACACATTCTTAAGGACTCATGCAGAAATAGAAACATAGAAATACACAATCATGAATAGTCTTTCTTTGTCATTATGCACAATTATGCATTCAAAGCTTGATTTACACACACTCATCCATCTCCAGGTGAAGGTCGGCTGTCGGCGCCCTCTTGCCACCAAGGCAGATTGAATGTCAGCCAGAATGTCAGACTATGAGGGATGGCAGCTCATCATGTCAGTACAGTATTTACAGAGACACACTCACAGGTGTGTTTCCTATTGAACAAAGCCTGTTTCGGAACCTCTGTGCTTTCTTAAACACATCCCTAACAGTCCCAGGAGAGCACAAGTGTGCTTCCGCATACCCCCCCTCCCCCCATCAATGGGATGAGGAGGAAAACTGAGAAGGAAATACTGTGTAGGGAGAGATGGAGGATAAAGAGGAATGATACAGAGAAAGGGTGGTGCAGGGAGGAGAGAAGGGGTGAGGGAAAGGGTTCCCATGGGGAGAGAAGCTGTCAGTCCCTAGGAGACTTCAAACGCACTGCATCCCTGTGATCAGCCTGCTCCCTGGCTCTCTGCTGACAGCTCCCTGACTGCGCCGCTTAGACTCCTTCATACACGCACACAGATACACACATACACACACATATACACTTTCTTGCTACCGTAGGAGCTCTCACACTCACTGACTTATCCACTCATACCACAACACATTCAAATTCCATTGACATACGCACACTCATGCTGATTCTCACACTTAGGATGTGCATGTGTGACACATTTGCTCTGACATCCATCGTTATAATAACCTTGAACACTGCCAAAGTTCCCCATTTGCAACTCTGTCAAGGACACCATACAGTCCCAAACTGTTGCTGCTGAACTATTGGCTGAACAGAGGCAAGGTGGTGCTGGCAGCAGTGGTGGCAATGATGTTGATAATGATGGTGATGACTTATCTAAGCCATTACTCCTTCCCTGCTCAGGGCTGAGGCACCCAAAGGCAGATACCTCCTGATGATGAATTCATTACTGTAGAAGATGAAATGAGTTGTCGGGGCAGGGTTATGTATGGGAGGTGATTTGTGTTCTCTGCAGTATAGTGTTAGATCAGACTCAAGATCGGCTGGGTCTGCTTGCTGTAAATCTCCCCACTTTTCTGGCACAGGACATCCCCACCACTCATGCCCAGACTGAGCCTCTCTTTCGTCCCTCCTGCCGCCTGCCATGTCCTCCCCCACCAATTTCACAATGCCTAGAGGCTGCTAACAGGTGGCTAAACATTTTGGTGCTCTCAGAATCCCGAGGAATGTTTGGATAATGATGTATCACAAGTCATGTAGTCTCTCCATGCTCAAAGCCTCCCTGGAAGTGAAAAGCAAGCCCGCCTTCAAAGAATTCAAACAGAATAGAACATCATCCATTATTAATTTAAGGATCATCCACAGCAGAGTCTGGACCGGTGCATTAGTGTCGGCCATACATCCCAGCAGCATAGGTCTTGCCTCTCAGGTGTGATGGTGGACCTGCTGGAGCACTACTGCTGGGAATTAACTGGTTCACTTAGTGTACACTAGCTCTCTTGGAAAACACAGTCCCTTCTTTGAACTCCCACGGTTTCACTAGGTTTATTTACATCTGTATGTATGTGTGTCTGCGTGCATGCATATGTGGATGTATTTGTGTCTGTAAGTGAAGGTGTGCAAGTGTGTGTGTTTATACCTGCTTTTTGTGAGAGCAAACATGTATTTATATGCACATGCTGAGCATTTCGGTGCTTTTTCTTTTCTTCGCTGTATTTTCTGCATCCAAATGTATGGTAAAAAAAAGGTCCAGGGTTACCGGGAGAGCAGAAAAAGGGGGAGGCAGGAGCTGGGCTGACTGTGATAGAGATTTCAAAGTGGTGTGTGCGATGTTGGCCAGTTTTTTTTAATTTATTTTATTTTTTCTATCCTGCAGGAGAGAGCAGCAGGCGTAGGCTGTTTCTCCCATGTGTGGTCTCTCTTGAGCAGAGCAATGTTATTTTCTGCCATGCAGAGAGGTTGGTTACTTGCCAGATAGAATGAGAGGGGAGGGAGAAATAAAGATAGAATAAAGACAGAGAAAGCTTTGACTCAAAGACTGCTCAGTTTGACACATTTCTGTGAACACTAGTGGGTTTGCATCATTTCAACACAGAGGCAAGCTGACTTTGAAATTTGTCTTTGTTGTGTTGTGATATAAAACATCTCATATTCTATACCTCCAGATGCACCTTGCATGTGTGTGGGCATCTGTGGGTTTGGTGTGCAAACTGAGGAAAAGTGATTTTACAAAGTCTTCTCCACCAAGTGCTTGCCATTCGGGCTGCACTCTGAGGTCTATTCATTTTTAAAGTTCCCTTGCACAGAGTGTTAGAAACAGTGGAAGTGCTCTCTCTGACTCTGTGAGATGAGGAAGCTTAGTGGTTCTACTGGTTTCTCCCTGTAGGGCCCTGACTGGATCTGGCCCTCCACCCTCTAAAAGCCTCAGAGAAGAACAGGAGTGCTCCACTGCCTGGCCTTTTCTTTTTTTTTTTTACATTATATACAAGTTATCGGTGAGCAGCTCACCCAGATCCAATCTGACCCATATTTTGGCAGCGAAAATAGTTGGTGACCTTCTCTGTGTTTCGCCCTCCTTATGAGAGCCAGGCTGTTGCCGTGATTAGTTCACTGCCTCCCAGCACTCCTCTGTCAGACCAGGCTCAGCTCCAGCCTCCTCCATAAACACATTTAAATACACACACATACTGTACGTATTCACACGCATGCAAATGCAGCACAGGCGTCATGCCTTGCCTTCCCCAGGCTTTCCACTGGCTCCTCACCTGTCGCCCCAGGTCTCTAACTCTCATTCTCAACATGTGTGTCAGGACAGAGCCTGCGAGACAACGGCCTCACCAGTTTATTTATTTGCTGCATTGACGGGTGGAGAGCAGGGACGTGGGTGCAAGAAATTAGCACAAGTCAAATCAGATTAATTAATCCCCAGCTCAAACTATTAGCCGAGGAGTCGTGTTGAATTAAAAATCAAATTAGCCCTGGCGCCTGCCGGTAAAGCTGTGGTGTGTGCCTGCCAAGCTACAATGACACACACCCACAGAAGGCAGCCGCTCACGGGCTTCACTGATGGATGGATGGATGGATGGATGGATGGATGGATGGATGGATGGATGGACGGATGGATGGTGGGATGGATAGATGGATGATGGATGGATGGAGAGATGGAAGAAGGAATTGTTGCTCAAGGACTAGAGGGGTGGGGGAAGGGGAGTTTAGTGACTTTGCCACCCAGTGTGGTAAGCTTCTCCTGGGGCGTAGAGCTTGCTGTCCTCAACTGGGTGCTGTTCCACAGGCCTCACTCCACCAGCACTCTGCATACTTGGCTAAGTCACTCCAATTACGGCTTTCAGCAACACTTCACCCTGATGACTTACATAACACACACACACATCTTGAGCCTGGGACTGAACCCAGTTTTAAACAGACCCCTGTGTCCCAGCTGAACTCTGTTAAAAACATAAAGAGAAGGGAGAGGGAAATTCTGTTTTTATACAACTATTATATAACATTGTGCTTACCAAATTAATTACTGAAATATGTAAATGTGGCAACATTGCTGAAAACAGTCCAACCTGACAAAAAGCATGAGAAGTCAGATGATTATTTTGACACAGGTTAGATAAACTTAATTGTTAGAAAAAACAAAGGCGAAGGTAAAGTTATTAACCAGTGAATTTTCTGGTTCAACTTTGACCAACCATATATTGTATTTATGTGTGCACACAGTTATTCCTTTTAGGAGTTTAGGATCTCACTTTTTATTTTACTCTTAAAATAGATTGGTTTAGATAATATGACTAATCTGTTGGCTTCTTTACTAAATGTCTGATCGCCTGACTGAGTTTTGTATCTGATTTCAGTAATTCCTTTGCCATTACTGAGAAACAATTGAAATAAAACCCAAGTTGTAATAAACTGGAATTTTCTTTTAACTGTTACTGTGTATTTAGCGTGGGCTTGCATGCACATATTTGAATATACTACTATAATGTGTGTGTGTGAGTATGTGATTGTGCCTTTGAGATGAATTGCAGGGCTGTGCAGAGATGTAGAAGTCCCATCCATCATACAGGGTGGGGCTCCAAAACACACAACACTTGTTTGATTCAGAACAACATTCATTTCAATTATGACACATTAGTTCAGGGGGGTATATTATGCTCCAGTAGTGTTCGTGTACTCCATTTATCATTCATGCTTGTATGACTTGTAGCTCTTGATCATTGAAAAGAAGCAGTACGCAGCCGCGAGCAATAAACCAAATCTTTATTTCCTTTATACTTTTAGTTTTCAGTTATTGGTCTTGATGGGTGCAACATCTATGTGAAATTTTACAGAAGAAAGCAATTATTAAATGAGTAAAAGTCATGTTTTAAATGTATTGTTCATGTATGATGTTCTCTACAGTACTTTCTCTCTTTCAGCTGGTTAGAGCCATTCTGGCAGCTCCTACAATAAGCCCTAGCTTTGGTATTTATGTGTGTGTTGTGTGTGGGTGTGGGTGTGTGGCCTTGCCTTCAGGAGTTTATGGATGATGGATGACGGATGCTGTGAGATACAATGGAAGCCTAAATGAAAGAGCAATTGTTCTGTGAATGTAAGCATATGGGTAAAACTGGTCAGGTGCTTAGAGCCAGGGTATGAATACGCACATTTTATTTATACACAAATGGCTTCTTTCACAGAGCATTTAGTTGAACACACTGTGCACACATGGAAAAACATAATAATATAAACATGTGCACAGTAAGTCTCTCATAAACACTCTCGTACATGCTCACCTACACACATATCCAGCTCAGCAGACCTCCAGGTGTCCTTTACTGCCTGCTAAACTCTCTTTCATTCATGTGGCAAATCCCCCCCCCCCCTCTCACATTTTCCCACAGAGTCTCTTACCCCCTTTTCCCCTGGCCACTGGCATCTTTCACCACCCATATTAACACACAGCTTCCTCCTGGCAACACTGTGCCGGACCCCTGCCATCACCGCAATGCTGCCAACCCGTTTCTATGGCAGTGTGATTGGCAGATGTTAAGATAGATGCCCGTTTCAGCCAATGGCAGACCAGAGTCAGGTTGTCATGCTCCATGAGGCCCTGCAGCGGTCCAGCTGCCCAGCTGAGGATGGTGTTGGGAAGAAGGGGTGAATGCAATGCAACAGGCGCACACAAACGCACACAAACATAGCATGGGATCATTCAGAAGCACAAAGCGTATGGGGTCCCTACTCAGGCTGTCAGTACTGTTGTGATGTATCATTTATGTCGCTATTGTGTGGCCTTCTCTTGAAACATGTTGACAGAAGCATTATTCTGGTTTTTGACAGATTCCCATACATTCACAGGCTTTTAATAACACATGTTAATGCTCCAATAGGTTTATGACAGTTTTTAAGAATTACCACATGAAATATGAGTCTTTAATGGGCCTGCTCTCCAAATTATCTGAGATGGTATACATTGAATTTCTAAGTCTGAGTGAGAAGTGGGAGAATGATTGTTGGTTATATGGCTATTATCTGTCTGTGTATGCACACACACACCACACACACACACACACACACACACATCACAAACACACACAAAGCAGGCCTGGAGGACAAAAGATGTGCATCATAAACATTAATCTGTGCTTTTTAAATTAGACCCACTTCTCCGTTTTTAATCAAAATGTATATAGTGAATGGTGATACATATAAATTCCCAAGACAAAAATCAAATAACCTAATTTCCTTACAGCACATTACGCTACTGCATGGGGCTTTCATCAATGCTCTGAGCAAATTGCTATGCATACACATGCATTTTATTATTCTGTTTGTGGTTGCTTTTGTATGTGTATGTGCATGTGTACGGGGTCAGGAAAGTGTGCATGTGCTTACAGTTGTGTGTGTGTGTGTGCTCTGTATTAATGTGTACATAAATTAATTAACAGTGAAGGGAAAGCTGGACCAGTTCACCATATTTACTGTATGGTAGGTAGAAAGGAGGCAACAAGCACTCCTCTCGCCTTGAGGAACTGAACAGCAGTGTGTGCGTTTCTGACTCCCTTCCCTGCAAAAGAGTAGAAGGAACAACTGTAGCAGGAAAAAGTGTCTCGAACACATTTATTGGGAATGGATACAGTTAAATCAAATAAAGACAAATCACTCAAGCTAATAGTTTCCTGTCGGTCCCCAAGCCAGACATTGCTGAAGGACAGTTGTGCAATAAGTGCAAAATGCAGTAGCTTTTTGTTACTGACCAGATGTCAAATGGTGTGTATAAACTCTGAATGATTCTGGTAAATGTGCACATCAATTTGAATGGTGCCTCTCATATCCTCACAACTCTGCCACAAAGCCTAACTATCATTTCTAATGCCAGTGAGACCGGCTCCTGCTGGTCCTACAGTGTGAAGTCGCTGCCAGGCTGAGCCTCCGATTGCCCATCTGCTCCATCGGGGAGAATTCTCACTCCATCTATTTGCAAAGTGAGATATAAAGACAGATAAAAATGCTGTATCCAAAAAGAGAGACGTTAAAGAGGAGACAGACAGATGTAAATTGAAGTGTTTACATATTTAAAAAAGCAGGACCAGATGTAAGAAAAACAAAACAAAAATGTGGGGAAGTCTTTGTTACTGAAGACATGGTCAGACTGAATGTGAATAAAAAAGAGGCGGTCAACTTCCCATTTCCTATTTGTGGGGCGCTTTAAAAGTGGACTACAATTACCAGCAGAGATTGATATCGGGGTGACATGTGACCCTTAAAATCCTGACACACCCATTTCCTATGTTTCTGTGTATCTGAGTAACTTTGTGTGTGGACATGTCCAAGAGTGTGCGTATAGGCTTTTGTGTGTGCGTGGATATGTGTGTGTGTGTGTGTGTGTGTGTGTGTGTGTGTGTGTGTAGGTTCATATTAATGAAACATGTTCTGCCCAGTCATACCGTGGGAGTTAGCAGGTCATCTTCCCTTGCCATTAATCATTGCTGACAGCTCATAAGTGCCCAATCTGCATGTGAAAGAACTGCGTGTGTTTGTGTGCATGCATCTATTTGCATGTGTGCATTTGACTGTGGATTTGTGGTTGCAACAGTCCCCCGAGATCCCCCCATGGTGGCTTATTGAATCAGAAGCGGCCTCTGGTGATACTTATCAAACATGCAGCATGAATGCATCACCAGTGGCATTTGTACTGCAGCTACAACTGGTGCCATTGTCAGCTCATTAGGAGACTCCTGCATGCGGCTGATTGTGTGATAATGAGTCCAGATGTGTAGAACAAGAATTTGCGTTTGAAGGATAAAATGCGCTCACTAAAAACTAAGTGTCAGACATAAAAGTCTAAACCCCGAAAATGTCAGTATAGACAAGTTCTTCCTCTTATTGATTCAACCAATAATTGGCTTTTAATAAACACAGTTGCTACTAATATGAAGATCTGAAGATTTTTTAGGGATCACAAGTGACACAATTTTAAGAACAGGAGATAAACTAAGCACAAAATATTGGCAAACACTAGCTGAAGAACTCAGAGGTCAAGTGAGCAAAGAGTAAATGAATGAACAGTTTTTGCAGTTGGTGACACAGAAAGGACTTTGTTATATATTTGCATTTTACAATGACGAAACAGGCTGTGTCTCTTTCACTGCTCATCTCCCTGGACAGAGCCAGGAATGTCAGAGCTTTCATTTCTTTCTAGGTTCACTACAGCTTGTTGCTTAACTGGAACATTTGGGATTTGGATCTCATTGAATAATAGTGATTTTTTTCTCTCTCTCTCCACACCCGGACATGAAAGGGACTAGTTTCGTTATTTGCATTTTTACGCCTGAGTGTATTTTTCAAGTGGGAATAGAAATTCTGTGAGCGGCGTTGAGTCCCAGTGCTGCTGTGTCCTGGAGTGCCTCAGTCTGCCTTTTCATCTTCACCCTAGCCTAACTGCTCTCTGCTTTTCTGTAGCTGTACCCTCAGTTCCTCCCTCTCTCTACCTGTCTCTCTCTGTGTTGCCTCCTCTCCCTGTTACTGTATTTTCCTAATTCTCACAATGTTATGCTCAATATTGTTTCAAACATTGAATTCTATGTTTGTTTCCGCTTCGTCCAATATTTGCTCATTTTTCTATTTGAGCGAGAGTTACAGTAGCCGGTGGTAATTTAGTTAGGGTTGTATTACAGAAGTTTGTCATCACTGTAAATGAAAAACCACTCTGTCTCACACTAAAGTTACTGTTGGTGCCCTACCCAACTTTTTCTTTTTCTCAGTGATGAGGGGGGGGGGGGGGGGGTTGAGCAAAACTAACTCAGGAGAGACTCAGCAGCCAGACATTTCTCCTTTCTTTGTTTAGGAGTGGCTGAGATTGACACTAAAATGAGAATATGGCCTTCCCTGGCCAGTGAGCCTGGTCAGGTAAGGGTAACCTGTTGCTGCTAAACCCCTTCACTTTTCCAGCAGTTGGGTAAATAAAAGACAAGACTTTTCTTGGTTTTGAGAAGCTGCAGCACTTATTAACTGTACTGTACATTTACTGCCAGATTGACAACTTTTCCTCTGCTCCGCTCGCATTCACTGTCACTTTTCTGCCGCTCGCTCTCTCACACTCGCTATGCACACACATTTCGCACTGCCCTATTCCTTAAAGGAGCTAGGCTAACAAGAGTTTCCCAGGCAACAACACAGAGTTTGACTCAGGTTTCGGAACAGTGCTTCGCAGAGGCTTCCAAAAGCTGCTGATTTCCAAATGAATGGATATTTGGTTGTATTTTTGGCATTAAAAAAAAAGATTTTATTGGCCTGGCGTTGGTTCTCGTTGGCCTGGCAGCCCGCCAGGCTACTACAATTATTAGGGAAACACTAGAATGACATCACTGTAAATGTGAATATTCCTTTGAAGGAGTATTTTGAATGGGTGATTCATTGTTTCTGTTCTATTTGGCCACAACATTTTACTGTCTCCTTCTGTTATCGCTACTGCTTAGTCTGGTGCTCCATCACACTCCATCAATGTTTCTCACTTCCTGTTCGTAGCATTCCAGATAATGTTTCCATTACCATGAGAACTAAGCTTGAATTATGCAGATCTGCAGGGATTCTCAAATTGCACCATGACAATGTGGTGGGAAAGACTTTCAGTAGCACTTCTCCTTCTCTTCTTCTGCCACAAAATGGGACAATTAGTGCCAAAACTGTTGTCTTGCCTGCCTTGGATGCAGTAGTAATTGCGTGACACATAACAGCAATGAAATTGTTCTGGAAATGGCACTCTTTTGTGTCAGAAGGGGTTAAAAAGAGATAAAGATGCATGGGTATGTCAATGGATGCTTCCCTGAGAGCAGCACGGAAACAATTTCTGTTGTTCTGTATGTCGGCGGTAAAGATAGGGTGCTGAGGAGATCTTTGCACAGGCAAACAACAACATTGCAATAACCCCAGACAATAATGTGTGTTTATGTGTATTTTTCTGTGTGAGTGTGTATGCATTTGCTTAGGAGTAAATCGTGGCCATTACGTGGAGAGGTTGTAGCCGAGGTGATTGGAGAACAGCAGTACTATTAGTGGGTGATTACATCTCAGTCTGTTATTACACACCAGCAGCTCCTTAGCATGGTAAAAGGCTGCCATGCTGGACACCTCATAACTCCAACACACAAGGCCCACATGCTGCATGCACTCACACATAATGACACAATATGTTGTCATGTGAAAACATTGTAAATCATGTAGCTTTGATGATTATTCAATTTGAACTTCAGTTAAAGACTTAGATGTTTCTCTACAGGAAGAGAAAATGGAGAGAAAATGTACAACTATTGGGTTAAAGAAACCTCACAGGATAAACAAATACATGCATGGTACTCAAACTAAAAACAAGCCTGTTTTTCTTAATTTTTCATCTGACAGCAATGATAACTAGGTTTGTTTGTGCTGTGGTACACACATACACATCAACAAAAATGTCATGCAATGATACAAACTGGCACACACACACACGCATACACAAAGCTGGCCGAGTCAGAAACATTTATGGTGCTGTCAACATTGTGTATATTTATGGATGCAATCTGTGAGGTTAAAATTATTACAGGCAGCAATGGGAGGAATTATTTCTCTTTAAATAATTAGTTTTGAACCACACAAACACACACACACAGTCTTTGCATAATGATTTGCACATTGATTCAGGGGATATTAAAGCTCCGATGTTATTAATCATTGCTGATTATGTTCTCAGTGAGTTGAGTTATGATTTAGGGTAAGATGGGAGAGGAGAGGAGAGGAGAGGAGAGGAGAGGAGAGGAGAGGATTGTGTTTGCTGGCAATACAGAGCAGAGGCCAGCTACCAGAGCACCAAGCTCAGAGCACATCTTCATACAAGGATGGGACATCACATACATTTTTAAACTGGCTGAATGTGTTTGCTCTGTGTGCACTGGACCACGCTATGTTGACTCAGTGTTGTAGAATTATGACAAACGCCCAGGATTATCTTCTGTCTGGGAGATGCACACTTGTCTTTGCAAATCTTTACTGTAGTTATGTTTGCATTAGCGACACGGCTCTTCACCCACACCACAAAGCCATTTACTTACAGTAAATTATTAAACTGTTCTGAATGTCTGTGCAGTGATTGATGAATCTGGCAGCATCCTGCCCTTGCCCTCTGTGATATGAACAAAAGATTGTGTGACATGATGTCATTCCATCGGTGCAATCATAGCCGGACACAGACGCTCATTAATAAGAGCATTGTTATGTCGTGTCAGCTCACAGGGAGGGAGAAAAGAAGGAGAAAGAATGAACAATGAAAAGCCAGTGAGCGGATGGCAGGAAGTAATGAAAGGAAAAAAAGAAAACCGTAGAGTGCCAATGGATGGAAAAAGTAATAGTAGAACAGCAGTAGATCAACATACAGATCAGTATACTGTATGTATGTGCAACATGTCAAAGATTGGTAGATGTTGATTACTCTCCCCTGCTCTCACTATCCATGATCTCTTATATCACACAGGTCATTTTGGCTCTCTATTATTATATCTGGTTAAATTAATTGTCCTTATGCATTACTTGCTGACTCATTCTGACTTGTTTGTGAGAAGCGTTACTTTATAATGTCTTGCTTATTGCCCTTTTAGTTCACTTTGTCATGCTAATTTGAAATGCAGACACAAGTTGCAAACCATCTTGTACAGCATGCCATTTTTTATATTAATGTGTTTTGCCTGCTGTTTTTCATTTTAGTCATATAAAAATCAACCCGAGCTTACTCGCTTGAGATACTGTTGGTAATCCATTACGGAGAACATTAATTTTTGTGTGTTTTTTTTATTTTTGTAAAAGTGACAGTGGTAATGTAGAGTGCGGTGAGAAAAAAAACAGTGTTTTAATGCAAGAAGCCATAAATTAAATATAATCCTTTGAACCACATCTATGTTTCAGTGATTGTTTGTCTTTGGGTGTGGTTTTCTGACAATGTAGTTTATGAATGCACACTATTGGCAGACTATAAATATCACTATGCTATAAATGGGCTTACCACACAATGATAATGTAACTTTTAGAAAGGTAAAAGCATGACATCACTTTACTGTGATAAATTACTCTTAACATACTGTACATCAACCAAGTTATATGTCTTTCTGAGTTGATTTTAATGCTGTAAAATAAATGGACACATTTCATCTGTAAAACTACAGTAGACTTTAGTAAAATGTTTGGTGACATAAAAACGACACCAGATAACTTTCTCTTTGTTTTTTTGTCTCTCTCAATGATCCTTTTTAGTCTCTCACTTCTCTTCTCCTCTCTCCTCCAGGTGTGATGCCAGAGCGTCAGTTTGGTGGAACCCAGTTTGTTTGCAGTGTGGTTGCCTCTCATGTGAGCCACCAGCCCTCCACCAGTTTCAGCTTTGTCTGGATCGCCCCACCGCCTGGCACTGGCTGCGTCAACTTCCTGTAAGTCAGGTGTTCGTATGTATGTCCTGTGAATAAAAGAAAGTGGCTAAGAGAGAATAAGACAGATATCGCAGATGAACAGCCTTGTGGTCCAGACCAGGACTTTTACAGCTGCCACACGTCTAAACCAGACATGGACATCGTAAACTGTGACAATAATATCCGTTAATGTTGTGTGGCCCCATATTGACCCAGTAATCCTGAGAGAGGCTTATCAGCTGACATCATGGGTAGTGTTTTCCCTGTTGGAGCCACAGAAAGGATGTTAATAAGGCCATCCTGTCAGAGAAAGCATGCAGGATGACTGGAAAGAGGTTAAACTAGGGGCAGAGATAGCATGTGTGTGTGTGTGGTTATTTCCTCATTACCTTGCTTGACACGACCTGTACAGTGGCAGGTGTGAAAGTGTGTGTATGTGTGTTTATCCTGCGGAGAATTAACGGAAATATCCCCATCCTCTCATTCAGTAGGTTTGATCCTCTTCTCATTGGAAAATGTGCAGATGGTTGACCAGACACACACACACACACACATACACACACACACTTCTTGTGAAAGAGAAGCTCTTCCTCTCTGACATTACATGTATAATGTTACATGTTATCCACTCTCTCTATAGTACAAATATGGTGTTAGCAGGATTTATTGTGATTATTCAGCCCAATCATCAGAATAAAACTTTGGCATTACACGTTTCTGCAAACCACAGATATGCTGAATCTCTACGTTTCAATGTTGATCGCATTTTGAGCTTTTCACATGTGATTTAATGCCACATTAAATGGCCATTATCCATTAAATAATTATTTTTTATGGTGTGATAATGCTGTAGTTAAGGTCTGGTTAGGTTCAGGCAAAAAACCCACTTAGTCTGGGTAAGGAAAAGATCATGGTTTGGGTTAAAATACCTGGTTTTGTCGCCTGAAAAACAGCTGCAAATGTCCTGACGTCTTGGTTTACCTGGTTAAATACCCGGTTTTGTCGGTTGAAACAGGAAGCGAGCAGTGGTCTCTGCTGCTTTGATGCTTTTGCAGCTTTTTGCCATGTAACTGACTTTCTAGCCAACCACCCAACCCACCTCCTCCTAACATGAAAGTAAGCTCATACACAGAAGATGTCATCTGTCATCTGTCATCTACATCACTTACCCTATGATACGTATTGTAGAAATATCAATATGATGCATATTAAATGTACTGAAACGTAGAGATTTAACATATCTATGGTTTGCAGAAACATACAATGCCAACATTTTATTCTGGCGACTGGGCTGGATTGTTTTCTATTGCAACACACTCCAACAGTACTTATACAGAACAGTAAGTACAGTAGTTGCTCAGGGATACTTGACGGGTGATTTTCAGAGTTTTCCTGAAGCTTACATGTTGCTTGGTTGGTCCACGTAGTCTCAGTCTCTCCTTTTTCCTATTTTCATTCCTCTTTTCTCCGTCCTATGTTACTTTTCATCATTTTCTCCATCTCTCCCTGTTGGTAACACCCTCTAACTCTATTTCCCTTTAGTTCTCTTGGCTGGTGATTTACAGCCTTATGCTGATAATCAGTCAAAATGCAATTAGCAGCTGTTGCTGGAGACGCGTAGTGGAAAGGGGAGGATTCCAATAACTCTGCCCAATGCAAAGTCACAGCAGCACAGCACTAAGTTACTAAGATCTTTAAGAAATTCACTCCCAAATATGGCAATATTTATAAATCTGACCAGGGTAATTCTCACACTCCTACATCAAGAACAACCCAGTGTGTCTCTAATTAAATTAAAAAAATGAAACCATTATCATGTAATGGCATTATCATCATATTTGTTTAAATCTTGGATAGTCAAATCAAACTGTAAACAAATCCCTGCAGTTTTTTTCTTTTTTTTTATTTGCAGTCATCCTCTTTAAAGATGTGAAAGACATTGCAAATTTCACATTAGTGTTCCACAAAAACCACAACTAAATTAAACATTTTGGCAGTACTCGCAAAAATCCCTCAATGAATTCCTGGAGGGACACGATAGACTATCAGACTTTTATGGACAGACTGACAGAAGAGGATTCAGCTTGGGAATTTGCTGAAGTGGAGCTGCCATTTAGACAATATCCACGGAGCCAAACAGATTTACCGGCTTTTTTGTCTGCCAGCAAACACATTTACTGTTGAGCGTGTGTCAGCTTACGAGGATTGTGTGTTTCCTCAGTATTTCTGTGTATGTCTATGTATGTGCTGTGTGTTTGCATGAATGTAAACCACAGAGCAGCAGTGTGCCAGTGCTGATGACAGCGGGGCTGGCAAGGGGCCACGACTGTATGACAATAGGGGCCCCTGCGGCTGACCTTATCAAAGTCAGCCAGTCACACTCCAGCTGGCTGGAGACTGCTACTCACACAAACACACAGACACTTACTGCACCCTGTTCCAGTTCACAGCTCCCATCTTCACCAGTATATCCTCATCTCCAGAGCTGCCTGCCCGGCGTTCAGTGACGTGACTCAAATTCAACAGGCGAGGCCCTTGTGACCAAAGCCAGGGCCACCTTGGGTGCCATGTCATATTTTCCAGCACTGAATTGCCAGTATTGTTACTCTTGAGGTCAAGATTTCAGAAAATGAGGCGCCCCGGTGGCTGAAGGATTAAAGAACACACCACATACTCACAGCGGGACGTTCAATTCTGGCAGGAAACCTTTGTTTCATGTCAAATCTCTCTTTCTCTCCCTTTGTTTCCTGCCTGCCTGTATACTGTCAACTGTCCAATAAAAGCAAAAAAAATCATCTTGGGGAAATTTCATCAAATTGTGGCTGTCTTTGTCTGTCAAGTTATGTTTCTGTGTTCATTTATATGAATGGACTTTTCCCAAGAAAAGCATATAACAGATGCTCCCATCATTTTACAAGTTAAACACGGAAATAAAAATATGGTGTTATGACATTAGACTTAATAATGTAATGTCTTGCCCTTGCCTGTAGTACTACTACCCTGATTGATACTAGGGCCATTTTCTTCACGTCGTGTCCATGAGTGTTTAAATTACAGCCACAGACATCCTATGTCCTTCACAGGGCTGGAGCTGGTCTGCCACTACATTAATATGGGGCCAGTGAGCAGTTTTATGGGCAATATTGTGGGAGTGTTCCTGGTAACAGATCACTAGCAGGAGTGTGATAGAGTGCAGTGACGTGGGCATCCAGAAGAACTCATTTTCTGGGTGGCTGTAAATTGCCACTTAAAGAGAAGGGGAGGCCTTGGAGGAGAGGAATAGAGGAGAAGAGAGGAAGCAGAGGATGTGGAGGAAAACACACCCATATGCAGAGATCCATGAGAACACACACTGATCACACCATTTAAATTTAAAGTAGTCAATTAACAGAAATCAAGAAAGCAATCATTTTTTGACAACTAATTGATCCTTCCAGTCATTTATCAAACTAAAATGCAGAACATGTGCTGGTTCAAGACCCTTAAATATGACGATTTGTTGCTTTTCTGTTTCATATCTCTGGAAATAGAATATGTTTGGATTTCAGACTTGGTCATTAGACTTAACAATTCGTCGATTGAGAAATAATTAGTAATCTCAGAAATGATACCTGCAACTATCACGGTGCAGCTTGACTATAGGCCAAAACCAAACCCTTTCTTATACCTAGACGTGAACCAAGTCATGCTTTCATGACTGCACAAAACACAGTTGTGCCCCACTTTTTATTCTTCTTGCTCAGACATGACAGTCCACACCACTACATAATGTACCGGATGCTTTGCTGCACTTAACAGAGGTGAGAATGGTTAATAGCTTTCTCTGGTGAATGCAAAGAGGTACTGTTGTGTCTCTTCCTTTCTTTTCCTTTATTCTGCTTCACTTACAGCCTCGAGGCAATCAGTATGTTTGTGTGTGTGTGCGTGTGTGTGTGCATGGGGGTCTATATGGAATAACGGCTACCTTCAAAGACACATATTTTAACAACCATAGCACTGTGTGTAACTCCTTTTGTATGGATGCTGCTGTAAACGGGTGTATCTGTGTGTTACATGCAAATATGCAGCACTGTGTGAACGTATCCTGGTGTGTTGGTATGTGTGTGTGTGTGTGTGTGTGTATGTGGCGTGTTTTTTAGCTGCAGTGTTTTATACTGTCTCCCGTGGGAGTCAGACAACTGGAGATTGCTTTAATTACTGCATGTGTGCCCCCCTCCCAAAGTATTCCCCTGAGGAGATGCATGTCTGCGGATCTAATGGCACACTGTTTCTCTGTGTCATGGCATGCTGCGTATGTGTGTGTGTCTTTATACAGTCATATATATATATATACAGGACACAATTTCTCATTCAAATGAATGGGAAGGTGTGTCTAAACTTTTGAATGCTACTCCATGTGCATTTGTTTGCAAACACTTGTATATCTGTTCTTTTGGTACATCTGTGCTACCTGTGGTTCTTCTATGGAGTCCCAGACTGATTGAAGCCACTTGTAGAAGCAATTAGGAGGAGAACTAGAAATGAGGGTGAGGAAGGGGAAGGTGGGCGCTCAAACACTCTTTTGTCTTGTTAGCTGTCATTGAAAAGGAATGGTTCTATGACGTTCAATCCGTCTCAAAAACCAAGCACATAAAACCAGGCGTGTGCACATTATACGAGCACACAGCACAGTATCAGAAAAGCATCCTCGCGAGAGAGCATTTCTGCTCTGCCTGCACAGACGTAGTCCTGCGAGCATGGGGCTGTGACAAGCATTAGCCCGACCCTCCCTATATGTTTACAACTGCTCAACGCTTGCTCGCTCATCAAGTTGACTTTTGAGACTTTGGAGGTGGGGATGGAATAGACAGTCCGCTCCCTTGATTGGTCATATTTGAATACTGACCATGACCTTTGGCGGTTTGATTTGATCACTGACACAGTCGAATACAGGCAGTTGCCTGAGAGAAAAAAGGGAAACATAAATAATTTTTAGCAGCTGATTTTTTACCACTTAAACTTATGAAAAAGTGTCAGACATCATAGCAGAAGCCTGTGTAAACCCACTTTCAGATTTGTCAAACCTTTATTTTGCCTATGAAAACAGAAAAAAGGCCAATTTCACTGATATTTTTCCATCCAGCCACATTAGACCATGGGTGTATTCCAGAAAGCAGGGTTAGTGAAAACTCTGAGTTTGTTAACACTGAGATGATGAGATGAGGGGAAACTCTGGATTTTCCGTTCCAGGAAGAGAGCTAACTTAAACTCTGGGTCAGATACCATGGTAACTGACTCCTTGAAGCTAAGCTGCTCACTGGCAGGTTTTCTTCAATAAACCCTGAGTTTCTGTCCATCTCCTCCTGCAGAGCCAGACACGCTGTTTCATTTCCTTATTGATTCACTCCATATCAAAGTGTGTATCAAACTGCATTAATTATCAGAATCAAAATCCTGGTGGGATATTAGTTTGTTATTCAAAGACTATCTAAAGTTACCGCTTTTATGTGCTATCAGTCATTTCTTTGAACAGCGGTTTTTACCCTCACATTCAAATATTACACAGCGTGAATTCACCACAGTTCAGAATAAAACCTCTTGCATGTCCTTATTTTTGTGAGCGGAAGTTCTTTTTTTTATAGTACTGAGACACTGTGCACACAAGACAGCTGTTAGTTTGTTAGAGCAGCTCCTGCACTGAAATGTTTATTGCACATAATATGTAATCTCAGTTTAAATTTTAAAAATTGGTATGAAATTTTATATACTGTAGGATCAATGAATAATTATCTCTGTCTCTCATGACGTGATTGGTCGCACTGATGGAACATCATTTTTATAATATCGGAGATTATATGTTAATATTTCTGAGTGAGCAGGATCAAGCAGCATCACTGAATTGCCTTTTCAAGTGTAAATCACCAAAAACACATTATTACCAGATCAGATTGTGAGTTTACAATCATGTCTCTGTCTTTGATATATATATTTTTTATCTTTAACTATATTTTTCATCTTCAGTTGCTGCCTCCTGTGTTTTGTCCCTGTCGGATTAAAGCTGAACAAATACATTTAAAATGTAATGTAGGCTACAGCCTGATACACAGTCAGATTCTACCACTTTACTGTCCAACAAGGAAATGTAAGTCTGGTAAATGATGAATTAATGGACAGCACTGAGTAAAACTTAATTGTGTTAATTTTGTTTCCTCACTCTGACTCAGGCTCTTATTTTTTAAGATAAATTTGCACCGTCCACATACACATGAATTAATATCTCTACGCCCACTGGAGTAAAATGGAGGCTCTGCCTTTTATTTACCTGTTGCTATGGTGAACTGTAGTATCAGAGCTCCATTGATGATGGCTTTTTTCATTCACCATGCACATGCTTAACTCAGAGTGAAAATACTCAGAGTTGATTGAACTGACTCTGATCAGCTGCTCTGGAACCAAAAACTTATGAGTTTCCTCATCTCAGGGTTCACCAACTCAGAGTTCAGGGTTAGAGTCAGAGTTTGTTGCTTTCTGGAATGGACCCCTGGTCTAGATCAAAAACAGCTCTACTTAGACTTGTCAAATCTGGAATAGATTAACAAGGAGACTGCAGAGAGTCATTAAAACACAGTTTCAGATTTGTGAAAACTGAAAAAGGGTGATTTTTCAAAAAAAAAAAGTTCTCACAAACCTGAAAGTGGGTTTAAACAGTGTTATAGAGTTTTCTACAATGTCTAACACTTTTTCATTAGTGTAAGTGGTTAAAAAAAAAAACTGCCAAAAAATCAGCCGCTAAATATCATTATTTATGTTTCCCTTTGTTCTCTGAGGCAACTGCCTGTCTTCGACTGTTTCAAACCTAACAGCCAATCAAAGGTCATGGTCAGTATTCAAAGTTTGACCAATCAAAGGAGCAGACTGTCTATTCCATCCCCTCCTCCAAGTCTCAGTAGTCAAGTTGACGAGCAAGTGTTGAGCAGTTGCAAGCTCGTAGGGAGGGTC